>NW_026988421.1:66234375-66899687 GCF_030222135.1 Aotus nancymaae | reverse complement strand
CACCTTATCACACAGCAGGCTTTGTGTGTCCCCAGCCTCCTCTCCTCCAGCTGGCTCTGCTTACCTGCCTTGCTCCAGCCAGGCAGAGCAGTTCCATGAGGCAGTCACGCTCTCGCTCACCACACCACCCTCATGCACACATTACCTCCACCTGGAACACTCTACCCCGGTTTCTTCCCCTGCCTAATTTCTACTCAGCTCTCAGGTCTGATTTAGATGTTCCTTCTTTTCAGAGAAGGCTTCCTTTATCGCCCAAGAACCTTAAATTAGGTCCTCCCTCTCTCCTGTCATACAAATGCTTATTTCTCATAGTGCCAGAATCATCAGCTGTATCTGTTTCCCCTACTCGATTGTAAGCACCATGAAGGCAGAAATCACTGTATCTCCAGAACCTAGCATGGGGCTGTTGCCCCATAACCGTATGTTTTATGAATGAATAAATGGATGAATGAAAACACAGTGTTTCCCATAAATTCATGCACACATGCACACACACACACCTCTCCAAGATACCAAGCCCACCACAATCACCTCCAGGGAGATGTAATTATGGCACAATCTGAGCTTCAAAGCAGCAAAACACACCATCTGAGTTTCTTACCCCATGAAGGGTTCAAACAAGGGCCATCTGTCAGGAAAGGAGACATGGAATGAGGAATACTGCCTCGCAGGCTTCTCCATGCCCGATTTTCATCCTCCCTCACGCAGAACATCAGCCAGATTGCCTCCAACTCCAGACCACCACATTCAGCACCACAGTGAACATCTCTGTATGTGTCCCCTTACAGACTTGTGTGAAAATTCCCCTGGAATAGAGATGTCCCAGGTAGCTGAATTGATGGCCCACTGGGGATGTATATACTTAATCAAATTAATCCCCCTTCTTTTCTTTCTATTTTTTTTTTTTTTTGGCTTGCACAAGTTCTAGAATTCTTGAACTGATTATCCATTTTGACAAAGGAGGCCTTGAATCAAATTTAAGCTGGTAAAAAAAAAATAAATACACTTTTCTTCTTTCCTGCAATAGACCGAATATATAGTCCCCACAAAATTCATTCTAACCCCCAAGATGATGGTATTAGAAAGTGATGACTTTGTGAGGTGAATAGGTCCTAACAGTAGACTCCTCGTGCATGAGTTCAGTGCAGTTATCAAAGAGACATCAGAGAGATCCCTTGTGCCTTCCACCATGTGAGTTACAGTGAGAAGACAGTGCAAGGAATCAGACCTTTATCAGACACCAAATCTGCCAGCATGTTGATCTTGGATTTCCCAGACTCCAGAACCGTGAGAAATAAATTTCTATTGTTTATAAGCCATGCTGTCTGTGGTATTTTGTTATAGCAGCCTGAAAAGACTAAGACATATGCCAGGTACCATAGGAAATGTGCTGCCTGTTATAGACACATCTTCTATGTGCCATTGTTCACCCTTTTAAAAAAGGCCTCAGAATGAGCTGGGCACTATGGAGGTGGGAAATGTCAACCTTTGCCAACTCCCTGGCATGGAGAAGGAGAGAACAAGAGAGAAAAAGGAGAGAGCTCTGGTGAAGGCTGGGTCTTCTGGGAGTATAATGCCTCTCCTGGAGGCCCATGGAAAACCCCATTGTGTAGAATACTAGGTCGTGCTCCTCCAAGACCTGGGCTGGGCTTATAGCAGCAACCAGACCCTTCCCAGTCCAAGAGAGACCTACACTCCAGCTGGGAGCCACAGGTGGGTCTCTGGAGCCTGTGGGATTACTGTGGAAGGGGAGGGGGAGGCAGGAGTCCAGATCAGCACCAACAGACTCAAAACAGAAAAGCCTTTCTGGTTAGGAAGACTCTACACTATCTTCCTAACTAGAACTACAAAAGGCAATTACTTGGCTCATCTGCAGCCTGTTCATGGCCAGCCCAGGCTTGATGGACTTGAGTGTGGACATCAAGAAATTTAGCAGATGACCATGTGGATGGTATGGAGTTTCCCCTGAGCAGGAAAAAATGACGGACTCTGTCCCAGTCACAGGCAGCTTTCCAGACTCCAGCAGAATGCTTTCAGACATGCAGACAGATGTGAAGACAGACATGCAGACAGATGTGCAGGAAGATGTGCAATTGGGGAGGACAGCTATGGGCACAACGATGTACTCCTGTCATATAAAGTGACTCATCTTCCAGCCACCTTAGTCTCCTCCAGCACGGCTAGCCTCGGTTTATCAGCACTACTGCTGAAAGCAAAAGAGCAGCAAGGTGCCATCCATTTACACAGGCAGAGTAACAGACTGAGTTCCCTTTCCCTCCCAGCTGAAATAACTGAAACACCATACAAAATATAGGAGACCATTTTCTTATCTTTTTTTCTTTTTTCTTTTTCTTTTTTTTTTTTTTTTTTTCTGAGACAGGATCTCACTCTGTCACCCAGGCTGGAGTGTAGTGGCGCGATCATGGCTCACTGCAACCTCCGCCTCCAAAGTTCAAGTAAACCTCCCACCTCAGCCTCTCAAGTAGCTGGGACTACAGGGGTGCACCACCATGCTTGGCTAATTTTTTTTGTATTTTTGTAGAGAAAGGGTTTCCTGAATATTCCTGTATTAAGGAAATTGAATTTGTAGTTATAAACTTGCCCACAAAGAAAACCACGCACACAGAAAACTACAGGCCCAGATGACTTCTCTGGTGAATTCTACCAACCAGTGAAGGAAGAAACAACACCAGTTCTACGCACTCTTCCAGAAAATTGAGGAGGAGATAATACTTCCAATCTCATTCTATGAGGCCAGCATCACTCTGATACCAAAAGGAGAAAAGTATTGACCGATATATTAATACTTCATGAACTTTGATGCAAAAATTCTTTTTAAAAATTTAAATAATGTAATTATTGTATATAACTATTGTACATATTGTAATTTTAGCAAATTACAATACATAAAAATGATAATATATTATGACCAGGTCGGGTTTTATTCCAGGGATTAAAGGTTGAGTTAACAATCAAACATCAATTAATGTTATACATCATGTTAATAAAAGCAAGGACAAAAGCCAGCTAATTATCTCAATAGATGCAGAAAAAAATGACAGAATTCAACACCCAGTCATGATGGAAATTCTCTACAGACTGGAAATACGAAGAACTTCCTCGACCTGAAGAAGAGCCCTGTAAAGCTCACAGCTAGCATCATACTTCATGATGAAAGATCGAATGCTCTTCCCTTAAGATCTGGAATCAGGGCGGGGCAAGGTGGCTCATACCTGTAATCCCAGCATTTTGGGAGGCCAGGGCAGGTGCATCACCTGAGGTCAGGAGTTCGAGACCAGCCTGGCCAACATGGCAAAACCCTTCTCTATCAAAAATACAAAAATTTGCTGGACATGGTGGTGCGCGCCTGTAATCCCAGCTTCTTGGGAGGCTGAGGCAGAAGAATCCCTTGAACCCAGGAGGCAGAGGTTGCAGTGAGCCAAGATTGCCCCACTGCACTCCAGCCTGGGCAACAGAACAAGACTTCATAAAAAAATATATATATATACACACACACACACACACACACACACACACAATACAATCCAGTCTACTCCTAGATATTTGCCTAAGAGAAATGAAAACCGATGTTCTCACAAAGATTTGTAGATGAACGTTTATAGCAGCTTAATTTGTAACAGACAAAAACTGGGAACCCAAATTTCCATCAACAGATAAATGAATAAATATGTGTGAAAAGAACAAAGTGTCAAAGAGATATTTGTACACCCATGTACAGAGCAGCATTATTTACATAGCCAAAAAGTGACAGCACCCCAGTTGTCCACTCACAGATGAGCAAGTAAGTAAAGTGTGGTCTATACATGCAGTGGAATACTATTTAGCCTTAAAATGGAAAGTTCTGACACATGCCACAGCATAGACGAACCTGGAAAACATTGTGTTAAGTGAAATAAGCCAGACACAAAAAGACAAATACTGCATGATTCCACTTTTCTGAGGGACCTAGAGTAGTCAAATTCAGAGAGACAGAAAGTAGATGGAGGTTGCCAGGGGCTCGGGGGAAGGACAGGGAGCTCTTGTTTAATGAGTGCAGTTTCAACTTTGCGAGATGAAAAGAGTTCTGTGGATAAATGGTGGCAATGGTTGTACAAGAGTGTGGATATATTTAACATTACTAGACTGAACACTTAAAATGTTAAGATGGTAAATTTTATATTATCTGTATTTTACCACAATTAAAATTAGCCCTCCACGGCAGACACATGCTGCAAATGAGTTAGGGAAAAGTTAAGAAGTATTTTACACCAAAAAAAAATTTTTTTTTGGCTGGGCGTGGTGGCTCACGCCTGTAATCCCAGGACTTTGGGAGACCGAGGCAGGTGGATCACTGGATCACTTGAGGTCAGGAGTTCAAAACCAGCCTAGCCAACATGGTGAAACCCCACTCTGCTAAAAATACAAAAATTAGCCAGGCAGTGGCACATGCCTGTAATTCCAGCTACTTGGGAGGCTGAGGCAGGAGAATCATTTGAACCCAGGAGGCAGACATTGCAGTGAGCATAGGTCACACCACTGCACTCCAGCCTGGGCGACAAAGCAAGACTCTGTCTTTAAAAAAAAAGGAAAAAGAAAAAGAAATTTTAAATGCCAGGGGAAGGAAGAGATTTCTTACACCTTGAAAGAACCTAGACAACTTCCTGGAGGAGGTGTCATTTGGTTGGGGTTCAAGAAGGAGAGTAGGATTTACCTAGAGAACAGGAATTGGGCATCCCAGGCAAAGGACAGCTTGAGCAAAGGCCAGGAGGCTGGAGTGGACACTCTCCAGCCCATTACAGCCTCCAGGGGTCAGAGAGCTGCATCCGAGGAGCACCCTGAGTTGGGGGTATGAAGTTAAAAAGTAGACTGGGTCTACCCCCGAGGGCCTCTCAGACTCTGCTGGAGAAGAGAGACATTTGTAAACATCACTCCCGACAGAATCAGACCAACAGCGCCACGGCCCCATCGAGATGGCCACTTGGGAAGGGAGAGACTTGGGGTCAGATCTGGACAGTCATCAAAAAATAAACATGTCCCTGGACATTCAGGAAACACTCAGCCAAGGCTGTGTCCAGACGGAGCTGTTTGCTTATTTGTGACTTTCCTGCTTTTCATCACCCTGTCAGTGGCCACCCTACCCCTATCCTCATTCTGACACCCAGTCCAGCCTGGCCTCAGTCATTGGCTTCAGAAGAAAACTGACTCCTATGGCCAGATGTGGTGTCTCACGCCTGTAATCCCAGCACTTTGGGAGGCTGAAGCAGGAGGATCACTTAAACTCAGAAGTTTAAGACCAGCCTGGGCAACATAGTGAGACCTCATCTCTTAAAAATAAAAAGAAGAAAACCGGTTCCTGAGAGAGACAGGCAGGAGAGGAAGCAGCACAGTACGTGTGGGGTCAGTGGGTGATTGTGTCAGAGTGCATTTGCACACACATAGGTCTGGCCACGTGTGTGAGTGGCATGCAGGTGTGTTTGCCCACATGTGCAGGCACGGGTCTGTGTGTACATGTGTGTGTCGTACTATGGTAGGTGGGGGTCTGGGTGAAGCAGTGTGGACTCTGGGCCCAGCTGGACTGGGCTGAAATCTAACTCCAGCAAGTTACTTTGCCTTTCTGTGCCTCAGTTTCTACATTTGCTAAATGGGGAAAATAATATTTTTTTAATGGTACTATAGTTTTATTAAGGATAGTAGAAAAGCTAATATCAAGTTCCTTAAATGATAGTGAAACAAACTTTCCTCGAGGCCAGAGGCCCCCTCACCCGCTCTACCTAGATCAGTCAAGCAACATTATCCAGCCCCAGGCTCCTATCTGACACTAGGTTGTGAAGGTCTTGGTGCCCTTTACCCATGACTAGCCCATGACAGAATGCTTCCTAAGACAGAGCCCTCTCTCACTCTAAAGAGGTCAGGAGTGCTAGGTGGGGAGGAATTTACATGCTGAGGCCAGTTCTGGACCAGCCCCAGGCCCATGGTACAGAGAGGGGCGGTAACAGGGTTGTTGTAAGGATAGAAATGATTCAAGAAGGCACTTGACCAATGGTGCTGGTGCACAGGATGGGCTTAATACGTGTTAGCATTTATTAACATTTATCATGTATCCATGTGCATGTGCGTGAGAGAGATGGGGTGTGTATGCACGTGTGCACACGTGTGGGTTATGAATGTGGACATGGGGGCAGCTTTGCAGGGACTGCGCACGAGCGTCTCCAGGATGCATGTGCTGGGATTCTGGAAACAGCAGCCACAAGCAGCCTGGTGCCCTCCCGAGGAGCCCAGGCCCACCCTGCCCACAGAGGAAAGCCAGACCTTGGGACAACCTCCTTCCTGCAGCCCTCTGCCCTGAGGAAGAGGCCCCAGGCGCTAGGCTGATTTCTTCCTGCCTTGGGCTGCTCAAGTCTTTTGTTGTCTTTCCATTTCCTCAGACTGCAAGAGTGTGGATATTTTTTTCTATCAAAGGCCGGTGACCCCCAAAAGAAATCAAGCAGGGGTTATATGCAAAAATCAACTTCATCTGGGGTCTGTTTTTTCTTGAAAAATAACAAAGGAACTCAACTCCTCTGCTTTTTAAATCAAGAACAGTAAAGTGATGCCAATGCTAAAAAAAAAAAAAAAAAAAGTTCTCATATAAAGCGTAAAGCACTTTACAGATGTGAGGAAGTCTTATCCTTTCAGAGGCAAAGTTAACCCCACCAGGGCAAGGGAGGAGCTAGTAAAGGGGGAAAGGGAGATTAAGAGGAAAACCTGAGAGCCCAGAACTGGGTGGTTCGTGGGGGATGTGACCTTCAGATCCAACCTTCAGTACTGATAAACAGGCAACCACGTTGAACTGCTCTGACTCACAAACCTTTAGAATTTAAATTCGAGATGGAAACACAGTGGGCTTTTGACTCAGGCTGGCCTTGATTCAAGTACCAGCTCTGCTGTCACCAGCAGGGCCACTCCATTAAACACTGTGTCCCTAGAGTTTCACAACCCAGGGACCCGCCCACCAAGTATGTGAATTGAGCTGTAGTGGCATCAGTGATAACCACAACAAAGGATATGTCTGCGTCCTAATCCCAGAACCTGTGACTATTACCTTCTACGGTGAAAGATGTGAATAATTAAAGAACTTGAGAAAAGGAGTTTATCCTGGTTTATCTGTGTGGGTCCTAAATACAATGACAAGCGTCCTTATGAGGGGAGGCAGCAAGCGATTGGAGACAGACAAGAAGAGAAGATGTGGACACACAGAGGAGAAGAGGATGTGAAGACAGAAATAGAGATTGGAGTGATGCAGCCACAAGCCCAGGAATGCCAGGGCTGCCAGAAACCGGAAGAGCACAGGAAAGGATGCTCCCCTAAAGCCGCTGGAAGGAGCAGAACCTGGCTGACACCTTTATTGCAGACTTCTAGCCTCCAGAACTGTAAGAGAATACATTTCTGTTGTTTTAAGCCTCCCAATGTGTGGCAATTTGTTACAGCAACCACAAAGATAACACACGGGAAATTAGTGAATTTATCTTAACCTGGGAATAGTGATCACTCCTCCCTCTTAGAAGTTTTTTTGAGGATAAAATAAGGAATGCACAGGCAGGTGTGGTGGCTCACAGCTGTAATCGCAGCTCCTTGGGAAGCCAAAGTGGGAGGATGACTTGAGCCCAGGAATTGGAGACCAGCCTGGCAACATAGTGACACCCCATCTCCACAAAAAAAAATTGTTTAAGTAACCAGACCAGTTGGCATACCCCTGTAGTCTCAACTACATGAGAGGCTGAGGTGGGAGGATCACTTGAGCCCCAGATTTTGAGGCTGCAGTGAGCTATGATTACACCACTGCACTCAAGCCTGGGCAACAGAGCAAGATCCCCCCCTCTTAAAAAAAAAAAAAAAATCCGGGCGCAGTCGCACACTCCTGTAATCCTAGTACTTTGGGAGGCCGAGGTGGGTGGATCACCTGAGGTCAGGAGTTCAAGACCAGCCTGGCCATCATGGTGAAACCTCATCTTTAAAAAAAAAAAAAAAAAAAAATCATTCCTGAAGGGCTTTGGGGGGAAAAGAAAAAGAAAAAAAAGTTAGATAGGCTGATGAATGCACAGTTAACTGTGGAGCTCGGGGGTCCTGTTTGAAGATTCAGGGAGGCAATGTTAACCCTTCAGTTGTGTCCCAGAATGTTCTGTGTTGGGGATTCAGGGCGAGCAGGACTCAGTATCTGCACCACAACGAGAGCTTTGAGCTTTATGTCTGCCTTTGAAGCCTCACAGCCTGCGTCTCACCCTTCCTCACCTCCCAACTCCTGGCAGCAATCTAAGTCGCACAGTTTCCTTGACTCTAAATGTCCACCAATATCCATTCTACCCACTTCTTCCTTTTAGGGACAGCAACTGCTGAACGCAGCAGGACTTACTGTTGTCCAACTAGAGACTTCATTTCCCAGCCTCCCTTGCAGCTGGGCGTAGCCATCTGAGTAAGTCCCGACCAATGGGATGTGAGAGGAAGTGATGACGCTCTCTAAAGGAAGCTGCTTGGGCGCACCTGTCAGAAATCTCCAAGGTGGATGGTGGGAGAAGCCCTTCTAGCCTCGCAGGTGAAAGCGGTCCAGTGCTGTGCTGCCAGATACTGGAGCAACTACCCACATGTGGCTACTTTAATTAATAAACGTTAAATAAAATTTAAGCTCTTCCTTTCTCCGCCATCATGGTGTGTGAAGTTGACTGTTTCTCGCAATGTCTTCTCACAAGACTTTTCAGGTCAAGTGATTCCTGGCCAAGAAACAAAAGCAAAATCGTCCCATTCCCCAGTGGATTCAGATGAAAACTCGTAATAAAATCAGGCACAACTCCAAGAGGAGACATTGGAGAAGAACCAAGCAAGGTCTACAAGGAATTGCACATGAGATGTCACACATATTAATGCTGTATCAAGGTCACTATCATCTTACCCTATCAAGCTGGCAATGTCACCACCATCTAGACAGTCAGACATGTTTGATTGGGAAAATGTTTTTTCTCTCTGTTTGTACGTGCTGCACTAGTAGTCTTGTTCAGAAATAAATGTGAGACCTTTTTGTTTGAATAAGTAAATAATAAAATTTAAATAAAATGTAAACCTCAATTTCTCAGTCACACAGGCTATGTTTTAAGTGCTCACTAGACATGTGGCCACTGGCTGCTGTACTGGACAGCCAGATACAGAACATTTCCATCATCACAGAAAGTTCCATTGAACAGCGCTGTCCTAGAGAATGTACAACAGCAAGAAAGAAGGAAGCTGGGTTCCTGGACAACTTTGAGGAGCAGCCTCCCCTCCTCCAACTGCGTATCATCTTATATTTTTACTCTCTTGTAAAGAGAGAAATAAACCCTCTATCAATGCAGTCAAGCCAATATTCTAACAAACAGTAACAACAACAACAAAAAAAGCACCTCTTCTTCATTACTGGAATTAAAAAAAAAAAAAGAAGAAACCAAGTTTTTTTTTAATCAACCCCTTTATGCTTCCTCAAAAAAAATAAAGATAGAATTACCATATAACTCCACAATTCCACTTCTGGGAATACATGGCAAGCCATACTGGATACATACTCAAAAGAATTCACAGTAGGATCTTGAAATATTTGTACAAACATGTTCATAGCAGCATTCACTATTCATAATAGCCAAAAGGTAACATAACCTAAGTGTCCACTGGCAGATGAATGGATAAGCAAAACGTAGTATATCCACACTGTGGAATATCATTCAGCCTTTGAAAAGAGGGAAGTCCTGGCTGGGCACAGTGGCTCACACCTGAAATCCCAGCACTTTGGGAGGTGGAAGCAGGCAGATCACTTGGGATCAGGAGTTGGAGACTAGCCTGGCCAACATGGCAAAACCCTGTCCCTATTAAAAATACAAAAATTACCCGGATGTGGTGGCACATACCTGTAATTCCAGCTACTCAGGAGGCTGAGGCAGGAGAATTCCTTGAACCTGGGAGGTGAAGGTTGCAGTGAGCAGAGATTGGGCTATTGCACTCGAGCCTGGGTGATGGAGTGAGACTCTGTCTCAAAAAAAAAGGAAGTTCTGACACATACAACAGCATGGATTAACCTTGAGGACATTATGTGAGGTCAAGTAGGCCAAACACAAAAAGACAAATACTGTGATTCCACTTCTATGAGATACCTAGAGTAGTCAAATTCATAGACAACAAGTGGAATGATGGTTGCCAGGGGCTGAGGGGAGGGGAAGTGGGGAAGTTAGTGTTTAATAGGTACAGAATTTCAGTTTTGTAGGTTGAAAAGAGTTCTGGGGATGGATGGAGGTGATGGTTGCACAATGTGAATATCCTTAATACCACTGAACTATGTACCTAAAAATCATTAAGATGGTAAATTTTATATTATGTGTATTTTACTACAATTAAAAAATTGAGGGAAAAAAATCAATCCCTTTTTCATTTAAGGTACCAGGAGCAGTTTCTATTGCTTATAACTAAGAATATTGATTGTTGAAAATGTGTAAAACAAGAAGGGTAAAAGAAGGGGTGCTGATCTGGTCTAGGGGGAGCAGGAGGGCTTTCTCAGGCAAGTGCTGTTTACACTGAGACCTTTGCCACTAGAGCAAGTCCACAACAAGGGAAATGAGCTGGGGCTACTCACCGTTCTGCCCCTGGGCAGAGCTGCAGTGCCAGGGCCAATGTAGTACAGAAGATGTCACAGAGGGTACTCCTTCCCCAAAACAAGCAGAGATTTGTTTACCCACTGGAAATGGCTGACTCAGTTCTGCAGCAAGAAATGTACAAAATGAGCTATGTCATATCAGCTTGTAAGGACTTTTAAAAGACCACTAGATAGTGTCAAAAGAACTCAGGAGGTCAGGAGGCTGGGTATGGTGGCTCATGCCTGTAATCCCAGCACTTTGGGAGGCAGAGACTGGTGGATCACCTGAGGTCAGGAGTTTGAGACCAGCCTGGCCAACATGGTGAAACCCCATCTCTACTAATAATACAAAAATTAGCCAGGCATGGTGGTGCGTGCCTGTAGTCCCAGCTACTTGGGAGGCTAAGGCAGGAGAATCGCTTGAACCCAGGAGGTAGAGGTTGCAGGGCGACAAGAGTGAAACTTCAGTCTCCAAAAAAAAAAAAAGACTCAGGAGCCAAACTGAAGACCCTCCTACTGGATGAAGATGGAGCAAGTTGCATACCAGTAATAAAACCAGTTGAAATGCATGAATTATTTTTAAATCTATGAGTTCATAATGATACTAAAAGCAAATAAACAAATTTTGGAGGATAATAGGGAACTAACTTGTTCTTTTGAAGACTGGTAAATAAAAAGACAAATCCTGACTTTCTTAAATGAACTGTACCTCTGGATAACCAAAGAGTAAATGAAGCTATGAATGCAGGGGATCTCCAGGGAGCCTGTAGTCATTCAAAGGTCAAAGAGGGAGGAAGCAGGAGATGGAGAAATCCCATCTGGCCAAGGAGACTGGACCCAAGCAAGCCCACACACTGTAGGGGTGGTGGCAGGTGCCCCTGCCCAGGGAGGTGGAGCCACTCCCCTCAGGAGGAAAGCCCCACGCCACCAGCACCCCTTTCCTGTCCTCGGCCCCTCTCCAGAGCCCTGCACATCACACAGGCCTCCTAAGCCCAGCAGCCACACCTTTAAAGCAGCAGTTTTCCTTATTCAAAGACAAGAGATGTTTTCACTGCAGCAGGCCAGCCAGGAGCTCCTTCTTCTTCCCGTCCTCCCTTCCCAGGGAATCAATCTTCTTAAACCTCATCTTCCTAGAGACCATCTGGAGAAAACCACTCAGGAAACTCAGGCGGGTACTAGGCCCAGAGCTCCCATCCATCTTGCCCTGTCAGAGCCCAGCTCTGGGGCCTTAAAGAATCCTTATAGCTGGGGCTGCCACAAGGTTCCTGGCCACGGGAGCAAGCCCTACTTGTGCTCATAGCTGTACCTTCCAGATATCTTCCTCTCGGATGCTCTGAATCCCGGTCCTGCTCTGCTGGTTCCCCTCAGCTGTAACATCCAGAGAAGTCATGTGGTAGAGTGTGGAACCTGGCTCTGCTGTGTGACTTTGGCCAAGTAACCTGACCTCTCTGAGTCTTGTCCCCATCAGTAAAACTGAGGTTGATAACACCCTCCTTGAGAAGCTGTGGTAAGGATTAAATGAGATAATGTAATTTAAAATGATTCTCCTAATACGAAAATTAGCCGGGCATGGTGGCAGGTGCCTGTAGTCTCAGCTACTCAGGACGCTGAGGCAGGAGAATCACTTGAACTGGGGAGGCAGAGGTTGCAGTGAGCCAAGATTGCACCACTGCACTCCAGCCTGGGTGATGAGAGTATAATTCTGTCTCAAAAAAAATAAATAAATAATATAATAAAATGATGCTCCTTGTTTATTCTGGTCCAGCCACCCTGGCCTTGTTCTCAAACTCACCAGCCATTCTATCACCTCAGGGCCTTGGCACTTGCCATTCCCTATGCCTGGAAATTCCCTGGATGGCTAGCCACAGCTCAAACATTACCTTCTCAGAGAGGCTTTCTTGATCAGACTCTCTACAATAGATCCCCGCTCCTCCAGGCCTGTCTCTCCCTCTCCCTTACTCTGTTTTAACATTCCTCAAAGCTCCTAAAGCTAGCTGACACGTTACAGAGTGATGTGCTGGTCCCTGCCTGTCCTCTCCACTGGAATGTCAGTTCACTGAAGGCAGGGACCTCGTCTGTGTAGTGCCCTGCCATAGCCCTAGTGCTAGGACAGTGCCAAGCACATGGTAGGTACTCAGCAGATATTTAATGAATGAAAGAATAAATGGCTGCCTCCATGAACAAGTCATCTTGCACAGTGCCTGGACCATCACAGGGGCTCAGAAAATAGGAGTTTTTGGTTTGTTTGTATGTTTTAGACAGAGTCTTACTCTGTCACCCAGGCTGGAGTGCAGTGGTGTGATCTCGGCTCACTGCAACCTCCACCTCCTAAGTTCAAGCGATTCTCCTGCCTCAGCCTCCTGAGTAGCTGGGATTACACGCACCTGCCACCATACCTGGCTAATATTTGTATTTTTGTAGAGACAGAGTTCACAGTCTTGGTCAGGCTGGTCTCGAACTCCTGACCTCCAGTGATCTGCCCGCCTCGGCTCCCTAAATGCTGGGATTGCAGCCATAAGCCACCGCACTTGTCCAGCAAATAGGAGTTTTTATTGTTTCTAATTTGGAGGTGCTGGGAAAGGCATGGAGAGGGCAGGGACTGGGCTTTGAGAACAGGTAGAGTTGAAGAGAACTCAGATGGGACTCAATGCTACCCGCCGCCTGTTCTGAGGTCAAATACCACAGGCCATAACATTTAGTTAAAAACAGGGCTTCACCATCAGAGAACTCCCCAGACTGAGGGGTGCCTCCAGCCCTGCCATTGCAAGCCCTGCTCTCCGATGTCCAATGAGCTGGGTCAGGTTAGGTAAGGGGATTGGAATGGGCCTGTCCCTGAGAGTGGACAGACTCCTGGCCCCAGCAATGGGATTGATAAGAGGCTCTCTGTCTCTGCTGCCTAAGCAGCAGAAGGGACTGGTTACCAGGACAGAGTTTGCAGTAGACCTCTAGGCTGAGTAGGGAATGAAGTTAGGCCCCAGCCAGAGGAACCACAGGACAAGGTTATGAGTCTGTAGCCCTGAACTGTGCCACTAGGGGACTGGTATATCCCAGTTCAGAACAAGTTGGGCCCCAGAGTTATGGAGGAAAGCCCAGGTCTATCCCTTTAACTGTGTGACCTCTGGCACTCAAACTCTCTGAGCCTCAGTTTCCCCACCTGTCAGGGTGAAATAATATCCACCATAAGATGTTAATGGGATAATTTTTTTTTTTTTTTTTTTTTTTTTTGAGACAGAGCTTCGCACTGTAGCCCAGGCTGGAGTGCAATGGCGCGATCTCGGCTCACTGCAGCCTCTGCTCCCAGGTTCACACAATTCTCTTGCCTCAGCCTACTGAGTAGCTGGGATTACATGTGCACATCACCATACCCCGCTAATTTTTTGTATTTTTTTAGTAAAGATGGAGTTTCACTATGTTGACCAGACTAGTCTCAAACCCCTGACCTGGTGTTCCACCCAATTACAGGCGTGAGACACCATGCCAGTTGGGATGATTATTGAGAATGATAACAGTTACCATTTACTAGCTCTTTGCTATGTGTGTTTGGGGGCAGAGGTTGTTACAATATTTCATTTGAACCTCAAAAACTCCCTAATGTTAGATGCTTCTATTCTATTTTTTTTGTTTGGTTGGTTGTTTTTTTTTTTTTTTTTTTCAAATGGAGTCCGGCCCTGTTGCCCAGGCTGGAGCACAGTGGTGCAATCTCATCTCACTGCAACCTCTACCTCCTGGGTTCAAGTGATTCTCTGCCTCAGCCTCCCGAGTAGCTGGGATTACAAACGTGTGCCACCACACCCAGCTAATTTTTTGGTTTTTGTTTTTTTTATTAGACAGAGTCTCGCTCTGTCGCCCAGTGTCGCTGGAGTGCACTGGCGCGATCTCAGCTCACTGCAATCTCTACCTCCCGCGTTCAAGCAATTCTTCTGCCTCAGCCACAGGAGTAGCTAGGACTACAGGCCCGTGCCACCATGCCGGCTAATATTCTGTGTTTATAGTAGAGACAGGGTTTCACCATATTGGCCAGGCTCATATGGAACTCCCACCTTGGCCTCCCAAAGTGCTGGGATTACAGGTGTGAGCCACCGAGCCCAGCCAAGTTTTTCACCATGTTGGCCAGGCTGGTCTTAAACTCCTGAACTCAGGTGACTCACCTGCTTCAGCCTCCCAAAGTGCTGGGATTACAGGTGTGAGCCACCACACCAGCCCTGTTTCAGTTTTTAAAAATGAGGAAATCAAGGTTCAGAGAGGGTAGTGATCAGCCCAGAGCGACACAACTCAGAAGAATGAAAGCAAAACTGGCCCCACGTCTGCTGATTGCAAAGCCCTACGTTAACCATCATCTAGAAAATGTACTTAAACCCCAGCACCTGGCCAGGCACAAACAGACTCCAAATAAATGTGAATAATTTTCTCCTTCCCTGAGCTTCAGGTCTGGGGCCAGGTGAACCCAGCTATAGGGACTGGAGGGAGATAGCTCTTACAGTGGATTGTGGCTACAGCAACTGCCCCCACCCTAGCCCCAGCCAAGCACAAGCAGCCTGGGCTGGTTTTCCCAGTCTTGACACCTCCTCCCCAGCCCCAGCAGGCTGGGGTCACCCAAGTAGAGGAAGTTGAGCCAGGTCAGCCTGCTGCTTCCCCACAGCTTTTCCACTCACCTTTTGGCCAGGAATTTCCCGGAGCCCCCGCCCAGGGCCTGCGAGGTTACGCAGCCATCCAAGCTGCTCTCTCAAAAGGGGACAGCCTAATTCATGCCTGACCCACATCAATAAATCAGGGAGGGGTGGGGGGTGGAGACATTCATAAATCCATATCAAACAGTCCCCAAATTATGACAGATGACATGGCAGTCATAAAATTGCACAAGCAAAACTCACCAAGTCATTAATTTCATGGCCGTAGAAAATAAACAGACACATTTTTTCGCGGCCCTAATAAATTTTTAAAAACTCAAAGAATGGTCCATCTGCTTCGAATAATTTTTAATTTCCTATTCTGTCTCATTCCCATTAGCTATTCCACTGAGATATTTGCTAAATTCTTTCATTTACCTCCTCCCATCTGTATTCAATTACCCTATTCCCAAATAGAGTGAGTTTTTGTTTCTCCTATGCGCGGGACAAAATACCCCCACCTGTACCTTAAAGCAAATGTTATGTGTGTTTTATTATCTGTTAGACCGTATGAGTCATTCTAACTCGATTGCCTGTATGGAAAGGCTTGGAGAGCAATGTGATTTTGATGTTTTCTGGCTTGGTTGGAAAACACCTGCCCGATTCTCAAAGCTAATCTATTAACGTGGTAAATGCTGTAGCAGATGTTCCTGAGTGAGCGAGGGACCGCGCCAGGCTGTGGCCAGGTCCGACGTGTCGGGCACACTGTGGAAATGCTAAGAGATCAGAGGCCAGCAGCACCACCAGGGGCCAAGCTGTCATGAAGTCACATTTTCCGGCTGGCCCCCGGGCTCTGGCTGCCTGGAAGCTCCCCTCTGCCTCCGTGGGCTCTCAGTAGCCACTCAAGCTGGAAGGACATTTCAAGGTCATCTGGTCCACCCCACCCCCATGTTTTACAGAAGACAGACTGAGGCCCAGAGAGGAGGTACGCCTTGCCCAGGGTCACACAGCATACTGAAAAAGGAGAACACTCCTGGAAGTCAGAGGAGGGTACAGGAAGCTGAGACTTGGTTTTATGGACCTGAGATGGTAGGAGGAAGAGGGAAAGGATTCTATGGGTACTTCCTTTCCCCAATGCCTTCTACCCAGCAAACAAGATCATTTAGAGATTTTCAATGTGAAATTCTCCAAGGCCATCTTTCCTCATTCTGCAGGAGTTGGACCAGGCCTGTGACGGAGCACAGAACCAAGAATCAGCTGAGGAGCCAACGGCTTGCCCAGGGTTGGGTTGGTTTCAACACCGTATGCCCTGGCACATGCAAAGCTCCTTTTACAAAGCCCCAGGAACACAGGCTTCCAGGCTGAGCTCCAAATCTGAGGAGGAATCATGGTCTCCAAAGTTACACATGGCGGGGTCCATGTAGCTGCACTATGAGCGCCCACACCCCCTCAGACCTCAATATTACCATACATGCTGGTGACTTCTTACTATGGGTGCCTGCATTACTGCCTGAGAGCTCCCTCTGGCCTGGGATCATGTTCAGTTGACCCTCAGGACAGGCCAGAGGTGCTAGGGACTTGACGCCCACAAAGCAGCCCTAAAACAATGACAAATGGGAGTTGGAGCATAAATACACCAGCTCCCTCACCTCTTGGATGGGACAATTCTGAGACATGTCCTACATCAGGGGTTCTCAACCTGGGACTATTTTTGAACTCCTGGGGACATCTGGCAATATCTGAGACATTTTGGTTGGGTGGCTGCTATTGGCATCCAGTGGGTAGAGGTCAGGATGCTGCCAAACTTCTTACCATGCACAGGACAGCCCCCTGTAACACAGAACGGTCAAGCCCAGGCAGGGTACAGTGGCTCACACCTGTAATCCCAGCACTTTGGGAGGGCGAGGCAGGCAAATTGCTTGAGGCCAGGTGTTCAAGACCAGCCTGGCCAACATGATGAAAACTCATCTCTACTAAAAATACAAAAATTAACCGGGTGTAGTGGCACACACATGTAATCCCAGCCACTTGGAATGCTGAGACAAGAGAATTGCTGGCACCTGAGAGATAAAAGTTGCAATGAGCCGAGATCACTGCACTCCAGCCTGGGCGACAGAACAAGACTCTTGTCTCCAAAAGAGAGAGAGACAGAGCAAGAGAGAGAGAGACAGAGAAACTATCCAGCCCAAAATGTGAGTAGGGCCAAGGTTGAGAAGCCCTGTTCTGTACCCTCTCCCAGAGGGATTGAACCTCAGATGCCCACAGTGATGCCCCGCTCATTTAGGCACACTCTCCTGTTTTTCTCCCACCCCCGACCCAGCTCACTTCCCCTCTGCCCTACCAGTGTTTCCTGTGCCCACATCCCACATAACTACTTTCACTCAAATCCTCATCTCAGGGTCTGCTTCCTGGGGAACCCAACCTAAGATCATCTACTACTCCAGTCATGGCGACAATCTTAGAAGGGTCGCAAAAGCCTGGGTTTCTATTTCAGCTATCTAGACTCTTAACACACATGTTCAGTCTCAGTAGCACTCACATTGATGGGGCCACTTGAGGACATACACATAGGGGCATGGCAGACCAGCTTGGGCAGGAGGCCCTCTGTCCTCTGAAGGACTGGTTGATTGGATCTGTGCTCACCCTACACAGTGATGTCAGACTGGAGTCCAGATTCAATGCAGTCCCTATCAGAGCCCCAGCTAACCTCTTTACAGAAATTGACAAGCTGATTCTAAAGTTCATATGGAATTGCAAGGGACTCAAAATAGCCAAAACAATCTTGAAAAAAACAAAGTAGGAGGACTTACACTTTTGATTTCAAAACTTGCTACAAAGCAAGAGTAATCAACACAGTTTGGTACTGACACAAAAGGAGACACATAGGTCACTGGACTATGTGAATTATCTCAAAATGGATCAAAGGTCTAAATGTAAGAGCTGAACTATAAAACTCTTAGAAGAAAACATAGAGTTTTTGTTTTGTTTTGTTTTGTCATGTTTTGTTTTCTCTGAGACAGGGTCTCACTCTGTCACTCAGGCTAGAGTGCAGTGGCTCATTCTAGACTCACTGCACCCTTGACCTCCTGGGCTCAAATGATCCTCCCACCCCAGCCTCCCAAGTAGCTGGGACCACAGGCATGTGACACCCTGCCTGGCTAATTATTTAATCTTTATAATCTTGGATTTGGCAAAGGATTCTCAGACATGACCCCAAAAGCATGAGCAGCAAAAGAAACAAAATGATAAATCAAACTTAAAATTTAAAACTTTTATGCCCTGTAAGACACCAACAGGAAAGTGAAAATACAATCCACCGAAAGAGAGAAAATATTGTAAATCATATATCTGATAAGAAACCTCATATATTTTGAAGCTATATTATCAGATATCCATGAAGTTAGAATTATAATTTTCTACTGGTGAATTTAAATTTTGTTACATGGACTTTTTATACCTCTTTTTTAAAATTTATTTATTTATTTTATTTTTTCGGAGACAGAGTCTTGCTTTGTCACCCAGGCTGGAGTGCAGTGGCTCAGTCCTGGCTCACTGAAGCCTCCAACCACTGGGCTCAAGTGGTCCTCCAACCTCAGCTTCCCAAGTAGCTGGGACCACAGGCATGTGCCACCATGCCTGGATTTATTTTATTTTATTTTTTTATTTTGTAGGGACAAGGTTTTGCCATGTTGTCGAGGCTAGTCTTGAACTCCTGGCCTCAAGCAACCCTCCTGCCTCAGCCTCCCAAAGTGCTGGGATTATAGGCAAGAGCACCACACTAGGCCAACCCTCTGTATTTCTAGTAACACCTTTTGACTTAAAGTCTATTTAATCTGACACTGATATATCGATGCTAGTTTTCTTTTGGTCAGTATTTTTCAGGGTTTTTTGGTTTTTTGTTTGTTTGTTTGTTTGTTTACTGTTTTACTTAGAATTTTTTATCTGGCTTCATGTTTTAGATGCGTCTCATGTAAGCAGCATTTGGCTAGTCTGTTTTTTAATGCAGTCTGATAGTCTATGCCTTTTAACTGGAGAGTTCAGTCTATATTTCTAGAGATTACAAATACATTTGACTTTATTTCTATGATCTTATTATGTGGTATTTTGGGAGTTGGTATGGGTTTGGGTTTTGGTTTTTGTCCTGCTTTCTACGGATTTATTTTCTTTTTCTTTGTTGCATTATTTTGAATTGATTCAGGTTTTACACTTATTCCATTTTTTCCCCCATTTACTAGTTTGGAACACAGGCATTCTATTTTTTATTTTTTTATTGATGACTCTTGGCATTTTATTTCATTTTTTTGAGATGGAGTGTTGCTGTTGCCCAGGCTGGAGTACAATGTCACCATCTCTGCTCACTGCAACCTCCGCCTCCTGGGTTCAAGCAATTTTCCTCCCTCAGCCTCCCAAGTAGCTGTCATTATGGGCAAGTGCTACCACACTCAGCTAATTTTTGCCTGTTTTTAGTAGACTGGGTTAGCCATGTTGGACAGGCTAGTCTTGAACTCCTGACCTCAGGTGATCCACCCACCTCCCAAAGCACTGAGATTACAGGTGTAAGCCACCATGCCCAGCCGACTCTTCAAATTTTAAAATGATGACTGAACTTAGCATAGTCTAATGTTAACCAATATCTTACCCTCCTCCTGGACAATGCAGGGCACTTTGAACACTTTAACTTCATTCACATCAGGCCCAGCCTTTTAGCTTCATCTCTTGCTTAACCCCATGGGACAGACATTCTTTTGGACAGTAAGGGTGTTTATTTAGTTTCACCTATATTTTTATTATTTTCTCAATTCATCTTTTTTTTATATACTTTAGATTTCTCCCTGAGATCATTTTTCTTCTCTTCATGTTCATTCTTCAAAAATTCCTTTGTAGGAGTGGGGGGTCTGTTCTATATAAATTCTCTCAGTTTTAGAATAAATGAAAATGTCTTTATTTCCAAACTTGGTCTTGTTTTTCACATTTGTTATTGAGATATAATTCACATGCCATAAAATTGCCCCTTTGAAAGCATACAATTTAGTGGTTTTAGTATGTTTATAAGGTTTTGCACACATCACCACCATCCAATTTCAGAACCTTTCATCACTCAAAAAAGAAACTTCATGCTCATTAGCAGTCAATCGCTATTCCCCTCCAATACCCCTGGGCCCTGGCAGCCACTAATTACTCTCTGTCCCTATGGATTTGCCTATTCTGGACATTTCATAAATGAAATCATACAATATGTGACCTTTGTGTCTTTAAATTAGCATAGTTTCAAGGTTCATCTTTGTTGTACCATGGATTAGAACTTTATTCCTTTTCATGATAAATAATACTCTATTGTATGGCTACACCACTTTTTTTTTTTTTTTTGTTTTGAAACAAGGTCTCATTCTGTCACCTAAACTGGAGTGCAGTGGTGCAATCATAGCTCACTGCAGGCTTGACGTCCCAGGCTCCAGCAATACTCCTGCCTCAGCCTCCTGAGTAGCTGGGACCAAACATGCACACCACCATGCCTGGTATTTTATATTTAAATTTATTATAAAATTTATATTTAAATTTTATATAAAAAATTTTTGTATTTATTGTAGAGACAGGGTTTTGCCATGTTGCCAGGCTGGTCTCAAATTCCTGAGCTCAAGCAATCCACCTGCCTCAGCCTCTCAAAGTGCTTGGATTACAGGTGTGAGCCACCTCACCCAGCTGCTATACCACATTTTATTTATTCATTCATTAGTCATGTATATTTCAGGTTTTTTTTTTCTTTTTTGAGACAGGGTCTTGCTGTGTCACCTGGGCCGAGTGCAGTGGTATGATCACAGCTTACTGCAGCCTTGATGTCCCCTAGCTCAAGCAATCCTCCCACCTCAGCCTCCCAAGTGGCTGGGACCACAGGCACATGTTACTACATCTGGCTAATTTAAAACAAAAAATTGTAGAGATGGAGTCTCCCTGTTGCCCAAGTTGGTCTCAAACTCCTGGGCTCAAGTGTTACTATCCTCCCTGATATGCGGCTGTGTCCCCACCCAAATCTTATCTTGAACTGTAGCTCCCATAATTCCCACATGTTGTGGGAGGGACCTGGTGAGAGATAATTGAATCAAAAGGGCAGTTTCCCCCATGCTGCTCTCATGATAGCAAATAAGTCTCATGAGATCTGTTGGGGTTTTTTGTTTTGTTTTGTTTTGAGACAGAGTCTCACTCTGTCACCCAGGCTGGAGTGCAGTGGCACACAATCTCAACTCACTGCAACCTCTGCCTCTCAGGTACAAGCAATTCTCCTGCCTTAGCTTCCCAAGTAGCTGAAACTACAGGCACATGCCACCATGCCAAGCTAATTTTTGTATTTTTAGTAGAGACAGGGTTTCACTATATTGACCAGGCTGGTCTCGAACTCCTGGCCTCAGGTGATCCACCCACCTCGACCTCCCAAAGTGCTGGAATTGCAGGCATGAGCCACCATGCCTGGCCGCTCTGATGGTTTTATAAGGGAAAACCCCTTGCATTTGGCTCTCATTTCCCTCTTTTCAGCAAATAACTATGAAGCACCTACTTTGTGCCAAGAACTCCTGAGGATCTAGTGGGGAACAAGACTGAGCCTGTCCCTGCCCACAGGGTCATTTACAGTCTACGGGAAAACCAGGCACTTAACCAGGCAACTGCACCTCACAGTTAATCAGTGTTCTGATGGAGTAAGCATTAGTAAACAATGCCAGTCTGAGATATGTAGAGGCCAGAAACACTCTAATATTCAAATTGGTTCTCTTTCAATAAAAATTCAACATTTATTTAAGAGAAAGGACTATCCCTCAAAGCAAAACCCAGGTTCTTTTCCTACTTTAGATGGCATTAGGGAAGCTGTCTGTTATTATTCAAGTAGATGTTGCTGTTGAAACATATATTTTTGCGGGGGACGATCTGGTACCCCACCTCAACCCCAAACTACTCAGAAAATAAATTATTCCAGCCACATACAGTAGCCCCCTAGAGGGTGTTCTGGTAAATGTTTTTCATCTCACTATATTTACACTGGTGTTTTAGTTGCTGCCCCAGCCATCCCTTACTTCCGGTATTCTGGGTAACTACTGCTGCATAACAAAGCATTCCAAAACAGTGGCCTCAAATGATGACTGTCTGTTTTGGGTTGAATTGTGTCCCCCAAAGAGATATGCTGAAGTCCTAACTCCCAGTACTTCAGAATGTGAATTTATGTGGAAATAGGGTCATTGTAGATATAATGAGTTAAGATGAGGCCTGCTGGGGTAGGGTGAGCCCCTAATCCAATAAGACTGGTATCCTTATAAGGGGAGGGAAATTTGTACACAGAGAACACAATGTGAAGATAGAGGCAAAGGTTGGAGTGATGAAGCTACAAGCCAAGGGATGCCAAGCATTGCCTACAACCAAAAGAAGCTGAGAGAAGGGCCTTGAACAGAATTACCCTCAGAGGCCAAGTGCAGTGGCTCATGCCCGTAATCCCAAATAGCAGTTTGGGAGGCCAAGGCAAGTGGATCACCTGAAATCAGGAGTTCGAGACCAGCCTGGCCAACATGGCAAAAACCCGTCTCTACTAAAAATACAAAACTTAGCTGGGCATGGTGATGTCAAATTAGCTGGGCATGGTGGTGTCCATCTGTAATCTCAGCTACTCAGGAAGCTGAGACAGGAGAACCACTTGAACCCGGGAGGCAGAGGTTACAGTGAGCTGAGATCATTCCACTGCACTCCAGCCTGGGCAACAGAATGAGACTCTATATCAAAAGAAAAAAAAAATTAAAAAAGAATTAGGAATTACCCTCAGAAGGAGCCAACCCCACCAAACACCTTGACTTCTGGCCTCTGGAACTGTGAGAAAATAAATATCTGTTGTTTTACCCAATTTATTTTCATTTGTTACCTAGGAAGCACTTGGAAACTAATACCCTACCATTTTATTCTGCTCATGAATTGTGAGGTTACCTGGACACAGCTAGGCAGTTCTCATTCTGGATCTCATGGATGGCAGACAGATCCAGAGTGGCTGGGGCTGGGCTGGGGCTGGGTCATCTCAAGGGCATTTTCTTTTCTTTTCTTTTCTTTTCTTTTCTTTTTTTTTTGAGACAGAGTTTTGCTCTTGTTGCCCAAGCTGGAGTGCAATGGCACAATCTTGGTTCACCACAACCTCCACCTCCCAGGTTCAAGCGATTCTCCTGCCTCAGCCTCCTGAGTAGCTGGGATTGTAGGTATGTGCCACCACGCCTGGCTAATTTTTTGTATTTTCAGTAGAGATGGAGTTTCTCCATGTTGGTCAGGCTGGTCTCGAACTCCTGACCTCAGGTGATCTGCCCGCCTTGGCCTCCCAAAATGCTGGGATTACAGGCGTGAGCCACCGCACCTGGCCATAATAACAATCTTTATATTGGCTACTAGACTTGTAAATAGTTTCATTTTTATAATATTTTATTTATTTATTTATATTCAATGTCAGGCCTGTCAGACCCTAACCTGAGATCCTCTCTTCTCCCACCTTCTCACCCTCCTCCTTCTCTACTCTTTCTCCTGCTGGTTTTCCCTCCCTCTCTCTGTCTGTCTGTTTTTGTGTCTCTGAGCTCTTTCTCTCTTTTGCTGTAACACCTCCCCCAAAGATGGAGGGCTGTTTAGAGGCCAGAATTATCTCTGAGTTGGGTTTGGGTTTCTCCGCAGTCATTGGTACCAGAATCCAGCCACACTCGTTAAGAAAAGTCCATCAAGGAATGCACAGTGGTGACCTGCTGCCTCCCTACTACTCCACAACAGCTTTTCCTGGGTCTTCAGTCTGAGACCCTGAGTGGGATGGATAGAGAAAGAGAGCAGGCCAAAGACCAGAATGGCAAGGGAGGAGGTTATGCCCCGTGGTCAGACTATGATAGAACAGATGCAGTGAAGGAGACAGAAATGAAATCCTTACCAATAATCCAATCCTCCCAACCTGAAATCTCCTGCCCAAAGAGGCACTGCCACTTGCCAGCTTGACATTAACTATGTCACTTAATCTCTCTCGGCCAATAACAATCCCCTCCCTAGCCGGGCGCGGTGACTCAAGCCTGTAATCCTAGCACTTTGGGAGGCTGAGGCGGGTGGATCACGAGGTCAAAAGATCGAGACCATCCTGGTGAACATGGTGAAACCCCGTCTCTACCAAAAATATAAAAAATTAGTTGGGCATGGTGGCGCATGCCTGTAATCCCAGCTACTCAGGAGGCTGAGGCAGGAGAATTGCTTGAACCCAGGAGGCGGAGGTTACGGTGAGCCGAGATCGCGCCATTGCACTCCAGCCTGGGTAACAAGAGCGAAACTCCGTCTCAAAAAAAAAAAAAACACACAATCCCCTCCCTAAAGAATTGCCATTATGATTCAGTGTGATAAAGACAGTTTCTGTTTGGAATGCTTTGGGCTGCAAATAACAGAAGAGTAAACCAAGACTTGCCTGAGCAATATAGATATTTAATTATTTCACACAGGAAGTAAGGGTCTTCAGGTTTGGTGCAATGATTCAGAAATGCCAGCAAAAATGCAGCCTCTTTTTATATTTCTGCTTCACTATCCTTAGCTTGTCGTTTGCATTCCATGTTCTTTCCTCATGGTTGAAAGGTAGCTGCTGCAGCCCAAGACATCACATTCAAGAAAAGAAGAGAGGGCTCTCTGAGCGCCGCTGCACTCTAGCCTGGGTGACAGAGATTCTCTCTAAAAAAAAAAAGCAAAAGAAGAAGACAGCAATTGGAAGCACCAGAAAGATGCCAGGTGCCTCTGCTGGCCTTAAAGATGGAAGAGTTTCAGGAAAAGGAACTGAATTTTGCCAACAACTGGTGAGCTTGGAAGAGACCCCACAGGCCCAGGGGAGAACTTTGCCTTGAACTTGGTGAGACCCTGAGCAGAGAATCCAGCCAGGCCTTGTCAGACTTCTGACCTACACTTTGTGAGATAACAAGTGGGTGTTATTTTAAGCTACTACTTTTGCGGCAATTTGTTGTACAGCAATGGAAAATGAAGACAGAAGCTTCATTTTCTAGAGTTTCTCAGAAACCCTGAGCTCACTCAACTGCAAAGTGAGTGGTGGTGTGGATGTTTGAACCCAAGTCTATCTGTTCTAAAGCCCACACTGGCTTTCCCATTCAGCCTCTCCAGACTTATCTCCAGACTTATCTGGGACCAGGCTGTAGCCCCTTCATGCTCCCAGTTCATGTGAGGAGCCCCAGGAGCCTCCAAGTCGCCTTCTGTCTGTGTCTACCTGCATCAGTGAATGGCCTGAACCGCCCTAGAGCCCCTGGAGTCACAGCACTGCCTCCTGACGTCTTAGGTAAAAGGTACTGTCCTCCTCGGGGAGCCCGGCAGACCTTACCCAGACAGTGGGTGGTGGTCTGCTGGCCACCTCTCACTCTAGGGGACTCCACTTCATGCCCTAACTTGTCTCATTCATGCTCAGAGTCAGAGGTGCCTCATGAGCCAGAGCAGACATGAAGCTCAAAGATGTGTTCAGTTTGACCAACACTATTTAAACACACACACACACACACACACACACACACGTTTAAAATTGTGAAGTTTCTCTGGGCACGGTGGCTCATGCCTGTAATCCCAGCCCTTTGGGAGGTTGAGGCAGATGGATCACAAGGTCAGGAGATGGAGACCATCCTGGCCAACATGGTGAAACCCCATCTCTACCAAAATACAAAAAATTAGCCAGGCATGGTGGTGTGTGCCTGTAGTCCCAGCTTCTCAGAAGGCTGAGGCAGGAGAATCGCTTGAACCTCGGAGGCGGAAGTTGCAGTGAGCCTGGCAACAAAACAAGACTGTCTCAAAAAAAAAAAAATTGTGAAGTTTCACACTGAAAGCCATATTGCCAATATCTCTTGGGGAATTGGAAGCTCTGGCCATACTGGGCCCATCTTCCCACTTGGCAGCCAAGGCTAAAGCCAAATGGCCACGATGTCCCCCGGTGGAGGGTGAGCTCTGGAGTGCCTACTAGTCCTCACCATCCCCTATCGCCTCCCTGTGCTTACTTCACCTGTCTGCCCCCCAAAGACATCTGAGTGCCAATCCCTTAGGATTGATTCTGTGACCTTACCCTCTGCCTCCTGCCCTGCCCAGTCCCCGGGGATCATGGGGGACAGTGCTCAGCCTGTGTGAAGCTAGCAGGGCTATGAGAAATAGGCCACTAGGACGGAAACTCAGGGGTCTCTTCCAGACCTGTTTGTGTGGACAGCTGTTCCCAGTGACCCAGGTCAGCTAAGAACATCAGGCTATCTGCATCTGTCTGCATCAGTCCCCTCAGCCTGAACAGACCCCCTCTCTCCCTGGTTTGGGCCTAAGTGCAGGTACTAATGCTCATTTTCATCCTTCACGTTCCTTGGTGCTTAATGGGGCAATGACATTTAGCCAAAAGGCACTTGAGACAGGTGGAAATGACCTCTCCTGCCCCTTTCCTCCCCTGGAGGCTGCTGCCCACATCCACATGGCCCTTTGGGGAGACTCAGCTCCCCCGACTCACTACCAGGCCCACTGCCAAGGAGGAGAATCAAAACCCTACTCTGACTTCAGCCGCCAGCCTTCTAGGAAAAAGCCCTAGAACAGATTCGGAGGCGACACTTTGCTGCCTTCGTGGTGAGCTGAGATGCTGGTGCCGCAATGCAAGAGACAAGAAATGAGTAGCAAAAAGGGGAAGGAGGTGGAAAAATTAAATTTTGCCTGATCAGCAAGGTTTCAAACAATCGCTCGCCAACTGAAGTGGGTGCCACGTCTATAAGTCATTCTGTTTTATAGACCATTAGGATCTCCAGAGAGAACCTGCATGGAGACCACTGCTTTTTGTTGAAATTAAAATGTCAGAGAAAAAGAAATAGAACAAAACAGGGAATCTGCAATTAATTACCAGGCCATAAAAATTCAATAATCAGGAAGCAGAGCGGCCGTGGGCCCAGAGGTATCAGAGCCAGCGTAACAAGAATGGAATACATTAATCTTTTCAAATTAGTTTTTTAATCTGACGGGGATATATGGTGACATGCCTCCCCTCCCCGCCCGCTCCCCTTCAACCTCCACCGCTCAGGCCTAAAGCCAGGCTGTGGGAGGGAGGTTCGGTTTGAGCTGGGGACCTGCTGCAACCTGGACCCCGGGGCTGCAGGTAGAGGGCTGTCCGCGGCCCCAGCTGAGCCCAGGACCCTCAGGCCAGCTCGTCTGGTGGACACGTCCCAGTAGAGGAGCCAGGAAGGCCTGTTCCCCTTGGATCCCAGGGTACAAGGGAGCGGGAGGCCCATTTCCTCTGTTGGCTGGGGAGTCTGGGCGGTGGTCTCTGAGCTTTCCTGCTCTGGAAAATGGAAACAAGATCACAGCTGCCCCTGGACCTTGGATGCCTTGTGCCTGGTGCCCAGCAGGTCCTCAATAAAGGGCCCCCTGCTGTTACTATTTTTACTCCTGGCAGCAAAGAGTGCTGCCGGGCAGCGCCAGAACTCTATTTAAGAGCATTTATTTAGCGCCTGCTGTGTGCTCAGCCCTGGAAAGGAGAGACCAGAAGCCTCCGTCCTTACGCTGGAGAATGAGGTTTACGGTCAAGTCAGAGGCCAAGCAGGAGCAGAGGGTCAAAGAGTAAAGGGCAATGAACTTGTCCTCAAGCAGGGGTGCTAGCCCGGTGGCAGATCCCAGGAGGCCGAAGTGGCAGGCTCAGTCCCCACACAGCCACATGCTCAAGTGGCAGCCAGCTGATTGATCAAAGGACCAGCCCCACCCTTGTCTCTGATTGGAGGCCGTGCCCTCCTACCCAGAGCCTCGCTGCAGAGCTCCGCCTCCTCCTGCCTCGCCTTTGCTAGGCCCAAGATTCCTGCAGCTCAGATCACTTCAAGTTTCTGGCCTTCAGCCTCAGCCAAGCCACTCTCTCATTAACCCCTCAACAAGCCGGCCTCTGGGCCTCGCTCAGGCTGAGCCCCTCAGTTGAGCTCAATGCCTAGTCAGCGTTGTTAAAATGGACTCTTGGCTGGGCGCGGTGGCTCACGCCTGTAATCCCAGCACTTTGGGAGGCTGAGGCAGGCGGATCACAAGGTCAGGAGTTGGAGACCAGCCTGGCCAATATGGTGAAACCCCGTCCCTATTAAAAATACAAAAAATTAGCCGGGCGTGGTGGCAGGTGCCTGTAGTCTCAGCTACTTGGGCGGCTGAGGCAGGAGAACCGCTTGAACGGAGGTTGCGGTGAGCCAAGATCAGCCACTGTCCTCCAGCCTGGGCGCCGGGGTGGTGGTGGGGGGGAAAGGACTCTTATAGCCTCCACCCCAGGGGACATCTGCCAAGCAGCAGGCAGATGGCCGTCTGCCCTTCTGACTTCGACTCCTTTTAAAGGTAACGTGACAGCTCACTAAGTGCCAGGCCCCATGTAAGTCCTCCACCTGGATTTTTTCATTTGGTCCCCTGGGAGGTTGGGACTATTCATAATCCCATTTCACAGAGGCAGAAGTCATGATGCTTAGGTCACCTGCCAGTTGTATGTGACCTGAGTCTCTGAAACCAGCTTCACTAAGAATACCAACCAGAGGCCAGGCGTGGGGGCCCACGCCTGTAAAAAAAAAAAAAAAATTTTTTTTTAATTAGCCAGGCACAGTGGTGACCGCCTATGGTCCCAACTACTTGGGAGGCTGAGACAAGAGGATTGCTTGAGCTCAGGAGCTTGAGGCTGCAGTGAGCGGTAAACTTGCCACTGCACTTCAGCCTTGTCAGAGACCTGGCCAAAAAAAAAAAAAAAAAAGAACAACAAGGCCAGTCACGTTGGCTCAGGCCTGTAATCCCTGCACTTCGGAAGGCCGAAGCAAACGAATCACTTAAGGCCAGGAGTTCAAGACCAGCCTGGCCAACATGACAAAACCTGTCTCTACAAAAAATACAAAAATTAGCTGGGTGTGGTGGTGTGTGCCTGTAATCCCAACTACGCCAGAGGCTGAGGCAAGAGAATCACTTGAACCAGGAGGTGGAGGTTGCAGCAGTGAGACCAGATCGCACCACTGCATTCCAGCCTGGGCGACAGAGCAAGGCACAGTCAAAAAAAAGTAACAACAGAAACAACCACGACAGCGTCTTTCACTTCCTCCGGAGTTTGGCGCATGGTAGGAGTTGAATCAGTGCTCTCTGAAAAGTGTTTCAGCAGAACAACCTTGCAAGGGGGCCTCACCGGCTTTCTCCCCAAGATATCTTCATTCTAACCTACGAACATAACAGCGACTGCCATTTCTGTATTGTGCTACTGTGTGCAAAGCTGTGGGGTCCGGTGTCTTTTAGGGTAAGATTATGGGCCCCATTTTACAGGAAGGAAACTGAGGCTCAGAGAGACTGGCAGCCCCAAGATCAGACACTGATATCCATCTGGCCCCCAAAGGCAGGATTTTAACAGCTAAGAATATGGTCTCAGTTCCACATTAACCAGGACCACTCCAGGGCTCCTGAACCCCAACTCGAGGCTGTGTGCCCTCAAACCAGGTCCCTCACTCCTTCAGCCTGATGCTTTGGGGCATCTTGCCCAGGAGGCCTTCCCCCTTTAATCTGTATCATTTGTACTGTGACTATCTTGTAACTTAACACTCCATACACAATCCACATACTCCCCAAGGGTCCTCAGCATAAACGGTGGCGAGGAGAAAAAAGCATTGGCAGGAGGGCAAAGGACGCAGGCCCCTGGACTGCCGGCATGGGCGGGAAAATTCAGATCCAAGTTCTTGGCCTGCTACCCGCAGGGGCGCAGTTCCCCGCGCGGCCACCAGATCGCGCCCAGCTCTCTTGGGCGGGGCTTGCACTAAGGCTGTGTGGCCGCCAGATGGTGGCCGAGACCGTGGCTCCGAGGGCAGTGCCCCCCCACACAAGGCGGAGCCCGGCGGGTACGCAAGTCCGAGACCTGTCCCAGGAGCTCTAGGGCACATGACCTACCGCCACCTCCTGCGCGCGCCATGACCCAGCCAGTGCCCCGGCTCTCCGTGCCCGCCGCGCTGGCCCTGGGCTCAGCCGCGCTAGGCGCCGCCTTCGCCACCGGCCTCTTCCTAGGTGAGCAGGACCCGGACCCCGTGGTCGAGCAAGTGGGCGGGCTCAGAGGAGGGCGCGGCGCGGCTCAGGTTAACTCCTGCGGCCGCGGAGCCCCGGGCTCTGACCCAGCACCCTCTCCCTGCAGGGAGGCGGTGGCCCTCATGGCGAGGCCTGCGAGAGCTGCGCCTGCTTCCCCCCGAGGACAGCCCCCTGTGGCAGTATCTGCTGAGCCGCTCCATGCGGGAGCACCCGGCGCTACGGAGCCTGAGGCTGGTCAGTAGGGCTCGGGGCGGGAACGGGCGTCCACCTCGGGCCCGGCGGGTCCCACGTGGCTGTGTGACCTTGGGCTGGGCCGTGGCCCTCTCTGAGCTTCCGGCTTCCCCGGGCTGGGTGCGGTGGGCGTTCCCGGAGGGCCCTTCCCCCAGACCACACCCAGAACCGCTCCCTTGGGGGCTTGGGACCCCAGGACGGGGGTGGGTGACCGACAGGGCTGGTACCGCCCTCTCCCTTCACGCAGCTGACCCTGGAGCAGCCACAGGGGGATTCCATGATGACCTGCGAGCAGGCCCAGCTCCTGGCCAACCTGGCGCGGCTCATCCAGGCTAAGAAGGCGCTGGATCTGGGTAGGGGCACGCGGCCGGGATCCCGGAGGGCCTTGGTTGCCGGGCTGACCCCCACTCTGGGCTGAGCCTGTCTGTGTCCCCGTCCCAGGCACCTTCACGGGCTACTCCGCCCTGGCGCTGGCCCTGGCGCTGCCCGCGGATGGGCGCGTGGTGACCTGCGAGGTGGACGCGCAGCTCCCGGAGCTGGGGCGGCCCCTGTGGAGGCAGGTGAGCGCCCGCACCGAGGCCCGCAGCCCCAGGCGAAGGCGCAACGGCTGACCCGCTCCCTCCGCAGGCCGAGGCGGAGCACAAGATCGACCTCCGGCTGAAGCCCGCCCTGGAGACCCTGGGTGAGCACCGAAGTGGAAAGGGCTTTGTGGCCATTGCAAACGGGGCCAGTGGGCCCAGCTGTGACCGGGTCTGCCGGGCGGGTTAAGGGCAGGACCGGCGGTCACAGCGCCCAGGCCGGCCTGGGAGGGGGATTAAGGCCGCCAGGACCAAGGACTCAGCCCCACCTGCCCTCCCTGTCCCGCAAGACGAGCTGCTGGCGGCGGGCGAGGCCGGCACCTTCGACGTGGCTGTGGTGGACGCGGACAAGGAGAACTGCGCCGCCTACTACGAGCGCTGCCTGCAGCTGCTGCGGCCGGGAGGCATCCTCGCCATCCTCAGAGTAAGGGATCCATTGCGGGGGAGGAGAAAGCTCTCTCTCTCTCTCGGGCCGGGTCCCCTTCTTTTCCCCTAACTCTTTCTATACCCCAAAGCCCCACCCAGTCCAGTCACGTAGGCTCCACCCACTGCGGGGCTCTGGTCCCCTCCCGCCAGGGCACCCCCTCTGAGGCCCCGCCTCCCTCGGCCCGATTGGTCCCGCCCTCTTGAAACCCCGCCCCCCGCAGGTCCTGTGGCGCGGAAAGGTGCTGCAACCTCCGCAGGGGGACGTGGTGGCCGAGTGTGTGCGGAACCTAAACGAACGCATCCGGCGGGACGTCAGGGTCTACATCAGTCTCCTGCCCTTGGGCGATGGCCTCACCTTGGCTTTCAAGATCTAGGGCTGGCCCCTAGTGAGTGGGCTCAAGGAAGGGTTGCCTGGGAACCCCAGGAATTGACCCTGAGTTTTAAATTCGACAATAAAGTGGGGCTTGGGACCTCCTGAGCCTCCATGTGTGACGCTGGATGGGGAAAGGAGGGAAGGCCCAGCACAGACAGCTCCCTTCAGTGAAAGGGGCCTTGAGGTTCTTCCCCTCCCTGGCGCCAGGTATGGTCTTACTGCAGGAACCTCCAGCTGGCAGGAGGCAGGTTATAAAGTTTTAATTGGCCTGGCTATGTGTAATGGCCAGAGACCCCAGCTCCTCGGGCTTGTCTCCCTCCTACATCTCTCCCTCAGGACAGATGAAACTCTCTGGTTCCGTGCAGCTGGGACTGGTGGGGGCCCCGTCTGGAATCTGACAACAGGAAAGAGGATTGAAGGGGACCACGGGTGTCACTTATGTACTTTTGTAGGTGATGCCAGTTCTGCTGGAGGCTTGCTCATGTCTTCACAGCATAGTCAGCTCCCTAGCCTCACCTCTCCAGTGGAGGCCCTGGTCAGGGGACATCACCTCTGAGAGCCAGGCCAGTTGGCCTGGACCCGAGGACCTCAGGGTTGACTTATTTATCCTGCCCTCTCCTTGAAATTCTGAAGGAAAGTGAGGGGGATCACTGGCCAGGGAGGTATGAAGTAGACTGGCCCATAGATACGGCAGTTACCACACTCCCTAGAGGATGAAGAGAACTTCAGGCTTTCCTGAACCTCTGCCTATGAGGAGAGGTGAAGGAACCAGGCCTTATGGAGCACCTTCAACCCAGGTCCTCTGCTTCTCATTTAAATTTCCCCAACCCCACAGATCTTATCTCCACTGACAGATGAAGGTCAGGTTCTTTCCACTGACACTGCCTCAGGCAGAAATGCCATTAGCCTAGAATTCAAGCAGCCTTTGCCACTACCTGGTAAGCCCCGGTGGTGGAAGGTGCCCCTGGAGACTCCTGGAAGCAAGACTAAAAGAGCCCCACAAGCTCACAGCTCCTGGGACATACTTTGCATTTTGGACAATACTTGGGACCGTGGCCGGAAACCTACCCTTTTCTGACTCATAAAAATATATTAGGATGCACACAAGTGAAGAGGTTGAATTTAAGCAGATCCTTGACAAACAGCTAACTCATTTGTGCCACACCTCAGTCCAAATTACTGTAGCCACTGCCCAAGACCACCCGTTAGCTAAGGGGCAGCAGTCCGCATGACTACGATTTCTCTCTTCAGGGGACCACCAGCAGTGGTTACCTGCAGGTCTACTTCACACTACAAGAGTTGCTTTCAGGCCTAGCCTGCATGGACATCTTTTCATCTGTTTATTCTCTTACCTTGCAATAGGTCCTGACTCAGGCTGGCTCAGATTCTAACCTGTCGCTTGAGTCATGTGTGTCTGAAGGCCTTTCAGAGAACCATGATTCATTCACATGGGCCATTCAAACCAGTCCCTTAGGACAAACATAGTGGGACCAGAGGGGTCTTCATGCCCCCAACTCTCCTGTGTGGAGAGCTTGAGCTCTGATCTCACCAGCTTCTTCTCAACCAGGAAGTTTGTAGCATGTGTCCTTTCTCGGGTGATGAGTCCAATTTATTTATTTATTTATTTATTTATTTTAAGTAGAGACAGGGTTTCTCCATGTTAGTCGGGCTGGTATTGAACTCCCAACCTGAGGTGATTCACCTGCCTCGGCTTCCCAAAGTGCTGGGATTACAGGCTAAGCCACCGCACCCGGCCAAAAGCAAGTTTATTAAGAAATTAAAGGAATAAAATAATAGCTACTCAATGGGCAGAGCAGCCTATTACCTGTTTCTTATCACTCAGGCTCCATCATTCTTCAGGTCTATTATTACAGATTTGTTGAACAAATCTCCTCTCCAACCTTTAATAATGTCCTTCAAATTACGTCCTCCTAACAGAAAACTTGCTCTTTCCTACTTTTCCAGCTAGAACCTCTATTAATGTCTAATTATTGCCCAGATGAAGGCCCATGCCACACAGCCTAAAGGGGTTGCCTCTGGTCTCCTACCTATACCCACCTTTCAGTCAGTGTCTGCCTGGAAGGAAATGAGTAATGACCTCTCACAGTCCCTGAGGTTACCCTCACTGTCTAAACCTTACTCCTCTACGCCTAACCCCATCTCAGCAAACCAGGGACTAGTTTCCTAGAAGCACCCTACAGAAGTACAGTGTGCATGTGTAACTTCAGCACATTCTCTTCATTTTCCTTCCAGTGATACAGTGCAATTCTGCACAAACTTACAAATTGAAGAGTGTCAAAGCATGTATCCTCTTACTGTAGTCTTAAAAAGCTCATGGAATTATTCTAGGGACACAGAAGATCCTGTAGCACAGATTTAGGTAAAGAGCAAAATGTTCACTGGAAAAATTAAGTACTGGCTAGCTACCAGGAAGATCTGACCATAGCTGGCAAACATGGAACTCTGCAAATACTTGGAGCCATTAATTATGTATACTTGTTTTATTCATAATTTGTCATGTTCTGGGATACCAAAAGTAATTCTAATAATGGCTGAACTTAAAAAAATGTTAACCTCATCTTAAAATATCCACTGATCCATCTCATTCAATGGTAATAGCGAATGTTTTCTAAAGGAACATAAAAAACAAACATGCACACAATTGCACAGTTTTCATAAAGGTCTATTTCATTATTGGTGGGTAGCACATTTAACAGTTAAATACATTTAAATAATGTATAGGTGACTGCAGGACTGCAGCATTGGTAACTAGATAACCAATTCAACTAGAAACCAGCTAACAAGGAACTGTCTAAATATTTGAAATACAGCTCTCGTTGAGATCATCCTTTGTTTTGATCATCATCTTGGGGGAAAAAAGCCTGCTGCTGGTCACAATGGAAATATATTAAGGCCAAATCTTCTCATATCCATTTCCAAAGGTTTCTTTCAGCTGGATTAAGCCTCCAACTCCAGGGCAAGCCCAAGCTTGTGGCCTCCAGCATTAATGCTCTTCCCATCTACCAAAGCAGACAGTGTAAGCTTCACACCTGTTAAGAAAAAAACAAAAAATAAAACAAACGTGATGTGCCTGGCACTTCACTCAGTCTGAGCCCTCTTTCAGTCATCCCAGAGCCTGCCTGTCACTTCCTCAGCCTGTCAGCTGACCTGCCAGTGCTGGCCACCAGAGGGCGCTTGGAAATATCTGGGACACCAGAACTGGGTTACCATTCTAGGTAAGGCACCACCAAGTCACAGAGAATAGAAATGTTAATAACCAGAAGTTAAAAGTGTTCTAGAAAATACAAGGCTGGGCGCAGTGGCACACGCCTATAATCCCAGTACTTTGGGAGGCCAAGGCAGGTAGATCATGAGGTCAAGAGATTGAGACCATCCTGGCCAACATGGTGAAACCCCATCTCCACTAAAAATACAAAAATTAGCTGGGCATGGTGGTGAGTGCCTGTAATCCCAGCTACTCGGGAGGCTGAGGTGGGAAAATCACTTGAACCCAGGAGGTGGAGACTGCAGTGAGCCAAGATCACACCACTGCACTCTAGCTTGTTGACATAGCAAGATTCTGCCTAAAAAAAAAAAAAAAAAAATGTTGAATATACTACCCAGATGAAAAGAGATCAGAGGCTGGGCGTGGTGGCTTATGCCTGTAATCCAAACAGTTTGGAGGCCAAGGCGGGCGGATCACCTGAGGTCAGAAGTTCAAGAACAGCCTGACCCCGTTCTTAAAAAAAAAAAAAAGAAAAAAGAAAAGAGACTAGAGACATCATAGTAATTAGATGCTAAAAAAGAAAACCTACAATATTTTCTGGTGAAACCCCGTCTTAAAAAAAAAAAAAGAAAAAAGAAAAGAGACTAGAGACATCATAGTAATTAGATGCTAAAAAAGAAAACCTACAATAGACACATTTGGGGATGGGGGTAAATCTGAATATATATTTGTATTATTACATTAATGTTAGTGTTCTTAGATGTGACAATGGTATTGTGCTTATAAAGAAAAATGTCTTACTCTTAGGATACACATGCTAGGGCTGTCATGTCTGTAATGTCTGCAAAACCTACATTCCTTTAAAAACATATGTGAAAAGGAGTTTCAGGCTGGGCCACGCCTATAATCCCAGCACTTTGGGAGGCCGAGGCGGGCAGATCACCTGAGGTCAGGAGTTTTAGACTAACCTGACCAACATGGAGAAACCCCATCTCTACTAAAAATATTAAAAATTAGCTGGGCGTGGTGGCGCATGTCTGTAATCCCAGCTGCTCAGGAGGCTGAGGCAGGAGAATCACTTGAACCTGGGAGGCGGAGGTTGCAGTGAGCCGAGACTGCACCATTGCACTCCAGCCTGGGCAACAAGAACAAAACTCCGTCTCAAAAAAAAAAAAAAAAGTGTCAGAGACATAAATGTACATGTTAGTAACTGGTCAATGTGGGGGAAATGCATATGATGTTCATTGTACCATTCTTCCAAATTTTCTTTAGGTTTTGAAATCGCCAAAATAAACTTTGGGGAGGAAAATCCCTATTTGGAGGGGAAAAAGTCCTCAGTACTTTAACAAGACTCCAAGATGAGTTGTGTGTAGCACACTGAAGTTGGAGAAGCGCTGCTCTAGACACAGCATGCCTCAAAATATTATATGAGGTCAAGACTGTAGACAGAACCAAAGCAATGAGTGAACTTTGATCAACAAAAAAACTACTACAAAACATTTCAGGTACAAGTGAGGAAATGGAATAGGAAATGGATATTAAATAGTAAGGAATCACTGCTTTCTTAGATGTGATAATATTATGGTTATGTAGAAAAGGAGAGAAAGTCCTTATTCTTAAGAGAAGTGTCATGACCAAATGGCCTAGCAAAAAAAGGGAAGGAAAAAAATAAAAAATTGTGGCAAAAGGTAAACACATATTTATTGTACTCTTCTTTCAACTCTTCTGTGTGCTTGCTTGAAAGGTATGAAAAATAAGCTGAGGAATGAAAACTAAATGTTTAAATACTATCAAAACAATCCTACTTTATCAAGAATACTTACCAGGCCTCAGAGTCTGAGTGTAGCCTACTCCAATTAAGCTAGAGTTGTTGACTTTTGCCTAAAATAAAATTCAAAAACAATTGTAAGAAAAATATTTCAATAGAGACAAAGCCCCTACATGTTTCCCCATCATGTCGTCATGAAGTGTTCAGTTTTATTCACGTGAGACAATAAAATTCAACATTATGTATTAAGTCAAACAGAAACCAGGTACTACTACTTATCCATTCAACTCAAAAATCAAATTGTCAGTAGGACACAACAATACTGACCTTGGAATGTATCCAAAGACCCCAAACTGTCTGTATAGCACAAGACTCTAAACAGTCTCATAAAAATCCTTGTTGATTCTAGTCTAGCACAACAAAACCAGACCAAAATGTGGTACAAATCAGGCTCACTAGAGGTGACACACACCAGCCCTAAAGTGCAGGCTGTACAGTTTAAATTCATGACTTAGTTACAAACATTACTATTTTCAGGGCTCTTCCTAAAGAATCAAAACCATCAGGCCGGGCGCGGTGGCTCACGCCTATAATCCCAGCACTTTGGGAGGCCGAGGCGGGTGGATCACGAGGTCAAGAGATCGAGACCATCCTGGTCAACAAAGTGAAACCCCATCTCTACTAAAAATACAAAAATTAGCTGGGCATGGTGGCGCATGCCTGTAGTCCCAGCTACTCGGGAGGCTGAGGCAGGACAATTGCTTGAACCCAGGAGACAGAGGTTGCGGTGAGGTGAGATCGCGCCATTGCACTCCAGCCTGGGTAACGAGCAAAACTCCATCTCAAAAAAAACAAAAGAATCAAAATCATCAATGTTTAAAAAAAAATCTCCAAACAACAATTCCTCTGCAGAATCAAACAAGCCTTTACCTCACATTCTCACACTTCTCGTGAATGCTGGTGCCGCTGAGTTCTGGCTGTATGTAACCACAGCGCTTGGAAGGTGGTCCCAGTGAGGTATCATGTACCAATCAAGGGCCCTGCCCTTCCTTGCACAATCCTAACATTTTAGGACTTACAGACTTCAAGGCCTGGAAGGAACTCTGAAGAGTAAGACATAATAAGGAGTAGCTTCCTTCTAGCTCCATTCTCTACCACAACATTATTAAGCCACACTAGAGGCCTATCGATATAAATGTGGACAACTGCCCTCATTTCCAGGGCCTAGGTTGCCTAGACATGCAACTTTGCTTTGTTTTCAGCATTCTGAGGGCTACAGTTTAAAGGTAACAGCCTATGTGAGTAAAACAGATCTGCAAATGATTTGATGTCTATACTCTTATAATGTGTAACATGAAAAAGCCCAATCCAGAGAAAGAAATGATGTAACTATACAGACGCAAGCCACATCCACAACACTTGTATTTACTTGGCACTACAGCCAAATATTCATGAGCTACCAATGACCACCTAAAGAAAAAAATAGGCCCAGAGCGGCGGCTGACACCAGCAATCCCAGCACTTTGGGAGGCCAAGGCGGAAGGATTGCTTGAGCCCAGGAGTTCAACAGCCTGGGCAACATAGTGAGACCCCTGTCTGTCTGTACAAAATTTTTCTAGTTTGGCATGATGGTGCACACCTACCCAACTATCAGGGAATGGGGGTGAGATGGAAGCATCTCTTGCGTCGAGGTGGTTGAGGGTGCAGTGAGCTGTGACTGCACCAGCCGAACTACAGCATAGGCAAAAAAGCTCAAAAAAGGAAAAAAATACCTCACTAATGACCATCTTGTGCCCTAGAAATAAGAGCCTCAGACAGCTGGTTATAAATTCCTATTATTTAACAGGAGTTAAACCATGAAACTGTGATAAGGAGTTAAAAAAAAAAATGAACTCAGTTTCTCCCTCTATACTCCTCACAAGACCTAGGGGGAATTTCCCACACATCAAGCAAGCAATCAGTTCTGCAGGAGACTTCAGCTAGATGTTCTCTAATTCAATTCCTATACTATCTACCTGGAGAGAGCATCAGATCCCACAGGATCAAGGCTCAGTTTCATAAAACTGCCCCACCCTCATTTTCAATGCCAACCTCAAGCTCCAGGTTGTTTTGCCTCTCTCTGCTTTCTTACCGACTAGTTATAAATCAGGGTTCCCAAAAACCCCTTGGGTTCAATTAATTTGCTAGAGTGGCACACAGAACTCAGGGAAATATATTTACCAGTTATAAAGGATACTTTAAAGGACATAAATGAACAGCCAGATAAAAAAGATACTTATGTATCTTTTCCTTTATAGATGAGGTCTAGTAGGAGCCTCCATCCCTGTGGAGCTGGGGTGTCCTACCCTCCAAGGACATGAATGTATTACTGTTTACCTTTCTGAAGGCACCCTGAACTCAGTCCTTTAGGTTTTTATGAAGACTTCTTTACAAAGGCACAATTAATCAAATCACCGTTGGCTCAACCTTTAGCTACTATGCCCACCCCAAAGTAGGTTTGTTCCCCTAGTCATCTAGGGACTAGCCAAAAATCACCTCATTAACGTAAGCTCAGATGTGGTTGAAAGGGGCCAGTTAAAAATAACAAAATAGCCCAGGGCAGTAGCTCACACCTGTAATCCCAGCACTTTGGGAGGTCACGGCAGGTAAATCACTGGAGGTCAGGGGTTGGAGACCAGCCTGGCCAACATGGTGAAACCTCATTTCTACTAGAAATACAAAAATTAGCCAGGCGTGGTGGCAGGCACCTGTAATCCCAGCTACTAGGTAGTCTGAGGCACCAGAATTCCTTGAACCCAGGAGGCAGAGGTTGCAGTGAGCCAAGATGGCATCACTGCACTCCATCCAGCCTGGGTTGAGAGTGAGACTCCATCTCAAAAAAAAAACAGAAAAGACTGTCTTTCACTTTTATGCTCTGGAGCTGTTTCAGGAACCAAGGGCAAATGGCCAAATATCTTAACAAAAAGATACTCTTATTGCTCTATTCACTTGGGAAATACAAGAGTTTATAGAAGCTGTGAGCCGGGAACTAGACAAAAACCATAGTATCAACGAGAATCCCTCATAGCTAAAAGGTCCATGTATCTGTCAAAAATGTTTACACTTGTTGCATTTATATAAGAGCTATATTAGGAGTACAAACACAAATATGCCTATCATCTGGAGAAGCCACTGTGGGGTAGGGATAGGTTTAAAGAAACAACTAGGCCAGGCACGGTGGCTCATGCCTGTAATCCCAGCACTTTGGGAGGCCGAGGCGGACAGATCACCTGAGGTCCAAAGTTTGAGATTAGCCTGGCCAACATGGTAAAACCCCATCTCTACTAAAAATACAAAAATTAGCCAGGCATGGTGGCGGGCACCTATTATCCCAGATACTAGGAGGCTGAGGCACAAGAATGGCTTGAACCCAGGAGCTGGAGGTTGCAGTGGGCTGAGATTGTGCCACTGCACTCCAGCCTGGATGACAGAGCAAGACTCCGTCTCAAAAAAAAAGAAACAACTAATTTGTCCTAGGAAGAGGAAAAAAAAAAATAGCTCAGTATGAAGAATGTGAGGTATGCAAAATTTACCAGGCCCAGAAACATGAGGATGAGACTTTAGTTACAGGACACACCCCCATACCCAGGGACAATTGTTTAAAAACATTTCCTCAAAACCTAAAATTCAATTAAAAAAAAAAAAAAAATTTCCTTCTTTTTCTTCCTTGTAGTTTCCAGGCTAGCTCGCAAATACCTACAGTGTTACCGCAAGCTGTACAATGTGACCCTCACCAATTATCTTCATGTTCCTGTTATCTGTGATTCAAGGAGCAATGTATACCAATCACTAATCAATGTTATTTCTGTAAACCAAAGAGAATTCCTGCCAAACAACTTTGTATCAGCCCACACCCTGTCCGTGACTTTTGGCCTTTAAAAATATGTTTGTAACAAAGGACAAGTGAAGCTCAAATCCAGGGTTACTTGGATCTGAGTCTGCTGGGCAGCTGTCCTCATCACGGAGCAGGTAAGGTCTTTAAAATCATACTTTGTGCCTCAGTTTCTTCCTTTAGATTGACAGATGCCATTACAAACATATTCATCTTCTTGTACCAGCTTTTTCCCCCTTTGATAAACTGTTATTTGTACCTTGTGCAAAACTATTAAGCACAGAGATCAGCTGATAGTGAGATCCAGTTCCTCAGGCCAGTCACTTTCCATAGGTATTACATCTGAGGATGTGTCAACTTAATTTCACAATACATATGATCATCAATTACAGTATTATCATAAGACTTATTTACACAAGAGAGTTGAATCTTGCCAACAGTATTATACCATATGGCAGTAGGAGCATGGTACAAATCAGTTTTATTAAAGATCAGTAAGAATTAGAGGAATTTGCTTTGCCTTCCCAACAGAAAGCTACCCTTCCCCATTTGTCCACCTTTATCTTCATTAATAAGCCTGAATACTGTCCCAGGAAATTTCTGTTTACATTTCTCAATGTAATCTCTGCCTTCTGACTTTTTAAATTTCTCCAAACTGGCTAAAACACAGCAAATACAGGTCTTAGGAGTGCTTTTTTCCCTTGCAGTGTGGCTTTGAGGCTGGTGGCCAAAGCTCAAACAGAATGAAATCTGAGCCTGGCCTAGCATCAAGGTACAATCCAGCCTCTGTCACTTTGATTTTAGCTATTACAAGTAACAATAATCAAGGGATTGTATATTTTCTTTGTTTCTTATTGTTTGCATTTCCTCATGCACCCAGTGAGCCAACTCCCTGGGAGTTGGATCTATCTCTGAATTCCAGCAGTAATTTTTACTAAGTACCTGAGCATAGCACAGTTGTGGCTCCATAGCAGGGGTGATCATCTGACCACCTAAGAGTCAAAAGTTTCTCATTCCCCATTCATTTATTCTTTTTCTTCCTAAACCATGCTTTGATGAGCCACTCTAGCTAGAGCCACTCTTAGCAAATCCCAATCCTGAGATCAATTCTGAGGATACAGAAATAAACCAACTCAACTCAGTTTCTCCTACTATTCTGTCACAACAAAGAATGCTTCTGTGACCACATGTCTGAGTGCTTTCCCCACACACCAAGCAAGCAGTAATTTCTGCAGCAGACCCGGGCTAGATGTCTGCTAATTCAATTCAGTTCTACCTGGAGACATCAGATGCCACAGGTTAAGAGCTTGGTCCGACAAGACTGCCCTCCTTCTCCCATTTCAGATGCCAAATGCAAGCCCCAGGTTGTTTTAACTCCGCTTCTGACCTGGCAGCTCTAAATAGAGGTTCCCACAAGCCCCTCCTTAGATTCAGTTAATTTCCTAAAGCAGGTCACAGAACTTGACAAACACTTTATTTACATTTACCAGTTTTAATAAAGGATATTACAAAGAATACATATGAAAAGATGTATAGTGCAAAGCACAAGAAGGGACAGAGCTTCAATACCCTCTCCAGGCATACCACCTTGTAGTAACCTCAGCTACCCAGAAGCTCACTGACCTCTCCTTGTGGGTTTTCGTAAGGCTTCATTATACAGGCATGACTGATTAAACCACTAGCCATTGGTGGGCCAGACTCGGTAGCTCAAGCCTGTAATTCCAGCATTTGGGACGCAGAGGCGGGTGGATCACCTGAGGTCAGGAGTTCGAGATGAGCCTGGCCAACATGGTGAAACGCCCTCTCTACTAAGGATACAAAAACTAGCTGGCGTTGGTGGCGAGCGCTTGTAGTCCCAGCTACTTAGGAGGATGAGGCAGGAGAAACGCGTGAACTGGGGAGGCAGAGGTTGTAGTGAGCTGAGATGGCGCCACTACACTCCAGCCTGGGTGACAGAGCAAGACACCATCTCAAAAAAAAAAAAGAAATGGAGAAGGGGGCCAGGCGAGGTGGCTCATACCTGTAATACCAGCACTTCAAGGTCAGGAGTTCCAGATCAGTCTGACCAACAAGGTGAAATCCCATCTTTACTAAGAAATACCAAAAAAAAAAAAAAAATGGCCAGGTACGGTGGCAGACACCTGTAATTTCAACTACTCAGGAAGCTGAGGCAGAAGAATTGCTTGAACCCAGGAGGTGGAGACTGCAATAAGCCAAGATTGCACTAATGTACTCCAGCCTGGGAGTCAGGGTGAGACTCCAAAAAAATAAAAGACAAAGGGATGATTAAAATACAAGCCAGATGCAGTGGCTCATGCCTGTAATCCCAATAAACTCCTCTGAGACGGGATGACAGCTTGAGCCTAGCCTGGCAACATATGGAGATCCCATCTCTACAAAAAAACATCAAAATTTAGTTGGGAATAGTAGGAGGCTGAAGTAGGAGGATTGCTTGAACCCAGGATGTCAAGGCTGCAGAATCGTGACTGTGCCACTGCACTCCAGCCTGGGCAAGAGAGAGGCTGCTTCAAAGAGATTAAAGCACTATTATTTCTGACATGATAAGAACCACACAGGGACCAAAACACCAGCTACACTATGGCTCAAGGTTATTATCAATGCTAACTCAGCAGCTTTTGAGGTTAAACAAACTCCCGTGGCCTGGCCTGGAAATAAAACCTCTAACACCGATTCCATAGAAAAAGCAGCATTTCAAATTCTAAAGCCAATCTGTAAACTGGGGACTGTGTGAAATCAGTTCAAATTTTCAACACAATTCAATATACTCAAAGACTCATTCCCACAACCAAAACCCCCATTCTAAGTCCACAGAAGTACTCACAGAAATGGAAGCAGTAGGATCCAACTGATATTTAGCTGCAATGCCAAAACGAGTGCAGTTGGTACCTGATGTCCAAGCAAGGTTTACTGAAGTGTCAAGATCTTCACATACTTTCTGATAAATTGATCCTCCAAATTCTGTCCCATCATTGCTATAAGATATTTTAAATTAGTAGATCTAGAATAAACAATGTAATAATGTCTAAGGCACAGGCTTGTACCATTACATTTAAATAAAAACCACAGCTCAAAAATAAAGAAAAAGAAAAAACAACATAGCTCAAGTGGGTTTTTTCCCCAACCCACACCCATACAGGGATTAGTAAAATGAACCACAGAACAGCCATCCAGTGGAATTATCACACTGTATTAAACATGGAAGAGTTTCTCAAACAGACTTTTGGTTATGTATTTCATATATAAGTACATATACATACACACATATAAAAAGGTGAACCACGACAACATTAACGAAATTATACACCTAGCTGGCAGGATTATGAGAAATGTAGATCTTCTTTTTGCTTCTGTTATTTACCAATGGATTTTTACAACGGGAAAAAACATTTTAAGTACTTTCCATATATCTATCTAGTTTGGGCTAGGTAAAACCACCAGGCGGGATGCAGTGGCTCCCACATATAATCCCAACACTTTGGAAAGCTGAAGCGGGAGGATCGCTTTAGGCCAGGAGTTTGAGATTTTGTAGAGACCCTGTCTCTACGAAAATAATTTTTTTTAAAACCAACAACAGCCAGGCACGGTGGCTCACACTTGTAATCCCAGCACTTTGGGTGGGCAGATCAGGAGGTCAGGAGTTCAAGACCAGCCTGGTGGGCATGGTGATGTGGGACCTGTAGTCCCAGCTACTCAGAAGGCTGAGGCAGGAGAATTGCTTGAACTCGGGAAGTGGAGATTGCAGTGAGCTGAGATCGCACCACTGCACTCCAGCCTGGGAGACAGCAAGACTCCGTCTCTCAAAAACAAAAACAAAAACAAAAACAAAAAACAACAACAAAACACCATACATTTTAGGTAATCCTATCAAGTCAACACCCCACACATCATAATAATTAAGTAAAATGAAGGCACTGGTAGCAGTCTGCCAATATCTAATGCCTCTTGTAAAAATACAAAGCACATTAAACCCCATATAAAATGAACATTTATTCTCTCAGCACCAAAAGTCAGACAAACATTCTTTTACTATAAGCTTTGAAGGGGAACCTTAGAAATGACCAAGAATGATTTTGTTTTTAAATGTTAAGAGAGATCCTTTAGGGTGCACCCAGATCAATAAGAGATGACAGAAAACAAAATCATCCTCTGAGGGCCTACATCACAATATCCTACGAAAGAATTACTTACACATTAGTGTGTAGCTGGAAGTCCCCAGTCCTGTAGCCCACTGCAAAGTTATTCCTTGTCAGCTTTGATTTGGCACTGTCAAAGGTCATCTGGTACCCAGCAAGCCAGCCTTCATAACCAAAGACAGCTGAACCATGGATTGCAGGTCCAGCAAAATCAAAGTCAACATCACAACCAAGGTTTATACACTCCCTCTTGTAAGAGGACTTGATTTTACCACTTTTCTTTCTGGAAAAAGAACAAACTGATGTCACTGGGAAAAATTTACACACACTTCTGCACAGACAGCACAAAGCAGACTTAAATGAACTGCAGTATGACCAGGGGATAAAAAGCAGCAATACAATTAGAGGGAGTAAAAACTGAGCTCAATGAACTAAAATCAAGGGCACATCAGGCAACTGGACAGCCATCATCTAGGAAGACTGCATTGCAGAACTCGCAATCAGTCACAAAAGCCTGTTAGAAACACATTAATTGCCCAAGTTAGTACAACAACGGAGAGGCAAATATTTGAAGGCAAGCCAATGATAGCAACCATCGTATTCCAAAAGCAGACACAGGCCAGCAGTGTATCGGTGCCTCCCGCCTATAATCTCAGCATTCTGGGAGGCTGAGGTGGGCAGATCACCTGAGGTCAGGAGTTCAAGACCAGCCTGGCCAACACAGTGAAACCCCGTCTCTACCAAAAATAAATAAATAAATAAATAAAATTAGCCAGGCGTAGTAGCCTATCACCTGTAATCCCAGCTATTCGTGAGGCTGAGACAGGAGAACCACTTGAACCCGGAAGGCAGAGGTTGCAGTGAGCCAAGATTGTGCCATTGCACTCCAGCCTGGGCAAAAGAGTGAGACTTCATCTCAAAAAACAAACAAACAAACAAACAATAAATAAATAAATAAATTGCCGGGTGCAGTGGCTCATACCTGTAATTTCTGCACTTTGGGAGGCCCAGGTGGGTGGATCACCTGAGGTCAGGAGTTCCACACAAGCCTGGCCAACATGGTGAAACCCCGTCTCTCCTAAATATACAAAAATTAGCTGGGTGTGGTGACGAGTGCCTGTAGTGCCAGCTATTCAGGGAGGCTGAGGCAGGAGAATCTCTTGATCCTGGGAGGCAGAGGCTGCAGTGAGCCAAGATCGTGCCACTGCACTCCAGCCTGGGTGACATAACAAGACTCCATCTCAAATAAATAAACAAATAAAAACAGATACAGAGATTTCGCCACCACAAGGTAGCTTAATAAGCTATAAAGTAGTAAATGTACACCTTTTCTAAATATACAAAAGAAATGCTTTTAAATGTAATGCAGATAAAAATGGCTGCGCTTACCCTGTGTTTGGTGAGAAGGTAGTATCAAATGTCAGTTTCAAACCTTGACAAATCTATTTTGAAAGAAAAGTAATTTGTTTTCTGCATTGTTATTTTTTGAAATACAAAAATAAAAATTAATACTAAAACACATTTTCAAAATGTTACCTGGTCTTCAATTGCGATTTCTGTTCCCAGAGTGTTATCAGTGTTCCATTTTTCTGTGAAAGTCAGACCATACTCACACCACTTATATTTGGTCTCCAAGGTCCCAGTAACTTTACCAGTGTCTGTATTAGATGAGCCAGACGTTGAGAATTCCTAACAAGACAATCAACAACTTCATGAACATTCTCATAAGCCTAGAATTCATCAATGCCTAACTCACATACACACAAAAAACCCAGTGAAACATTTGGTAAATTCACGAATTCTTTTTCTAGCTTTCTGAAAACTCCTATTCCTCTGCGCTGTGCTACTCTCTAAGCACATACAAGAATGACAAGCCTTTGAGCAACTGACTGCCACTTTACATACAGCTGACATTTCCAATCAATCACAAGTTAACCTGTAGCTAATTCACAAGTGAGCAAACTGTACATCTTTATTTTTTTTCTTTGAGATGGGAGTCTCGCTCTGTTGCCAGGCTGGAGTGCAGTGGTGCAATCTTGGCTCACTGCAATCTCTGACTCCTTGGTTCAAGCCATTCTCCAACCTCAGCCTCCAGAGTAGCTGGGATTACAGGCATGCACCACCATGCCCAGCTAGTTTTTGTATTTTTAGTAGAGACGGGATTTCACCATGTTGGCCAGGATGGTCTCGAACCCCTGACCTCAGGTGATCCACCCACCTCAGCTTCCCAAAGTGCTAGGATTACAGGCATGAGCCACTGTGCCCAGCCAACTCTACATCTTTTTTTTTTTTTCTTTTGAGACCAAGTCTCACTCTGTCACCCAGGATGGAATGCAGTGGCACAATCTCAGCTCACTGCAACCTCTGCCTACCAGGTTCAAGTGATTCTCCTGCCTCAGCCTTCCAAGTAGCTGAGATTACAGGTGCCCACCACCAAGCCCAGCTAATTTTTGTATTTTTAGTAGAGACGGAGTTTTCACCATGTTGGCCAGGCTGGTCTCAAACTCCTGACCTCAGGAGATCCACCCACCTTGGCCTACCAAAGTGCTGGGATTACAGATGTGAGCCACCATGCTCGGCCAACTGTTTTTTTTGGAGACAGGGTCTCACTATGTCGCCCAGGCTGGAGTACAGTGCCACAGTCACAGCTCACTGCAGCCTCAAACTCCTGGGCTCAAGCGATCCTGCCATCTCAGCCTCCCAAGTAGCTGGGACTTCAGGTGCCCACCACCAAGCCCAGCTAATTTTTAAATTTTTTTGTAGACATGGGGTCTCGCTTTGTTGCCCAGGTTAGTCTCAGCACTCCTGGGCTCAAGTGACCCTCCTGCCTCAGCCTCCCAAAGTACTAGGATTACAGGAATGAGCCACTGTAACTTACTTAACTTTTTTGGGTCTGTTTCGGCAACTATAATTACAAAGCCTACCTATGGATGATTAAACTGAATTGACACTGTAAAAGCTTTGTACATTTTCATATGCTCTACACAAATGGAAAGCATTATTAAAACAATATACGGAACAGGTTCTTCTAGCAGATGTTTGAATGGGTAATGTGTGAATAGCTATTTTTAATCCTCAATGACATTAATGACTCTTGGGGCCCCATCCAGTGCCATCCATCAGTCCACAGATCAAGAGCAAGTCTACATACACATGCCAAGGAAGCCTCAAGAAACAAAGCCAACACCACCCTGTGGGACCAGCGTTGGGCCAGATTACAGCTCATCCCTTTACTCCTCCACCAGACATTTTGGTTTCTACATTCTGGGGTGGCCTCAGTCGCTCTGCAGTTCAAGTAAGAAAACAGAGCCAGGTATTAATGAAACTTATCTAGGACCAGGTGCATACTATAGGATCAATACTGTGGTTTTTCAATTACATGTATTAAATGTGAATAAAAACATGCTATATCTAATCCAGCTCCTACACATTCTTCATGCTCTTAAACCTACTCCCATACAACTCTTCCTAACCTTTTAAACAATAATCTATTCCATTCCAACAAAGATTTGTTTTATCAAACAATCTAGTATTTGATATAATTATCTCAGTCTTCTCAATTTGTCTCTCCAACTAGAAAGTAAGCTTTTTCAACACAAGCATTGAGTCTTTTTTAGGCCTTCACAAGGCCTAAAACTAGGGCCCTCACAAGACTAACAATGGGAACATTAAAAAACACACTAAATCACTGTTCTGTAACCTGTTAACTTGGCCAAATAAGTCATCCAATCATAACTAAACATTTAGGCTTCTTTTCAGAGCAAAGAAACTAAATGAGAGATATGATCAATATAAGAACCCCAGAAATCCAACAGGTCTAGGCTTTTAAGCAACTATAGGTGCCAAGCACTGTGGCTCAAGCCTGTAATCCCACCAGTTTAGGATCACTTGAGGTGAGGAGTTCGAGACCAGATTGGCCAACATGGTGAAACACTGTTTCTACTAAAAATACAAAAATTAGCCGGGCATGGTGGCGTGCACCTGCAATCCTGTAATTAATTACTTGGGAGGCTGAGCCAGGATAATCACTTCAACCTGGGAGGTGGAGGTTGCAGTGAGCTGAGATCACTCCACTGCACTCCAGCCTGGGTGACAGAGAAAGACTGCAAGTTGTGGAAAAAAAAAGAAACTACAACATTAGTTTAAATAAATACCAATTATACGCACTACATCAAAAATATGTGAAAATATATATACATATATCAAAATCACCTACTGTATTCTCATATGCACACACTTATACCCACCCCCAAAACAATCTCAAAACAAAAATTTTTAGAGTAAAAAAAAATATGCACAAAGTTAAATTTTACTAGCTGGACGTGGTGGCTCACATCTATAATTCCAGCACTTTGGGAGACCAAGGCGGGCAACAGGGAGATCACCTGGGTAACATGGCAAAACGTCATCTCTAAAAAAACTACCAAAAATAGCTGGACATGATGGATAAGGCTTGTACTCCCAGCTGCTTGGGAGGCTAAGTGGGAAGACTGCTTGAACCCAGGGGTCAAGGCTGCAGTGAGATTGTGCCACTGCACTCACTCCACTCCAGCCTGGGCAACAGAGCGAGACCCTGTATCAAAAATTATATTTTACTCTAGCCCCTTTGTAAGAGTTCATTGAGCTATCAAGACATTCAAATACCAAAATATTAACCTCTTTAAACAATATTCTTGGCCGGGCACAATGGCTCACACCTGTAATCCCAGCACTTTGTGAGGCTGAGGTGGGTGGATCACCTGAGGTCAGGAGTTCAAGACCAGCCTAGCCAACATGGTGAAATCCCCAGCTCTATTAAAAATACAAAAATCAGTCAGGCATGGTGGCAGGCACCTATAATCACAACTACTAGGAGACTGAGGCAGGAGAATCACATGAACTCAGGAGGCAGAGGTTGTAGTGAGCCAAGATCACACTACTGCACTCCAGCCTGGGTGACAGAGCAAAACTCCATTTCAAGAAGAAAAAAAATTCAGATCAGGACTCCCTAAACTCACAAAATACATGTGGAAATCATCTCCAGGGAGAAGTGCTAGAAAATGGACATTATGTAAATGATCAGTACATTCAATTTGAGTTCCTGATATTTTTATGCCCATAACTCTGACAAGCATTGACAAAGAGTTACAAAAAAAGTGTAATAGTCCGGGCGCGGTGGCTCACACCTGTAATCCCAGCACTTTGGGAGGCTGAGGCGGGCAGATCACGAGGTCAAGAGATCGAGACCATCCTGGTCAACATGGTGAAACCCCGTCTCTACTAAAAATACAAAAATTAGCTGGGCATGGTGGCGCACGCCTGTAGTCCCAGCTACTTGGGAGGCTGAGGCAGGAGAATTGCTTGAACCCAGGAGGGGCGGAGGTTGCAGTGAGCCGAGATCGAGACGTTGCACTCCAGCCTGGGTAACAAGAGCGAAACTCTGTCTCAAAAAAAAAAAAGTGTAATAGGTTCTTTGCCTTCAAATGTGTAATCTTACTGAGTAAAAAGTATCATCTGACCTGTCTTTCCCAAGTTCCCTGTGCATACATAATATGACAAAAGACCACATGAAAATCAGAAATCACATCCAAAGCCAAAATAAATCAGGTTACATGCATATCCTTCTTTTTTTTTTTTTTTTTTTTTTTTGGAGAATGGAGTCTCACTTTATTGCCCAGACTGGAGAGCAATGGCAAGATCTCAGCTCACTGCAACCTCTGCCTCCTGCGTTCAACCAATTCTCCTGTCTCAGCCTCCCGAGTAGCTGGGATTACAGGCATGCACCACCACACCCGGCTAATTTTTGTATTTTCAGTAGAGACAGGTTTTCACCATCTTGGCCACGCTAGTCTCAAACTCTTGACTGACCTCAGGTGATCCACCCGCCTCAGCCTCCCAAAGTGCTGGGATTACAGGTGTGAGCCACCACACCTGGCCGCAAATGTCTTAAAACAAAGTTAACTTCTACCATTTCTTTAAGACAAAACAGGTAGACATCTTTCAGTTATGACTATTTTACAAATTGAAAAATCATAAATGTTCAACAGAACTTATTTCATAGTAACACTCACCACGCCACTGCAAGACTTTGTTTTCACATCCAGTTTCACCAACCCAAAACCTTCAACAAGTAGAGAGCAAAAGATAACAAAATGATTCTTTTGTATGAAAGATGCATAGCAATTGCTGACTATACATTAAAAAAAAAAATCCCACATATTCAGGGGTGGATAAAAATGTGTTAATATATAGCCAGGCGTGGTGGCTCATGCCTATAATCCCAGCACTTTGGGAGGCCACCAGCCGGAGGATCACCTGAGGTCAGGAGTTCGAGACCAGCCTGGCCAACATGGTGAAACATCGTCTCTACTAAAAATATAAAAAAATTAGCCAGGCGTGGTGGCATGTGCCTGTAATTCCAGTTACCTGGGAGGATGAGGCAGGAGAATCACTGGAACCCAGGAGGTGGAGGCTGCAGTGAGCCTAGATCCCACCACTGCACCCCAGCCTGGGAAAGAGCGAGACTCTGTCTCAAAAAACAAAAACAAAAAAACTCTGTGACATTTAGGACATTTATGCCAATAGGGTATCTCCAACAATCTAAAGGTAGGGAAGGGTGTGGAACAATCTTTAAGAAAATTCGAATTCACCTGAAAAAGCTCGCAACTCTGGAAAGTATTAGGACTCACCACAAAAGCGAAACAGTAATATGTCACAACTCTAGTCAACCAAGGCCTAAGCTGTAATTGAAAAAAATTAAAGCACAAGCCGCTTTTTCTCAAAAGTTAAAATCCTCTAACCATAGTTTTAAAAACTTGGGGAGGGGCGGGCGCAGTGGCTCACGCCTGTAATCCCAGCACTTTGGGAGGCCGAGGCGGGTGGATCACAAGGTCAAGAGATCGAGACCATCCTGGTCAACAAAGTGAAACCCCATCTCCACTAAAAATACAAAAATTAGCTGGGCATGGTGGCGCGTGCCTGTAATCCCAGCTACTCAGAAGGCTGAGGCAGGAGAATTGCCTGAACCCAGGAGGCGGAGGTTGCAGTGAGCCGACATTGCGCCATTGCACTCCAGCCTGGGTAACAAGAGCGAAACTCCATCTCAAAAAGATAAAATAAAATAAAAAAATAAAAAACTTGGGGAAATTGGGGAAGAGGGCTGTGGACTGTAAAAGAACTATTTTCACAGAAGTTGAAGTATCTTAAGCATCTAACAGAATAATTAATACAAGGCTGGGCACATCGGCTCATGCCTGTAATGTAATTCCAGCAGGCTTTGAGAGGCCACTGTGTTACTGGGTAACATAGTGAGACCCCACCTCTACAAAAAATTTAAAAACTTAGCCAGGTGTGGCAGAGCATGCCTGTACTCCCAGCTACATGGGACCTGGGAGGCTGAGGTAAGATGATCACTTGAGCCCAGGCTGCAGTGAGTTACGATGATGCCACTCACCCAGCCTGGGCAACAGTGGGAGACTCTGTCTCAAAAAAATAGATAAATAAGTCCAAATTTAAAGCAGCAAGATATTAACAATTTGCAACAATTCATCTGACTTCCCTAAGAAACCCAAACATAAATTTTCACTCTTATCTAAAACGTTTTAAAAATAAAGTTCTTACCAAATCCTTTGTTGAAAATATCTCTGGCAGCTTTGCCAAGGTCAGCATATGATGGAGGAATACACATAGCTGGTAGAAAAAAAATTCCAGTGTTAATGTCTCTATTCTCCCATCTTCTATCCAAGAACTAGAGTATGATCACTGCTGATCTTTAAATTCGAGCAATCTCATTTGTTGGAATTATGTTTTTTATGCAATCAGGAGATACAATAAAACTGTAACAACCCATGAAGGAGATACCAAAAATAAATTATTTCTTAAATAGATAACCACGGTTATACAAACTTGGGAAATTCGTTCCAAAATAGAAAAACAGCCTATTGCTAAATTTAGAGTACCCACAGCCTCACTTTCTAGGACTGGACAGGTACAAAGAACCAAACAAGTATTTGTGTGTATGGATATGTATGTATCTGACAAAATTCACTGATGAGCTGATTTAACTAAATGAGATAAAATCAAAACTTAAGACTAGGCCCTTTCCCCTGATACATCCTTTAATATCTTCGCTGAGGTGAAAACCAATATCCTGGAGTGGGAAGATAACTTAATACTCTGGGAATTTAAATACTGAAACTTGGAAAAAATACTGCCATCTGTGTTTCACTCAAGTGTCTATATCAGCTAAGTATCAAATAGCGCTTCAAACATATTAACATGACTCTCAAGTCCTTAACCAATGCTGTGCTGCTTAAGGGCAAGCAATCTGAGCTCGTTACACCCGCTCATTCATTCCACAAAGCCTGTCCACGCCCGTAGGAGCACAAGTAATGACCTTGTGCTCTCACAAGAAGGACTGCTACTTCCTCTAGAAGTGACTAATCCGATCCTCCAAAGGTGGAATCCCCAATTAGTAACTTTTTGCTTCTGTACGTCAAAGACATGTACAAAAGCTGAAAGTCCATGCGGCCACAGACCAACTCTGCGGGCCTTGTTCCCGTATTTGAAATCCAGCAGCCCAGCCCCTCCTTCGCAGAGGTGGTCAGACGGTGGCGCGACCACTAAAATAAGCCGAATTTCCAAGTCCTTGGAAAGATGAGGGGAAACAAACTGCGGGTTTCTGGTAGACAGGCTTCGACATCCCCGTCCACCGCCGCCCCATCCCATAGAGATCCCCGCTCTACTTACGCCGCGCGCAAGTCTGTCCGTGGGTAGCCATGGCGAGGCCGCGGGAAGTGGGGATCTGCGGGAGGGACAAGAAGTGCGGTCAGCTGAGGTCAAAGGGCCAAAAGGAGGTCCCGCACAGAAAGGGACGAGGGACCGCGGGGCAGCGCGGCCATCTTAGGGAGCCAGGGCCGACCCGGAGTCCGGTGCAGGCCTCCCGCTTGGCCGCCGGGGCGTAGGCCCCTGGGTCCGCGTGAGGCGGGCGCGGCGGTACCTGGTGGTCTCCTGAGGGGGGCCGCCGCCACCGCTCCGCTAGCTGCTGAAGCCACTCGGCACGCTCGCGATCGAGCTGCAGCTGCAGCGGCTGGAGGGCGAAGTGAAGGAGACACCGTTCCGCCCGCCGCAACCCCGTCCTCTCCCAGCCAGGACCCCGCCGCTGCCCCCGGGGCTGTCCGCCGCGCCTGTCCCCGTAGCGCCGCCCGCTGCCCACTCCAACCTGCTCCGGAGCGGCCACGTGGACCGAGAGCGCACCGGTCCTGCAGGTGGGCTGCCTCTGTCCGTCGGCGAGGGTCAGAAAGGCAGACGCTACTGGGCCTTGGATCAGGCAGCTATCAAGGCAGCCTCAGAGGCGACGGGGCGGGGAACGGCAGAGGTAGAGCGCTGGGGCCCGCGCGGGAGGAGGATGGGGCGGAGGCCCGCGCGAGCGCGTCACGGACAGGGCGGGGCGTCGGCGCGTGCCCGGGGCTACAGGGCGCGGTGGCGCCCCACCGGGGTAACGTGCATCCCTCCATCTCTCTCTCTCTCCGTGCTGGTGCGGGTCTCCCCCAGAAACAAACCCTCGCATAGGGCGCCTGCGGGGAGACAGCTGAGCGTTACCCACGTCCACCCTAAGCTAGCGCAGCCAGCGCTTCCGAGGGACCGCTTCCCTTTCCCAGCCCTGGCAGAACAAGTGGGGCACAGGGGCGCCACCTGCAGCCCCTCGCGCCCTTCTGCCCTCGTTTACTGCCTTGGTGTGACTGCCTTGCTGGGCTGGGCTGTGTGCCTGAGAGGTGAGCGGGTCCCAGCGTGCCCACCCCTTTCCACTTAGGCTTTCTCTTCCGCGGCTCCTCCCCACTCGGGCATGGCACTGCATCACACACGCACGGAGCCGGAACTTGGCGAGGCAAGCCTGCTCCAGGCCCAGCCTCCTCTGGATTATGGGACTGGAGAAAATGTGGAATCATGCTGAGCAGGCGTTAGAATGCTGCACCCAAGTTCCCCGGGTGTGCAGGAAGGGTGTCAGAGCTGTTAAATAAAATGTAGAGGAGGTCGTTAGTTCAGACTGAGCTCCTGCATTACGCTCAAACCAAACCAAAATGGAGTTATTCATGCTGAAGTTCCACACCACCACGCCAAAGCTAAGATCTTTATCTGGCCTTCCAAGAAATCAGGAAAGAGAGAGAAATGCTAGGCATATCCCCAAACAGGCTGGGCGTGGTGGCTCACGTCTGTAATACCAGCACTTTGGGATGCCGAGGTGGGCAGATCGCCTGAGCTCAGGAGTTCCAGACCAGCCTAGGCATAGTGATACCCTGTCTCTACCAAAAAAAAAGAAAAAATTAGCCAGGCGTGGTGGCCGGCGCTTGTAGTCCCAGCTACTGGGAGGCTAAGGAGGGTGGATCACTTGAGCCTGGGAGTTGAGACTGTAGTAAGCTTAGATCGTGCCTCTACTGCACTCCAGCCTGGGCACTAGAAAGAGACCCTGTCTCAAAAATCCCCAAGCAGGCCAGTTTTAGCTGGCATGAAGAAGTCCCCTGTTCTTTAACTTTTACAAGAAAAGTAACTTTGTACCAACCAATCCACTTTTCGTTTCTGCTTTCCTGGGCCCTGTTCTGTCTGTAACTGTAAAACCAACTTCCGCTTCTCATTGGAACACTCATTCCGTTTTACAGAATGAAGCATTGCCCAATTGTAGAATTGGAACTAAAAGCCAGTTAAGATGTTTAAACTAAATTCATTGTAATTTTTCTCTTTTAACAGAGCCAAAGGAAGAAGATAAAATGAGGAGTCTAATGAAATAGAAATGAGTTCAACTGGAACTCCCAAAGCAATCACCTATCTCAGTAATTTAGCCAGTATACCTGTTTTTTTCTCTTTTTTTTTCCACGTGACAACTTCACTGCTAGCATACAGTTTTTTAATCAATAAAATGACAAATGGAAAAAACAAAAAACAAAAAAAAATAAAAAAATAAAAAAAATAAAATGACAAATGGGCCGGGCGTGGTGGCTCTTGCCTGTAATCTCAGCACTTTGGGAGGCCAAGGCAGGTGGATCACCTGAGGTCAGGAGTTCAAGACCAGCCTGGCCAACATGGTGAAACCCTGTCTTAAAAAAAAAAAAAAAAAAAAAAAAGGCCGGGCGCGGTGGCTCACGCCTATAATCCCAGCACTTTGGGAGGCCAAGGCGGGTGGATCACGAGGTCAAGAGATCGAGACCATCCTGGTCAACATGGTAAAACCCCGTCTCTACTAAAAATACAAAAAATTAGCTGGGCATGGTGGCGCGTGCCTGTAATCCCAGCTACTCAGGAGGCTGAGGCAGGAGAATTGCCTGAACCCAGGAGGTGGAGGTTGCAGTGAGCCGAGATCGCGCCATTGCACTCCAGCCTGGGTAACAAGAGCGAAACTCCGTCTCAAAAAAATAAAAATAAAAAAAATAACAGATGAAACGAAGTGATCTTTAGTAGCTATCAGCCATAGACTGTGAGCAAAGCATTTCCCCCCTTGACTTTGTCTGCCTCTGAAAGCTACGTCTGCTCAAATGCTCTCAAGATTCTTTTTACCCTCCTCCTAAGCCAGAAAAGGATGGCTAGATTAGCTTCCACTTCAAAACCCAGATTAAAGCTGCAGCCCGGAAGGTTTCCCTCCCATGAGCAAGCCCAGCCAGCAGTCTTGCCTGGTCATGACTGGGCTTACTCATGTTGCAAAAGGGTCACGACTGGGCTTACTTATTAGCAGAATTTACTTCTAAGACATCAGGCACCAGAAGCTCTCATTCATTCCTTCATTCGAGCTCAGACAGGTCTGTTTGCAATCATCCTGACTCTTCTGGGAAATGGCATGGTATATTTGATGTTATTGTGAGGCTAATAACAAAGACAGGCATTTCCATTCTCACTGCACCACAGCACACTACCTCCCCGAAATACCCAGTCTGATAAATTAGTCACCTCCACTATCTGCAGTAGGGCTTATTCACAGTGTGAATTATCTGTAGCAATTTTTAGCCCCCAAAACTTCACTTTCTCATGAGGTTTCACCTTCTGCAAACCCAAGGAATGTACAATATCTAATGACCAGGGTAAGAAGATCTGTGGCTAAATAAGGAGTCGTGGCAATTTTTTCAAGAGCTGGATTCAGCAAATAAATCTGAGTACTTACATCCAAAGTCCTTTACACCAAAGCTGCATTAGTAGGTAATTACTACCTACCACAAGCAACTACTTTCTGTCATCTACAGGGTAAGCAAAGTCCATTAAGACACAGTCCCTACTCTCAAGGCACTTGTAGTCAAGTGTGTATAAAGGTGTCAAGAATGGGGGAGGATCCAAAATTTTACCCTACTTGCAAGCTAGCAAGTTAGCCTGCCATAGTTTCAGAGGCTCACAGATGCTGGCAGAAGACATGAGACATATGGGTCAAGGACAAAAGACTCTTCTTATTTGTGGCACGGCACGGCAGGCAGTGTAAGCTTCATGTTTGCCTCAGTTCCCCTTGTCCTCTGCATCCCACAGGGGTCATGCAGAGCAGCTTGGGTGGATGCTGTGCACACCACACATTGATGTCACAGCTAAGGAACCCTAAGTTTACAAAACCACCAGTCTTAGAAGGAGCTGCTAACGAATCTGCCCAACCTTCATCCTGTGAAAGGAAAATATCTTGGACCCCCAAGATCATTAAGCTAAAGGGAAAATTCAAGCTGGGAACTGCATGTGGCAAACCTGCCTCCCATTCTATTCAAAGTCATCCTTCTGCTCACTGAGATAAATGCATATCTAATTGCCTTCTTTGGAAAGGCTAATCAGAAAATGCAACCATTTGTTTCTCACCTACCTTTAACCTGAAGCCCTCTTCCCCACTTCAAGTTGTCCTGCCTTTCCAGACCAAACCAATGTTCATTGTACATATGTTGATTGATGTCTTCCTGTCTCCCTAAAATGTGTAAAACCAAGCTGTGCTCTGACCACCTTGGGCACATGTCATCAGGACCTCCTGAGGCTGTGTCACGGGTAAGCGTCCTCAACCTTGGGAAAATAAACAAATAAACTTTCTTTTTTTTTTTTTTGAAACAAAGTTTTGCTCTTGTTGCCCCGGCTGGAGTGCAATGGCGTGATCTCCACTCACTGCAACCTCCGCCTCCTGGGTTCAAGTGATTCTCCTGCCTCAGCCTCCCAAGTAGCTGGGATTACAGGCGTGCCACCACCATGCCCGGCTAATTTTTGTATTTTTCGTAAAGACAGGGTTTCACCATGTTGGCCAGGCTGGTCTCAAACTCCTGACCCCAGGTGATCCTCCTACCTCAGCCTCCCAAAGTGCTGGGATTACAGGTGTGAGCCACTGTACTCGGCCTGTAATTTTATTTTATTTTAAATTCCAGGATACATGTGCAGGACATGCAGGTTTGTTACATAGGTAAACAAGCATTTTATTATCTGAAAGTTTCTGTGGCCAAAAATTAGGGACTGGCATATCTAGGTGGTTCTGGCTCAGAGTCCCTCAGGAGGTTGCAGTTGAGATGTCGAGGCTGGGGCTGCAATCATCTGAAGGGTTAATGGCACTCCAGGACCTGCTTTCAGGATGGCGCCCTCATGTGGCTTTTGGCAGGAGGCCTCAGTTCCTTGCCGTGTGCTTCTCCTTGCGGCTGCTTGGGTGTCCTTGTGACATGGCCCCTGGCTTCTCTCAGAGCAAGTGATCCAAGGGAGACACTGAAGCCACAATGTCTTATATGATCCAGGCTCAGAAATCACACTATCATTTCTGCCTCATTCTATTTGTTAGAAGTGAGTTACTAAGACAGACCAGACCACACTCAAGGGGAGGGAAATTAGGGTCTGTCTTTTGAAAGAAGTGTCACAGAATTTGTGGATATTCTTTGTGTGTGTGTGTGTGTGGATATTCTTTAAATCTCCACAACCTATCTCTTGAAAGGAGTGTCAATTTGTAGATATTTTTTAAATCCTCATAGCCTACGCCATGGTGCCATTTACTTTCATTCCTCCCACATGCAAAATATACTCACTCCCTTCCAAAACCTCCCCCAAATCTCCAGCCTTCACAGTAGCAGCATGAGGCTCCTCGGGTGTAGTTCCCTGAGTACAGTAGTTCCTCTCCATCTGAAGACCTGTCTTCCTTGGGCTCCAGTATCCATAGGGAAAGGTGAGGAGAGTGAAAGAGTATTCAGTGGTGCAGCTGAGAACTTAGGGCAGTTTGTTAACAACAGAACAGGCTTCTAGAGGGCACAATGGGATGGGGTGAGGAGGGCAGCAGTGGAAGTTCAAACCAAGGAGAAGGAAGTGCAGAAAGGACTGGGATAAAACTAGGAAAAGTCAGCCAGGCACGGTGGCTCACCCCCTTTAATCCCAGCACTTTGGGAGGCTAAGGTAGGCGGATCACCTGAGGTAGGGAGTTCGAGACCAACCTGACCAACATGACAAAATCGTGTCTCTACTAAAAATACAAAAAATTAGCTGGACACGGTGGCACATGCCTGTAATTCCAGCTACTCGGGAGGCTGAGGCAGGAGAATCGCTTGAACTGGGAAGCAGAGGTTGCAGTGAGCTGAGATCGTACCATTTCACTTTAGCCTGGGCAACAAGAGCAAAACTCCGTCTCAAAAAAAAAAAAAAATTAAGAAGAGTACATAATGAACAGGCAAACTTATATTTTGGAGAGTTAGGGCTAATGACCAGAGGTGAGGGGCATGCTAGGGTTCAGTGGGCTCAAAAGTCCTGTGAAAATCCATTAAATCATGCATAAAGGACAGTGTGCCTGGTTTTGGATATACAACCTTGGGCTGCCATTCTTAGCCACATTAAAGCATGAAAACCACTGATCTAGACTGTCTATCAAATCCCAGAAGTGACTGGGGGGAAGGAGCAGCATTCTACAGCTTTTCAGATCACACTCAGGGTTGATCCACCTGATTTAGTCTTTACAATGTGATGATTAAAGCAGATAGTGCAGTTATAGCTCAACAGTCAGGATACAAATTAAGTACAAGCTTCATGCAGCTCCTCTCAACTGATATCCCAGTTTAACCATTCAGAGTTGATATAAAGTTTGATATAAAAGGACTTTTCATCTGGGCGCGGTGGCTTACACCTATAATTCCATTACTTTGGGAGGCCAAGGTGGGCGGATCACCTGAGGTCAGGAGTTCAAGACCAGCCTGACCAACATAGTGAAACCCCGTCTCTACTAAAAACACAAAAAATAGCTGGGCATGCTGGTGCCTGCCTGGAATCCCAGCTACTTGGGAGGCTGCGGCAGGAGAATCACTTGAGCCTGGGTGACAGAGGTTGCAGTGAGCTGAGGTCACGCCATTGCACTCCAGCCTGGGCAACAAGAGTGAAACTGTCTCAAAGAGGAAAAAAAAAGGACTTTCCAGCCAGGCACAGTGGTTCACACCTGCAATCCCAAAACTTTGAGATGCTGAGGCAGGCAGATCACTTGAGCTCAGGAGTTCAAGGCCAGCCTGAGCAACATGACAGAACTGTCTCTACCAAAAAATACAAAAAAAAAAAAAAATTGCTGGGCGTGGTGACAGACACCTGGGCTCCCAGCTACTTGGGAGGCTGAGGTAGGAGGGTCGCTTGAGCCCAGGAGGCGAAGGTTGCAGTGAGCTGAGGTCACACCACTGCACTGCAGCCTAGGTGACAGAGACTCTGTCTCAAAAAAAAAAAGAAAAAAAAAAGGCTTTTCTATTTGTTGTCCAGTCAGTAACCTGTGGTCTTGCTCAGAGTTCTGGTTGGAACACTGGTGAAATATTGTTTTGTTCCTTTAAAAAGCTCAGCACATACTGGGCGCGGTGGCTCATGCCTGTAATCCCAGCACTTTGGGAGGCTGAGGTGGGTGGATCACCTGAGGTCAGAAGTTCAAGACCAGCCTGGTCAACATGGTGAAACTCCGTCTCTACTAAAAACATAAAAAATAGCCGAGTGTGGTGGTACGCACCTGTAATCCCAGCTGCTTTGGAGGCTGAGGCAGGAGAATCGCTTGAGCCCAGGAGGTGGAGGTTACAGTGAGCCAAGATCGTGCCATTGCACTCCAGCCTGGGCAACAAGAGGGAAACTCCATCTGAAAAAAAATAAATAAATAAAAGCTCAGCACATTCTGTGGGAATGCTTAACCCTAATAGGAAAATGCAGAGGCTTCTGCTCAAGGATCTTCAGTGGCTCCCATTTACCCATAGGATAAGGTCTCTGACACAATGATGATGGAACCATGATTCTACCAGTGCAGTTCCCAAATCACAGTGTGTTTATTGTCACTGCCATTGCTTATGCTCACTGTACCTAGAATGCCTATTTTCAGTTAAATGCTCTCAATCCTTGTAAAGCCCAGGTCAAATATACTCCCACCACAATTTTCTTTTGTCTTACTAGCTACAAGGTCATTTTATGTCCTCTGAAATTCCATGACATCTGTTACCTTATAATATTTATTACATATTTTCTTTTTTTTAACTTTCTCTCTGAGTGAGCATGATTAACCCAACATTTTCTCTTTTCTTCCTTTCCTTTCCTTTTTCTTTTCATTTCTTTTTTCTTTTCTTTTCTCTTTTCTTTTTTGAAACAAGGTCTTGCTCTGTTACCCAGGCTGGAATGCAGTGGCACAATCTCGCCTCACTGCAGCCTTAACCTCCCGGCTCAAGCAATCTTCCCACCTTAGCCTTCCAAGTAGCTGGGACTACAGGCGTGTGCACCACCATACCTGGCTATTTTTCTTCTGTAGAAGCAGTCTCTCTTTTTTGCCCAGACTGATTTTGAACTCCTGGGCTCAAGTGATCCTCCTGCCTCTCGGCCTCTCAAAGTAATAGTCATGAGTCACCATGCCCAGCCCACTTTTTTTTTATGTTAATAATAACTTTTTTTAATGTTAATAATAATACCCATTCTGGAGTGCAATAGCACAATCTCGACTCACTGCAACCTCCACCTACTGGGTTCAAACAATTCTTTCTCAGCCTCCCGAGTAGCTGGGACTATAGGTGTGTGCCACCACGTCCAGCTAATTGTTTGTATTTTTAGTAGAGATGGGTTTTCACCATGTTAGCCAGGCTGGTCTCAATCTCCTGACCTCATAATCCACCCGCCTCAGCCTCCCAAAGTTCTGGGATTACAGGCGTGAGCCACCGCGCCCGGCCTGAGAATTGTTTCTCACTCAACTCTATCCCCACCACCCACCAAATATCTAATAATGATGACGCTAGTCTTAAAAAATAAATGCGGCTGGGGTTGGTGGCTCACGCTTATAATCCCAGCACTTTGGGAGGCCGAGGCAGGCGGATCACGAGGTCAAGAGATCGAGACCATTCTGGCCAACATGGTGAAACCCGGTCTCTACTAAAAATACAAAAATTATAGGCCGGGCGTGGTGGCTCAAGCCTGTAATTCAAGCACTTTGGAGGCCAAGGCAGGCGGATCACCTGAGGTCGGGAGTTCAAGACCAGCCTCACCAACAGGGTGAAACGCTGTCTTTAAAAAAAAAAGTACAAAAATTAGCTGGGCATGGTGGTGCACGCCTGTAGTCCCAGCTACTCGGGAGGCTGAGGCAGGAGAATTGCTTGAAACCGGGAGGCAGAAGTTGCAGTGAGCTGACATTGCGCCACTGCACTCCAGCCTGGCGACAGAGCGCAACTCTGTCTCAATTAAAAAAAAAAGAAAAAAGAAAAGTAAATGCAATCGAAGTAGTCATGGCTGACACATATCAGGCACTTCCTTTGTTCCAGGCATTGCTCCAAACACTTCATGTGCTTTATTTAATTCTCATAACAACCCTATGAGACAGGTATCATTAGATGCGAAACACAAGCTTACGGAGGTGCACAGGGCTTGGGGTGCGTAGCTGGTTCTTCAAGAGCTAGAGACAGAATCTAAGGCAGCTCTCTCTGAGTGTGAGGGGCATACTCTCCACCGCTTATATTACCTCCTCATTGTCAAAGCTTTCCCCATGGAGGGTGACTAATAATATTTATAGAACATTTAAAGAGTCCTCTGCTTTGGACTATTCCAGTCATGGCTTGTATCCATTAACAGAGAGAGTTGCCTTCAAAATTCTTTCCTTTTAAATTTGCGGTGAGGACAGGATCTTCCACAATGAGGCTAAACTGGGCAGCAGGGAGGGGGCTTCTCCACAGACCTTTCACTGGGTCCCCACTGAGAATGTCTTGTGACTTACATCCCACGGCTGTCTGAATCTACTATGTGACTGCCCTGTGTCTCTGGGAGCGGTGTGGGAGGCAGTGGAAGGAGGGCAAGGGAGCGTTCTGAAGCCTGGGAAAGTCACACGGGCAATTTGGCTGGCAGCCGCCTGGACACTCAGTACAGAGGGAAGCGCATGAGGAGGCCAGAGGGACAAAAGGTCATTATTTCTGACTGTAGGAGTTTTGGTCAGTTTGATACTGGGTGACCCACCATCTCTCCCACCAATTTGAGTTCTCCTAGAGCTTTGGTGGGAAGTAAAGAAATTGGATTTCAAATGAGTCACATCCTATGTCTGGAAATGGGGGCGGTGTCAGGGCTAGTTATGGCTGTAAGGACTGGTCAGCCATGACTTTGAGCGCCACCCTCTTGCTCCAATCCCCATTACATCCCACTGCGAGATGAACACAGTTCTGAGTACATGACTCCCTTCTGCAGAACCTCTCCATGAAGCAACCCACATACCAAGTAACCACAGGTTAAAGCTCTCCACGGCATGGCCTAAACTTAACTTTCTAAGCCAGCACAGCTTTGTTGAATAATTACACATGGCATTAATAGAATTTACATATACAGAAAGAGCTCTGTGATCATACAGATGAGGGAAACTTTGGATTAAGCCAAGATTAACCCATTTCTGTAAGTGGAACTTCTCAGAGCCCCACTGTTGTGCAGGGTGAGTCTCAGAGAATGCAGTGTGGCCCCAGTTTTTTCAAGAAGGATCGTGAGAGACTAAAAAATTATGCTGCATTAATTCTGGCCGCGCGCAGTGGCTCATGCCTGTAATCCCAGCACTTTGGGAGGCCAAGGTGTGTGGATCACCTGAGGTCGAGAATTTGAGGCCAGCTTGACCAACATGGAGAAACTCCTTCTCTACTGAAAATACAAAATTAGCCAGGTGTGGTGGCGCTTGCCTGTAATCCCACCTGCTTGGGAGGCTGAGGCAGGAGACTCGCTTGAACCCGGGAGGCAGAGGTTGCAGTGAGCTGAGATCGTGCCATTGCACTCCAGCCTGGGCAACAAGAGCAAAACTCCATCTCAAAAAAAAAAATAATAATTCCCACCCTGAAATGTAACCAGTTCTTCCAGGCCCATCATGGCAACCATAGAAAGGTGCTGTTCAGATCTGCTGTTGTGCGGAGCAGAAGGCTGACTGCTGCAGCTGCTGGGCTCTGGACCTACTGATGCCAGGCAGGCTGCTCCCCGCCAAAGAAAGACCTGCACTCATGCAGGGCCATCCCTGCAAAACCTGGGACTCCTGTAACAGGCGGCTTTGGCTTGTGGAGGACCCTTTGTCCTGGCTGAACTTTCTTAGAACTGTGTTGCCATCTGAGGCTCTTCCCACCGTACCTCCCCTCCTTCCTGTGTCACCGTGTCACAGGCCTATCCCTCAATCAGTCTCTTGCACATCTAATTCCATCTTGACATCTGCTGCTCAGAGGACCTTCTGGAAATTGTTTATACATTCTTTCCAGATCCAGGCCCTCTGGGAGCCCCTCATCATTTTATGGCATTTGCCTTTTGCTATCTGCACTGAGAGGCCTCCCGCTGCAGTAGGGAAGCTCATGGACTTTGGAAGACAGAGTCCCGGGTTCAAATCCCAATGCGACCACTTACGAGCAGTGCAACCTTAAAGAAGTTCCTCAACAAGCTGTAAAATGAGGGATGGTACCACTGTCTTGCAAGGCCGACAAGGATTAAAGGAAATGTTAAAGCAGCAAGCACAGAGCAGGTGCTCAATAAGCAGAATGAGCATGATCCCTGATGTCATTTGTGTTTTTTCTGCTTTCCCCTATTCAATTATAAACTCCTGAGGGCGGAGCTTCATTATTCTTAACTCCCCTGAAGGGCCTTATAGATATAGGCCTCATTCATAGTGAGCTGCCACAAATAGCTGTTAAATTGAGTAAGGAAAAAATGTGGCCATTTTCCCAGAAGGAAAGGGGCATCTGAGAGGGGCAGAAGAGCCCATCATAGACACATAAATATATGTATAGATGTCCACATTAACTATATATAAAAGAACCAGGATTTCAGAAATAACTACCTAGCAGAGGGCTGGGAAGACCACAGGTGCACTCAGAGACCCATCACAATGGTGGCACTCTTTTAAATTTTTCTCTAGAGACAGTGTTGCAGGCCAGGAGTCACTAATGCAGGCCTCCATAACAACTATTTCAGTACTACTGAACGCTTAAGTTAAATATTAAAACCCTTATACAAAGGCTGGGATGTAACAAAAGCCCAGCAAGAGTTTTGCCGGCTGGGTGCAATGGCTCATGACTGTAATCCCAGCACTTTGGGAGGCCGAGGCGGGTGGATCACCTGAGGTTGGGAGTTCAAGACCAGGCTGATCAACATGGAGAAACCCTGTCTCTACAAAAAAAAAAATTTTTTTTTTAAAGTTTCTCCTAGGCCTTTCCTGGGCCTTAAAGCATGATAAAATAATGAAGGAATTCTTTACAGGACCCATTTATGGTTAAACAAGTTTTATTGTGTGTCTAAAGAGACTCCCCAGGACTCCACAGACAAGTTTGTTGGGGTGTGAAGGAACTCCCCAAACATCTGTGATTTAGCTGGAGACAAGATAAGCGTAATCACCTCAGCACCTGGACCCATTTAGACTAAGTAAATTTACTGAGGCTCCAGAGGAAGGCCTTCAAGACTCAGACCTTATAGATTAAAAGAAATTAATCACTTATTCTCTGAGAATAATACACAAAGGAAAAAAAAGAAATCACTTATATCTTTAGATGAATGCACACTTACACATAGACATTTAGTTTAGAAGCTCTGGAAAACTTTGTAATTTTGAGTTGGTCTGGTGATAATTTCCAGGCCTTCTCCCTGTAACCGGTTGCAGAAATAAAAACTCTCTTCCTCCGTAGTTTATCTGCATCTTGTTATTGGGCCATGAGAAATAGCAGCCCAACCCTCAGTTTGGTCCAGGAACAAGAGGGTCTCACCATGTTGCCCGGCCTGGCTTCAAGGGATCCTCCCACTTCAGTTTCCCAATATGCTGACATTACGAGTGTGAGCCACCTCGCCCAGCCTGGTGGTGCTTGTTGAGCCCTGGTAAATACAACCTGGAAGGGCAGTTTGAACAGTGAAAGCCTCAGACTCAAGCTCAGCAAAAGTAGGAAAAAAATGGCAGAAAACCAAAGGAAGGCAATTGCAAAGGCTGGCGAGAGACAGTGTGTCGATGAGGGAGCACGATGAGCACACACAGAATCCAGGCTTTCTGGCCTTCTCCGTTAATGCAGCGTGTCAGGCCACCTTGGTTTTAGGGTTTTTCCAAAGAGTCTGACTCGGTAAGAGAAACCACAGCTCAGGAGTGATGGCTCCCAAACTAGCCTGTTGCAGGTCTTTCCAGAAAGCAGCAGCTAGAATTCTTAGATCTTCTGCCTATGTTTTCAGCTGTGGCCTGGCCTCTAGGGAGGCTCAGTTAAGGCCTTCACTCTGTCCCAGGAGCCCAACATTGCTCTGCGGTGAGGGGGACGGAGGGAGAGGAGGTTATTTTCACTTGCCCCAGCTCTTCCCAAAGTCTCATTAGTTCCTTGAAACCACAGCTCCAGGACATTTATTTAATCAAAGAGCAGGTAAGTCACAGCTGGAAGAAATGCCTAAGGCCCTGCTTTGGGGGCATAGCCCAACCCCAAAGGCCTCCTTGCTCTTTTTTTTTTTCAGACTGAGTCTCACTCTATTGCCCAGGCTGGAGTGCAGTGGTGCCATCTTGGCTCACTGCAACCTCCACCTCCCAGGTTCAAGTGATTCTCCTGCCTCAGCCTCCCAAGTAGCTGGGATTACAGGTGCCCACCACTACACCCAGATAATTTTTGTATTTTTAGTAGAGATGGGGTTTTACCATGTTGGGCAGGCTAATCTTGAACTCCTGACCTTAGGTGATCTACCCGCCTCAGTCTCCCAAAGTGCTGGGATTACAGGTGTGAGCCACCGTGCCCAGCCACCTCCTTGCTCTTATAGGCAAGGGAACTTGTGTAGCAAGTTCTCCTCCCCACAGGATCCTTATTCTGTTCTAACTGGATGATATTCCATGACCAGTCTCTGTTTTTCTTCTTTTTTTTTGAGACGGAGTCTTGCTCTGTCACCTAGGCTTGAGTGCAATGGTGTGATCCCCAAACCCCACCTCCCGGGTTCAAGTAATTCTCCTGCCTCAGTCTCCTGAGTAGCTGGGATTACAGGCACACGCCACCACACCCAGCTAATTTTTGTATTTTTAGTAGCGGGGTTTCACCATGTTGGTCAGGCTGCTCTTGAACTCCTGACCTCAGGTGATCCACCCTCCTTGACCTCCCAAAGTTCTAGGATTACAGGCATGAGCCACCATGCCCGGCCTGTTTTTCTTCACTTAAGGCCCTTATGTGACAGGAAAGTTCTATGTGTATGTGTATAGATGTGGGCTTTTGTGGTTGTAGTTTTTTTGTGGGGTTGGAGTAGGGGAAAGTAGGAAGAGTGCCTGTTGAGAGCTGAGGCTGCTGCCACAGCTCCCCTACAAGTAGAAAGTCACCAGGTTTACGAAATTCAAAGATAGAGGCCAAAGTGTACCAGGGACCCCTCCATCACCTCCAAAACAACATCAATTTCTCTGCATTTCCAGCAATTTTATGAGAGAAGCTACAAAGATACACCATTTAGGTGAATAACCCTGCTCTCTGCAGCGCCAAGAACTTTAAGCATAGTTAATTCAGAATAACAAGGTCCAGCTGACAAGAGTTGGTTTGTCTGAATCAAAGTATATCAAAGTCAGTTTTATTACCTTCAGGAATCTAGTGGAACTATGCTAATAAATTGCTCCTCTGCTTAGGTCTTAAGAGAAGTCTGTTTTTATTATTATTATTATTTTAGAGACGGGGTTTCTCCATGTTGGCCAGGCTGATCTCGAACTCCTGACCTCAAGTGATCCACCTGCCTCGGCCTCCCAGAGTGCTGGGATTACAGGCATGAGCCACCGCGCCCGGCCCGGGAAGTCTGTTTTAATGAACAGATGAGAATATTTTCTAATTCAGTCTATCCCTTGTTTACATAGAAAGGGTTACTCATCAGGTGTTTAAGGTTACTTGAAATGTTTCCTCTTGTTTACAATCATAGTATTTTAGTTCAACAAACCCTGTGTTTATAAATGGTATAGGCCGGGCGCGGTGGCTCACGCCTATAATCCCAGTACTTTGGGAGGCCGAGGCCGGTGGATCACGAGGTCAAGAGATTGAGACCATCCTGGTCAACAAGGTGAAACCCCGTCTCTACTAAAAATACAAAAATTAGCTGGGCATGGTGGTGCGCGCCTGTAGTCCCAGCTACTCGGGAGGCTGAGGCAGGAGAATTGCTTGAACCCAGGAGGTGGAGGTTGTGGTGAGCCAAGATCACGCCATTGCACTCCAGTCTGGGTAACAACAGCGAAACTCTGCCTCAAAAAATAAATAAATAAATAAATAAATGGTATAAAATAAACTATCCACCTTGTCATTCCCTCTAAATTAGTGAAGTCCCTATTAATGCCTCAATGGCTCTGCTAGCATAAAATCAAGAGTCATTGTACCAGCTGGGTGCGGTGGCTCACACCTAGAATCCTAGCTCTTTGGGAGGCCGAGGTGGGAGGATCACTTGAGGCCAGGAGTTTAAGACTAGCCTGGGCAACACAGTGAGGCCTCATTTATACAAAAAATAAACAAAATTACCCGGGCATAGTGGCCATGTGCCTGTGGTGCCAGCTACTTGAGAGGCTGAGGTGAGGATCACTTGGGCCCAGGAGGTCTAGGCTGCAGTGAATCATGATCACACCGCTGCACTCTAGCCTGGATGACAGAGGGAGATCCTGTCTCAAAAAAGAAAGGAAAAAAAAAGTCATCGTACCCATCAGTCGAAAGAAACACTTAGCTTTTGTTTTTGTTTTTGAGATGGAGTCTACCTCTGTCACCAGGCTGGAGTGCAGTGGCGAAATCTTGGCTCACTGCAACCTCCGCCTCCTGAGTTCAAGCAATTCTCCTGCCTCAGCCTCTCAAGTAGCTGGGACTACAGGCACACACCACCACATCGGCTAATCTTTTTAGTATTTTTAGTAAAGATTGTGTTTCACCGTGTTAGCCAAGATAGTCTCGATCTCCTGACCTTGTGATCTGCCCACCTCGGCCTCACAGAGTGCAGGGATTACAGGCGTGAGCCACTGCGCTGGGCCCAAACACTTAGCTTTTGCGTGGGCTATTCTTCCAGCTGTGGCAGTTTGGAGATCCAGCCCTATTCTTTCATATTTTGTGACACACATTCCTTCCTTTCTCTCTCCTTTCTATGAATGTTTAGTATGGAACTAGTATGTATCAGACACTGTGCTGGAGACTAATTAACAGTCAACAATCTCACAGTCTAGAAAGGGTGACAGACATAAACAATGAACAAGTATTGTAAAGTGCTGCAGATACAAGAATAGCTGTATGAACAGAGGACAGTGGGGTTACAGAGGGGTCAGTTCACCTGGGGAGCTTCATGAAGCCTTCAGTGTTGAATGGATTCTTAAAAATTGAGGATACAGCCAGGCACAGTGGCTCACACCTGTAATCCCAGCACTTTGGCAGGCTGAGACAGGCAGATCACCTGAGGTCAGGAGTTCAAGACCAGCCTGGGCAACAATCAGGATAGCCCCACTGCACTCCAGCCTGGGTGAGAGAGCGAAACTCTGTCTCAAAAAAAAAAAAAAAAAGGAGGAGGAGGATATATTTAGTAGCACCCATGGGCTATTAAAAAAAGGGAGGATGGGCCAGGCGTGGTGGCTCACGCCTATAATCCCAGCACTTTGGGAGGCCGAGGTGGGTGGATCACTAGGTCAAGAGATCGAGACCATCCTGGTCAACATGGTGAAACCCCGTCTCTACTAAAGATACAAAAAAGTCAGCTGGGCATGGTGGCACGTGCCTGTAGTCCCAGCTACTTGGGAGGCTGAGGCAGGAGAATTGCTTGAACCCAGGAGGCGGAGGTTGCAGTGAGCCGAGATTGCGCCATTGCACTGCAGCCTGGGTAACAAGAGCAAAATTCCATCTCAAAAAAAAAAAAAAAGAAAAAGGAGGATGTGTTTGGCAGACAGGGAGAGGAAGGGGAGCACATGAAGAAAAGGTGCTCAGGCATGATACTGCATGGCATATGTAGCCAGCTGCAAATAAGATGGCAAGGATGGAAATGACAATGGATGGGATATTAGGGGAGAAGTTTACCCAGCAAGACCAGGCTGGAGAGGTCAGCTAAGGCCAGATTGGAACCTACTCAAGATAGTGCCTGCTCAGATTCTACCTCCTCATGAAATTACAAGCAGGAAATAAGACACATATGCCCAGCAGCTGTGGCTTAGCCCATATCCCCGGCCACGCTATGACCCATATATGCCCAGTCCAGGTCAAAGGAGAGAATGCGTTGGCTGTCCTCAGTACCAGACCCACATTACATCTGGAGTATCATATTTAGGGCCTCAGTGACAAATTAGGGGGTTTTGATGAGGTAAAAGAGTAAATATCATCCCTGTTACTCTGTTTTAGCCACAGCCAGACATCTAAAAGTATGATTTCATATCTGGGTGCAGTGGCTCATGCCTGTAATTCCAACACTTTGGGAGGCTGAGGCAGGTGGATCATGGGGTCAGGAGTTTGAGACTAGCCTGACCAACATGGTGAAACCCCATCTCTACTAAAAATACAAAAATTAGCCAGGCGTGGTGCTATGCGCCTGTACTCCCAGCTACTTGGGAGGTGGAGGCAGGAGAATTGCTTGAACCTGGAAGGCCGAGGTTGCAGTGAGCCGAGATTGTGACACTGTACTCTGGCCTGGGTGACAGAGAGAGACCCCGTCTCAAGAAAAAAAAAAATTAGAGGAGGGAGGAGGAGGTTAAAAAAAAAGGAAAAAAAAATTAGCTGTGTGTGGTGGTGTGCACTTGTAGTCCCAGTTATTCAGGAGGCCAAGGTGGGAAGATCACTTGAGCCCAGGAAGGTGATGCTGCAGTGAGCCATGATTGCACCATTGTACTCCAGCCTGGGTGACAGAGCAACTCCCTGTCTCAAAAAAAAAATGTGATTTCTTAATTGAAAAATAAAAATCATATGTGTTACTCCACTTAATTCCAGGCAAAGCCAAATTATAATTCACCAGTGAGTCACCAGTGAGATTGCATTTAAAATCAGCAGCCTCAGAGCCAAGACCAGCCCTGTGAAAGGAGGCAGCCAACCTCTGGGCTTGGTGTGGGCTGACCGCTGGGGGGCCAAGTGCATCTGCTGGACTGAAGGCAGAGTAATTTTTTCATCTCATCCAGGAGAAGAAAGAAGATATGGAGCAGAGGAAAGGAATGGAACATTCTCCCTTCCTATCTTAAACAGGGAGGTAGTCATCTACACTAAAGCAAAACTTCCTTATCATAGGAAGACCATTTTCCTTGACCTTTAGGTGACGTTATAGTCATCTCAAAAGGAAAATGAAACTCCACTCAGGACTTGATTGAACACAGAGAATCCCCTAGGATGCAGTTATCCTGCCACTTCTTCAGGAAGAAAGAAGCAGATTACATGGGTCTTTTGGCACTGTTTGCTTAATTATAAAGAAATTATTTTGCAAGCTGAATACTAATGCACATTTGAAACAGGGGCTTAGATGGTGGCACTCGTGACTTCTTCCCCTTTTGTTCCAAATCAAAAGACTAAATAAATAGCAAGTATGAATGGAAAAAAAAAAGACTTCACTGGACGCGGTGACTCACACCTGCAATCCCAGCACTTTGGGAGGCTGACGAGGGTGGATCACAAAGTCAAAAGATTGAGACTATCTTGGCCAACATGGTAAAACCCTGTCTCTTCTAAAAATACAAAAATTAGCCGGGCATGGTGGCGCCTGCCTGTAGTCCCAGCTACTTGGGAGGTTGAGGCAGGAGAACTGCTTGAACCTGGGAGGCAGAGGTTGCAGTGAACCAAGATCACGCCACTGCACTCCAGCCTGGGTGACAGAGCCCATCTCAAAAAAAAAATAAGACTTCAAAACAGTGTGGAACTATGGAACTATGGAACTGGATGCCATCCAAGAAGGCTGGAAAAATATACTCTGATCTCTTTATGCAGTAGAGCCAGGCTTTTCAAGATACACACCAATGAGAAAGGTGTTTGTTTGTTTTGAGACAGAGTTTCGCTCTTGTTGCCCAGGCTAGAGTGCAGTGGTGCAATCTCGACTCACTGCAACCTCCATTGCCCAGGTTCAAGTGATACTCCTGTCTCAGCCTTTTGAGTAGCTGGGATTACAGGCACATACCGCCAGGCCCAGCTAATTTTTATATTTTTAGTAGAGAAGGGGTTTCACCATGCTGGCCAGGCTGGTCTTGAACTCCTGACCTCAGGTGATCCACCTGCCTCAGCCTCCCAAAGTGCTGGGATTACAGGCATGAGCCACCATGCCTGGCCTTCCCCCTTTTTTTTTTTTTTTTTGAGACAGAGTCTTGTTCCATCACCAGGTGCCAGGCTGGAATGCAGTGGCACGGTCTTGGCTCACTGCAACCTCTGCCTCCCGGGTTCAAGCAATTCTCCTGCCTCCGGAGTAGTTGGGATTACAGGCATGTGCCACCATGCCCAGCTAATTTTTGTATTATTAGTAGAGACGGGTTTTCACCATGTTGGCCAGGATGGTCTCAATCTCTTGACCTCATGATCTGCCTGCCTCAGCCTCCCAAAGTGCTGGGATTACAGGCGTGAGCCACCGCACCTGCCCCCCACCTTTTTTTTTAATGTGGAATCTGTGAACTGATTGTCTTCCTTCATGCACCTTCTGAAGCATGCAGAACAGGGACTCTCATTCCTCTTTTAGAGACAAGAAAACCAGGGCCTGTAGGACCTATCCTCTAGAAGGTTGTCATAAGAGCTAGGCTCCTCATAATGCCCTCTCAGGTCTCTGTCCCATGCTAGGGCATAGTCCTTGTCCCTGAGGCCTCCCTTCCCATCTCCTTTCTACAGAGGTGGTTAAGTCATTCCCTGGGAATGTGATGTCCTCAGTTCTTAATCCACCAGCATCTAAGTCTCTGTATAAAGAACTGAAGACCATTAGGCCAGGCGCAGTGGCTCACGCCTGTAATCCCAGCACTTTGGGAGGCCGAGGCGGGTGGATCACAAGGTCAAGAGATCGAGACCATCCTGGTAAACAAGGTGAAACCCCGTCTCTACTAAAAATACAAAAAATTAGCTGGGCATGGTGGCGCGTGCCTGTAATCCCAGCTACTCAGGAGGCTGAGGCAGGAGAATTGCCTGAACCCAGGAGGCGGAGGTTGCAGTGAGCTGAGATCGTGCCATTGCACTCCAGCCAGGGTAACAAGAAACTCCGTCTCAAAAAAAAAAAAAAAAAAAAAAAAAAAGAACTGAAGACCAGAGTCTGCCATGACAGTCCATGTGCAGAGGAATTATCCAGGCAAGGGCAGTTTATCAGGGCTTTGGGAAGGTGACATTCAAAAAAGCCCATCTCAACCTGCAGGCTAAGTGTAACTCACACTACTATTAAATACCTTTGGTAATAATAAGGTAAGTCACAGGATAGATATCACTTTTGATCATTTTTGAGTTTTTTTTTTTTTTTTTTTTTTTTTTTTAGAGATGGGGTTTTGCCATGTTGGGCAGGCTGGTTTTGAACTCCTGACCTCAAGTGATCCACCTGCCTCGGCCTCCCAAAGTGCTGGGATTACAGGCGTGAGCCACCGCACCCGGCCTGAAAGTGTTCTTTTTTTTTTTTTTTGAGATGGAGTTTCACTCTTATCGCCCAGGCTGGAGTGCAAAGGTGCGATCTTAGCTCACTGCAACCTCCACCTCCTGGGTTCAAGCGATTCTCCTGTCTCAGCCTCTTGAGTAGCTGGGGTTACAGGAACATGTCACCATGCCTGGCTAATCTTTGTATATATATATATTTTTTTGAAACAGAGTTTTGCTCTGTCACCTAGGCTGGAGTTGCAGTGATCTCGGTTCACTGCAACCTGTGTCTCCTAGGTTCAAGCAGTTCTCCTACCTCAGTCTCCCAAGTAACTGGGATTACAGGTACCTGCCACCACACCCAGCTACTTTTTGCATTTTTGGTAGAGACAGGATTTTACCTCATTGACTAGGCTGGTCTTGAACTTCTGACCTCAGGTGATCCACCTACCTTGGCCTGCTAAAGTGCTGGGATTACAGACGTGAGCCACCTTGCCCAGCCTAATTTTTGTATTTTTAGTAGAGACAGAGTTTCATCATATTGGTCAGGCTGTCAGGTGATCACTTGCCTCGGCCTCCCAAAGTGTTGGGATTACAGGCATAAGCCACCACACCTGGCCGGCCTCAAAGTACTTTTATAATATGAACTCAGCACGTTCTTTTAATATCCTTAAAATATGGTAATAACAATATTTAACATTTATAATAGTAATATTATTATGTTATTATATATAATTACACTTTGCAACCTTTGCATGTTATCTTCAGAATAACCCTATGAAGGTAAGTAGTATAATCCCCTCAAAACTGAGAGGAGAGGTTAAGTAATTGCCCCAGGTTACTTAGCTACTAAGTGGAGGAGTCAAGATTTGAATCCAGACACTCGGCTTCAGAGTCTGTGTCCTTAAACCACTATGCTCTCTGCCTTCCCAATATTATCATGCGTTATAGCAAAGGAGGAAATTGAGACAGTGCAGTCTGGTAACTTGCCTGACCTCACACATAGTCCCATTACATCATGATTAGGAGACAGAACCCAGGTCTTTCCCTTGAAAGCCAAGTTCCATTAGAATGTGACAGTTGAGATTAGCAGCCATTTCTACTTTAGACGGCTTTCCTAATAGGAAGGATTGCAGAGGGTGAGGGGCTGCGTCCAGAGTGAGAGGCCAAAGGCATGTTGATATTTGCCTTGAGAAGACAATGGCTATCTTTTTTTTTTTTTGAGACGGAGTTTCGCTCGTTACCCAGGCTGGAGTGCAATGGCGCGATCTCGGCTCACTGCAACCTGGGTTCAGGCAATTCTCCTGCCTCAACCTCCTGAGTAGCTGGGATTACAGGCACGCCCCACCTTGCCCAGCTAATTTTTTTGTATTTTTAGTAGAGACGGGGTTTCACCATGTTGACCAGGATGGTCTCGATCTCTTGACCTCGTGATCCACCCGCCTCGGCCTCCCAAAGTGCTGGGATTACAAGCGTGAGCCACCGCGCCCGGCAACAATGGCTATCTTTATGTTTAGCAGCAGAGGATGGATGAAGCTGTGTAAACGGGAGCTGCTTGGTGAACCGACCCCGGAAGCCAGTCTGCAGGAACGGGGGCTTGGCAAAGGGTGGGCCAAGGAGCATCACTCACAGGTGATGCTCCCTGTGCCTCTCTATGAAGGCACGCAGCAGCGTATAGGGGGAGAGGGTGCAAACACATTACACTGCCACCCCCACAGATGCCATTTACCCCCATTTCACTACTGTCCAGGAAAGGGCAAATTCACTCTCCCTGCTGTCTAGATCAGAAGCCCCACCTCCTGCCTTCCTTTTGGAACCCTCCAAGAGAGCACAGCTCCCGATACCCACTGACCTATCGAATGGGCTGAGGGCCACCTCCACCTCTGCCAAGCCCTGTTCCACCCAAGGCTTAGCCTCAGATTCCCCTCAGATGCCACAACTCAGATGCTGGACCCACTCAGGAACTGTGGCTCAGTAAAGCAGGACTGTGCTCAAGGCTAGGCTCAGGGCTAGGCACCTCCCCACTGTGGGCAGGTGGGGGTTCCACTCACTAGCTCTGGCCAATGAGAACAAACTGTTTCATCAAGGCTAGGTCTCCCTCATCTCAAGGCCAGCACCCTGATCATTTCAGATGTTTTCCACCTCATTGTCCTTAGCGGTCTTTGCTAGGATTCAGAATACTGTCAAGCTGCTTTGTGAACTGGTGTGTTATCTGCTCCTAAATACAATGACAGAATGAGGTCGGCAGAGCTAGTTCTGGTCACCAGAGAAATCAGAGATCAAGATGGAAAGGGGGAAGGATAAAACTGTTCCTATTCAGAAATGATGTGATTGTCTATGACTATGTAAACACACTAACGAATCTACGAAAGAACTCCTAGAACATGACTTTAGCACTCACAGGATAAAAGACCAGCAATCAAAAATCAATTATGGCCTGGTGCAGTGGCTCGTGCCTGAAATCCTAGCACTTTGGGAGGCGGGTGGATCATGAGGTCAGGAGTTCGAGACCAGCCTTTCCAAGACGGTGAAACCACATCTCTACTAAAAATACAAAAATTAGCTGGGCATTGTGGTGGGCGCCTGTAATCCCAGCTACTTGGGAGGCTGAGGCAGGAGAATCGTTTGAACCCGGAAGGCAGAGGTTATAGTGAGCTGAGATCGCACCACTGCACTCTAGCCTGGGCAACAGAGCAAGACTCTGTCTCAAAAAGAAAAAAAAAATCAGTCGTAATTCTAGACAGGCATGGGGGCTCACGCCTGTAATCCCCATGTATCCTAGCACTTTGGGAGGCTAAGGCAGGTGGATCAGTTGAGGTCAGGAGTTCGAGACCAGCCTGGTCACCATGGTGAAACCTTGTTTCTACTAAAATTACAAAAAAATCAGCCAGGTGTGGTGGCTCATGCCTGTAGTCCCAGCTACTTGGGAGGCTGAAGCACAACATTTCTTGAACCCAGGAGACAGAGGTTGCAGCAAGCCGAGATTGGGCCTTTGCACTCCAGCCTGAGTGACAGAGCAAGACTTTCTCTCAAAAAAAAAAAAAAAAAGAAAAGAAACCAAATGATTAGAAATCAAAATGAAATGATGGGAGGGAGGAATAAAAAGCTAAGAGGCTGGCAGTGATCATTTGTATGGAGTTTACTAATTTACAGCGTTCAGTACTTTCACAACAGCCCAGGGGAGGGAGGAGGGAACAGGGAGCTTGGGGAACACCTGCATCATCATCCACCCTGTTCTGAAATCCCTTTGAGGGTTGCTGCTTCAAGCTGTGCGTGTTGTTGAAGGGCTCGTCAGGGGGTTCTTATCACTTTCTGAGGAAGAACCAGCCTGACTGGTAGCCTCAGCATCACCTGGGAACCTGTCAGAAATAAAAATTCCTGGCTGGGCATGGTGGCTCACCCCTGTAATCCCAGCACTTTGGGAGGCCGAGGCGGGTGGATCACTTAAGGTCAGGCGTTCAAGACCAGCCTGACCAACATGGTGAAACCCCATTTCTACTAAAAATACAAAAATTAGCTGGGCTGGGCTAATTAGCTGGGTGGCACATGCCTGTAATTCCAGCTACTCAGGCTGATGCAGGAGAATCGCTTGAACCCAGGAGGCAAAGGTTGCAGTGAGCTGAGATCATGCCACCGCACTCCAGCCCGGGCGACAGAGCTACACTCTTATCTCAAACACCAAAAATAAAAACAAAAATTAAAAAATAAAAAAATTCTTCCCACTTAAGAGGAAGGTAGGGTTTAGCAATGTGTTTGAACAAGCCAGGTGATTCTGATGTGCACCTATACATTGTTCAAACCAGTGACTTCCTGTGACAAAGGCACAAGGGCTGCTGGAGGTTTGTGGCACCCTCTGCTGGTGCCCATTGGCAAAGGTCGACTTCTGAACCAAAAACAAAAAAAAAAAAGAAAAGTTTCTCGTAACTCTGGTTTGTCAGGCTGTACGTTAAAAAAAAAAAATTTAAGCGAAGAAAAGTTAAAAATCCTGCTTGCTATACTCTATCCAGGGCTGCCTTGCCCACTGCAGCTGTGTTTTCCTTCAGCTCTGTTGCAGCTTTCATTTCCTTGCTCATCCTTCAGTTCTTCCACGGTCCTAATAAAGGACCCAGAAGCACTTGATGAAACCTTCAAGCATAACATGGTCTAGGGCCAGGCAAATTGGCCCACACAGGAGGTGGATGGAGAAGGCTTTCTCTGCCTTGGCCTATACATGTCACTCCGGCTACAATGGAGATGTGAGGTGGAGATGTGAGTCACTCCCCTGCACAAAACCCAGATCCTCCACTGGCTTCCCATGTCACTTGAAGCAAAACTTAAGTTTTCACCGGGACCTTTGAGGACTATATGACTAGAGCCTGGCTACTTTTCAAGTTCTCTTTCAATCACCCTTTTTTTTTGAGACGGAATTTTTGCTCTGTCGCCAAGGCTGGAGTGCAGTGGCATGATCTCGGTTCACTGCAACCTCTGCCTTCTTAGTTCAAGCAATTCTCCCACCTCAGCCTCCTGAGTAGCTGGGATTACAGGTGCCCTCCACCACACCTGGCTAATTTTTCTTTTTTTTGAGATGGAGTTTTGCTCTATGGTGCAATCTCAGCTCACTGCAACCTCTGCCTCCCAGGTTCAGGCAATTCTCCTGCCTCAGCCTCCTGAATAGCTGGAATTACAGGCACGTGCCACCTCGCCTGGCTAATTTTTGTATTTTTAGTACAAACAGGGTTTCACCATATTGATCAGGCTGGTCTCGAACTCCTGACCTTGTGATCCACCCTCCTCGGCCTCTGAAAGTGCTGAGATTACAGGCGTGAGCTCCCACGCCCGGCCAATTTTTGTATTTTTAGTAGAGACGGAGTTTCACTATGTTGGCCAGGCTGGTCTCAAACTTCTGACCTCGTGATCCACCCTCCTCAGACTCCCAAAGTGCTGGGATTACAGGCATGAACCGCTGCACCTGGCCAGCTTTCAATCACTCTTCCCGTTGTTCACTATTAAGCCAAACTCTTTATTGTTTGTAGAACATGCCAAGGCTGCTCCAGAGGCTGGTGCACCTGCTATTCCCTCTGCCCCACATGGCCCTCACTTCATTCAGTGCCTCTGCTCAAATGCCACCTCTGCAGGACTTCCTTTAGTGCTATCTCATTAGTGAGTGAGCATTCCCTGTCACTCTATTCTTTTAGCTGTTCTTTTTTTTTTGTCATAGCTGTTTGGGCTGCCTGAGGTCAGTTTCTGCTAGCCAAATATCACCAAGAGCATACCCTTAGTAAAACTAATTTTTTTTTTTGTTTTCGAGACCGACTCTCACTCTGTCCCCCAGGCTACGATCTCGGCTCACTGCAACCTCTCTCAGGTTCAAGTGATTCTCCTGCCTCAGCCTCCCAATTAGCTGGGATTACATGTGCGCACTACCATACCCAGCTAATTTTTGTATTCTTAGTAGAGTCGGGGTTTCACCATGTTGGCAAGGCTGGTCTTGAACTCCTCAAATGATCCACCCACCTTGGCCTCCCAAAGTGCTGGGGTTATAGGTATGAGCCACTGTGCCCAGCCAAAGGTAGGTTTTTAATTAAACTTCCTGCAGCGAGAAAGACTAAACACGTGGAGAAGGGAGGGGAATCTCAGTAAGAAAGTGATAGGTGGGGCTGGTACAGGATTTGGGCTTGCGTGTGTGTGCGTGTTTTTTTTTCCCCTTTGAGACAGAGTCTCACTGTCGGCCAGGCTGGAGTGCAGTGGCATGATCTTGGCTCATTGCAACTGCTACCTCCCAGGTTCAAGTGATTTTCCTGCCTCAGCCTCCAGTAGTAGCCTGGACTACAGGAGCACTCCAGCATGCCCAGCTAATTTTTGTATTTTTAGTAGAGATGGGGTTTCACCATGTTGGGCAGGCAGGTCTCGAACTCCTGACCTCAGGTGATCCACCTGCCTCAGCCTCCCAAAGTGCTGGGATTACAGGTGTGAGCCACGTCGCCTGGCCACCTTCTTGCTCTTATAGGCAAGGGAACTTGTGTAGCAAGGTCTTCTCCCCACAGGATCCTTCTTCTGTTCTAACTGGATAATCCTCCATGACCAGTCTCTGTTTTTCTTCTCTTTTTTTTTGAGAGAGTCTTGCTCTGTCGCCTAGGCTTGAGTGCAGTGGTGTAATCTTGGCTTACCCCAACCCCTGCCTTCTGCGTTCAAGCAATTCTCCTCAGTCTCCTGAGTAGCTGGAATTACAGGTGCACGCCACCACGTCAAGCTAATTTTTGTATTTTTAGTAGAGATGGGGTTTCACCATGTTGGTCAGGCTGGTCTCAAACTCCTGACCTTGTGATTCACCCGCCTCGGCCTCCCAAAGTGCTGGAATTACAGGCATGAGCCACTGCGCCCCGCCAATAAATATTCTTTCAAAACATCTTCCATAGTTCAGATCCTGCACATCTATAATGAAGCCTTCCATCTGGGACAGGTAAAGCTGGGTCTTTGGAATGTCTTCCAGGTGACTGTAGGGCCAAAAATAGCTACTGCAGGCAGACAAGTATCAACATTACCCTTTACAGAACTTTAAAACAGAGAGCAACTGAGTCCTCTGGACTTTCCCTTGGACCAGACAGGACTTAGCCTCCTACAGGTGCTCAGGGAAGACAATGATCAGAAAAAACTGCTACTTTTTAATGGCAAGAGATGGCCAAAGTACTGTTACAAGTTAAACAGGAGAAACACTCCTCAATCTGCTAAATCACCTTCCTGGCTGGGCACAGTGGCTCATGCCTATAATTCCAGCACTTTGGAAGACCAAGGTGGGAGGATTGCTTGAGGTTAGGAATTCAAGACCAGCCTGGACAACATAGTGAGACCCCCATCTCCACACACACACACACACACAAAAGATTAAAAAGTATAATTTTAAAATCATCTTTCTTTTCCCACTCAACATCTTTTTTTTTTTTAATGATCTGTGGTTTTCTTTTTAATTATCTTAAGTCTTATGATCACACATCATTTTTAAATTTGTGTATATCTCCTCTACTTTAATCCTTTTAAGTTGGCAAAAGCACCATTCCCAATCACAATACACAGCAGTTGTACAGTTTTGTTTCTGAATGGCTGTTTAAAGACAATCCTAAATTATAACTTAGTTTGACTTAGATTGTAAAGAATCCAAGAATGAAGTTTAATTGGCTACTATTTTAAAAGCACGTGACCTTATAGATCATCTATAAAATGTGTGAAGTGTTAAATAATTTTTGATATTACACATAAACCACACAAAATGCCTTTCAATAAGTAAAAGGAACCATTTTAAATACAGGAAATTCTAATTAGATTGGCATAGTTAAGGCCAAAAATATAGCCATTGCTACCCATTTATTTTCAATCCTTGCCTTTAAGAGGCAAATGAACACAAAACACAGGTGAATCTTGCTTGGTTCTGAGACAGTGAAGGAATTTCCTCCATATTTAAATATATTCACATAACCAGTTATATAAATCTAAATATAAAACCAATCTCCAGTAAGTTTGAAGATGGCACTCACCACCTTTGCGAAAAGTTTAACATTACTAACGAAGTCTAATCATATCTTTAGAAGGGGTAAACAGTGATAGAATTTACTAAATTGGAATTACTATTAAAATCCAAAAACTGAACATATTCATTTAACCACAAGCCAGTCTTAGTTTTAAATCAGGACTGCCCAACAAAATATTCTGTCAGTCATTCATGATGTAAATTCTGGTGTATGAGATCTATTGAAGTATGGTACACATAAAAAAGTCATGAGACATTTGTTTCATAATAAATAAGGCAGTGGCCGATTAATACTCATTAGTAGCTTTTTTGAGATAAGCTATTAAGTCTTCCCTTTCTCCCTTCTTCTTAATGCCGACAAGGATCATTTTTGTTCCAGGGATATACTTCTTGGGATTCTCCAAATATTCCATCAGTGTATCCTCTCCCCAGATGATGCCTTTGTTCTTATTGGCTTCAGTGTAAGTGAATCCAGAGGCCTGACCTGTCTTCCGCCCAAAGATACCATGGAGATGAGGCCCAGTCTTGTGCTTGCCTCCCTTTTCCACGGTGTGACATTGGGAACACTTCTGAATAAAAATCCTCTTGCCTTTCTCAACATCACCCATATTTAATTCTTTTTCATCGTTAGCGCAACAAAGGTTACCGCTCAGAAGCCAGACGCCCCACTCTCTCCCCACTCAACATCTTATAGTCATATGGGCTTTAACAAGTCATAGTTGGCAGTTTAGTTTCCCAGAAAGATTTGCATATCAACCAAGTTGTCACCATTCCATCAATTCCTTATATTACTATTTTTAAAACACTTTTGAAGCCTACTTTCGTAGCTAGGGAATTAAAATACCCTTTTATTATTATTATTTGAGATGGAGTTTCACTCTTGTTGCCCAGGCTGGAGTGCAGTGGCGGGATCTCGGCTCACCACAACCTCTACCTCCTGGGTTCAAGTGATTCTCCTGCCTCAGCCTCCCGAGTAGCTGGGATTACAGGCACGTGGCAACAGGCCTGGCTAATTCTTGTATTTTTAGTAGAGACGGGGTTTCTCCATGTTTGTCAGGCTGGTCTCGAACTCCTAACCTCAGGTAATCCACCTGCCTTGGCCTCTGAAAGTGCTGGGATTGCAGGTGTAACCCACTGCGCCCAGCCTAAGATACCATTTAAAAATCTATAAAATTAGGCTGGGTGCGGTGGCTCATGCCTGTAATCCCAGCACTTTGGGAGGCTGAGGCAGGTGAATCACCTTGAGGTCAGGAGCTTGAGACCAGCCTGGACAACACGGTGAAACCGTCTCTACTAAAAATACAAAAATTAGCCGGGTGTGGTGCCACGTGCCTGTAATCCCAGCTACTCAGGAGGCTGAGGCAGGAGAATCACTTGAACCTGGAAGGCGGAGGTTGCAGTGAGGAGACTGCACCATGGCACTGGGCAACAAGAGCAAAACTGTGTCTCAAAAAAATAAAATAAGGCCGGGCATGGTGGACCACACCTGTAATCCCAGCACTTTGGGAGGCTGAGGCGGGGGGATCACCTGAGGTCAGGAGTTCAAGACCAGTCTGGCCTACATGGTGAAACATCATCTCTACTACAAATACAAAAAATTAGCCGAGTGTGTTGGTGGGTGCCTGTAATCCTACTTGGGAGGCTGAGGCAGGAGAATTGCTTGAACCCGGGAGATAGAGGTTACAGTGAGCCGAGATCGTGCTATTGCACTCTAGCCTAGGCAACAAGAGCAAAAGACTCTGTCTCTAAATAAATAAAAAAAATAAAATAAAATTTATAAAATTAGCAAAAAAATAAAATTCTGTAACACATTGCTTTGGCAATGGTGTGGACAGGCAAACTCATGCATTATAGTAGAAGAGTAAATTGGTACAACCTCTTTTGAGGTTAACCTGAAAATAAAATTTAAAATGCATGCGGCTGAGCATGGTGGCTCACACCTGTAATCCTAGCACTTTGGGATGCCAAGGCAAGTAGATCACTTGAGCTCAGGAGTCTGAGACCAGCCTGGGCAACATGATGAAACCCCATCTCTGCAAAAAATACAGAAATTAGCTAGGCGTGGTGGCACATGTACCTGAAGTCCCAGCTACTTAGGGGGCTGAAATGGGAGGATCACTTGAACCTGGGAGGTCAAGGCTGTAGTGAGCCGAGATTGCACCACTGCACCCCAGCCTGGATGACAAAGAGAGACCCTGTCTCAAAAAAACCACAACATAATAATCAAAAAAATGCACAAAGACTTTGACCCAACATCTTCAATTTTACCAATTTATTCTACAGATAAACTTGCACACATACAAAGTTAACAGTATTGTGGCATGGTTCAAATAGTAAACAATCTAAACTCCATCTTTCAGGGAATGAGTAAATAAATTACAGTATTTGTATAATGGAATATCACACCGCCATAGTGTAAGAATGAAGCCAATCTCGTCTGTATGTACTTATACAGAGAGACACTAATATACCATTCAAAAAGGAGGAAAGCAGCTCCTGACAGTGAGGAGCTGGCCTGCTCCCAACACCTAGAACTCTCTGATGCTGGAAGCTGGCCTGGCACTCACAGCTAGGCCTTATTGTTCTACTGCTGAACATAAAAAGTTTCACAGATCATCAACATCAGACAAGGAGATGGGTGACCATGATGGATCAAGATAAAAACAAGAATACTTAGTTTTTTTGTTTAGTTGGTTTTTTTGAGACGGAGTTTCACTCTTGTCATCCAGGCTGGAGTGAAGTGGTACGATCTCGGCTCACTGCAAACTCCGCCTCCCAGGTTCAAGTGATTCTCCTGCCTCAGCCTCCTGAGTAGCTGGGATTACACGTGCCTGCCACCATGCCCGGCTAATTTTTGTATTTTTGGTAGAGACGGGGTTTCATCATGTTGGCCACTCTGGTCTTGAACTCCTGACCTCAGGTGATCTGCCCGCTTCAGCCTCCCAAAGTGCTGGGATTACAGGCGTGAGCCACCGTACCCAGCCAAAAACAAGACCACTTAGTAATCATGTCTGAACATAGACAAAAACATAAACATTACTGAAACCACAAAAATGACCAAACATCCCTCTATCCTGGCTAATATGAATGACTGCTGTTTCGTCCCTCCTGCCTTATTAAGATTTATTAAGATATTCAATAATAGAAATACGCCCATCTAATCCAGAACAGAGTCCCACTTCAGTAAAACCTTCCCTGGAAGCTGCATAACTCGAGTTCACATTCTGTCCTTTCCAACACCTTTCCACTGAGATGCCCCACAATTCCCCATGGAATATAATGTGTGTGTTCTCCATTATAACAAGCAAAAACCCAAGTTACTCAACTAAGGTGTGTCCTTGATCCTTGGCTGGAAGGCACTGGCACAGTTAAGTGAAATAAGCAAGATATGAAACCACATGTCTATGTACATATATATGTATATGCTACAGTTGGAGTAAAATAATATAAACATTTAAAATTTTTAAAATATGTTTGTAAGCCGGGTGCAGTGGCTCACTCCTGTAATCCCAGCACTTTGGGAGGCTGAGGGCGGGCAGATCACCTGAGGCCAGCAGTTCGAGACCAGCTTGGCCAACATGGTGAAATACTGTCTCTACTAAAAATACAAAAATTAGCTGGGCATGGTGGCAGGCACCTATAATCCCAGCTACTGGGGAGGCTGAGGCAGGAGAATTGCTTGAACCCAGGAGGTAGAGGTTGGAGTGAGCCAAGATTGTGCCACTGCACTCTAGCCTAGGCAACAAAAGTAAAACTCTGTCTCAGAAAAAAAAAAAAAAAAAAAGTCTAAATCCATGGTATTTTCTATTCCACCAAGCTCCTTAAGGTCTCTTCTGGAATATTTTTTCCCAGAGTTCTCAAAAAGACTAGCTGGGCCAGTGCTACAGAGGCTACATATTAGCAGTGATCAAGAAGACAAATTCAGTTGTGGATTAAGCAGATATGGTCCTGTACCTGTGACAATTCTTAGCATTCTAACTACTCCACAGTTCTGGGCTAAGTACCACAGATTTAAAGTTACAGAGCTCAATCATGTGCTTTTTTTTTTTGGAGACAGGGTCTCACTTTGTCACCTAGGCTAGAGTGCAGTGGCACGATCTTCGCTCACTGCAACCTCCAACTCCTGGGTTCAGTCGATCCTCCTGTCTCAGTCCCCCAAGTAGCTGGGACTACACACACACCACCATGCTTGGCTAATTTTTGTATTTTTTGTAGAGACGGGGTTTCGCCATGTTGCCCAGGCTGATCTTGAATTCCTAGGCTCAAGCAATCAATCAGTTTGCCTTGGCCTCCCAAAGAGCTAGGATTATAGGAGTGAGCCACCACACCTGGCCAATCATTTGCAAAAACTAAAATTCATCATATAAAAAGTTGACCAGCTCCATTAATAGTGAAAAGACATTTCAATAAGAAACTGCAATCCAACTTTCAAATGTTTTATTTTTAGTGTTTTTAAACATTTTAATACAACAAAGATATAAAATAATATATATTAGTTAAATCTGGATTTAATTTAGAATCAAGATATTTACTTATGTACAACACTGTGCTTCAAGGTATGGCTACCACAGGAACTTTCACATCTTCAAGTAATACTAGTTTCTCTGTGGATAGGGAGACATTTAGGTAGAATTCACAAAACAAAACATGTCCATTTTAGTCCAAGCTAATTTTGCTTCCCCCATTAAGTACCAGTTTCCACTTTCTTTGTTCCATATCGGAAATACTTCATTTTTCTAATAATACATAGATTCTCGGAATAAAAATCAGTAAAATTGAACATTTTTAAGATGACATTACTAACTGATAATATTGGAGAATTAGCTATGTTCAATTCTCTAGACAACCCAGTCCTTCAGATCGAAAGAGACCTGAAGTAACAATGAAATCACCATAGTGTTCTTTCTCTTGCCTCAAACCTTCCTCATGCTGAAACATGGAATACATTGAATAAGAAGTCCTTTGGTTAATTTAGGGTAGAATGTATTCTAAAAACCAGAATAGCTGAAATATGGCTTACAGAATTCAGAGATATTTGTACAGAACTTGATGCAAAGTAACTGGTTACATTTTAGTTATTTGAAATTGGTGGCATTACATCCGGGTGAGGGGAAAAGGGAGTGTAAAACCTAGTTTCATACTAATTTTAGTCATTCAAGGCTACTCAAAGACAGGGAAAAGAAGAGAAAAACCTGCTTGCTCTCTTTCCGTTCTTCTCAGTCACCTGAAGCATTCTGACTCTGATGTTACCAACAATTCTGCTCTATAGCAGTATGGGGAAATTCAGGCTAAACTGCTGACAACCACGAACTGTTAAACTGTCAAGTTGGCATTAAAATTGACACCTTTGCTAGCTAAGAAACTGTCTAAATGAAACCAATACTGTTTAAGAAAGCAATTGGACTATTCTACAAGAGAGCTTTCTTGTCTCAAATGCCTGAATACCTTAAAGAACTGGCAAATGACTATATCATAATTACCTTTAATATGAAGAAAACTTAAGTCTATAAAAGACTATCAAATAATTAAATTTATTAAATTAGTGTTTAAAACAAGAATGTGGTTAACATTCTTAGGCAATTTAGATCTAGAATCTTTTTAAAAAGTTTACTATGAAATTAATGGTGAAACTGCCTTTTGCTGAATACAGTCAAAACAGATTAGTGTTACAAATATGACTTTGTGAATATACGAGTAGTACTTTTCAAACAGCTGTTTCTAAAACAGACTGTTTCTTATCAGCTATAAAAGAATCTGGCTCCTCTGTTCCCCATTTACAAATTATAGGATTTCTGGAAAAACACACAGGCAGGGACAGGGCACAAAAGACCGCTGCTCACAGACTAAGAGTTACATTCCCTGCAGGTCTCTTGGTCAGTGGGTTCTGGTCTCTCTGTCACTGGGTTTTTCGTGTGAATAGCCTGCATTATTTAACTGACTGCTTCTAAGGCTAAGTTCATTGCTTTCTGATTTCAAAGGATACAAATAAATAGAGCCAGAAGTTCTATTTTTGCCCTAGCAATTCTGGTCAGAGAACCATGGAGAAGATAGCCAAAGAATTCTTGCAGCACAGCCAAGAAAGGTTTCCCCCAAATTATTTGGTGACAACAGCAAACCTGCCTTCTTCAAAATCTATTACTCTCTACCAACTCTTCAGTTACTCTTCAATAACACTACCCTGCCTGGTCTTAAAAAAAAAAAGAAAAGAAAAGAAAAAGGAAAAAGAAAAAAGAAAAAAGGTGACACTGCTCTCAGAACACAGAAAATGCATCGAGGACTTGCAACATAACCTCCAGTTTGCATCCCCAAACCAAACACATTTTGGTTTCTTCTATACTAAAGTCTCCATGATGACGTAAGCCTCTCACAAGTCTGCACCTATAGAACCAGACATAATGTCAAAAAATATGCAGACCCAAGGCATATAGCTTCTCTGCTTAGCCACATTCACAGACAAAATGTAAACATAAATACTATCTTCATTGTGATTTAGATTTTAACCAGAAAAAAAATATGAAGACAAAAATCTGGAAATTTCTGGACAAAAAAAAAAAGGAACTAAAATATAGGTTTCATGTTTAGGTAAAATTGAAAATAATATTGTCTCAATGTTTTCCAAGAAAGAGATGATTAATTTATGTAAACACTGCCTTATAATAATAATAGTTAAAACAATGAGTTATAAACCTAACTTACATTTTCCTTAAAACATGTATGAGCAAATACAAGGCTGAAAAGTTATTTTACAATCTCCATTGTGGTTAGGCACTCTCAACGTCAACAGCTCTGCAAAGTTAGTTGCATTTATTTTTCTATTTGGTTCTAGAATAGAATTTATATGAAGGAAACAAGACTGAGGTTAATCGCTATTTAATTTTTTGTTATTTATTTATTTATTGAGACAGGGTCTCACTCTGTCACCAGGGCTGGAGTGCAGTGGCATGATTATAGCTCACTGTAGCTTCAACGTCCTGGGGCTCAAGTAATCCTCCTGCCTCAGGCTCCCATGTAGCTGGGACCACAGGCATGCACCACCACGCCCAGCTAATTTTCTAAAAAACTTTTTGTAGAGACAAGGTCTCACTTTGTTGCCCAGGCTGGTTTCATACTCCTGAGTTCAAGTGATCCTCCTGCCTCAGTCTCCCAAAGTGCTGGGATTACAGGTGTGAGCCACTGAACCCATTTTTTTTTTTTTTTTTTTTTTTTTTTTTGAGATGGAGTCTCACTCTGTCACCCAGGCTGGAGTGCAATGGCGCAATCTCAGCTCACTGCAACCTCCACCTCTCGGGTTCAAGCAATTCTTGTGCCTCAACCTCCCAAGTAATTGGGATTACAGGTGTGTGCCACCATGCCCATCCAATTTTTGTAGTTTTAGTAGATGAAGTCTGACCACATTGGCCAGGCTGGTCTCGATCTCCTGACCTCAAGTCATCTGCCTGCCTTGGCCTCCCAAAGTGCTGGGATTACAGGCATAAGCCATTGCACCTGGCCATGTTTTTAAGAGGAGTCTTGCTACATTGCCCAGGCTGGAATGTAGTAGTTATTCATAGGCATTATCATAACACACTCCAGCCTCTAACTCCTGGCCTCAAGCAATCCTCCTGCCTCTAAGGCTAAGTTAGCCTCCTCAGAAGCTGGGACTACAGACTTGCACCACTGTACTCGACTTAATATTTTAACATTATTATTGCCATAAAGATTTTTGAATTCTTTCCCAAAAGCCAACATCTGTGCTTCCCTAGCTAAATTCAGTCTGTTCTGTCCTGCAGAAAAATAAGAGTCACACATCTTTTGACCTCAAGGGTCAAACCACTCTAACTAGCATAGAAAACATCCTTTACTTTTCATGATTATGCAAGTTCTTTACATGAGATGTTGGCATTTTATTCCTAGCATGTAACAGAATCAGCAATTTAAGATATCAGATTCTGAGGTGTGAGATTTAAAAGCATAAAACTTGAATTGCCTTGCACCTTTTCTCAAGTGAGAAAAAAATAATGTTCAGAGCAGATACAAATTGGGGTCATTCAACACTAGCTGAGACTTGTTTGCATAATTTCCTTTCCTACCCAATTCATTCAGGCTCCTATGTAGCTTATACAGGGTGGGAATATGACTTAAAGTGCAAAAATAAAATATTTCACCCAGATAAGGAAGGAGCAAGCTTCTGCTATGCAGCCTAGTGTTAGGCCTCAGAATGCCAGCACCTTTTCTAAGTCTTTGTTTTAAAATGGAATGTAAAAACTACATAATTAATATTCCAAGCAGCTAAGCTCATTAGTTGGGGTTGAAATTCCAATTCCATAACCATCCTACTGTCATAACTATTGTATAAAATCATAAAAATAACAAATGTTATCACAGAGGTGACATGACTTAAAGTACTAAATTTCTAGTGTTGCAAATAGCAGCTAAGTTATATCACTTCCTGACTGCCAAATTAAGACTAAATAGAAAGAATGTATATACACCATTATAAAGTAAAAAACAATAAAAGTTTTTCATATCCAAGTATGTCTGAGACTACTTACTTCCAATGGCCAAGAATGAGGAATTTCAAAAACCAAAAAGTGATATTATGCTTGCTATAAGTTTCTTTTCAGGAGAAAACAATTCTTTGCATGCATACTTCCCTACTTAATGACATAAGAACTTTATCTAACATCTGCAAACACTCCTATTTGGCTCATTAAATAACATCATTAAAAAAGCATAAAATTGGACTGTCATCTAACAACTATAGCACAAAGTTATTACAGGTACCTTTACCACTAAGATTAAATTCATTTATTTTTATGGATGCAGTCATTTTTCCCTCATGAATACTTACTGATGGTCATACTGAACACTCAGAACAAAAGAGGCACAGCATCTTTTGTTGCATCTTTGGTGAAAAACGCCAACCCTACATTTGCATTAATGAGGAGGCCAATGGCATCCTGCTCAGTACTCTGTCACATCATGAATGGCCTCTTTCATTCTCTTCTTATTTCAGGCATCCTGGTATGCTCAGTATACTTAGAGATGGTTCAGAAGGTGAAACTGTTTGCAGTAAAACAGATCATGTCCCAGGGTTGCATTTTTTAAACTGATACAGAGATTAGTCCAAAGAACAAGTACTGATCATTTGGTAGGGTTTCTTCTTTTAAAGATAATAAAGAACTTCAAAATATATTATGTCTCGACTAGAGCTCTACTGGAAATGAAAATCTCTCAACCAGCAAACTGCTGAGCTGACTTGTTTAAAGTTCAATAAGCAAATACTCAACAGGTAAAGGTAACAGCCTGACTTCAATCACAACATTGTCTTCCTAAAGTGAAGGGGCAGAAAACATCTACTTAAGCTTTCTGTTCAAACAGTTACATAAGGACTCTTGATTGTTCTTTCTTGGTTTGTATAATGATAACTTTGCTCAGAACAGGAAACTTTAGTTCATCAACATATAAGCCAGGCATCTAGGAACAACCTAGGGGGAGAACACAAAGTTACTCATTTTCAACAACTATCACATATTTAATCACAAACTCATTAGAAAGGTAGTCTTCATCCAATTAGTCTTTTCATTATTGCTGGTTTTGAAAATGGCCAACAATATTCATTAGGTACTGTGCCATTAACATTGCATTCAAAAAAAGAGAACATGGGAAACCAAATCCTTGCTCTCCTACTCTGCTGATATGCTCTGGTATTGGCCAGAGTATGGTAGTACAAAAAGAGTCTTGTTGTTATATAAAAAGCAATAAACACATCAATGGAATAATGTTCATGGGCAGCCAAGATGAAGAAGATTCCAAAGAGGTTGAGAACCCAGGATAAGGTGTGCAAGAAATTCCAGCTTCTTGGTGTATCTAGGAAAAGGACAGAAAGATCATTTTAAAGCCACATTCCTTTCAGTGCTTCTCAGTCACATATTTCTTAGGTCAGGCTGTTTTCCCATTCTTCACAGGATTTGACACCCTTCCCACAGCCTTTACTGCAGCTAGTTATCTAATATGCATAGAAGCACTAAAAAGATACTTACATTCGGTGACAAAGAAATTCAGCATAGTTAGGACAACCGTGTGGCCACTGAACATGTAATCTCCACATGTGTGAACGCCAGTCAGGGTCATACCAAAGCCACTCCAAATGGCAAAGGCCCTATGTAATTTCTCCCATACACTGCCGTATATCTATAAAGAAAAGCTATGAATTAGTGCTTCAAATGCTTAGGGAAGTAGGAACTTCCCAACATCCATTCCCATTGAAATGAAAATGCTGAATAAATGAGAAATAAGATCTAAGCCAAAGCAGCCAGGCCCTCAGTCTAATGAATTCTAGGTCTGTAATCCCAGCACTTTGGGAGGCTGAGGCAGGTGGATCACCTGAGGTCAGGAGTTCAAGACCAGCCTGGCCAACACGGTGAAACCCCGTCTCTATTAAAAATACAAAAATTAGCTGGGTGTGGTGGCAGGCGCCTGTAATCCCAGCTATCCAGGAGGCTGAGGCAGGAGAATCGCTTGAACCTGGGAGGCGGAGGCACCACAGCACTCCAAGAGGGGCAACAAGAGTGAGACTCTGTCTCAAAAAAAAAAATTGGCTGGATGCAGTGACTCATACCTACAATCCCAGCACTTTGAAAGCCCAAGGTGGGAAGATCACAAATACAGGAAATCAAGACCAGCCTGGCCAACATGGTGAAACCCCATCTCTACTAAAAATACAAAAATTAGCCAGGTGTGGTGGCGTGCGCCTATAATCCCAGCTACTCGGGAGGCTGAGGCAGGAGAATCACTTGAACCCAGGAGGCAGATGTTGCAGTGAGCCGAGATTACACCACTGTACTCCAGCCTGGGTGACAGAGTGAGACTGTCTCAAATTAATAATAATAATTTTAAAAAATCAATGAAATTACTGTAACATGAACTACTTTATTAGGAGTTCCTTTATAATAAAAAGTTCTCTGTATCGCAAAAACATCTCCAAGTTTTTAATCCAATATCACAGTAGTACTTGCTTGGCTATTCTTGCCAATAAGACAAGGGCTATGACAGACAGAGATCAAGGTCTACCATTCAACATCCATTCTCCCCTTCTTCACTGGTAACAGAATCTTAAATATATTGAGGCAGCAATAAATTCAGCCAAAATATTGCCTTTCCCAGCCTCCTTTGTAGCTAGGTGGCCATGTGACTAAGTTCTGTACATAAGATATAAGTAAAAGTGTTAAAGATATCTGAGAAGGCTACTTATCAAGGTAAGAGACAACAGTTTTGAGGAAGTCTAACTTCTACCTTTCCTTCTTCTAGTCTACAACTCAGACTCATTCAACCGGAGTTGAAACTCCAGCAGCCATCTTGGACCACAAAGCGGCCTTGGGGATACAAGTCAAGTATTGGGATAGAAGACCAGAAAGACAGAAGAATGATTTTTTTTTTTTTTTTTTTTGACAACTTGGTAAAATTATCACACCAGACCTGGTGTACCTACCTTCAGACTCTTTTTTGAGAGAGAATAAACCATTGTGTGTTTATTAAACCATAGCCACTTTGAATTTCCAGTTATCAGCAGCCAAACCTAATCCCAACTCCCACATATACCCCTAAAAAAAGCAATCAATTTTGAGGACGACTTTGAGTGATAGCTGCTTTACAAAAGAGAAACAGTCAAGACTATATTTCAGGGATCATTTCTATAGTCTGTTACTAGAGAAGTTTCTCTCAACGTGTAGAGCATCAAAAAAAAAAAAAAAGAGGGACAGTAACTTAAAAAATAAGGCATACTAATATTATAATAATATAATTTAATAATAACTTAATAATGGTACAAAAAGTTGCTAAAATTTTATGTGCATTTACTATGTGCAAGGCATGCTGCTAAGTGCTTTATGTGCTATTGGATTTAATTTCCACAGCAATCCTATCAAGTGATTTAACTATATAGATGAGGAACCTGGCTTACAGAGGTTACATAGCTAGTAAGTAACATAGGCAGGAGGTGATCCCAGGGACCCCAATTCCAAAGCCCTATGCTTTTTTTTTTTTGAGACGGAGTTTCACTCTTGTTACCCAGGCTGGAGTGCAACGGCACGATCTCGGCTCACTGCAACCTCCGCCTCCTGGGTTCAAGCAATTCTCCCGCCTCAGCCTCCTAAGTAGCTGGGACTACAGGCGTGCACCACCATGCCCAGCTAATTTTTGTATTTTTAGTAAAGACAGGGTTTCACCATGTTGACCAGGATGGTCTTGATATCTTGACCTTGTGATCCAGCCGCCTTGGCCTCCCAAAGTGCTGGGATTATAGGTGTGAGCCACCGCGCCCAGCCAGTCCTATGTCTTAAAGATTCTATCACATATGACTGGCCGGGCAAGGTGGCTCATGCTGTAATCCCAGCACTTTGGGAGGCCTAGGCGGGCGGACCACGAGGTCAGGAGATCAAGACCATCCTGGCCAACATGGTGAAACATGTCTTTACTAAAAATACAAAAATAGCTGGGCATGGTGGCAGGCACCTGTAATCCCAGCTACTTGGAAGGCTGAGGCAGGGGAATTGCTTGAACCAGGGAGTTGGAGGCTGCGGTAAGCAGAGATCATGCCACTGCACTCCAGCATGGCAACAGAGCAAGACTCCATCTCAAACAAAACAAAAACAAATATGACCAAAATAAACAACCACATAGATATCACAATCTCATTAGGAATCTCACCTGCTGATTACACACCACTCAGCTTTCCCTTTCTGCCTCATTTGAGGGAAAGGGAAGGAGAATAATTTATTATTAAAGAGAAAGAAAGATAATATACATGGGTTTGGTTCTTCTGTGATCGCTAATGAACACAGGCTTAGAGATGTTACTCTGAGAGTAAAAAATCATGTAGTAGATAAAGAGAAGGGACTACTAGGAAAATGTCTCAACCAAGGATAGGAACCTAGTGATGACAGTCAGAAGGCGGTTATCTCTTGATCCTTTCTCATCTTAAATGTCCCATATATTCTTCTAGAAAAACAAAAAGTGAAACACAACAGAGCAGAATGAATAGGATGTTTTAACAAAAGAAGATGTAGAAATATGCTTTAAGTGGTTTTTTTTTTTTTTTTTTAGTATATCACCTTTTATTTAGGAAACTGGTGAGAGACAATGTGTGTGTGTATTTGTTTACAACAGCAAAAACATAGGTACATATAGTGGTAGTGTGAAAGGCTAGGCTAGACTCTTGAATATATTTCGCTTTTCGGCTATGCCTTTGATAACAAGCAAATGTTTAACCAAATTGTATCAAGATTTAAATCAGAATGAGACAAAGTACTTTAAAATTAAAAACTAAGTGAAACAAATAAATATAACTATAAAATGTAATATCATCAGAAGTAAATTATTTCAGCCTTGTGCAGTGGCTCATGCCTGCAATCCCAGCACTTGGGAGGCCAAGGTAGGAAGATCACCTGAAGTCAGGAGTTCAAGACGAGTCTGGCCAACATGATGAATCCATGTCTCTATAGAAAATGCTAAAATTAGCCAGGCATGGTGGCATGTGCCTGTAGCCTCAGCTACCCAGGAGGCTGAGGCAGGAGAATCACTTGAACCTGGGAGGCAGAGGTTGCAGTGAGTGGAGATCGTGCCATTGCACTCCAGCCTTGTTCTTCTACTACCCAAAGTGGTCAGAAGACATGATCAAGATTGAACAAGGTAAGCTGTCTCCTGATGGTCAAGGCTCATGGAAACGCCACTTGGCATTCTCTTCACCACCTCCAGCCTCCTTATAGGATTCACAGACAATTCATCCCAATTTCTGAGTCTGCTTTCCAGAGAGTGTTATTTCACACTGTGAGCCTCTTTTTCTCTTGGAAATAGACGCTTGGTGCATGTTTTCCAGGCTGGTCTCAAACTCCTGACCTCAGGTGATTCTCCCGCTTCAGCCTCCCAATGTGCTGAGACTACAGGCATGAGCCGCTTTAAGTGTTTTTAAATTTCAAAAGCAGGCATGTTCTTGATTCTGTCCCCAAACCCCTTACTTCTGGGAATGCAATTTCAAGCAATTAATTTAATATAATGAAAGTACCCTATGGAATTCACTGTAAGGGATTTGATTTCTAGTTACTATTACTTTATCTTTCTATATACAGCAATTGTTGCAAATAATACGGGTCAATAAGTAGGTTATATTATAATTCAAACCAATTAACAGTATTTAGGGCAGATTTGAGCAGAAATATCTATATATAACCAACTGATAAAAACAGTCATTAGAGACCGAAAAAGGGCTATTTATACCATAGAGGGATGGTATCTAATTTATTTTGCAGCGTATGTTGCAGCCCTCTGCACATATATCCCTCTCCTCAGTGGCTGTCCTACAATTAAATCCCTTATCGACAGAAAATTTTCTCTTTTCAGTGTAATAAGCTTATATTTTTCTTCTTTAAAATCTGTCCTTGCTGGATGTGGTGGCTCATGCCTGTAATCCCAACACTGTGGGAGGCCAAAATGGGGAAAATGCTTGAAGTCAGGAGTTCGAGACCGGACTGGGCAGCAAAGTGAAATCCAGTCTCTATATAAAAATTAAAGTTAGCTGGGTGTGGTGGTGCATGCCTATGGTCCCAGCTTCTCAGGAGGCGGAGGCGGGAGGACTGCTTGAGACCAAGAATTTGAGGCTGAGAGTGAGCTATGATCATGCCACTGTACTCCAGCCTGGGTGACAAAGCATGAATCTGTCTTAAATAAAATAAAATAAAATAAAATCTCCCCTAATCAACTAGCATACTATTTCGGTGAAACTCTTCATACCATGTACATAGCATAGTATTTTGGAGAAACTGTGCACATCGTGTACAGAAACAAATTCAAAATAAATTAAAGATTTAAAATATAAAAAATATCTGTTCAGCACGAGTGAAATCTTCTAAGAGACAACAATCGTCAAAACCTCTTCACCATGACAGCACGCAAGGAGGAAGGACCCTGAAGACCCTCGATGCCCCTTTTCAGCAGGAAGCAGCTACAGAGAATGACCTCTGACCCATCTCCCAAAAGATTTCTGGGTCCCAACCACTTGAGGGAGAAATCTAAGAGTAGACAGATATGAGCAGGCACAAAGGGGAGGTACCTATGCTGGAAAGAATCCCAGAACACCTCTTTGGATGCTCAGTACTCCATCTTTGAACTGTCAGAATGTTGTTAACTAGATCATGATAAGGAAAAAAGGCAAAGGGGAATTCCTGAGAGCTGAGCAGGCACAGTAAGTACAAAATTGACTGCTACACCTTCCTGGGGTGGTGATAATATGCAGTGCCACCATTAGGTAGGAGTCGTATTGATTAATGTTTCCCATGCATTAAGCACAGTAAGGGAGGATCCCCCAAACTTTGGTGAGAACTGGGTAAAGAAATAACTGAGGCAATAGAAGATAACAATGAAGAATGTCATGGGGATGTTTCCAGCAGGGTCAGCCCCCTCCTGTCTTGGAGTGTATTTGTACTTTCCCAATAAAACTTTTCTTTATTTACAAATTTATATATACACATATATATAAAATAAGACCATAAAAGCATCAGATATTATCTTTCATCAATCAGAATGGCAGTGGGTGAGAAAACAGACATGCATACATGTTGGTAGTAGTGAGAAAATCATTTTTTCAAGTGCATATTTTAGCAATACATATCACTTTTTTTTTTTTTTTTTTTTTGAGATGGAATCTTGCTCTGTCACCCAGGTTGGTGTGCAGTGGTGTGATCTCAGCTCACTGCAACCTCTGCCTCCTGGGTTCAAGTGATTCTCCTTCCTCAGCCTCCTGAGTAGCTGGGATTATGGGTGTCTGCCACCATGTCTGGCTAATTTTTGTATTTTTAGTAGAGATGGGGTTTCACCATTTTGCCAGCCTGGTCTTGAACTCTTGGCCTCAAGTGATCCGCCCACCTTGGCCTCCCAAAGTGCTGGGATTACAGGCATGAGCCACCTTGCCCAGCTCATACCATATTTGTTAATGTGTGTGTCCTTTAATTCTATAATTCTACTTCCAATAATTTATCTTAAGGAGATAACTGAGTAAGTGCAAAAGCACAATGTACAAGAATGTTTACTATGACACGGTTTATAAATAGTAAAATTTGGAAACAACCAAAATATACATCATTTGGAGCCTGGTAACAATGGAATACTGTTAAAAAGAATGGAATGCTATTAAAAAGATGAATATAACCATATGTACTTCTTCAGAAAAAAGTAAACATACTATTAAATGAAAAATAGGCTAAAGAACAATGTTTGCAATATAATCCTGTCTTGTTTAAAAAGTATCTATAAAAACTTACATGAGGGCCAGGAGCCGTGGCTCACACCTATAATCACAGCACTTTGGGAGGCCAAGGCAGGCGGATCACCTGAGGTCAGGAGTTCGAGACCAGCCTGGCCAACATGGTGAAACCCTGCCTCTACTAAAAATACAAAAAAATAGCCGGGTGTGGTGGTCCCAGCTACTTGGGAGGCTAAGGCAGGACTTGAACCTGGGAGGCAGAGGTTGTAGTGAGCCAAGATGGCACTACTGTACTCCAGCCAGGGTGACTGGGCAAGACTCCATTTAAAAAAAAACAACTTATATGAGTGTATAAGCATGCTTAAAAATGTTCTGTGTGGCTATATACGCAATTGTTAACCGATTATTTATTTATTTATTTGAGACAGAGTTTTGCTCTTGTCACCTGGGCTGGAGCACAATGGCATGATCTTGGCTCACTGCAACCTCCGCCTCCCAGGTTCAAGCAATTCTCCTGCCTCAGCCTCCCAAGTAGCTGGAATTACAGGCATGTGCCAACATGCCCAGCTAATTTTTGTATTTTTAGTAGAGATGGGGTTTCACCATGTTGGCCAGACTGGTCTAGAATTCTTGACCTCAGGTGATCCACCTGCCTCAGCCTCCCAAAGTGCTGGGATTACAGGCATGAGCTATGGCCCCCGGCCCAACTGTATTATTTATTGGATGGGGCACAAAAGAATTATGTGAACGTTTACTTTTTAACATATAAATTTCTATATAATTTGAATTTTTATAATAAACATATAATTTTATAATTGGAAAAAATTACTTTTCCTTTTGGGAAAAAGAAAAAAAGACCTCAAAACAGCTTTTACCTTAAAAATAACACATTTTCTTTACATGAAATCCTGTGTCATATTAACCCTTCCCCCTTTCTTACTGGTCAGTCTAAGCCTTCCTAATACCAGGAGAAAGTTTTGTCACTCTTCAGCTCAGGGGTATATTTTTAGCTCTCGATCTCCTTTGGCTGCTTAATCTTCCCTTGTTGGCATTTCAGCTATGATATTACAGTACAAGAAGTGAACTTGAATGCTGTTACAAACAACATTAAAATACCTACAAAGGTGTTAACACGTACATTTATTTGAATATGTGAGATCATAGAGTTAAAGCATAGAGGCCTAGAAAAGTAGGGTTCTTTTGTTCAAATTTGTATATAAACTTTGCAAATTTGTATATAGATTTTAGCCAATTTTGTATATAAAGCACAGGCGATTTTCAGATTCTTATTTTGTCCCCATCTGCATAATTTCTTCTCTCTTTAACCAGAAGAGATGTCTATAGTATACCAAAACAAACTAAAAAGTATAAAATGCAAACCAAACGTCAGCCATTATTTTGTTTACTCTCAGAAAAAGTAAAGTTTAGAGTGCTGGGTAGGTGGTCAAAATGCAACTTTTTTTTTTCCCTTGAGATGGAGCTTCACTCTTGTTGCCCAGGCTGGAGTGCAATGGTACCATCTCAGCTTGCTGCAACCTCCGCCTCCTGGGTTCAAGAGATTCTCATGCCTCAGCCTTCTGAGTACCTGGGATTACAGGTGCCTGTCACCACGCCCAGCTAACTTTTTTGTATTTTTAGTAGAGACGGGGTTTCACCATGTTGGCCAGCCTGGGTCTTGAACTCCTGACCTCAGGTGATCCACCACACCTGGCCTGCAACATTTTTAAAGGAGTGAGGAAGACAGTGAAGGAACCAGAGCATGCCATATGAGAAACTTTAAAAATGCTGTGGATAGTGGGAAAGGAAAAGTGAGTAATTGAAAGAAACTTGTTTTCTATATCTCCATAGCATAGAACAAGTTTCAATAGAAATAATAGGGAGGTAGAAGAATCTGGCTTACGACATTTACCAAAGTATTTCTATAGCTTTTTAAATAGACATTGCAGATACTAAAAAGCACGTTTAAATACTATAAGCAAAATCTTAGCCCTACTGCGTATAGTGTGCCATCAACCCACCAAGAACAAGAATGATAAAGAAGGTAGCAGGCTACCTTTCCAGTACACTGCAGGTGTTGTCCTGGCACAGAGAGGGAGGTCACAAACATGGTAAAGCAGCGAAGCAAGAATACAGTTCCCATCAGACTACAGAGCCTTCGCAGAAGTATTGACCTGTGAAGAGAGCGATCAAAAAGGGGGAAAGATCAGAAGAAAACAAACCAAAAAACCCCAGGCATCAAATATTTACTTCAATGAAGAGCAAGTAGAAAAACCACTACTCTTTGAAGAGGACAGAAATCTTAAAGACCATCAAAAGCATCACTGTCCAATAGAAGTCTCTGCAATGATGGAAATGTTCAGTACACTGTCCAAGAAGCTATTTACATACCGGGTGGATCTTAAGGACTTGAAATGTGAGCAGTATGACTGAGAAACTAAATTTTAAATTTTATTTCATTTTAGTTAATTTAAATTTTGCCACAACGTACAATGCAGACCTAAATTAGATTCTAAGAGCATCATTTCACTGATAAGGAAATATGGCTAAGAGCCCAGGCGTGGTGGCACATGCCTGTCATCCCAGCTACTTGAGAGGCTGAGGCAGGAGAATCGTTTGAATCCGGGAGGCAGAGGTTGGAGTGAGCTGAGATTGTGCTACTGCACTCCAGCCTGGGCAACAAGAGCAAAACTCTCTCTCTCTCAAAAAAAGAAAATATGGCTAAGAAAAAGTAAAAGAGTTATATAAGACAGAAGACAAGTAAGCCTGGTGTTAGTCCTATTACTGAAAATTGCTCATAAATTACTTATAAGAGATAAAGTTGGCCAGGCATGGTGGCGCATGCCTGTAACGGCAGCACTTTGGGAGGCCAAGGTGGGAGGACTTCTTGAGTCCAGGAGTTCGACAACAGCTTGGACAACATAGCCAGACCTCATCTCTACAAATAATAAAAAAATGAGCTGGATGTGGTGGTGCACACCTGTGATCCCAGCTACTTGGGAGGCTGAGGTGGGAGGGTTGCTTGGGCCTGGGAGATGGAGGCTGCAGCGAGCCATGATTGTGCTACTGCACTCTAGCCTGGGTTACAGAAAGAGACTTGTCTCAAAAAAATAAAAATAAAAAATAAGAAAAGGAGGTAAAGTTAAAAGACCTGTGATTCTAGGGAATATTTTGTTCATTAGTAACACTGTAGGCTAGGTGCGGTGGCTCATGTCTATAATCCCAGAACTTTGGGAGACCAAGGCAGGAGGATTAGTTGAGGCCAGGAATTTGAGATCAGCCTGGGCAACACAGTAAGACCTTGTCTACAAAAAATTAGGCATGGTGTTATGTGCCTGTAGTTCTAGGCTAAGGTGAGAGGACTGATTGAGCCCAGGAGGTCAAGGCTGCAGTGAGCCATGATCATGCCACTATACTCTAGCCTGAGTGACAGAGCAACACCCAGTCTCAAACAAAACAAAAAAACCCATTGTAAATTAGTTAATGATAGTAGTTATCGAATACTCATTCTAACTTCTCTTAAGCTATAAAATACTAAGTTTTAAAAAAACTAAGTTTTATATCAAGTATATTTCAAACGAACATTTTGAATAACTGTCATTTGGGTAATGACGAACTGCACTGTGACAACACTAGCACTGTTACATTATTTCTTTAAATTCAGACTAAGATTCCTGAGGACAGGGACCATGCATCACATATTTTTGAAATGATCCTCCCGCCCTCAAAAAAAAGCACTGAACACAAGGCCAGGTATGTTTCAAGCATTAGTGTGCACTCCTGGGACGGAGCCTAGGAATCTGCATTTTAACAAGCACCCAGGTGATTCTAATCAAAGTGGTACTAACACTTTGAGAAACACTTTATTTGACTAAGTAAACATTAACACTTGGATTTAACGGGTTATCTCTATGCTTTGTTAAACCTACCAAGGTTTCCTGTAAGGTAAACTCCAGTTTTGAAGAGTAAATTCAAATTCAAAAGATCTTGTGAGACAAAGTTAACCAGAAAGCAGCAACGATACATGTTTTAAAACCACCTCTGGTTTTAAGCAATCCAGAATTAAAAATATTGCTGCAAAACAGGGCAAAATGGGAGAGAATGAGGCTCAATGTGGCCTAAAAGTGTGATAAGAATAGTAACCACCAACCTTTCTTTTCACCTTCAGAACACTGAAATAACTGCTGCTTAGGACCTAGAGCTCATCATTGTGGTTTACCTCAAGCACTTCCTGCTGAGGAGAAAGGTCAAAACCTCAAGAAACTACTCTTGTTCCTCTCTCCAGTGTTCCAAAGACAATGAACAGCAGAAGCTACAAATATTTTTTTAAAAGCAATCTCAAAAGCTCACACATCTACAATTTTTTTTAACCCCCTCAGGAGCTCTTAGGCAATATTTACTAATTTTATCTTTAAATTTTTTGCTCACAATGCCTTGTTTTTTACTTAAATCCACTAATTCTTCCTGCCCATTAAACTAAGAAAGAAGCCCCCCATGCTTCCTTTTTTTAATTAAAAAAATTCTTCTGGCTGATGCTGGGTACACTGCCTGTGAGTTAGCCCTGCTCCACAAGAAGCAGTAAAAATAAATAAAATAAAATAAAAAAATTATTTCCTTCATTTTTGGTGAAAGTGCCAGGAATCACTTTCCAATTTAGCAACTTTCTATGCCATCTGAAGTAAACCACAGTCTATATGTACATGTTGTGCAAAATAATTTTTTTTTTTTTTGGATACCCTAACCCAGGTTGGAGTGCAGTGGCACAATCACAGCTCACTGCACCCTTGACCTCCTGGACTCAAGTAATCCTCCCACCTCAGCCTCCTGAGTAGCTGGGACTATAGGCATGTGCCACCACACCTGGTTAATCTTTAACTTTTTTTGTAGAGACAGAGTCTCTCCCAGGCTGGTCTCGAACACCTGGGCTCAAGTAATCCTCCTGCCTCAGCCTCCCAAAGTGCTGGGATTACAGGAATGTGCCACTGTGCCTGGCCAATAATCTCTTTTTTAATGGGCTTCCTCCAAGCAGAGAAAATTTCTTCCACCTAAACATCTGACCAAAGAATGTCCTTGGAAGAGTTTCTATCCTTCTACAGAAAGAGACATTTCCAGTTTGTTTCTAAAGAAAGATAAGGCTTTCTTTTCTTTCTCTTTTTTTTTTTTTTTTTTTTTGAGACGGAGTTTCGCTTTTTGTTACCCAGGCTGGAGTGCAATGGCGCGATCTCAGTTCACAGCAACCTCCACCTCCTGGGTTCAAGCAATTCTCCTGCCTCAGCCTCCCGAGTAGCTGGGACTACAGGCGTGCGCCACCATGCCCAGCTAATTTATTTTTTGAGACGGAGTTTCGCTCTTGTTACCCAGGCTGGAGTGCAATGGCGCGATCTCGGCTCACCGCAACCTCCGCCTCCTGGGTTCAGGCAATTCTCCTGCCTCAGCCTCCTGAGTAGCTGGGATTACAGGCATGCGCCACCATGCCCAGCTAATTTTTTTTGTATTTTTAGTAGAGACGGGGTTTCACCATGTTGACCAGGATGGTCTCGATCTCTTGACCTCATGATCCACCCGCCTCAGCCTCCCAAAGTGCTGGGATTACAGGCGTGAGCCACCGCGCCCGGCCCTCTTTTTTTTGAGATGGAGTCTCACCCTGCTGCCAAGGCTTGAGTGCACTGGCGTGATTTCTGGCTCACTGCAACTTCCGTCTCCCAGGTTCAAGCTATTCTCCTGCCTCAGCCTCCCGAGTAGCTGAGATTACCGGCATGGGCCACCATGCCTGGCTAATTTTTGTATTTTTAGTAGAGACAGGTTTTACCATGTTGGCCAGGCTGGTCCCAAACTCCTAACCTCAAGTGATCCACCCACCTCAGCCTCCCAAAGTGCTGAGATTACAGGCTTGAGCGGCTGATCCTGGCCTCTTGTCGTTCTTTAGATCAGAGATGAGGGTGATCAGCCATACAGCAACGATTGCCCTATGCCTAATCACCCTCATCTTTGATATTTCCTTGCAAAATGCATTCAGGATATTATTAAATATGTAGATATTATCTTAGGCTGACTCTTACTCATCAAACTCAAAACATTTTCCTTTGTTAATAACTATGTCACAATTACCATAGAAGAAAATTAACAAGCAAACTGCAAAGAGAAAGATAAGGTTTTATGACCTTGATACAAGAGCCAAAACATGTTCAATCTTTTAATGGAGTAATGAGGTACCTGTGCTTGTGAAGAAGAAGAACCAGGAGCCAAATATAGCACAGAATCATGCCACATACTTCCGTCATGGCAAAGGCCCATGGGATTCTAGGAACGCTGGAACAGAACAAAATGATTTTGAATTGAAGAAGTATGGATGCGAATGATGTCACCCTTTTCAGTAAGGTGCTCTTTTAATAATGACCTTAAAATTGGCTTTATATAACTTTTATCTCTTTCAGAAGATGATATTTAGAGAAACTGGGAGGAAAAAATCTGTGTCATAAAGTACCCCCACCTATCAGAACCTGTTTCTTTCTTTTTTGTTTTTGAGACGGAGTTTCGCTCTTGTTGCCCAGGCTGGAGTGCAGTGGCGTGATCTCAGCTCACTGCAACCTCCACCTTCCGTGTTCAAGTGATTCTCTTGCCTCAGCCTCCTCAGTAGCTGTGATTACAGGTGCCTGCCACCATGCCCAGCTAATTTTTATACTTTTAGTAGAGATGGGGTTTCACCATGTTGGCCAGCCTGGTCTCGAACTCCTGACCTCAAGTTATCTACTAGCCTTGGCCTCCCAAAGTGCTGGGATTCCAGGTGTGAGCCATGGTGCCCAGCCAATCCTGCTGAATTGTATTTTTTCTGAGACAGTCTTGCTCTGTTGCCCAGGCTGGAGTCTGGTGGTGTGATCTTGGCTCATTGCAACTTTCGCCTCTCGGGTTTAAGCAACTCTCCCGGCCTCAGCCTTCTGAGTAGCTGGGATTACAGGTACCTGCCACCACACCTGGCTAACTTTTACATTTTTAGTAGATACACGGTTTTACCATGTTGGCCAGGTGGGTCTTGAACTCCTGACTTCAGAGGATCTGGCTGCCTCAGCCTCCCAAAGTGCTAGGATTACAGGTATGAGCCACTGTGCCCAGACCCTGCTGGATTTTAAACCTCTACTTTCATTTATTTTCCAAAAGCTCTTTTTCTCTGAATTTTCTTTTGGCCTCTCGTTACCATCACGTAGAATGCAACATCTCTTATTTCTCATGAAAATACGAAAGTTGTTTTTTTGAAGTGTTCGCCTGTTCCCTATTTTGTGTTTTCTAATTTACTTTTTTTTTCTGTTTGCTTAATATTTTTCTCAGAAGTCTGGTTTCTTGACTGACCATTCATATTTGACCATAAAGTACTAAAAAAGATAATGAGATATTCTGTGGGCATAGACTGAGCTTTGTCAAGTTGTGGGTTTCACTGAGAGTGAGTGCATGGAGGTCTGGTTGACTAAATAAGGATATCCCAAGCTGGGTGTGGTGGCTCACACCTGTAATCCCAGCACTTTGGGAGGCTGAGGGGGGTGGATCACCTGAGGTCAGGAGTTTTGAGACCAGCCTGGCCAATGTGGTGAAATCCCATCTTTACTAAAAATACAAAAATTGGCTGGGCATGGTGGTGGACGCCTATAATCCCAGCTACTTGGGAGACTGAGGCAGGAGAATCGCTTGAACCAAGGAGGTGGAGGTTGCAGGTGAGGTGAGATTGTGCCACAGCACTCCAGCCTGGGCAACAAGAGTGAGACACCATCTCAAAGAAAGAAAGAAAGAAAGAAAGAAAAATAACACCCAACCAGTTATTCACAGTGTTTTTCTCTAGGTTTTCTAAGGAAAGGAATCTTGTCCTTCTTAGAAGACTGGGGTTGGGTGAGAGAAGAGATAGGTAATAAGTCTGGCTACTTAAGGAAAAGAGCTAGACATCTCTGTGATTGGTATACAGACTTTTAATAAATCCTTTTGAAAACAGCACCTTTGTTCTCATCTGGACATGGTATCCCTAAGTCTACAGTGCCTCACATTCAGCTGGAGAACAGACCACTAGTCTTCTGTCAGAGTAGAGCATGTCTAACAGCTTAAGTAGATTTTTTTTTTTTTTTTTTTGAGACAGGGTCTCACTCTGTTGCCCAGTTAGCTGAGATTGCAGTGGCACAATCTTGGCTAACTACAACCTCCGCCTCCTGGGATCGAGCCATCCTCCCACCTCAGACTCCCAAGTAGCTGGGACTACAGGCACACTCCACTATGCCTGGTTAATTTTTGTATTTTTTGGAGATGGAGATGGAGTTTCACCATGTTGCCCAGGCTTAAGTAGATTTATAACCAATTATCCCCTGTTTAGCTCCTATCTGTACCAGGCCTTGAGTGATGCTTGGTACTTTAAACTTACCTCTTGGGCACTGCCACCTTCCATCCCCAACTTCACAACAGGTACTTAGCTTTCTACTTCCCAAACTTTCATTATTAGCACAGTTTTTGCTTTCATGTGATTATATTATACAGTTTCTTCACTCTTTTATTGTCATTTTAGTGGACTGTTGTGAGGAACTTGTCAAATGTGTATTCAATCCCTCAGATTATTTTTGAGCCAAGCTTTTAAAATGCATTATACATGGATGTGCCTTTTTTTCTGGATAGAATTTAATTTTCTTTAGTAATTCAGAGTCATCACTATGAACACTGATTATTACACTGTATATGGCAATGACCTCGGAGACTACTGAGAAATGAAGGGCAGTTAAGCCCCAGATTGATGTGGTTTTTCCATTATGTTTGCTTTTTATAGTGCTTCTGTTTCCTCCCTTGCTATTATGGTTATCAGCTCTCACTTCTCACTGTTGTAGGTGGGCCTGCCTCTAGAAGCATTTCTATCTCCTTCTCATTTTCTGTTTCTATGTGCTGAACATCTTGGATTTGTGTAAAATAAGCTTCAGAAGCAGACCCTGAAACAAACATCGGTGTGAAAGTCAATTACAGGGAAATGTTCTCCAAGAAAACCCACAGGGTAGTGGGATATGAGATTAGAAGGCAAGGAAGCAAAGCAAGGGTGAGACATCAAGCAAAGCCCTGTGGAAAACTCAGGAAAGGGCAACATTGGCTCAGGCCTATGGGGAATTTGGGACAGTGTAGGTCCCATCTAAATGTTGTCCCAATTAGGACAAAGAGAAAGGAGTCACTGATTAAGGACAGCTGCTGGTGGGAAGTAAATTTCCAAGTACTTTTTGGCTTTCTCTTCAAGCAGGCAAAGTGTGCTCCAGCAGCCCAAGAGCAGCCCTCCAACAGAGACATAGCTGCTGGATGTTGGGAGTATCTATGTGCAAGAAATGGAAAAGAGATATGAGAGGATATAGAAGGAACACTGACAGTATCTGCTACTATTCTCCTAAGAATAAAGTTTAGATGTTTAAGACCATGGAGTTTTATAGTGAGTGGCATAGTAGGTAAAAAGAGTTAGGTAAAATTTGGTTTGAAATCCTCACTGCAAATTGATAATATATGCCCTGCCGGGCATCATGGCTCACACCTGTAATCCTAGTATTTTGGGAGGCCGAGGTGGGTGTCTCTCTTGAGATCAGGGGTTTGAGACCAGCCTGGTCAACATGGTAAAACCCCATCTCTACTAAAAATGCAAAAATTAGCTGGGCATGATGGTATGCACATGTAATCCCAGCTACTCAAGAAGCTGAGGCATGAGAATTGTTTGACCCAGGAGACGAAGGTTGCGGTGAGTTGAGATTGCGCCACTGCACTTCAGTCTGGGTGACAGAGAGAGACTCCATCTTTAAAAAAAAGAAAAAAAGAAAATATATGTCTATATAAAACTTTGCATATGAATATCTGTAGCAGCATTACTAATAATAGACAAAAAGCAGAAACAACACAAACACCTATCAACTGATAAATGGATAAACAAAATGAGTACATCCATAGAATGGAATATTATTTGGTAATAAAAAGGAAGGTAGTGCTGATACATGCTATGGTATGGATGAATCACTCCTGACCTCAGGTGATCCACCTGCCTCGGCCTCCCAAGGTGCTGGGATTACAGGCATGAGCCACCGCACCTGACCTGTATACTTTAAAACAATAAAAGCCTCATTGTTCTGCTGGACTATTTCCTGCTCTCTCTCCTACTATGCTTTTTTTTTTTTTTTGCTTGTTTTTTGTTTATTATTTTTTCATCTACCTCATATCCTTTACTTCCTTCCTTAGCCACATGAGTCCATGGTCCCTATTATAACCACTCCCTTCCCACTTTTCCCTTCATCATACTGCCTAGCAAAACTCAACCCTGCTTAAATACAGTTCTCCACCTATTCCACACCTGTATCTGTTGTTGAATGAGACTGGTAAAAACATGCAATGCCAACATGACTGCTAACCTCAAGGAGACCATTAAGTACTGCTACTGCATTATACTAGTCTCTTCACTCTCCTACTCTATTAGATGGCTTATTTTATACATCTCATCCTTCCTCCTCAAACTTCCATCCTCCTCTCCATTCTCACTATCTTTATGCAGAGGAAATAAAAATAATCAGGAGAGCACTTCCTTGTGCCCCATCTTTACACATGGCACCCTTCCACCTGTTTTCCTATTTTCTACCTTCCCCTCTGTTATGAAGGAACAACTGAAGAGCCTAAGGTCAGCCTCTCCCAGCCATAAGGTCCCATTCCTTTTCATCTACTCAAGGACACTGTGCTAACATTGTACCCCTCCCAAAATTGAGTCTTTCTTATTATTAATACAACAAACATGCTATATAATACAGCCAATCAAAAAAGCAAAAACAAACAAACCCCTCTAGACACACAAACTCTTTTGGGGGAGGCTGAACTCCTTCCCGAAGTAAGTTGCAGACATTATGACACTTCCCCACGTTGTTTCTCTAGGAACAAGGATATCCTCCTCATAATCCAATACATTATCACACTTACGAAACTGTAACACTGATTTAATATCATTATTTAATAGGCAGTCCGTATTTCAGTTTTCCTAATTGTCCCCAAAATGTCTTTTATAGCAGTATTTTTGTTTTCTTGATATAGGATCTAACTAAAGTTCATGCTGCTCTTGGTTGTCTCTTCAATTTCCCTTACAATTCCCCCTGGCTTTTGCCTGCCATGACACTGACATTTTTAGAGTCCATGTCAGCTGTCTTGTAGAATATTCCATGTTCTTGATTTATCTGATTGTTTCTTCATGATTAGATATAGGTTAAACTTTTTTGTTTTTGGACAAGATTATTACAGAGGTGATGCTGTGGACATCACATCCAATGCACATAATGTCAGTTTGTCTCACCGTGATGCTACACTTGATCATTTGGTTAAGATGATGCGTTCCAGATCTTGCCATTGTAAAGATACTCATTCCCTCTGTCACATATTAAGTAATATGTGAGATGAGACTTTCAGATCATGTGAATAAGCTCCCCCTCAGTGGCCTTTCACCTATTAGATTTTAGCATCTACTGATGACTTGCCTGAATACACCAGAATAGTCATGCCATCCACATTTATTTTGCCCATATTGTTCTTGAAGAACTTCCCCTCTCACCCCACTATTTTTTGTTTATTTGATCCCAGCCCTGGTCTGGTCCATTTTTGTGAGGAATGGTATGTATTTATCTGTTTACTTACTTACTAAGACAAACAAAGGGTCTCGTTTTGTTGCCCAGGCTGGAGGGCAGTGGCATGATCACAGCTCACTACAGCCTTGATCTCTTGGGCTCAAGTGATCCTCCTGACTCAGCCTCTGAAGTAGCTACAGGCATACACCACCACACCTAGCTAACTTTTAATTTTTTGTAGAGACTGAATTTCACTATGTTGTCCAGGCTGGGCTAGAACTCCTGGACTCAAGCAATCCTCCCACCTGGGCCTCCCAAAATGCTGGGATTACAGAAGTGAGTCACCGTACCTGACCTGGGAATAGTATTTTAAAATCATGATCTGTGTGTTCATGGTGCTATTGTTGCTGAGTTTTTCCTGTAAATCATTTTGTATCAGTTCATAGAAATTGTCTTCATTCTTTTCTATGATTAAATACTATTCCACTGTATAGATGTATGATAGTCTATTCAACCAGCTTCCCATGGGTAAGCATTTAGATTATTTACAATGCTTATAATTATTACAGATAATGTCACATAAATACTATTGCGCTCATGTTGTTTCATATTTGTGGAGTACCTTCATGTAAATTCCAATACAACTCACATTCTCTCCTGAAACCATTATAACCCATTTTGCCCTTATTAACTCTTGTCATAGTCACTGATGACCAACATGTTGCTAAAGCCAATGGTCAACTATCCTCATCTTACTTGTTCTCTCAGCAGCATTTGATACAGTCAATTGTTCCTAACTTCTTAAAATACTTTTTTTTTTTGCTTGGCTTCCAGCATACTATTCTCTCTGCCCATTCCCAAAACTTAGCCTAGATCTCTCTTTCTCTCTCTCTTTCTCTCCCAATCTCTCTGAAGTTCTGCTCATACTTCCATCCTTACTTGACATCTGATTTTGCTATAAAATGTATCTTAAACCCGACATGTCGAAAACCAAACCCTTAATTTTCCCTCCAGGTCAGCTCCTTTCACAGTTTTCCCATCTCCGTAAATGGCAACCCCATCTTTACAGATGCTTAAGTTAAAAATCTTGGAATAGGCTGGGGGTGGTAGCTCATGCCTACAATCCCAGTGCTTTGGGAGGCCAAGATGGGAGGATCACTTGAGGCCAAAAGTCTGAGACCAGCCGAAGCAACATAGCAAAACCCCATTTCTATAAAAGATTTAAAATCAGACAGTTGTGGCGGCACACACCTGTGTCCTAGTGATTTAGGAGGCTAAGGCAGGAGATCACTTGAGCCTAGGAATTTGAGGTTACAGTGATCTGTTACTGTACCACTAAACTCTAGCCTGGAGAACAGAGTGCGACCCTGTCTCAAAAACAAAACGAAACAAAACCCAAACCTTGGAATAATATTTGACTTCTCTCTTTCTCTTAATTCATCAAATCCAAATTCATCGGCAAATTCCATTAGCTCTAATTTCAAAATACATATAGAATTTGACTCTTTCATACTATCTCTACCACCGTTCTCATCCAATCTAACATCTTCTTTGTCTAGATGAATTTTTTTTTTTTTAGACAGAGTCTTGCTCTGTCGCCCAGGATGGAGTGCAACGGCGCAATCTCAGCTCACTGCCACCTCCGCCTCCCAGGTTCAAGCGATTCTCCTGCCTCAGCCTCCCAAGTAGCTGGATTATAGGTGCCTGCCACCACTCCGGCTAATTTTTGTATTTTTAGTAGGGACAGGGTTTTACCATGTTGGCCAGGTTGGTCTCGATCTCTTAACCTTGTGATCTGCCTGCCTCAGTCTCCCACAGTGCTGAGATTACAGGTGTGAGCCACCGACAGGTCTGTCTAGATGAATTTAATAAATTCTTAAATGATCTCCAGTTCCCCACCCACACCCCCAGGTATTCCCAATACAACAACTAGAATGACCTTTTAAAATAGAAGTTAGATCCCTCAGCTCTCCTCCTTAGTACTTTCTAGTGGCTTCTCTTTTCATTTAGAACGAAAGCTGAAGTCCTTACAGTGGTCCTCAAGTCCTTATACAATCTGGCTTCTTGGCTCCTCTCAGATCTGCTCTTCTCATCTCTCATTGGTTATTCCTTAAGCCTGCCAGGCACAATCTCAGTTCAGATTTTTGCACCCAGCTGTTTCCTTTGCCTAAAAGTGCTATTTTCCCCAGACAGCCACATGATTCTTCTTTACTTCCTTGGGATCTTCAGTTTACATTTGGAAAAATGGTATAGAACAGGAGAAGAGATACAGGGATATAACAACTTCTTAACCAGCTTTCAATAAGTTCTCCTTACTTTAGTATCACTCCTTCACCTCCAGTATCCAGAGCCTTGAGAAATCTGCAATATAAATTGGGTTGGTTCTCAGTTTTCCCCATTGCTCAAATTTTATAATTAGGTTAATTTTGAGTTTGCCAATTGCTGCTCATTCATCTGTCTTCCAACTTCCAAAAATGTATGGCTGTTTTCTCCTATTTTATCCACTCCATCCTGTGGGCTTACTTAAAAAACAAAAACAAAAAACTCTTTACTATAGTTTGTTTGCCGGGCATGGTGGCTCACACCTGTAATCCCAGCACTTTGGGAGGCCGAGGTGGGTGGATCATTTGAGGTCAGGAGTTCGAGACCAGCCTGGCCAACACAGTAAAACCCTGTCTCTGCTAAAAACACACACAAAAAAATTAGCTGGGTGTGGTGGCACATGTCTGTAATCCTAGCTACTTGGGAGGCTGAGGCAGGAGAATCGCTTGAAACCAGGAGGTGGAGGTTGCAGTGAGGCGAGATTGCGCCACTGCACACCAGCCTGTACTCTGTTTCAAAACAACAACAAAAAAAACCTCTTTACTACAGTTTTAGTTGGGGTTTGATAGGGAGCAAAATGTGACGTATACATTATTCTGGCATAGGAACATGGACATTTTAAATTCATTTCATTTTCAAATACATATACTACAATGCACTTTTATTTTATTTATTTTTTAAGATAGAGTCTTGCTCTGACACCCAGGCTGGAGTGTGATGGTGCGATCTTGGCTCACTGCAACCTCTGCCTCCCAGGTTCAACCTTGGCCTCCTGCCTTACCCTCCTGAGTAGCTGGGATTACAGGCATGCACCACCACGCCTGGCTACTTTTTGTATTTTTAGTAGAGATGGGGTTTGACCATGTTGGCCAGGCTGGTCTCGAACTCCTGATCTCGAACTCCTGATCTCAGGTGATCTCAACCGCCTTGGCTTCCCAAAGTGCTGGGATTACAGGTGTGAGCCACCATACCCGGCCAAGGCACCTTTAGAAGGGCAAAATGTTTTTTTTTTTTTTTTATTTATTAGAAGGGCAAAATGTTTTATAAAAAACAACCCAGGGGCTGGGCGCGGTGGCTCATGCTTGTAATCCCAGCACTTCGGGAGGGCAAAGAGGGCGGATCACGAGGTCAGGAGTTTGAGACCAGCCTGGCCAATATGATGAAACCCCAGCTCTACTAAAAATAAATTAGCCAGGCTTGGTGGCGGGTGCCTGTAGTCCCAGCTACTTGGGAGGCTGAGGTAGGAGAATAGCTTGAACCCGGAAAGTGGAGGTTGCAGTGAGCAGAGATCATGCCACTGCACTCTAGCCTGGCAACAGAGTGAAATGCTGTCTCAAAAACCAAACACCAAAAAACAAATAAAATTAAAAACAAAAACAAGGGCCAGGCGCAGTGCCTCATGCCTGTAATTCCAGCACTTTGGGAGGCCAAGGTGAGTGGATCACTAGAGGTCAGGAGTTTGAGACCAGCCTGACCAACATGGTGAAACCCCATCTCTACTAAATATGCAAAAATTAGCCAGGCATGGGGATGAGTGCCTGTAATCCCAGCTACCTGGGAGGCTGAGGCAGGAGAATTGCTTGAACCAGGGAGGTAGAGGTTGCAGGGAGATGAGATTGTACCACTGTACTCCAGCCTGGGCAACAGAGTGAGACTCCATCTAAAGAATGAAAACAAAACCAAAAACAAACAAAAAGGAAAGTACTATAAATTTTATAAAGATTTAAAAATAAAAAATGTGAAGACAGTTCTGAGTACTTGTTTACTTTATTATTATTATCATTATTATTATTGGAGACAGGCAGGGACTCACTCTGTTGCCCTGGCTGGAGTGGACTGGTGCAACTATAGCTCACTGTAACCTTGACCTCTTAGGCTCAAGTGATCCTCCCACCTTGGCCTTCTGAATAGTTAGGACTACAGGCATGTGTCACCATGCCTGGCTAATTTTTAATGTTTTGGAGAGATGGGGGTGTTGGTATGTTGCAAGTCTTGAACTTGCAGGCTGGTCTTGAACTCCTGGACTCAAGCAATCCTCCCACCTGGGCTTCCCAAAGTACTGGGATTACAGGCATGAGCCACCATGCCCGGCCTATTCTATTCTTATTTTTCATATGTTACACATATACTGTATTTTTTTTTTATGTATTGAGTATTTAATAAAAACAGCATGCTATCATTGAATCCATTTGTATTCTTTGTGATAGTTCCAATTCATTTGATGATATGACACCATCAGTATTTTTGAAACAGCAGAACTCTATTCTTCATTTAAAAAAAAAAAGGCAACCAAGTTCCATTTATTACAAACATCATCCAGGATACCCTTTTAAAATCTAAAGTACCCAAGGAGCTATAACTATACAAAAATAAATAAAGCAGTCCAGGCATGATGGCTCATGCCTGTAATTCCAACATTTTGAGAGGCTACCGCAGGAGGATCGCTTGAGCCCAGGAGTTCAAGACCAGCCAGGGCAACACATTGGGACTCTATCTCTATAAAAAACTTAAAAATTAGCTGGACGTGGTGGCACATGTCTATAGTCCCAGTTACCTGGGAGGCTGAGGTGGGAGGATTGCTTAAGCACAACAGGCTGAAGCTGCAGTGAGCCATGGTTGTGCCACTGCATTCCAGCCTGGATGATAGTGCAATGTGAGATGTCTCAAAATAGAAAATAAAATACAATTAAATTAAATTTTAAAAAATGAAGCAGTGGTTTTTCCTCACTCACCTAGGCTGAAGACCTAACTTACTCTTAAGTGAAAAAGGTGATTTCAAAGCATATCTTTTTATACCCCCAGATAAAGCAAATGGAAAGTATACGTCTACCACAATAAGAAACAATATAATTATCATAAATATATCATCACTGCTGTTTTTGTAACAACCTCCTACAAACTTAGCAACTAGAAACAAAACTTACCTGTCTAAGAATATATCTGGGAGTGGTGGATAGGTCTGCATGTCAGGCACTCGCTCATGGACTATAACCATAATGAAAGATGTAAATCCAAATACTATAAAAACATATATACAACTCAGTATAGTCTTCCAGTACTCTGGGTCCAATCTTCGAACAGAATGTTTGTTTTTACCATTCATGTACTGATACTGATCAGAATTCAAGTCAGTGATGGGTCCGTCACAGTCATGGGAAAGCTCCCCATTACAGAGCCAGTCTGTACTCTGAAGAGCACTGATGAAAGGGGTCATGGAACCCATGGGACTGTCACTGTTGTAGCCCATCTCTTCCAAAACATCAATATGTATCTTCTGCAATTTTCGGACTGACAGCATTAACCTTTTAATGTCCCCCAAGACTTTGATTTCCAGGGGAGGAGACCGCAGATCATATTCAGTCAATGTTAGCAATGTGATTCCATCAAGTCGGTGCTTATTGCATAAAATGTCCACATATTCAAAAAAGCCTTCATCCTTCAGCCACACAGCTACATGCTTGGTAGTCCAGCGGCGAATGCAGAGTTGATTAGGACCTGCCATTTCCTCCTCCGCTGCCTGTCAAGAGAAAACAGGAAAACAAAACAAAAGCTTCAGTGTGTCCTAACAATTTCTTCAAAGATAAACACACACAAATATACCAGAAAAAGGCCAGGTGCAGTGGCTCATGCCTATAATCCCAGCACTTTGAGAGGCTGAGTTGGGAGGATTATTAAGCCCAGGAGTTCGAGATCAGTCTTGGCAACACAGCAAGTCCCTATCTCTAAAAAAAAAAAAAAAAAAAAAAAAAAAAGTTAGCTTGGGCATAACCTGTAGTCCTAGCTACCTGGTAGGCTGAAATGGGAGGATCACTTGAGTCTGGGAGGTCAAAGCTGCAGTGTGCCACTGCACTCCAGCCTGAGCAACAGGGAGATCTTGTCTCAAAAAAAAAAAACATACACACACACACACCCCCCCCAGAAAGAGTACTTACACTATCCTATTGGCTTCTACAGTAAAAGGAACAAAAATTATTCAATAATGAATGATTTTCAATAGATTAACATACTAATAATTTTATGCATATGACTCCAACGGCAGAAGAAAAGTTAATAACCAAACATTTTTACAGAAAGACATTTTACAAATGGCTTTCCACAGCATTTGTTATAACTTAATTAAAAAGCCTACTCGGGCTGGATGCAGTGGCTTATGCCTGTAATCCTACCACTTTGGGAGGCCGAGGCGGGCAGATCACAAGGTCAGGAGGTTCGAGACCCGCCTGGCCAACACGGTAAAACCCCATCTCTACTAAAAATACAAAAAATTAGCTGAGTGTGGTGGTAGGTGCCTGTAATCCCAGCTACTTGGGAAGCTGAGGCAGGGGAATCACTTGAACCCAGGAGGAAGAGGTTGCAGTGAGCCGACTGTGCCACTGCACTCCAGCCTGGGCAACAGAGCGAGACTCTGTCTCAAAACAAAACAAAACAAAACAAAACAAACAAACAAAAAACCCCAGTTCTAATATAAATGTTCTTTTTTTAAAAATCTGGATATTAGTTATACGGATTTGTTCCTTTTGTGAAAATTCATCAAGCTGTATAATTATGATCTATATTTTTCTCTATATATGTTATGTTAAACTTTATTTTCAAAGTCTTGAAAAACCAAACAAAACATCAATACAAGTGAATATCCTTCTATCCTGAAGGACAAATGAATGAGGACAGCATCCTCTTCCTTTCCCTACAATTATTGATTTGAGTGTTTATTATGGCCTTATAAATGCATTTTTGGCTATGAAAAACTTTCTGTGCTTCCTCATAGTGAGAAAAGTAAAAAGCTGGTACTGGTTCACATTCTTTTTCTACCCACATAAACTCTTGCCATAAAGACTTATAATCACTTGGCAAAGGCAGACACTTTATCTACATGAGCATCACTTGTATCATCAAAACTATTTAGAAAACTAGAAGTAAGCTTGATAAAATCCACCCACAGATGAATGTCAGGGAAATGTCAGTTAACCATTAAGCATTTATTTCGTTATTACTAAAAGCAATCTTAATTTTTGAAAGCCTTAAGTCATATTTTGTTTCACAAAAGAACTTTTATTATTGACCCACATAGTTTCTGTCTTTGAAAATTATCACATCCATTTACAAGGAGCCTTTATTTTTTTAAAAAGTTGTCTAATTCTTACACACTATGGAATAACAAAAACTCTTATTTCACTCTTTTTAGCTATAGCATATCATCACCACCTCAAATGTCAAAGAATTATGATTTATTCACTTTAACACACAGAATTTATACATTTATGTGTTATATTATTTTATATCATTTGTTATATCATATATAGAATTCCATTAGAAATATGATTTTGCTGTTTCAGTTCACATGGATAACTAGATGGTTTCATCCTTCCTACTATACATACCTTCTTATACCCAAGGTATGCTCTGACTAAATTACTTCATCCTTAAATATCCAACAGGCACATGCTATAATCTCTGTAGTAGTTATGATACAGCAAATCTGAGAGACAAGTTTCTTTCATATAAAACAAGGCCAGATTTCTTCAGTCACATTATTTCTAGTCTGTTATTCCCCTTTCTCTAACAACTTACCACCAATGGGTTCCATGTCACTCCCATTCTTAAAGCATTATTCGTTAGTACGGTTTCCTCTCATACTCTGTTCAAAATGATTCTTCTCTTCTTTCATATGTTTTTTTCCCGTGTCTTAGCTCCCCAGTTCATTACAACCTCAATCAGGCTAACAGGCTTTGATGCTGATGTTTTAGCTGCTAGAAAATATGAGTTACACATAGAAATCTCTTGGAAGTCTTTGAGCCTGCTGTGGGAATGCCCTAAAAGCATGATACATTTCATGTTCTGCTTTATCAGGTCAGTGCATGCCCTTTAATTGTATGCTACTATGTAATAGTTAAGAGGCCCATACTAAAATCACTACTTAGCTAACACTGTGAGAGCCTGCATGAAAGAGGTATATTAAAAGATGATAAAAAGCTTTAGGGCCCATTTAATATTTATGTTGTACCAAGGGAATTACAGGGAACAGGAGACTTTGAATGACAAATACAAATTGATAAAACAAGGAAATTAGATTAGTAAATGTTTAAGAATGTTAAGAATTCAGCTTTCACCAATAATTGATACAAATAAATGGTATGTTAAAGGACATGTGCTTCTGGCTAAGATTTAGTAACAAGGGCCAGATTTATTCTCTCACCTGAAACAACCAAAAAACAAACAAAATAGATGGAGAAAAAAAAAGTTTCAAGATACTGGACATCAGGAAAATCCCTGAGAGGCGGGAAACAAATCAGGTGAACCCTACTGCCCCAGGTTATGGCCTTTAGTTTCCTAGCCACAAGAGGCACAGGATGGGAAACTGATGTTAGACCTGGCAGGCTCACTGACTTGAGGAGATGGAGCTGACAAGATGCCTAGTGTTTATGGGGCACAATACTGGAGAGGAGATACACAAACAAGAACTCCAGAGATCTGCAGATCTCTCTTTAATATTTAGCTGAATGCCTATCAGCACATCTATGTAAGGAAACAAACCAAGACCAAGGAAAGACCACCCAAATGAATTCCCAGTACTCACGTAAGGCCAAGAAAAGTGCCTATTCCAAATAGCCAGATTGAAAAAAGGTCTCATGATTCATGAGGCTTTGGGTAGAATACACAGAAAGATCTTGCCATAGTAGTGAGGCAAAACTAACCCTAAGGCAGCAGCTCTCAACCAGGGGCAATTCTCCCCACTTCTCAGAACATTTGGCAATGTCTGAAGACATTTTTGGTTGTCATAACAACTTTGTGGGGGATGCTGTTAAACATTCTATATCTATATAATGCACAGGACTACCCCCTTCCCTAACAAAGAATTATTTGGCACCAAATGTCACGGTGCTGCTATTGAGAAACCCTACCCCTGACTAAACATGTCTCTGGGTTCATCCTAACAAATCTTAAAAGGAAGACTCAGATCAAACTGTGTTCAAGTAGTTGAACAGCATGCCACAAAAAGCTCAAGAATATTAATAGAAATGCCAAAGTATCCAGAGCCCAACAATGAATTCATAGTGTCTGACATCTAGTCAAAGATTATCAGGCATGCAAAGAAGCGGGAATGTATCACTTATAATGAGGAGAAAAGTCAATCAATCAAGAACTGACACAGATAATAAAATTAGCAGACAAGGAAATTAACACAGTTACGATAAATGTTCATTACATATGTCCAAAAAGTTAAATGAAGAAATAGACACATAATGGCCAGGTGGTGGCTCACGCCTGTAATCCCTGCACTTTGGGAGGTGAGGCAGGAGGATCCCTTGTGGCCAGTTCAAGACCAGCCTAAGCAACAAAGCTAGATGCTCCCCTACTCCCGCCCACTACACCATCTCAACAAAAAAAGTAAATAGATACATAAAAAAAAGCCCCAACTCAAAGTTCTAGAGATAAAATGACATTATCTGAGACAAAAAATACCCTCGATGGGACTAATAACTGATGAGACACTGCAGAAGGTAAGAGCAATAAATGTAACTAAATAACAATAGAAACAATTCAAAGACACTGGCTGCAATCCCAACACTTGGGGAGGCTGAGGTGGAAGGATTGCTTGAGCCCAGGAGTTCAAGACCTGCCTTGGCAACATAGCAAGACCTTGTCTCTATAAATAATTTTTTAAAATTAGCCAGGCATGGTCGCGCATGCTTGTAGTCCCAGCTACTCGGAGGCTGAGGCGGGAAGATCACTTGAGCCCGGGAGTTCAAGGCTGCAGTGAGCCGAGATCACGCCACTGCACTCTGGCCTGGGCAACAGAACGAGAGCCTGTCTCAAAAAAATAAGAAAGAAAAGAAAAGAAACTATTCAAAATAAAATGCAGACAAAAAAGAGAATTTTTAAAAAGAGAGTATTATTCAGCCTTAAAAAGAAAGGAAATTCTGACACATGCTATAACATGGATGAGCCTTAAAGACATTATCCTAAGTGAAATAAACCAGTCACTAAAGGACAAATAATTGTATGATTCCACTTATATGAGGTAACTAGAGTAGTGAAATTCACAGAGACATAAAGTAGAATGGTGGCTGTCAGGTACTGGGAGCAGGGAGAATGAGTCATTTTTTAATAGATACAGAATTTCAGTTTGGGAAGATTTTTAAAACTTCTGAAGATGGATGGTGGTAATGATTGCACAACACAGTGAATGTACTTAATGCCACTGAACTATATAAAAAATAGTTGAAATGATAAATTTTGTTGCATATATTTTACCATGCACACACACACCCAAGAAAGGACATCAGTGAGAGATGGAACAACATCAAACACCCTCCAAAAGAAAAGAGAGAACAGAAAAAAGTATTTGAAGTAACAATGGCCCAGAATTTTCCAAATCTGGTGAAAACCATAAACATGTGTATCCAAGAAGCTTAAGAAACTCCAAACATAAGAAACAAGAAGAAAACTATACCAAGCCATATCAAAATCAAATTACTTAAAAACAGTGACAATTAGAAAATCTTAAAAGTAAAAAGAGAAAACAGATACAATATGAACATAGGAACGAAGGTAAGAATAATAAGAGATTTCTTACTGGGCACAAGGCAAGGTAGAATACAGTGAAACATCTTTAAAGTACTAAAAGAAAAAAAAAGTCAACCTATAATTGTATGCCCAGTAAAATATTCTTCAAAAGCAAAGGTGAAATAAATACTTGTTCAATGGAGTGAGACTCTGTCTCAAAACAAAAAAAACAAAAAAAACCTTTTTTTTTTTGAGACGGAGTTTTATTCTTGTTGCCCAGGCTGGAGTGCAGTGGTGTGATCTGGCTCACCGCAACCTCTGCCTTCCGGGTTCAAGAGATTCTCCTGCCTCAGCCTCCCGAGTAGCTGGGATTACAGGCATGCACCACCATACCCAGCTAGTTTTATATTTTTAGTAGAGACAGGGTTTCTCCATGTTGGTCAGAATAGTCTCAAACTCCCACCCTGGCCTCCCAAAGTGCTGGGATTACAGGTGTGGGCCACTGTGCCCAGCTTAAAATTTTCTAAAAAGCAAGGAAAAGAAAAAAAAAGATGCACAGCAAGACCATCACTCTCACCACTTCTATGAAACATTGGAGGTTCTGGTCAGTGTAATAAGATAAGAAAAAGTAAAAGGCATACAGATTAAAAAGAAGGAAATAAAACTATTTGCTGAAAACTTGATTTATGTTGAAAATTCAATAGAATCTACCAGAAACTGTTACTAGAATAAGTCAGTTTAGCAAGATTGCTACACATAATATCAACAAACAAAAATGAATTCTTTCTTTCCTTCTTTTTCTTTCTTTTTTCTTTTTTTTTTGAGACAGGATCTCACTCTGTCACCCAGGTTGGAGTAAGGTGCCATGATCTCAGCTAACTGCAACCTCCACCTCCCAGGCTCAAGCCATTTTCCCACCTCAGCCTTCCAAGTAGCTGGGATTACAGGTGCATGCATACCACACTTGGCTAATTTTTAATATTTTTGGTAGAAACAGGGTTTCACTATGTTGCCCAGACCCATCTTGAACTCCTAATTTCAGGAGATTCACCCCCCTCAGCCTCCCAAAGTGTGGGATTACAGGCATGGGCTACCACACACGGCCATCAATTGTATTTCCATATACTAGCAACAAACATTCAAAAATTAAAATGTATAAAATATCATTTATAATAGCATTAAAAATATGAAATACTCAAGGATAAATCTAACAAAACATGGGAAAGACCTGTATGCTAAAAACAACAAAACACTGCTAAGACAAATTAAATACCTGAAAATGAGAAATGAGTAGGTCAGAAGAATCAATACTGTTAAGATGACAATTTTCCCCAAACTTACCTATACGTTCAACCCAAAATCCTGACAGGCTTTTAATTTAGTAGATATTGATACATTTCATAAATAGCTGATTTAAATACTTATTATACAACTACTTGTACTTGTTTTCTATTGCTTTGTAACAAATTACCATAAGCTTACTGACCACTCGAATTCTTTACTACATGGCCTCCTCTTTTCCCGAAAATCAGCAGCTTTTTCTGTGTTGAATTCCCTCCCCCTTTACTTGGATTATTTCTCCAGGAAAAGCCCAGTCCCTTTTAAGGGTTTGTCTGATTAGATCAGGTCCACTGAGGATAATCACCTTTTCTTAGTCACCATGGGAGTGATATCCCATGATTAGGTGGGATTACAGGTCCCTCCCATTATACAAGAGCAAAGGTCAGTAGTGGTCATTTCAGAATTCTGCCTATCTCGGCAGGGCGGAGTGGCTCACGCCTGTAATCCCCGCACTTTGGGAGGCGGAGGTGGGTGGATCACTTGGGGTCAGGAGTTCGAAACCAGCCTGGCCAACATGGCAAAACCCTGTCTCTATTAAAAACACAAAAATTAGCCAGGCATAGTGGTACATGCCTATAGTCTCAGATACTCAGGAGGCTGAGGCAGGAGAATTGCTTGAACCTGGAGAATTCTGCCTATCTCAGTACTCTTATCAAGACAAAGTGGTATTAACATAAATCAAGGAAACAGAATATAGAGTCCAGAAACAGACCTATACATATACAGATACCTGATTTTCTTTTCTTTTTTTGAGATGGAGTTTTGCTCTTGTTGCCCAGGCTGGAGTGCAATGGCACCATCTGGGTTAATCGCGACTTCTACCTCCCAGTTTCAAGCAATTCTCCTGCCTCAGCCTCCCGAGTAGCTGGGATTATAGGCATGTGCCACCACGCCCAGCTAATTTTTTTTATTTTTAGTAGAGACGGGGTTTCTCCACGTTGGTCAGGCCGGTCTCAAACTCCCAACCTCAGGTGATCTGGCCTCCTTGTCCTCCCAAAGTGCTGGGATTACAGGCGTGAGTCATTGCACCCGGCCAGATATCTGATTTTCTACAAATGTGCACAGGTAATTCAGTGGAGAAAACACAGTCTTTTCATTAAATAATGCTGAAACATATGGATATCCATATTTAAAAACCTCAACCCATACTTCTACCACATGTAAGAATTAACTGAAAATGGATCATAGACCTAACATAAAACCCAAGACTAGAAAATTTATAGATGAAAACATAGGAGAAAATATTTCTGACATGGGTTGGGCAAAGATTTCTTAGATGTGACACCAAAAACAAAATCCACATAAAAACGAATTGACGGGCCGGGCGCGGTGGCTCACGCCTGTAATCCCAGCACTTTGGGAGGCTGAGGCGGGTGGATCACGAGGTCAAGAGATCGAGACCATCCTGGTCAACATGGTGAAACCCCGTTTCTACTAAAAATACAAAAAATTAGCTGGGCATGGTGGCGCGTGCCTGTAATCCCAGCTACTCAGGAAGCTGAGGCAGGAGAATTGCCTGAACCCAGGAGGCGGAGGTTGCGGTGAGCCAAGATCGCGCCATTGCACTCCAGCCTGGGTAACAAGAGCGGAACTCCGTCACAAAAAAAAAAAAATCGACGAATTGGTCTCCATTTCTCTAGGTCAGGGACTGAGGAAAGATTTTTAGGGGTTTTAGTTTGCAAGTTTCTGCATGCTTTGAATCTTTTATAATTAACTATCTCTATAATAAAAAGACAGCCAAATATAGAGAAGCAATATATATTCATTGAAGAACAGAAAATTTGAAAACTAATCCCTAGAGAATCACTGCTTATAATTTGTTATATTTCTCTCACAAACAAAACTTTCTATAAAATCACATCATACATAATTCTGTATTATTTTGCTTAACATTATTGCATGAGTACTGTCTAATGTTATTAAATATCTTTTGAAAAGATAGTTTTATAACATTCCATTATATGACTACACAGTAATTTGTCCATCTCCTCACTGTTAGCAATTGTTCACTATTTTATTATTATTATAAATAATATTGCAGTGCCTTAGGTTAAATTTCTAAAAGTGGAATAATTATTATCAACAAGTCTGATTTAAATACTAACTCTTGTTACACCGCTAAAGCCTAGTCCACCTCATGCCTGTAATCCTAGCACTCTGGGAGGCCTACATAGGCAGATCACAAGGTCAGGAGATTGAGACCATCCTGACGAACATGGTGAAAATCCCGACCTCAGGTGATCTGGCCTCCTTATCTAAAAAATACAAAAATTACCCAGTTGTGTTGGCATGCACCTATAGTTCCAGCTACTCAGGAGGCTGAGGCAGGAGAATCACTTGAACCCAGGAGGTGGAGGCTGCAGTGAGCTGAGATTACGCCACTGCACTTCAGCCTGGGCAATAGAGCAAGACTATGTCTCAAAAAAAAAAAAAAAAAAAAAAAAAAGGCATTTCATGCAGAGCTTGGTACTTGTCCAAAATGTTAATTGGAGCCAGGTGGTAGTCTACATCTATAATCTCAGCATGTTGGAAGGCCAAGGAGGGCAGATCACTTGAGGTGAGGAGTTCAAGACCAGCATGGCCAATGTTGTGAAACTCTGTCTCTACTAAAAATACAAAAAAAAAAAAAAAAAAAGAAAAGAAAAGAAAAAAAAATTAGCTGGGCAAGGTGGCTCACGCCTGTAATCCCAACAGTTTGGGAGGCTGAGGCAGGTGGATCATGAGGTCAGGAGTTCAAGACCAGCCTGGCCAACAAAACAAAACCCAATCTCTACTAAAAATACAAAAATTAGCTGGGCATGGTGACAGGCGCCTGTAATCCCAGCTACTCAGGAGGCTGAGGCAGGAGAATTGCTTGAACCCAGGAGGTGGAGGTTGCAGTGAGCCAAGATTGCGTCTCTGCACTCCAGCCTGGGCAACAGAGTGAGACTCCATCTCAAAAAAAAAAAAAATTAGTCAGGCATGGTAGTGCAAGCCTGTAATCCCAACTACTCAGGAGGCTGAGGCAGGAGAATTGTTTGAACCTGGGTGGTGGAAGTTGCAGTGAACCGACTTCATGCCATTGCATTCTAGCCTGGGCAAGAAGGGCGAAACTCTGTCTCAAAAAACAAAAAAAAAGAAAAGAAAAAATTACTTAAGCATCAAAGGTCAGAGGTCAGTACTGTATTATCAGGGTGCTGAGAGAACAGTCCATTGCTGTAGAATCCGATTATCAATAGGAATTATTCAAACTTAGTTCTAAGTCATAGGTAACAGATAAACAAAAACACCTGACTGTTCTGTACAATATGAAATATCTTATCTTCTAGGTGACCTCTGGTTAGAATTTTTGAAAACTGTTTTTAAGAAGTGCAATTTTCAGCATGTAAACGCTTTACTAGTAAATTTGTTTGTTTTCTGTCCAAATTTAGTTTATACTAATTAGAGATCTCAGCAGCCTAAGAGCAAAAGAACTCAGTATATTTTCCATGATATTCTTATCTCCATACTTGATGAAATGAAAAAAGCTTATCATAAACATAACAACCTTAAATTTGGTACTCCTAAACATTAGCCCAGATACTCTTCAATGAGTCTTTAATGCATTCCATTAGAATGACCCAAATCTCTTTACAATAATTTACATAATTCAAATGTGTTCTACCACATTAAAACTGCAAATACCATGACAAAATCAGCCCATTAGCTGCAAAAAGAGAGAACTTTGTCCCCATCCTACCTCCCAACTTATCAGCTGCAGCACAATCTCACCACTACTGGAAATGGTGACTTGACTTGAGCACTGTCACCTAAGAATCACCACTGACTCAGTGCCTGTGGCAGATATGATCAAGTAGCACTCAGTATCCTTTCCAGTGTCCCTCTAGTTGCTTCCTCCTACTACAAAGTCTGAAAAATTCATCACATTCCTCAGGATCCCTTGCAACTAGGAATCTACTGTGAATCAGGTTCAGCCAACTAGATGCTCATGAGATGAGATATGGAAAGCAGATGGTGAGATGGGGGCCGTTTTACTGAAGTTTTGGCTATTGACAAGGATTATGGAAATATTGGTTATGTGCGCATAATTCTCCAGTTTTCAGTCACTAACTTTGTAAGGGTCATGAAGCAGTTGCAGTTGTGGGGCAAGTAGTAGTGGTTTCCTAATACCTACATAACAGATATATGTTCCTTTCTGTGTGTGTGCTTAACTATACATAACAGAAAATTTACTATTTTTACCATTTTAAGTGTTATAGTTCTGCTTCCTTAAGTACATTCACATTGTCATGCCACGATTACCACCATCCATCTCCAGAACTTCATCATCATTCCAAACAAAAACCCTGTAACCATTAAGCAATAACTCACTGTCCCCCGCTCATGCTGAGTTCCTGGTATCCTCTAATCTACGTTCTGGGGCCGGGAGTGGTGGCTCATGCCTGTAATCCCAGCACATTGGGAGGCCGAGGCGGGTGGATCATGTTTGAGACAAGCTTGATCAACATGAAGAAACCCCATCTCAAAAAAAAAAAAAAAGAAAATAATCTACATTCTATTCTAGATATTTCCTATAAGTAGAATTATGCAGTATTTGTTCTTTTGGGTCTCGCTTATTTCACTTAGTCTTCAAGGTTCATCTGTGTTATACTGTATGCCAGAATTTTCTTTCTATTTTCTTTTTTATGAGATGGAGTTCTCGCTCTGTCACCCAGGCTGGAGTGCAATGGCGCGATGTCGGCTCATTGCAACCTCTGCCTCTTGGGTTCAAGCGATTCTCCTGTCTCAGCTTCCCGAGTAGCTGGGATTACAGGTACACGCCACCATGCCTGGCTCATTTTCTTGTATTTTTAGTAGAAACAGTGTTTTACCACGTTGGCTAGGCTGGTCTCAAACTCCTGACCTCAAATGATCCACCCACCTTGGCCTTCCAAAGTGCTGGATTACAGGCATGAGCCACTGTACCTGGCCCAGAATTTTCTTTCTAAGGCTGAATAATATCCCCTTCTATGTATATATCACATTTTATTTACACATTCATCCATCCATGGACACTTACGTTGCATCCATCTCCTGACTATTATGAATAATACTGTTCTGAACATGGGTATACAAATATCTGTTCAAGTCCCTGCTTTCACTTCTTTCAGGTATATACCTAGAAGTGGAATTGCTGGCTTGTAAGGTTAATTCTGTTAAATTTTTTGAAGAGTCACCACATCATTTTCCACAGCAGCTGTATCATTTTACATTCTTAGTAGCAATATGTACAAAGTGTTCTAATTTCTCTATAGTCTTGCTAACACTTGTTATTTTCTCTTTTTTCTTAATAGTAGCCATTATTATGGATGTGAAGTAGTATTTCATTGTGATTTTGATTTGATTTCAGTAATGACTAGCCATGCTGAACATCTTTTCATATGCTTACTGGATATTTGTATATCTTGCTTGGAGAAACACCTATTCAAGTCTTTTGCCTATTTTTTTACTGTTTTTTTTTTTTTTTTTTTTTTTGTATTGAGATGGCGTGTTCTCAAACTCAACAGTTTCATGTTGGCTTCCTAATATCAACCTTCTGACTATAGCAAACGTAGCACTCCTCTGACAGGCCAATTTAAATATTGTACTGGAAGTCATTCCTAGGCCAGACCAGAGCAGTTTCTTTCTCTTACAAGTGAACCCTGACTGATTACCAAAGGCCCTTTAGTCTTCTGAATTGTCACCTTTCAGAGCAAGCTAAGTACCCAAAGTTCAAGGCTTCAAGCTGCCTCATATAAGGTCCACATTCTGGTCCAATTCTAGGTAAGGCAAGGTAAGTTTATGTTTTTTTCCCTTCATTTCCTGGGAAACTAAGCAAGATATGTTTTTCAGTTCTCTTCTCATTAACTATATGTACTTTTGCATTCTTTGGAATGAATGGCATGTTTTATTTTAAAAAGCTATACAATTATTTTTTCTCAACCAAACACTTAGTGACAGGAGAAAAAGACTTGAATAGTAAAATATCCCATTAGTAATGTACACAAAAGCTCTGATCTGGCCACTTCACCTATTAATAGTAGTAAGAACATGAAAGCAGATAAGTACCGAACTACAAATTAAAGAAAAAGAAAAGAAAGAGAAGGTAGGCCAGGAGCAGTGGCTCACACCTGTAATCCCAGCACTTTGGGAGGCTGAGGTGGGGGGGGTCACCTGAGGTCAGGAGTTTAAGACCAGCCTGACCAACAAGGAGAATCCCCATCTCTACTAAAAATACAAAATTAGCTGGGCGTGGTAGTGCATGCCTGTAATCCCAGCTACTCGGGAAGCTGAGGCAGGAGAATTGCTTGAAGCCAGGAGGTGGAGGTTGCGGTGAGCTGAGATCATGCCAAAAAAAAAAAAAGAAAAAAAGAAAGAAAAGAAAAGTAGCATTTAGTGCAGCAGAAGAGCTTAGTAGGTTTTTTTGTTAGGTAATTTTTGTTTTATTTTTAGGAAGGACGGTCAGGACGACCAAGAAGATTACTAAGGCCTATATGATTACCACATGATAGGTTCTCAATAAGCATTTATTAGATGAATGTGCAAAAAGAAAAGCAGCAATCAAAACAATAATTCCCCCAGTGCCCTTCTAAACAGAATCATTTTTAAAAGCTCAACTTTATTTACAATTGACACAAAATTCTACATATTTATGGGGTACAGTGTAATATTTTAATACATGTATACATTGTATAATAATCAAATCAAGATATTTAGCACATATATCATTTTAAACATTTATCATTTCTTTCTTTTTTTTTTCTCTAGAGACAGAGTCTTGCCCTCTCGCTTAGGCTGGAGAGCAGTGACACAATTATAGCTCACTGAAGCCTCCAACTGCTGGGCTCAAGTGATCCTCCCACCTCAGCCTCCTGAGTAGCTAGGAGTACAGACATGTGCCATCATACCTGGCTAATTTTTTTTTTACTTTTTTGTAGAGACAGGGTCTTGCTATGTTGCCCAGGCTGGTCTCAAACTTCTAGGCTCCAGTGATCTTCCTGCCTCGTCCTCTCAGTGTTAAGATTACAAGCATAAGCCACCATACGAGTCACATCAATCATTTCTTTGTGGTAATAACATTCAAAATCTTCTAGCTACCTTGAAATATACATTATTATTAGTCATAGTCACCCTACCATATAAAAAAACTTATGCTTCTCATCTAACTGTAATTTTATTTATTTATTTATTATTATTTGTTTTGAGATAAGAGTCTCACTCTGCTGCCCAGGATGGAGTGCAGGGGTGCAATCTTGGCTCACTGCAACCTCTGCCTCCTGGGTTCAAGCAATTCTCCTCCCTCAGCCTCCCAGTAGCTGGGATTATAGGTGCTGCCACCACGCCTGGCTGATTTTTATATTTTTAGTAGAGACGAGGTGTCACCACGTTGGCCAGGGTGGCCTGGAACTCCTGACCTCAGGTGATCCACCTGCCTCGGCCTCCCAAAGTGCTGGGATTACAGTCATGAGCCATCACACCCAGCCTGTAATTTTTTTAAATTTAATTTTATTTTAAATTCCAGGATACATGTGCAGAACATGCAGGTTTGTTACACAGGTAAACATGTGCCATGGTGGTTTGCTGTACCTATCAACCCATCACCTAGGTATTAAACCTAGCCCCCACCTCGACAGGCCCCAGTGTGTGTCATTCCCCTCCCTGGGTACATGTGTTCTCATTGTTCAGCTCCCACTAAATGCCATTTGTCCCAGCAATCCCATTACTGAGTATATACCCAAAGGAATATAAATCATTCTATTTTAAAGATATATCCACGCGTGTTATGTTCACTGCAGCACTATTCACAATAGCAAAGACATGAAATCAACCCAAATGTCCATCAATGATAGATTAGATAAAGAAACTGTGGCACATATACAGCATGGCATACTATGCAGCCATAAAAAGGAACGAGATCATGTCCCTTTGCAAGGGCATGGATGGAGCTAACTGTAATTTTGTACTTGTTGACCAACCTCTCTCCATCCTCCTCTCTATCCTTTCTCTCTAGCCTCTGATAACTACTATCCTGCTCTCTACTTCTATAAGATTAACTTTTTTTAGATTCCATATATGAGTGAGATAATGCAGTATTTGTTTTTGTGTGCCTGGCTAATTCACAATATAATGTCCTCCAGCTTCATCCATGTTGCTGCAAATAACATGATTTCATTCTGTTTTAAGGCTAAATATTAATATGGCATACACACACACACACACACACACACGTTTTCTCTATTTATATGTGGATGGACACTTAGGTTGATTCCTTATCCTGGCTATCATGAATGGTGCTGCAATAAACATGAGAGTGCAGATATCTCTTCAACATACTGATTTCATTTCCTTTGGATATAAAGATTGCTGGATCATATGGTAGTTCATTTTATTTTAATTTTGAGACAGGATCTCACTGTGTAACCTAGGCTGGAGTGCAGTGGTTCAGTCTTGGCCCACTGCAACCACTGCCTTCCAGCCTCATGCAATCTTCCCACCTCAGCTTCCCAAGCAGCTGGGACTACAGGCACGTGCCACCATGCCTGGCTAATTTTTGTATTTTTTTGTAGAGACAGGGTTTTGCCATGCTGCCCAGGCTGGTCTCCAACTCCTGAGCTCCAGCAATTGGCCCGCCTTAGCCTCCCAAAGTGCTGGGATTACAAGCGTGAACCACCACATCCACCCTCTATTTTAATTTTTCAGGAACCATCATAGTGTTTTCCATAATGGCTGTATTAATTTACATTTCCATCAATAGTCAATCAGGATCATTACAAACAAAACAAAAATCTGCCTTTTTCTTTCTTTATTGAGACAGAGTCTTGCTCTGTTGCTCAGGCTGGAGTGCAGTAGTGTGATCATGGTTCACTATAACCTTCCCCCAAGGGATCTTCCCACCTCAGCCTCCCGAGTAGCTGGGACCACAGGTGTGCATCACCAAGCCCCATTAGTTTTTTAATTTTGGGGCCAGGTACGGTGGCTCACACCTGTAATCCTAGCACTTTGGGAGGCCGAGGTGGGTAGATCACCTGATGTCAGGAGTTCAAGACCAGCCTGGCCATCATGTTGAAACCCCATCTTTAAAAAAAAAGGAGAAGGAGTAAATTTTTTAATTTTTTTGTAGAGATAGGGTCTCTCTAGGTTGCCCAGGCTAGTCTTGAACTCCTGGGCTCAAGTGAATCTCCTGCTTTGGCCTCTCAAAGTGCTGGGATTACAACTGTGGGCCACCATAGCTGACAAAAAAAATCTGCCTTTAGGCAGCTGATTATTTCAGTCTTAAGAGTATATAGGAGGCCAGGCACGGTGGCTCACGCCTATAATCCCAGATCTTTGGGAAGCCAAGGTGGCCAAATCATCTGAGGAGAGGAGTTTGAGACAAGCCCGGCCAACATGGCGAAACCTCGTCTCTACTAAAAATACAAAAAAAAAAAAAAAATTAGCCAGGTGTGGTGGTGGGAGCCTGTAATCCCAGCTACTCGGGAGGCTGAGGCAGGAGAATCGCTTCAACCTGGGAGGTGGAGGTTGCAGTGAGCCAAGATGATCGCGCCATTGCACTCCAGCCTGGGTGACAGCAATACTCCATCTCAAAAAAAAAAAAAAAAAAAAAAGAGTATACAGGAAAGATTTTATTATGTATTTTATTTATTTATTTATATTTTTATTTTAATATTTCATTACACATTCTTCACGGCTTCAGGAAGTTTTATATCTATGAATTTAAAATGTCCAACTGTCAAGCGTTAACACAGGGTAACTAATCTGGTAAATTTACCAGGAACCAGGATCTAGTATTCAGCCTTAAAGATCAAAACTTGACCCTGTCAGTTCCGCAGAGTTGGTTAAATCAAGAGAGACTAAAAGCAAACTCACAAGGTACTAATGGATAAATTAGAGCACCAATTCTAGACACTCAAGTGTCTAAAAGAATGTTCAAGCATTATCTCAGGCATGTCCTTTTATAATTCTGAAGTATCTAGGAGGCTGATTTAATAATAATAACACTACTTGTAGAGCAAGTAATCAGGGCAAAGAAAAACAGATTATCTTGGGCAAATCTAATCCAACTTCTTGTGAGACCTAATCTAACATCAGTGCCACAGAGCAGAGAATATCTATCTAGAAAAGGTCGTTCGCATCTCCCAGTTTCAGTCTCTCTCTCTTAGACAGTGCAGGATATAAAAAGCCAATTCTCTTTGATGCCTCCTTTGCCTAGGCTTCCAAGGAAACTACATATACAAAGGTTTTCAACCCTGGCTATACATTAGCATAATCTGATATCTAAAAATGTACTTGTATCAATGTCCACGCCTCGTCTTAGGACAACTGAATCAGAATCTCAGACAACACAGAAATTTTATGTCTGCATTTTTAAATAAAGCTACCCATGTGATTCTAATGCACAGTGAGGCTTGCAGAGCACTACGTGACCATCCAATCTAATTCTGCTTGTTCTCTACTTCTAGCTTGTATAACATTGAGTCTTTGAGGAGCCTTTGCACACATCTTATTTCATCTATTACATGTTGATTTGATTTTGACTTGTTGCCATTCCTAATTACTACATAATACAGTTAAATAAAATATAGTTTAAGCATATACACAGAACTGTCTGAAAAGAAAAATCACACTCTAGGATTGACTGTAGATATAGAATATTAAGAAAAATTGTAGGTTATTTTATATTAAAACATATATTAATTAGAAGCTTAGAATCTGTCTATAATATGAAAATATAGCCAGAAAACATAACTTTGATTATTACAAATAACTGATCAAATTTATCTATAATTTATATATTTCTAATAATTAAATAAGTGAGCCTCCAAAATATGGTAAGAATGTTAAAAAAAAATCTATAATAAATCTTTAAATCTTGGTTAGAACTTGGTAGCATTATTTTTAACCCATACTTTAGCTCCAAGGAAAAGCAGCATGAAGTGTTGGAAAGAACACTGAATTTGTTGCCCAAATTCTTGGAGTTTAATTTCAACACCAATATTAACTCTCTAGGTAACTTTAAATACTCTATAACATCTTGGCACCTCAGTAACCTAATCTATAAAAATGAAGAGGGAAAGAAAGGGATAACAGAAGGAAACTAACATTTATGAATACCTAGTACAGGTCAGACCCTGCAGGGTGATTTCACATGTGATCTCATTTCCTAATTATAATAATTCCTGCTTCATCTCTGCCTAGTTGTTTTAAGGGTTCTGCCTGCCTAGACTTCTATTTTATATTTTCTACCTCTTGAGTCTTCCAAGCTCTCTTCAAAGTAATAGATAATAAAATAAATATAAAACAATAACACTAGCAGCAGCTACATTTGTTGAATGCTCAGGCACTATTCTGAGCACTTTATCTGTATAGTATTATTTAATTCTCACAACAGTTTTATGAGGTAGATACTACTATTATCTTCATTGTACACATGAGACAATGAAGGCACAGAAAAGTTCACTGAAGTGACCAAGGTCCTACATGAAATTGTCAGAGCCAGGATTCAAATTTGGGATTCAAACATTTTGCCACATTTGCCTTACATAAATTACTTAAATTATTATAATTTAAATTATTTAAAGTCACCTAGAGAGTTAATATTGATGCTGAAATTAAACTCCAAGAATTTTGACAACTACTTTGGTACTCTTTCTACCATTTCATGCTGCTTTTCCTTGGAGCTAAGGAATGGGGTGAAAATAAAGCTACTAAATCCTACCAGAGATTTAAAGAATTATCACTTTTCTTCAAGTATTCTTACCACATTTTGAAGACATTGCTTAACTGTTTACTATGAAGACATTATGACATTCACCATAAATATTTCAGCATGCAGTTATTATTCATCTTCTAATAATAATGACAACTTCACATCACCACACCTAAGAAAATTAACCATACTATCACCCCAACTGTCCCCCAAATTTATTTGTTTTCCTCCAAAAATCAGGATTTAATTTAGATTCATGTATTACACTTGGTCATCATATCTTGTTAGTGTCTTTTAGTCTAGAACAGTGCCCTAGCTCTTGTTTCTTTTGGGGGGGAAGAGACGAGTTCATGGTAGTTCTTTTGCGGAATAAACTATATTCTAGTTGTTTATTTCCTCTACTCTCAGCCACTATACTATGATGTCAGGGGTTAAGATCACAGCTAAACCTAACACAAATCTCCAATAATAAGGATTCACGTAACTACTCAGAATTTGGGTTTTCTTTTTTTTTTTTTGAGACGGAGTCTTGCTCTGTCACCAGGCTGGAGTGCAGTGGCGCAATCTCGGTTCACTGCAACCTCCACCTCCTGGGTTCAAGTGATTCTTCTGCCTCAGCCTCCTGAGTAGCTGGGACCACAGGCATGTGCCACCATGCCCGGCTAATTTTTGTATTTTTAGTAGAGACGGGGTTTCACCATGGCCAGGATGGTCTCAATCTCTTGACCTCCTGATCTGCCCGCCTCGGCCTCCCAAAGTGGTGGGATTACAGGCGTGAGCCACCACGCCCGGCCTGGGGTGTTTCTTAAAACATCAATGGCTTTGTTATATATCTAAGGATGTATAAACAAACCATTTTCTACTATCCCTAAGATTATAAAACTTTGTTCTACATAGATGACAAATTCAAATCTGAAGATATCAAATGAAACTAGCTAATCATTTTAACTTTAAAGAAGTTCAGAAAAGTCACTTGAGCCTGGGACTTCTAAGCTATAGGGAGCTATTAATGTGCCTGAGCAACAGAGCAAGACTTTGTCATAAAAAAAGATGAAGAGGAAGTATAAAGAAGATATAACAGGTATCTTTACAATAAGAAGAAAAGCACACTGGAAAAAAGATTCAGTTGAGATGGTTTTTTTTTTTTTTTTTTTACATGATCCAGAATACAGAAAGAAGTATGGAGGAAAGTAAGGCTTCTTCATTATAAAAGTGTCAACTTGTGTTAAAAAGATCCTTTTGCAGAAGAAGTAATACATTTTCATCAGTATGTGTCTGAAATTTTGCTATTTAGGTACTAAAACCAGGCATATGCATGTATTAACAATGCAATACAAACAGCTGGATAAAAAAGCAAATCTTTTCATCTCAGGCTTGCAACTATTCACTTCCTTTAATGTGTAATCACCCCAAGGCACCAGCCCAGTATCACTGTGTACCTTTTCTAATCAATAATCCCCTTCCCTGCCCCCTGCCGCCCACCCCATGGTAACCACAAACCCATCTTCGTGATAATCCCTTTTCTTTACGGTTTAACTATCTAAGCTCGTATCCATAAACAATATAGTTTAGTTCTCCCTGCATTTGTACTTTATATGAATGGAATAATACCACATGTAATCTTACACAAAAGTAGATTTCAGAATTCATGCATTATTAAAAATATCTAAGCTTGGTGTGGGGGCTCATGTCTGTAATCCCAACACTTTGCAAGACCAGCTAGGGAGGATTGCTTGAGCCCAGGAGTTCAAGACCACCCTGGGCAACACAGGGAGATCTTGTCTCTATTAAAAATTTTAAAAAAGGGCGGGTGCAGTGGCTCACACCTGTAATCCCAGCACTTTGGGAGGCCAAGGCAGGCGGATCACTTGAGGTCAGGAGTTTTGAGACCAGCCTGGCCAACATGGTGAAATGCTGTCTCTACTAAAAATACAAAAATTAGCCAGGCATAGTAGCATGGGCCTGCAATCCCAGCTACTCGGGAGGCCGAAGCAGGACAATCACTTGAACCTGGGAGGCTGAGGTTGCAGTGGGCCCAGATGGCGTCACTGCACTTCCAGCCTGGGCAACAAAGAAAGACTGTTTAAAAAAAAAAAAAAGAAAATTAAAAAATCAGAACCAGATTAATTTTAGAGGGCTGTTAAAACAGTTTTAAGGTTAAAAAAAAAATACAGGAAATGTTAAATAGTGATTTTGTTTGTGAAGACTAGAAAGAGTTAACTGCACTAAATGGAAAAGTATATTCGGCCAGAACAAATAGTGTTTGTTATTGTATCCTTCAAAGGAAATACAGTGAACAAAAGTACATGTTGTTACTTGGCATGAACTAGTTAATCCTTTCTCAGTTAAAATGTCTCAAGAGAACTTGTTTATTTAATTTATGCATGCTACGTACTGTCATACAACTGGGATTATCAGCCACCCATTCACCTAGTTAAAATAGCAGGAAGCAGACAGGATGTACAGCTGGAAGATACGTGAAGCCAGCAGAGTGTTATTCCTTAAAAATAATGGACACTCTAACTCACAAACTCCATAAGTTCTGAACTGTGCTCAGTGCATTTTCAGGAAGTAACAAGTAATAAATTAGTTAACATTTATGGCATTTACAATGTCTGAGGAACTGTTCTAAGTGTTTGACTTATATGCTCAAATAATCATCACAACTATATAAAGTAGGTACTATTAATTTTTTCATTTTATAGATGTGATAACTGACATAAATGGGTTAAGTTCCCCAAGATCAATTTGTACTAGCAAGTAATACAAAGAACTGTTTAACATAGGCAATCTCATTTTAAAGTTCATGTTCTTACCCACGACACTATACTGCCTCACATGAACTGAGGGCTCTTGTACTTTTGTAAGAACTAAATCTCAAAAATAAAATATTAAATATTTTCTAGTTGGCTGGGTGCAGTGGCTCACGCCTGTAATCCCAGCACTTTGAGAGGCTGAGGAGGGCGGATCACCTGAGGTCGGGAGTTTGAGACCAGCCAGACCAACATGGAGAAACCCTGTCTCTACTAAAAATACAAAATTAGCTGGGTCAGGGAGCACATGCCTGTAATCCCAGCTGCTCAGGAGGCTGAGGCAAGAGAATTGCTTGAACCTGGGAGGCGGAGGTTGCAGTGAGCCAAGATCGTGCCATTGCACTCCAGACTGGGCAACAAGAGCAAAACTCTGTCTCAAAAAAATTAAATAAAAATAAATAAATAAATATTTTCCAGCTATCAGCAGAAGAATGTATCAAAGGCATTCAGTTACATTACCTAATGAAGACTTTTTTTTTTTTTTTGAGACAGTCTCGCTCTGTGCCCCAGGCTGGAGTACAGTGGCACGATCTCAGCTTACTGCAACCTCCGCCTCCCAGATTCAAGTGATTCTCCTATCTCAGCCTCCTGAGTAGCTGGGACTACAGGCGCAAGCCACCACTCTCAGCTAATTTTTGTATTTTCTAGTAGAGACAGGGTTTTACCATGTTGGCCAGGCTGGTCTCGAACTGTTGACCTCAGGTGATCTACCCACCTTGGCCTTTCAAAGTACTGGGATTACAGGTGTGAGCGACCACGCCTGGCCTAATGAAGACTTTTTGAATCACAATTTTGCACTGTTTAGTCTCAAACATCTACTAAGTGTCTACTATATAGAGATGCCAGATACTAAAGCCCTGAGGATACAGACAATCTTACGATACACTCAGGCCGACCCAGTGGCTCAGGCCTGTAATCTCAGCACTTTGGGAAGCTGAGGCCAGAGGATTGCTTGAGCCCAGGAGTTTGAAATTAGCCTGGGCAACATAGGGAGACTTCGTCCCTACAAAATAAAAAAAAACTAGCCAGCATGGTGGCACGTGCCTATAGTCCTAGGTCCTTAGGAGGCTAAGGTGGGAAGATTACTTGAGCCTGGGTTAAGGCTGCAATGAACCATGATCATGCCATTGTACTCCAGCCTGGATGACAGAACAAGATACTGTCCCCCATAAAAAAAAGCACTCATACGTTACATTTACTCATCTATTAAATATTTATTGTGCACATATTATATAGAGGGTATTACACTAGGCAATGTGGCATTTATCTAAATGAATCTGAATCAGATTCTGCCCTCAATGATTCTACAGTCTAGAAAGGGTTATTAAAGAGAGTTATAATTAGCTCACTCAATCCTCAAAAGACTAATAAAGTGGATACTTATCTAATTTGTTAAAAATTAAAAGTTAAGGGAGTTAGAAAAACAGAAGTTCTTTCCAGGTGGTAAAATCAGAAAAGAGTTCTTGGAAGTGACTTTTGAACTAAGCCTTATAGGAAGGGTGAAACTACATGGATAGAGAGGAATAAATAAAAGTACAATAGCAAAAATTTAAAAATAAATAAATAAAAATAATACAAGTACACTAGCAGAGGAAATTGCATGACCAAAGAATGAAGGCAGGAAACAGTGGTGAACCATCAGTATGTAAAAAGGCACAGGGAATAATAGGATAAAAAGTTGAAAATATAAACTGGGGCCAGATCATGAAAACCTTTTTGTTTTTGTTTTTAGAATAATCTCCATTTTAATTTTTCTTCCAGAAGATAGTTTTTCTTCAGTCCTTAAGGGCTCAGCTCCTTATATGGGCTTTGGTAGAGGTCATGGGGCAGCTCTCAAAGGTCTAAATCAGGGTGGACATGTTTGGTCCTCGCAGGTTTCACAAGATCGATTCCTGACTAGCTTTCTGTGAATGGCACAATTCATGTAATTATGTAGCTTCACATACAGCTTTGGAAGCACATAGATGCCCAAGTCACTTGTTTCAGAAATGTCCCTGATATCTGCGGGCGAGACTATTTCGAATAAAGAACTTTTTTTTTTTTTTGAGACAGGATCTCCCTCTGTTATCCAGGCTGGAATGCAGTGGTACAATCTTGGCTCACTGCAACTTTTGCCTCATGGGCTCCAGTGATTCTCCCACCTCAGCCTCCCTAGTAGCTGGGATCACAGGGGTGCACCACAACACTGGGCTAATTTTTATATCTTTTTGTAGAGACAGGGTTTTGCCATGTTGCCAAGGCTGGTCTCAAACTCCTGGGCTCAAGCAATCCTCCTGCTTCAGCCTCCCAAAGTGCTGGGATTACAGGCATGAGCCACTGCACCTAGCCTATATTTAGGTCAAAATAAAAACTTTGAAAAAATTTTAAAAGGAGTACAATGTCCTAAAAAAATAGCAAATATGGCAATATTTTTTTAAATAAATAAATATCAAATTAGTAATATTTACTCCTTGGATGGGCGCTTTCACTGTCTACATTAAAAATTTCTTTCTTTCTTTTTTTTTTTTTGAGACGGAGTTTCACTCTTGTTACCCAGACTGGAGAGCAATGGTGCGATCTCGGCTCACCACAACCTCCACCTCCTGGGTTCAGGCAATTCTCCTGCCTCAGCCTCCTGAGTAGCTGGGATTAAAGGCATGCGGCACCATGCTCAGCTAATTTTTTGTATTTTTAGTAGAGACGGGGTTTCACCATGTTGACCAGGATGGTCTCGATCTCTTGACCTCGTGATCCACCCGCCTCGGCCTCCCAAAGTGCTGGGATTACAGGCGTGAGCCATGGCGCCCAGCTACATTAAAAATTTCTAAAATTTCAACACGATGGGAATGTAATACTTAGAGAGAAAAGGTTTTTTTTTTTTTTTTGGAGACAGAGTTTCACTCTTGTTGCCCAGGCTGGAGTGCAATGGTGCTATCTCGGCTCACTGCAACCTCTACCTTCCAGGCTTAAGCAATTCTCCTGCCTCAGCCTCCCAAGTAGCTGGGATTACAGGCATGCACCACCACGCTCGACCAATTTTGTATTTTTAGTAGAGATGGGGTTTCTCCATGTTGGTCAGGCTGGTCTCAAACTCCCGACCTCAGCTGATCTGCCCACCTCTGCCTCCCAAAGTGCTGGAGCCAACGTGCCCAGCAAGAAAAGATTTTTTTAAAGAAAATGATGTGCTATGATTAAAAAAAAAAAGAAACAAAAAAGAAAATGAAAGCAGTATTATTTTTCACTGTTTGAAGCAAATCTCATTTAAACAGATATAAATAGAAAATTAAGAAAGTTGCCAGGCACAGTGGCTCACTCCTATAATCTCAGCACTTTGGGAAGCTGAGTCAGGTGGATTACTTGAGGTCAGCAGTTTGAGACCAGCCTGGCCAACATGGTGAAACCTCATCTTTACTTAAAATACAAAAATCAGGTGGGCATAGGAGGATGTCTATAATCCCAGCTACTCAGGAGGCTGAGGCAGGAGAATTGCTTGAACCTGGGAGGTGGAGGTTACAGTGGGCAGAGATCGTGCCACTGCATTCCAGCCTGGGCGACAGAATGAGACTCCATCACAAAAGAAGGAAAAGAAAGAAAGAGCGAAAGAAAGGCAGGAGAAAGAAAGGAAAGAAAGAAAGAAAAGAAGGAATAAGGAAGGAAGGAAGGGAAGGAGGGAGGAAGGAAGAAAGAAAATAAATTAAGAAAGTCAATTAAGTTCCATTATTAACCCATATATGCATATACACACTAAGTAAAAGTAAAATCACAAGGCAGCCAATAAAACCAAGAAGTCCAAGAAAAGTTCAGATACAGTTCCACGACCCATTAGCAGTGTAATGCTGGAAACAGCTTAACCTTTATCTCGTAAGGGATCCAGAGATTACAAACAGAAAGTAATTTGAAACATTAAACACATCATGTTTTGTAAATTAGGAGGACAGAACTCTTATGTTAGAATTGGAAGTGACCTAAGAGATCAAGTACAATTCCTCAATTTACAGCTGAAGAAACTAAGGCTAGAGAGTTAAATAAGTTTTAGATAAATAAGCTATTCACAGCATCTGATATGAAACCCAGAAAGTATGAGTACTGGCTCTAGACTTAAACTACCTAGGTTCAAATTGTGGATTTACCACTCACAGTTATGTGACCCTGCAGAAATTACGTAACTTTCTTGGGCCTCACTGTCTTTATCTGTAAAATGAGGAGAATTCCTACTTTATAGCCTTGTTGTAAAGATTACATGGAATAATACATGTAATGCACTTACACTAATACACTTATAATGATGCTTCGCAAATATAAACTGCTCAATAGGCTGGGTACAGTGGCTTCCACCTATAATCTCCGCACTTTGGGAGGCCGAATTGGGCAGATCACTTGAGGTAAAGAGTTTGCACCAGCCTGGCCAACATGGTGAAACCCAACCTCTACTAAAAATACAAAACTTAGCCATGTGTGGTGGTGCATGCCTGTTGTCCCAGCTAGCCAGGAGGCAGAGGAAGGAGAATTGCCTAACCCAGGACGTGCAGGCTGCAGTGAGCTGAGATCGCACCACCGCACTCCAGCCTGGGCAACAGAGCAAGAGACTCCATCTCAAAAAAAAAAGATGGAAATTACTTTTCAGCAGAACAACAATGTAATCAAGCAACACAAACTGAGAAATAGTAATACAACAGAGGTCCCAGTTACTCAATGCATTATTCTACACATCGATATGCATCGCTCGTTATAAAGACTTAACATAAAATTTAACTATTAATAAATATTTCCACAGGAGCACACCACTCACCAACATTTTAAAAAGTAAGTCAGTGATAACCGTTGATACCTAAAAGCACTTCTGTACAGTTTGGCAACTGGGAAACTTCCTAAAGTGACAGGCACTAAAAACTAGAAAGACACAAACTATTCTACTGGGCTTAATTATACCAACACACACAAGACCTTCTAATCTATTATTGGACAATCTTTTGTCTTTTTTTTGTTGTTGTTGTTTTTGAGACAGTGTCTCACTCTGTTGCCCAGGTTGGAGTGCAGTGGCACAATCTCGGGTCACTGCAACCTCTGCCTCCTGGGTTCAAGCAATTCCCTTGCCTCAGCTTTCTGAGTAGCTGAAATTACAGATGGGCGCCACCACACCCAGCTAATTTTTTTGTATTTTTAGTAGAGACAGAGTTTCACCATGTTGGCCAGGCTGGTCTCAAACTCCTGACCTCAGGCAATCTGCCAGCCTCGGCATCCCAAAGTGCTGGGATTACAGGCATGAGTCACCTCGCCCAGTTGACAATCTTTAAAATACAGAGGATATATCAACAAAATGAAACGTTTACAATTTGCTTAATTTTACAGAACCAATGTCTATGTTCAGATAGTGATGACGGTGACTTAAAATGCTGGATTTTTCATGTAGTTTCACTTCTCACACATGTGCACATGTGTGTACATGTGTGTGTACAAAATAATAAAAAATACTGGAGTACAACCATCTGAAGCAACTGTCCTCTATTCTGAATTCTGTGACTGTATTTAAAAGCCCTACATTCAAATTCTCCTAAAGGAATTCACAACTGATAAAACTTGATTCATAAATAGAATATGTGCTATTTTTAGAAATTATTACTGATTTAGTTTACAAAATTTAAAAGTTACCGTTTCCAAGTGATGTATAACATATAAAAAAATTAAGATTCATATCGCAAGACAAACACTGAGGAAGAGATTTAAAAAATTATATAAAGCTAGAGTTAATAAATTTTACTTAGGGCATTTATATATTATAGATGCACTCAAGCTAAAATACAGCTAAATCAAATACATGTAGCTTATTAATATGCACATAATAAAGACTACACCAGGTTGGGCGTGGTGGCTCACTCCTGTAATCCCAGCACTTTGGGAGGCTGAGGCAGGTGGATCACAAGGTCAAGAGATCGAGATCATCCTGGCCAACATGGTGAAACCCCATCTCTACTAAAAAAATACAAAAATTAGCTGGGCATGGTGACCTGCGCCTGTAGTCCCAGCTACTCAGGAGGCTGAGGCAGAAGAATGGCTTGAACCCCAGAGGCGGAGGTTGCCGTGAGCTGAGATCGCGCCACTGAACTCCAGCCTGGGCAACAGAACAACACTCCGTCTCAGGGAAAAAAAAGACTACGCTAGTTTGCAGATCCACAAACTAGAACATAAAACAACTCTGATGAAAGCAAAAAGCCTAAACTATATGTAGGATAACATTTAATTTGGGCATTTATGGCCAAACTTTGTGATTAATAACCACTGTTTACAGTATTTGGGATTATCCAACATTTTTCCATTCCATTTTAAAATTTTTACCATAAATGAAAACATTTTCTTCTTCTTTTTTTTTTTTTTTTTTAAGATGGGGTTTCACCATGCTGGTCAGGCTGGTCTTGAACTCCCAACCTCAGGTGATCCACCGGCCTTGGCCTCCAAAGGGTTTGGATTACAGGTGTGAGCCACCACGCCCGGCCGAAAACATTTTCATTCAGCAAATAAAATCTACTCTTTTCTCTTTATACTTATCAAAAGACATTTTTCTTTTTCTTTTTCTTTTTTGAGACAAAGTCTCACTCCATTTCCCAGGCTGATGCAGTGGCACGATCACAGCTCACTGCAGCCTCTGTCTCCCCAGTTCAAGCGATTCTCCTGCCTCAGCCTCCCTCCCGAATAGCTGGGACTACAGGGGCACATCACCGCACCTGGCTAATTTTTGTATTTTTAGTAGAGACGGCATTTCACCATGTTGGCCAGGCTGGTCTCAAACTCCTGCCCTCAAGTGATCCACCTGCCTCAGCCTCTCAAAGTGCTGGGATTACAGGCGTGAGCCATTGCGCCTGGCCTACTTTGCTTTTTCTTAGTAAGCACAGGGTATTGTTTCCAAAACATCTATAAAATCTGCAATAATTACAAAACAGTTTCAAAGACCCTGCACTAGTTCCTACCACCCATTTTGAAACTCTTTAGTGGTGATTTTCTGTTTTGTTATGTCCCATTTCTGAGCAGCAGAATTTAGGGCAGCACCCTTAAAAGAATTAAATTCCCTCCTCAGTTACATCACCATTCTTTTGGCTGTACTTCAGTTCTGAGACTTTTTTGCTGCCCTAACCATGCACTCATAATTTTACTCAAAAAAGTTGTCATATATACCAGAATAACATAAACTTTTTCTAGCTCCAAATAGCCTTTAAACTAACTTCCACTATCAGGCTGCACCTAATTCTCTACACCAAATCCAGAACTGTCTCAACTCAATGAATAAAAATCTTACAGATATTACGCCCATTTTATATCCTCAGTTATACCAAAAGCTTTTACATGCTGATAAAAGTTTAGTGATAAATTTGGTGAAGGGTTCCTGACCTGGCTGCAATGGCACAGCAAACTAGTAAAGAGGCAAAGTATCTAAAATACTAATTTTTATTCTAACCAGGTTAGCAGTTTAACTCATCAACTTCGTAAAATGTTTTTTGTTTGTTTTTTGAGATGGAGTTTCACCCAGGCTGGAGTGTAATGGCACAATTTTGGCTCACTGCATCCTCCGCCTCCCGGGTTCAAGCGATTCTCCTGCCTCAGCCTCCTGAGTAGCTGGGACTACAGACCACGTAACCATGCCTGGCTAATTTTCTGTATTTTTAGTAGAGACAGGGTTCCACCATGTTAGCCAGGATGGTCTCGATCTCCTGACCTCGTGATCCGCCCGCCTCGGCTTCCCAAAGTGCTGGGATCACAGGCATGAGCCACCGGCCTTTTTTTTTTTTTTTTAAAAAAAAAAAGATAGGGCCTCACTCTACCCAGGCTGGAGTGCAGTGGCAAAATGGCAGCTTTGACCTGGGCTCAGTTCTGAGTTCTGGGACTATAGGTGCACACCACCATGTCTGGCTAACTTTTTGTACTTTTAGTAGAGGTCTCATTATATTGCTCAGGCTGGTCTCCAACTCCTGGGTTCAAGGGATACACCCACCTCAGTCTCCCAAAGTACTGGAATTACATGTGTGAGTCACCCCACCCAGCTGGTAAAATCTTTTTTTTTTTTTATTTTGAGACGGAGTTTCACTCTTGTTACCCAGGCTGGAGTGCAATGGCGCGATCTCGGCTCACCGCAACCTCCGCCTCCTGTGTTCAGGCAATTCTCCTGCCTCAGCCTCCTGAGTAGCTGGGATTACAGGCATGCGCCACCATGCCCAGCTAATTTTTTGTATTAGTAGAGACGGGGTTCCACCATGTTGACCAGGATGGTCTCGATCTCTTGACCTCGTGATCCACCCGCCTCAGCCTCCCAAAGTGCTGGGATTACAGGCTTGAGCCACCGTGCCCGGCCTTTATTTTTAAATATGCCACACTGGCAGGGCGCCGTAGCTCACGCCTATAATCCTAGCACTTTGGGAGGCCAAGGTGGGTGGATGCTTTCAGCACAGGAGTTCAAAACCAGCCTTAGCAACATAGTGAGATCTCGTCTCTACTAAAAATACAAAAATTAGCCAGGCATGGTAGCCTGTGCCTGTAATTCCAACTACTGGGGAGGCTGAGGTGGAAGAATTGCTTGAACCCAGGAAGCAGAGGTTGCTATGAATCGACATCATGCCACTGCATCTGGCCTGGGTGACAGAGTGAGACTCTGTCTCTTAATAAATACATATGCTGCATCCAAAATCCAATCAATATAATGGAAAATGAGAAACTGGCTCAAGACTCCAAACTCCATTATATAATGTAAAAATGTATTGGCTCTGGAGTCAAACTTTAATGTATGGCTTTGGAAATCTCTGGCTTGCATGCCAATATTATATCGTTGGAACTTATATCAATTCCATTCAGTCTCAAAGTTCTAAACGAAAACAGATTTGCTGGTATTTCCAAAAACTCAGTGACACAGGTTAACCTATAGGAAGGCCCTAAATTAGCAGAATCCATGGTTCTCACCTCCAACTAGAATTTATCTGTCAAGAATTTCAAAACAGAACAAGTATCAAGATGATACTTATGTCACTACCTCTCTCGTCCTCTGCTACAACTTACAAGCTTAATTAAATGTACAACAAAAATTTAAGACTCTTACACCTGGAATCCCAGCACTTTGGGAAGCTGAGGTGGGAGGATTGCTTGAGGCCAGGAGTTCAAAACCAGCCTAGTTAACAAAGCTGACACCCCATCTCTATAAAAGAAAAATAAAAAAATTATCCAGGTGTGGTGGCACATGCCTATAGTCCCAGCTACTCAGAAAGCTGAGGCAGGAGGACTGCTTGAGCCCAGGAGTTTGTGGCTGTATGAGCCACAATTGTGCCACTGCACTCCAGCCTGGGAGACACAGTGAGACCCTATCTTTAAAAAATAAAAACCAAAAAACTTTTAGAAAAATATAAATATAGTTCACTGTCCTGCCCCCACAACAGTCTTTTCTGAGGTACATATCATAAAACATTGTTTATGGGAAACACTGTGTTGAAACTATTATAACCAAGCTTTTCTTAGTTAATAGTCTCATAGTATGTTATACTCTATATTATTGTGAGGGCCCAATACATAGTGAAGTAACAGAACATTTCAATACAGAGACATGAAGTCACTAAACTCAGCTAAAAGGCTTCAGATCTGTGATGATGGTGCTGTGTGTATAGGAGGAGGGGGTACAGGAATATTCACACCACAGGTCTGTTACAAATCCATATCCACACATTCAGATGGCAAATTACCAGGAAGCAACAGCGGCAGCATATAAACACCAATTTGTTTTCCAAGTGTGCTTGGCCCATAAGTTCCTATTTTTAGTTAACATCTTGATTTCTCAAGACCAAGAAAACCACAAGACCTAAAGTAAGCATCACGTCCTGATGATATCTGTTGTCAAATGGCTTTCTCTGTTCTTACTCTACTATTAACCCCTCAATGTGTTACCTCCTACCCATAGAGTAAAACAAAAACAAGAACAAAAATGGTTCCAAAAGAATTCCCAAAACCACATGCAAGCAAATATTAAAGATACGGCATTTTGCAAATAAGTAAAACTTTATTTGTAATCAAATATAAACACATGAGAGATGTGAAAATAATCGAGGCTCTCCCACTGTCATTTCTGCAAAAAAGTAAACATTTAATCTGGGAATTAAATGGTGTAGTCCTCCTCTATAACCTAAATCCATTTTAAAAGAATTATGAGGCCGGGGGAGGTGGCTCACACCTGTAATCCCAGCACTTTGGGAGGCTGAGGCGGGTAGATCACGAGGTCAAGAGGTACAGACCAGCCTGACCAACATGGTGAAACCCCATCTCTACTAAGAATAAAAAAAACAACTGGATGTGGTGGCACGTGCCTGTAATCCCAGCTCCTCAGGAGGCTGAGGGATGAGAATCGCTTGGACCCAGCAGGCAGAAGTTGCAGTGAGCCGAGATTGCACCACTGCCCTTCAGCCTGGGTGACAGAGCAAGACTCTGTCTCAAGGAAAAAAAAATTATGATTAGCTCATACTGTATTTTTTCACCAAATACCACAATCATTCAAAAGAGCTTCATAGGTAATTTAGCAGAATATGGAATTATATTCATACCTCACATAAATCAGTTTGATGTCCAAAGAGAATCAAAGCTACAGAAGCTTTAAAATTAAAAAGTGAATTCAATCTTAGTGAGTTCATTAACAATCCACTGCCATATGAAAAGTGAAGGGGGTAGAATCTGAAGACAGGAAAGATTTCCATCCACAAATTAACGGGCATGCTAGGTACACCCAGTAATTAACACCATATATTACATCAGGCCTGGAAGTAAAATCTTGAAAGAATAGCTTGTTAATATGGCTTTCTTATAAAACAATAATAATACTATTCATGGAAACATCTATTATTTAAGTTTCTCAAAAAAAGTGTTCAAATTCCAATTCTTAGAAAAGCCTTGAAAATATCTCAATCAGTAACAGTAAAGTTTTAAAGAAGGATTGAGGATCTAATGATTAACAAAATAAAAATGTTTACCAGCAACTGTGCAATGTGAATAAGCTTTTGCAGAATGGGGAGTATGCTACTGACATCAAAACTGACTTACCTAAATATGTCTGCATATTCTGCCATCGCAGTCATGATGGCTTCTTCTGCCTTAGAGAAACTGCTCTACTATAAAACTGATTCTTTTCTTTTTCTTTCTTTTTTTGCTTTTTTGAGACATATCACTCTGTCACTCAGGCTGGAGTGCAGTGGCATGATCTCAGCTCACCACAACCTCTGCTTCCCAGGTGCAAGATTCTCCTGCCTCAGACTCCCCAGTAGCTGGTATTACAGGCATGCGCCACCATACTCAGCTAATTCTTTTTGTATTTTTAGTAGAGACAGGGTTTTATTATTTTGACCAGGCTGGTCTTGAACTCCTGACCTCAAGTGATCACCTGCCCCGCCTCCCAGAGTTCTGGGCTTATAGGCATGAACCACCACGCCTGGCCTAAAACTGATTTTCTTTCCTTAATGGCTGTGAGAACTGACAAAGGGAAACTAAAATTAAAAAACTATTAGACACGCTAATATATTAATTGTACAACCCTCTCTAACAGTTTCTCTTTAATTTTGCAATAACATTAAGATGTAATCTTAATAGAGTTCTTATACTGCAATTCAGCAAAGTTTTACATGCCATGACATTTATCCAGAACTAAGACCTTGAAGACGAGGTCTCCAGAGGATCTCATTCTAGACATAAAACAAGTAAACAGTAATATTATGTAAACTTCAACTAAAGATAATTTTTATTAAGTTAAAGAAAAGGTAATTAATACTTTAACAACCTCAGCTAAAAACAAAGCTAAGAATTCACATCTCCTTTGAAAAAACAATTACTATTCCACTGTGCATCTGAGGGTATGTCACACAGTATATACGCATAAACTAATTTAAAAGCTGTTGCCAATCAATAAATTATCATCTCATGAAGATTAAACAGTAGATATCCATTTAGACTTAATCAAGCATTTAGAATATGCTTGATTAAAAATTCTCTGCCATATATATATACACACACATACATACATATACAAAAATTAGCCAGGTGTGGTGAGCCCACCTGCAGTCCCAGCTACTCCCAGCTACTTGGGAGGCTGAGGTGGATCGCATAAGCCTGGGCAACATGGTGAATCTCTGTCTCAAAAAAAAAAAAAAAGAGAGAGAGAGAAAGAAAGAAGGAAAAGAAATGGGCAACAACTTTACAAACCTATAATCACATAAAAAGTTGTAAAACACATGAGACTTGGCTAAAGTCAAACAAAGACTTCATGGAGCCATGTTATGATTTAACAATCACAAAAGGAAGTGAATTTATCTCTACTAAAGTGAATATAAATACTGCAATCATTATTTTTCTGGCATAATTATGTTTTGGAACTATGTCTTCTATAAAAAGCATCTACGTACCCACCTGTCCCAGTTGTGTTGGCTGCCAACTACAAGCATCCTCTGTCCTTATTTTTCTAAATCACTCTACTAAAAATATTATTCACTGGCCGGGCGCAGTGGCTCATGCCTGTAATCCCAGCACTTTGGGAGGCCCAGGCGGGCGGATCACGAGGTCAGGAGTTCGATACTAGCCCGGCCAACATAGTGAAACCCTGTCTCTACTAAAAATGCAAAAAATTACCCGGGTGTGGTAGCGGGCGCCTGTAATCCTAGCTACTCGGGAGGCTGAGGCAAGAGAATTGCTTGAACCCGAAACGCGAAGGTTGCTTGCCGAGATTGCGCCACTGCACACCAGCGCGGGCGACATGCGAGACTCCGTCTCAAAAAAAAAAAAAATTATTCACACAATATCTGCAAAATGGTATTTGAATATTGGTTTTGCAAATCTATCAAAAGTACCTCTCCAATTTTCAAGAGACAACGCCAATCCTGGAGTTATCAGTGAGAGGAAGATTTGGTATTCCGCCTAGACTGTGGCGAGTTCACCTGTGGACCCTTAACCCAGAAACTTGCATTGACCATAGTTTTACCATGTGGCAAATACATGTTGTCAACTCAAACTGTGAAAGTAGAACCAATCAATATTGAGTATCTGTAAAATCCGAGTGTCTAAATCTTGTTTCATATTTAATTTTAAAAATCCAAGTGTCCAAATCTTGTTTCATATTTTTTAAAATCCAAGTGTCCAAATTCTTGTTTCAAGTTTAATTTTTAAAATCCGAGTATCCAAAGTCTTGTTTCAAGTTTAATTTTTAAAACTTAAAGGTAATGTAGCAAATCTTTTTTAGGATCTTAACGTGTCTGGTATTTAAACTTATGAAAGAAATACAAAAAGAAGAATAATACCATTACTGTCAATAAATCCAAATGGTATCTTCATTTTCAGAATCACGTCTTTTACTACCTTCTTCAAACATCACTTCCTCTCCACTACTTCCCCCAGTGCTTTAGGCAAATCAGTGATTCACACCGCCCCTTCCACCCCAGATTCTTAAAAGGATCCACTGTGCACGAACGAGAAAGCCCCACAATCCAAGTACATTGCCCTAGTGATCTTTGATGATTTGAAAGGCACCTGTTAAAATGCCAAAGCCCAAAATTAGATCCTCAAGGGCTCCTTTTCTTTCTTGACCACACTTCTCTTTTTCAATGCCTGCCTCATCCCTTGAGGCCAAACGATTTCCCATCCAATAGCCCTTCCTCCTTCCAGTCAAACCTAAATCCTGCCCTCCATCACCACCAGCCCCAGCCGGGTCAGAGGGCTCCAGTCCCAGCATCAATCGCCCTCCCTCGCCCTGGGAAGGGAACACCGGCCCAGGTCTTGCTCCTCTCCTCACCCCCGCTGCCAAATTCAGAGCATCTCTTTCTCCGGGTGCACATTTCCGCAGGACCCTTTCTATCTTCTTCCCCCACTGCGCTGCTTTCAAAAGCCCCCAAGCTCTGGGCTCTTCAAGTCTCCTCCTCCCACCCCCTCCCTCTTGCTCCTCGGCCTCCACTTACCCCTCAGTCTTAGGCCCTCGGTTCGACAACCTCCATTTCCTTCAGATTCCATTCCAGAGCTGACTCTCCCCGCTCCCTCAACCGTCTCCCCGGGGCCCCTCTGGTCGCAGTCCCTCGGCAGCCCCCAGCTCCATCCCAGACTCCCCACTCACCCTTGGCAGCAGGCGCCCCCCAAGCTCCCCTCTCCTCAGCCTCAGCTCCCGCTCACCTCCGCGGTCCGCGTCAGGTTCCCCGGACCCACCTCCGAGTCGGCGTCCGAGCCGCCGTCGGAGTCCGGGACCCTCCCCTCGCCGGAGTGAAGTGCCCCAAGCGGCGGGGGCGGAGCTCGGGGCGGGGAGCCGGAGTGGAGGCGGGGGCGGTGGCGGCTGCGCACAGGCATCGCCCCGGCCGCCGTCACCGCCGCACCGGCAGCCGCTCTGAGCCGAACCGGAACTGCTTCGGGAGGCGGGGCCCTACCGGCGGGGGGCGGGGTTCTACTGGCGGGGGGCGGGGCCTACACTGGAAAAGACGCGAGGCTCCAGATGGGCCAGAGAGAGGAGCCAAGAGCAGCAGCCGCGGGGGAGCCCGAGGGCGCATGCGTCATGGTGGAGGCCAAAGCTAGAGGAGGAAGCGGGGTTAGCGGAGGTGGGGCGGGGCCTGTGGGATTAGTAAATAGGGTTAGGGCATAGAAGGAGTTAAGTTATCTCAATTAAGTTATCTTAATTCCTCTGGAGGGAGCAAGCAATTCTCCAATAGCCAGCCCCCAATGATCATTGTTATAATTTACTGCCCTTTTATTCTTTGACAGTGTCTATGCCAAATGCAGTATAAACATCTCATTTAATCCTTGTGCTAAGGCCAGGTGTGGTGGCTAAAGCCAGGCGTGGTGGCTCACGCCTGTAATCCCAGCACTTTGGGAGGCCGAGGCGGGTGGACCGCCTGTGGTCAGGAGTTCGAGACCAGCCTGGCCAACATGGTGAAATCCCCGTCTCTACTAAAAATACAAAAATTAGTCGGGCGTGATGGCGCACACCTGTAATCCCAGCTACTCAGGGGGCTGAGGCAGGAGAATCGTTTGAACCCAGGAAGTGGAGGTTGCGATGAGCCAAGATCGCGCCATTGCACTCCAGCCTGGGCAACAAGAGTGAAACTCCATCTCAAAAAAAAAAAGAAAAACAGGCCGGGCGCGGTGGCTCAAGCCTGTAATCCCAGCACTTTGGGAGGCCGAGGCGGGTGGATCACGAGGTCAAGAGATCGAGACCATCTTGGTCAACATGGTGAAACCCCGTCTCTACTAAAAATACAAAAAATTAGCTGGGCACGGTGGCGCGTGCCTGTAATCCCAGCTACTCAGGAGGCTGAGGCAGGAGAATTGCCTGAACCCAGGAGGCGGAGATTGCGGTGAGCCGAGATCGCGCCATTGCGCTCCAGCCTGGGTATCAAGAGCGAAACTCCGTCTCAAAAAAAAAAAAAAAAGAAAAAAAAAAAAGAAAAAAGAAAAACAAAACTTTGTGCTAATTCTTCAAGAGGGATCATACAACACAGAAAGGTCAAGAAACATATTGCCTGACGTATTGCAAACTGATATTCCAGCCCAAATCTCTCTAACATCAGAACCTATATTTTCCTCACTCCACCATGCTGTGCCACCCTGAGGGAAGGCCTCCTTCCAAGCCAGGCCTAGCATAAACCGAGTTGAAAGCCAGCAGTAATCTGGACACGAGCCCCTCTTTGGCCTTGCTTCCCCACACAGTGCCAGGCTGACTTCAGTGGTTCCGAAGGGGGTGGAAGCAGGTTCTGGGGTGGACCCGAGTGCAGACCGCTTCCATGGGATGCCCTGGTATGGCCTTTCCCTTCAAACTGGTCTTTTTTTTTTTTTTTTTTTTTTGAGACGGAGTTTCGCTCTTGTTACCCGGGCTGGAGTGCAATGGCGCGATCTCGGCTCACCGCAACCTCCGCCTCCTGGGTTCAGGCAATTCTCCTGCCTCAGCCTCCTGAGTAGCGGGGATTACAGGCATGCGCCACCATGCCCAGCTAATTTTTTGTATTTTTAGTAAGGACGGGGTTTCACCATGTTGACCAGGATGGTCTCGATCTCTTGACCTCGTGATCCACCCGCCTCGGCCTCCCAAAGTGCTGGGATTACAGGCGTGAGCCACCGCGCCCGGCCCAAACTGGTCTTAAGGCCAAGGGCAGCTGGGAACCTCCCCACTGCAGCTCATATCCTTCCCAGCTCCATCAGGGCCACTGAGAAGTCACATGAGAGAAGGCGAGAGATATCTTATCTCTTTTCTGATAACCAGCTCTGGCAGAAGGACAGGTTGACCTTTCTCAGTTTCTATTTTGGGACCCAAAGCCCTTAAAGGCAGAGGAATCTCCCTCTCACCCTCAAAATGTTTCTGATGACAGTCAGCCCCTTTGGCTCTCAAAGTCTAGGGCAACACTCACCTCCCTTCTCCCCGTTTGACATACAAGGACCTCTTCAGCCTTTTCTTCTGAGAAGTCAGCCATCTTCATTACAGAACCATTGTTCAAACCTTCCCCCATTGGCCTAGGGCGGTGGCTCACACCTGTAATTCCAGCACTTTGGGAGGCTGAGCCAGGTGGATCCCTTGAGGCTGGGAGTTTGAGACCAGCCAGGTCAACACCGCAAAACCCTGTCTCTACTAAAAATACAAAAATTAGCACGGCACACGCCTATAATCCCAGCTGCTAGGGAGGCTAAAGCAGGAGAATCACTTGAACCCAGAAGGTGGTGGTGGCAGTGAGCCAAGATGGTGCCACTGCACTCCAGCCTGCTTGACAGAGTGAGACCCTGTCTCAAAAAAAAAAAAAAAAAAGCACCTCTGCCCATGAATCTTGCAGGCATTCTTTAAATGAAGCCCTCCATGTCTCTTACCCATATTTCTCTGACTCTGCAACTCAGAAAACTGTCCCTGACCTGCACAATTCAGAGACTCATCCAACAGACATCCACTCCAGCTCCTACCCAATGTGTGGCCCACCTAGACGATACAGTTCTTTTTTTTTTTTTTTTTTTTGAGACAGAGTCTTGCTCTGTCGCCCAGGCTGGAGTGCTGCAGTGTGATTTTGGCTCACTGTAACCTCCGCCTCCTGGATTCAAGCAATTCTCCTGTCTCAGCTTCCCGAGTAGCTGGAACTACAGGCGCCTGCCACCACATCCAGCTAATTTTTGATTTTTATATTTTTAGGAGAGGTGAGGTTTTGCCATGTTGGCCAGGATGGTCTCAAACTCCTGAACTTGTGATCTGCCCGCCTCGGCCTCCCAAAATGCTGGAATCACAGGCGTGAGCCACCAAGCCTGGCTGACTGTATGGTTCATTCAGTTCTTTCTATCATTCATCCTTGGAACCAGCCACCTCCTCTGCACCCTGGATCTCTAACTCAGTCCTCAGAACCTTATAGCCTTAGGCAGGGCTCTACACCTACTAACTCCACAGACGTTTCTAAGCACTTGCTGTGTGTCAGACACAGCATGTCCTTTGTTTCATTTAATCCTCAAATTCTCTGAGGTAGGTGTGATTATCCTTACTTTACAGATGAAGAAACTGAGGTTCAGGGAGGTTCAATGCAGAGTTCTCTCTGATTCCATCTTCTCATGGAGTTTGGGGGCTGAGGGGAAGCTTGGGGAGGAAAAGGTCTTGTCCTCTGCAGAGGCCCCTGTGACTTGCTGAGTCACTTGCTCCTGTCCCACCTGTCCCTGTCAATCTCTGGGAAGGAGAAATGACACTGGAGAGGCAGAGAGGAGTGACCACAGAGGCAGAGGGTGGGCGGGCTGGCCCATGGCTGAGACCTCGCTCCCAGAGCTGGGGAGAGATGACAAAGCCACGCCTTGCCCCAGTATCCTGGAGCTGGAGGAGCTCCTGAGGGGGGGGAAGTCTTCTTGCAATCGCGTGGACGAAGTTTGGCCCAACCTTTTCATAGGAGATGCGTGAGTGGTAGCTGGCCAAGGGGCATGGGGGTGGGGACGAGGAGAGACAGTTCTTGGTCTCTTTACCAGACGCAGGAGGGTGGAAACAAGAAGAAATAGCTCTGCTCCTAGCATCCCAGGCCAGGGACCTTCTCCAAGACCCCCGGATGCCGAGGACAGTGCAGTGACCAGGCATGGCCACCAGGGGGAGCAGGGACTTCACCTGCCTGAAAGCAGGGAGTTTCCCAGGGATCTCAGGAATTTTCTCGCATTTCCAGGACAATTGGCAAGTCTAGGGGCAGAGGCCTGGGAAATAGTATTTGGGGCATGATATGGGGTAGACAGAGAGCCCCTCTTTCTGGGCCCAGCCTCCCTCCTCTGGACACACATGGTGGAGAAGCCTGACTGGAGGTGATTCAGAGAAGGTGTTGCCTTTAAACATTTGTAGGTTAGAAGCAGGTATGAGGTGGTAGCCAATAGAGGCCGGATGTGCGTGGGAGGACATGGGACAAGAAGGGAGGGGCAGCCAGGTTCCAGGGCTGAAGCAATCCCTTCCTTCCTGTCCTGGCCAAGGCAGGGGCAAATGCTCTGAGGAAGCAAAGAGGGTTTTGGCCAGGCGCGGTGGCTCACACCTGTAATCCCAGCATTTTGGGAGGCCGAGGTGGGCGGATCATGAGGCCAGGAGTTTGAGACCAGCCTGACCAACCCTGTCTCTACTAAAAATACAAAAATTAGCTGGGCGTGGTGCTGCACGCCTGTAATCCGTCTCTACTGAAAATGCAAAATTTAGCTGGGCATGGTGCTGCATGCCTGTAATCCGTCTCTACTAAAAATACAAAAGTTAGCTGGGCGTGGTGCTGCGCACCTGTAATCTCAGCTACTCGGGAGGCTGAGGCAGGAGAATTGCTGGAACTCGGGAGGCGGAGGTTGCGGGGAGGCGGAGGTTGCGGGGAGGCAGAGGTTGCGGTGAACCGAGAGCGCGCCACTGCACTCCAGCCTGGGCGACAGAGCAAGACCCTGTCTCAAAAAAAAAAAAAAGAGGGTCTTAAGATCCACCCCTCCCCTCCCAACACATACCACTGGCTTTTCCACCAGAAAGCGTGGGGCTGTGGAGTTAGACCCTGCCTGGAGCTTGCTGGGGTTGGACTCTCTTTGGACCCTAATGGCTCAGTCCCTCTGCAGCAGGGGGCCAGGCAAAGCCTTCCTCCTGGTCCTCCTGGCTTGGCCAGCATCCAGTGCTCTTCCTGCCCTCCCCAGGGCCACGGCAAACAACCGCTTTGAGCTGTGGAAGCTGGGCATCACCCACGTGCTGAACGCTGCCCACGGGGGCCTCTACTGTCAGGGCGGCCCTGACTTCTACGGCAGCAGTGTGAGCTACCTGGGGGTGCCGGCCCACGACCTCCCTGACTTCGACATCAGTGCCTACTTCTCCGCGGCTGACTTCATCCACCGTGCCCTCAACACGCCTGGGGGTAGGACTTGGGGACCAAGCCCATATCCCATCTTGCTCAATCATGGCGAGGATTCCCCATTTCCCCTCAGTCATCAGTGCCCTTCCATCCCTGGTTTTTAAGAATCCTCTGCTTAGGCTGGGCTCGGTGGCTCAAATCTGTAATCCCAGAATTATGGGAGGCCAAGGTGTTCGGATCGCCTGAGGTCAAGAGTTCGAGACCAGCGTGGCCAACATGGTGAAACCCCATCTCTACTAAAAATACAAAAATTAGCCAGGGGTGGTGGCACGCGCCTATAATCCCAGCTACTCCCGAGGCTGAGGCAGGAGAATTGCTTGAACATAGGGGGCGAAGGCTGAAGTGAGCTGAGATCATGCTACTTCACTCTAGCCTGGGCGACAGAGCAAAACTCCAACTTAAAAAAAAAAAATCCTCTGCTTAATGCTCCAGCATTTAATGGAAACCTACTCCTTCCCAGCTGGGGAAACTGAGGCCCAGAATACAAGGTCATGCCATGAGCATCCCTGAGGCTGAAAGCCATTTCTCCCAAACAGCAGAACAGTACTTTCTCTGCAACACTCGGCTTTGGGAAAGCACCATTTGGTACCTAGATGTCTGCCCCAAAGTACTTTCTTTCTTCTTCTTTTTTTTGTTTTTTTTTTCTGAGACAGAGTCTCACTGTCGCCCAGGCTGGAATGCAGTGGCGCTATCTCAGTTCCTCCACCTCCAGGGTTCAAGCAATTCTCGTGCCTCAGCTTCCTGAGTAGTTGGGACTACAGGCGTCCACCACTACACCTGGCTAATTTTTGTATTTTAGCAGAGCTGGGGTTTTACCACGTTGGCGAGGCTGGTCTCAAACTCCTGACCTCAAGTGATCTGCCCGCCTTGGCCTCCCAAAGTGCTGGGATTACAGGCGTGAGCCACCACACCCAGCCCCCAAAGTACTTTTAACTAGAAAAGAAATATATCTTCAAATACTCAGGATACAGCAAAGGAGCCCAGGGAGGCTGGTGTCCTGGCTTTGTGTCCATCCTAGAAGACAGCTATGTCCCTTGCTACATGATCCTGGGCAAGCCAGTGTCCCTCTCTGGACTTCAGTTTCCTCATCTATGTGACAGGAATGACAAGATTACAGCTCACATGACTTTTTAATATCCAAAGCACTTTGACATTCTTTTGTTCTTTATCCATTGATTCACCAGCTATTTACTGAGTATCCACTATGTGCCTGGCACTGAGCTAAATACTAGGAATCCAGACTTAAAGAAGCAGGGTCCCTGCCATCTTGGAACTGGTGGAAAGACAGTCAAATTGTGAATAGTATAGTGAGAGCTCCTCATAGGAGTGGGCCAGTGTGGAGAGCTCTGGGACCACACGGCAGGGGTGCTCAGCCCAGAGGATTAGGAAGGTAGCGGGGGACTTCCCTCTACAAAGGTATTCGTGGGTCATATGCAAAAAAGATGAGCCGCTCTGTGATTCAAGCAATACTTTGAGCAGTCAAGAAAGCCTGTGGAGGAAGCCACGTCTCAGCAGAAACATGGTGGATGAGTAGTGGAAGTTAGTCAGATGAAGACCAGGGGAGAGGATTTGCAGGTGTTTGGAATAGCGTGTGGTAAGGGTGGAGGTCAGAGACCATGGCAGCTTCAAGGAACTGCAAGTTCTTCCACGTTCCTTGAAGGTAGGGAAGGGATGGTCTGAGATGAGGCTACAGGGGCCAGCTCTTGAAGGGTCTTACAAGCTATGTTAAGAAGTTTGGAGGCTGGGCGCGGTGGCTCACGCCTGTAATCCCAGCATTTTGGGAGGCTAAGGCGGGTGGATCACCTGAGGTTAGGAGTTTGAGACCAGCCTGACCAACATGGAGAAACCGTCTTTATTAAAAATACAAAATTAGCCAGGCATGGTGGTGCGTGCCTGTAATCCTAGCTACTTGGGAGGCTGAGACAGGAGAATCGTTTGAACCCGGGAGGCAGAGGTTGCAGTGAGCCAAGATCACGATATTGCACTCCAGCCTGGGCAACAAGAGTGAAACTCCATCTCAAAAACAAACAAAACAAAACAAAAAGTTTGGAAGCCAGGAGCAGTGGCTCATGCCTGTAATGCCAGCAGTTTGGGAGAACGAGGTAGGAGAATCACTTAAGTTCAGGAGTTCAAAACCAGCCTGGGCAACATAGTGAGACCTTGTCTCTATAAGGAAGAAAGAGAGAGAGAGAGAGAGAGAGAGGAAGGAAGGAAAAGAGAGAGAGAAAAGGAAAGAAAAAAAGAGAAAAAAAATTTTGGACCCTATCTGAAGGGTAGGCAGAGCAGGTGTTGATCTACCCATTTCGCCGATCAGAAAACTGAGGCTATAAAGGCTGAGTGGCTTGCTGAGGATCATAGAGTGTGCCAAGGCAGGGTCAGGACAGGAACTTGGGTCCCCATCCCAGCCCGTGGGTGGGCCGGCTGGTGGGAAAGGGTTTTTCACCAGGATGTCTTCCTCAGCCAAGGTCCTGGTGCACTGTGTGGTGGGTGTGAGCCGCTCCGCCACGCTGGTCCTGGCCTATCTCATGCTGCACCAGCAGCTGTCCCTGCGCCAGGCAGTGATCACCGTGAGGCAGCACCGATGGGTCTTCCCCAACCGAGGCTTCCTGCACCAGCTCTGCAGGCTGGACCAGCAACTGCGGGGTGCCAGCCAGAGCTGAAGTCCCAGGTGAGGCCTCAGGGGGCGAAGCTGGATGTGGTTGGCAGGAAGAGGCCAGGTGAGGACCTGGGCTGCCGACACAGGGTTGGGTTCTTCCTGGAATGGTTAGCAGGGCTGCGTGTGGCTAGAAGTGAGGATTAAAGGGGGCCTGGCCTGCTCCCCAAGCTGCTGGGTTCTCTTCACCTACCCAGGGTATCACCCAAGGGCCCGGCCTAGGCAGTCCTCCTGTAGGACCCCCAACCTGTCTCCCCCACCCCACCTGGATCCTTCAGACCCCAAAGAGAAGAGAAGGACTAGGACACGAAGGCGTGGGAAGTGTGGAATGGAAGAGGGGAGGCCTTCCTACCTGGTCCTGGTGCCAACCTGCCCTGCCTCAGCTGAAAGACTGTGGGGGCTCCCCTAAATCCCACCGAGGCATCTGCGCAGCCAGCCTGGACCCTCCCGCACCTCCACATCCCGTTCCCCTGAGGTCTGGACCCCAGGTACAGTGCCACAGAGAAAACCTTCCTGGCTTAGCTAATTCTCATTCATGAGCTGAAGCCAGGCCTCCAGGGCGGCTCCCCACCCCGCAGGGCCTGCCTCCAGCTCTGCATCCCCTCCAGCTCCTTTCCTGTCTCACCTCAACCCTGTCTTTGGCTGTCCCTGCCACCCTACTGCAGAGGAGCTGCCATTTGGGGCTGGGTGACTACCCTGGGTGTACTTGGGAGCTGGAACAGCAGCAGCTTTTTCCTCCCAGAAACCTCCCAGGGTAGGGCCTGACTCTCTCCCTGCTTCCCACCCATAAGAGCAGTTCCTGTCTCTGAAGGCACAGCCAGCCCCACCAGAAGGGAGGCCCTCCAGCAGCATGGAGCCCTTCCCATGTGCTGGCTGGAGGATGAGCATCTTGGGGCGGAGGATTAGGGAAGTCTCTGGGGCTAAGTTTAGAGTTTGGGGGTGAGTGTGATAAGAAACTTTGGGTTATAGCTGGGCTTGGGATTGGCCTGGGGCCAAGCTGTGGCATGGAGCTCTGTGGGTATGGGGTTTGAGGGGGGCATGATCCCTGTAGAATGGCAAATTCCCAGCTTGCTCTCTCTCCTCTAGACAGGATCCAGGAACCTGGCAGAGCAGCAGATCTCAGACCATGTCCAGTCACCCCTCTCCCTCAGCCTGGGGCCTTAGGCACCCTGACCTCTGATCTCAGTATCTTTCCCAACAGGGAGCTGACTTTGGAGGAGTTGGCTGGGCAGGAGTGCAGCACTGCACAATTCACGGAGGTGTTATCCACCAAATTGTGCAACTGGAGGCCCTAGGAGTTACACAGTGTGCAGTCTGTGCAACTGTACACAGCAGCTCTGGGTCTAGGGACTTTGAAGGACAAGGGGACCATGGGGAGAGTCATCTCTGTCCCTAAGCCATGGATACCAAATCTACCTCCTCAGCTCTCCCAGCAGCTGCACTTACTTGACTTTATGTGCAGGGCTCAAGGCAGAAGCAGGTTTAGGTGACAGCTCTTATCTCTGCCCCAACAAGTTTGGGCCTTGGTTCACCTGCCTGTAACACAGAGCTTATCTCTCTTCCAGAGCCGGTCCTTACTCCCTGCCATGGGGCTCTGCCACTTTTTCACCCTGGCACTGGTCCTGCTGGTGCTGTTGGAAGCTCTGGCCCAGGCAGACACACAGAAGATGGTGGGAGCCCAGTGTGGGGTCCGCCCTAGAGCCTGCTACTCCCTCCGTTTCCTCCTGGTGCCTGCACCCCCTCTCAGCTACTGTCTTCGGTCTCCACAGGTGGGAGCAGGCTGCCCTCTCAGCCAAGCCCTCAGGCTTCTTGGCCAGGGACCCCAAGTTCCCTGGGGGAATGGGGTGGGGAGGAGAGAGGAAGGGGGTTTCTAGGTATTCGTGATAGCTGTTTGCCACAGCTGCCTCCAGCAGCTCCCCTCAGGGCTCAGGGAGCCCCAAGAGAGTCTGAGCCTTAGTTCCCTGGAGCTCAGACCTCAGAGACCCAGCGGTGTGGCTGCGAGCATGGGTGTGTCCTGTCCCCATCATCTGGGAGTGCGAGTGGGGAGTAGTGTCAAGGTATGGGTATATGACAAGAGTCTGTGGATGACAGAGGTTTCTGATAGGCCCAATTGAAGGTCCTCAGCTGACCACAGCCTGGGAAGAGACCTTAAAGACCATCTCTTGGCCGGGTGCAGTGGCTCATGCCTGTAATTCCAGCACTTTGGGAGGCAGGTGGATCATGACGTCAGGAGTTCAAGACCAGCCTGACCAATATGGTGAAACCCGGTCTCTACTAAAAGCACAAAAAAATTAGCCAGGCGTAGTGGTGCTCACCTGTAATCCCAGCTACTCCAGAGGCTGAGGCAGGAGAATCGCTTGAACCCAGGGGGCGGAGGTTGCAGTGAGCTGAGATTGCGCCACTGCACTCCAGCCTTGGCCACAGAGCGAGATTCTGTAACAAAACAAAACAATAAAACCATCTCTCTGGCTTCAGGGGACAGTGGGGCCTAGGTGTCCCTGCCCTTTGGGTTGGGGAAGGATCTTGGCAGAGGTTGGGAGCAGCCCTGGATATACCGCTTCTGCCTGCAGCCCAGGGCTGTCTGAAGACCTGCTCCACACCTGTGTCTGTTTGCGGGCCTGTGTCGCTTCCCTCAGCCTGAGTCTTCTAGGTCTTTATCCTGGGCCAGTCCATCATCCTTGGCCCCTAACTGAGGGTCCCTGGACCTGGGTTCTGCTGTTGGCAATGCCACCAGTTTGCGTGTGATTTTTGGCTGATCTCTTCACTATCCTCCTCCACATCCGTCCAGCTTGCACTTTTTGCCCTTCTTCCATAATACCCTTAAAGGCCAAGGGAGAGGGTTTCACTCCGGTCGCCCAGGCTGGAGCGCAGTGGTGCAGGCAGGGATCAGGGCTCACTGCAGCCTCGACTTTCTGGGCTCAGGTGATTCTCCCACCTTAGCTTCCCAAGTAGCTGGGACTACAAGCGTGTGCCACTACAACCAGCTAATTTTTTGTATTTTTAGTAGAGACAGGATCTGGCTATATTGCCTAGGCTGGTCTCAAACTCCTAGGCTCAAGCAATCCTCCCACCTCAGCCTCCCAAAGTGTTGGGATTATAGGCGTTAGCCACTGCACCTGGCCAAGGGGCCTTTAAAAATGGTTTATCTGATCTTCCTCCTCCCATGATCAACATACATGTATGCAACAGGCCACAGTCAGACGTGGGCCGAGTTGCCTTGACTCTTAGCAGGGCTGGGACTGAAGCCTGGGCCTGGAGGGAAAGGTGCCTGGCTGGGCTTGGCACTGACCATGCCATGGAACCAGTGGACAAGTTGGGAGAGGCAGGGGAGGATGGAAGAGGGGAGCAGACAGCATGCTTTATAATTAAACTCAATTCCAAAAATAGAAGCAGCATCAAGTGTGTGGAGACAGGCAGCTGAAAGCCGGCAGCACAAACTGCCCGTCAGAGAAGTGCACAGCCTGGGCCAGATACTCCCACAGGTAGGTGAGTGCCCCTAATTGCGGAGTCGGGGGGGGGGGGGTGGGGTGGGTTCCTGAGCATGCTGGGTAATGAGGGCCAGGACACTTGGGAGGGGTGGGGTTTGGGTTGGGTGGGGAACCAACTGGATCAGAGATGGAAGCACAAAGTATAGTAGAGTTAGAAAGACCTGGGCTTGAATCCTTACTCCCACATCAATTGGCTGTATGACTTTGGGTATGTTGCTTAACCTCTCTGAGTCTCAGTTTCCTCATCTGTAAAATGGGGATGATAATATTACCTGCTTCATAAAGGCACTGTGAATGTTCAGTGAGAAAATGTAACCACCTAGCTCTGTCTGGCACATAGTACATCCTTGGTAAGTGCTAAATATAATAATTATTGCTGGAGAGAAAGAAACAGGAAATACAAAGATAGAGAAGAAAGCTTACTGTCCCACGGGGGAGATGCCCTCCACCTAGGATATGGCTGGGGCTGGAAAGGGTAAGAGTAATTATAGTAGTGATAATAATAGTAAGATGCACGATTTATTGAGCATCTCACATGAGACAGACCCTGTGGGAGGTGCTTTACATTCATTATTACATGGGATTCTCACAGCAGCCCCACTGAAGAAACTGGCTCAGTGAAGACCACACAGATGCCAGTACCAGACCTGAGAATTCTGCCCGGGTCCGCCCTCCCCAAGGCCCACAGGCTGAGCACAGAGACCCACATCTGTTCCCCACTGGCAGCCACATGCCACCCTTCTGCAGGCCAGGCTCCTCACTGGTCCTGCACTGAGATCTCCAGCCCCACATGGCCTGTGGCCACACTCCTGACTGGCCCCTCTTGGGTGGAGTCAGAAAGGGTGGGCAGGAAGAAAGTCTAGGGGACCATCTGAAGCTGCAGCTGAGAGGTGGGTGGCAAGCAGCTGCCCCCTGCCCCAAGGAAGCCTGTGCCTTGGCCTGAAGTTGTGGGCACCCAGGGCAGTGTCACGGGAGGCTTCGAAAGCTCATGAGATTCCTGGGGGGCGGGGTGGTGGGAGACAGGGGCAAATGCGGGAGTGACCCAGGGCGGAGAGATACAGAGACAGAAAACAAGTACGTGGACTTGCAAACAGCAGCAGTGCAGGAGCTGGCCAGGAAAAGCCCTGCCTACAGAGGCAGCTGCTCCACTGAGCGGCGGAGGCAGGAAGGGGTTAAGGAGGAGCGTGGCACCAGGGAGAGAATGAAGGCTGCAGGGAGCAGGAGGGGAGTCTGGCTGGGCCCTGGCTCTGCTCGATGTCAGGCCTGTGCTTCATGCAGCTGGGGCCCGAGGAGACATAGAAGGCAGTGTCCGGCAAGGCCCTCCAAGGACCAAGTCTCGGGTCACAGAAACCAGAGGAGCTGCCACAGCCTCAGACTTCCCCTCCTTGGGAGGGCCTGGGGTTTGAAGGATGAATCCCTGGGTGGATGGCTGGGCCTGACTCTGGCTGATGGGATGAGGCAGGCCCCCAGTGGGTTAGAGCAGACAGGTGGGGCTATGTCCTGAGCATCGGGAGCCAGGGCTTAGGTGGAACCTGAGCAGCAGTAGGGCTGAGTCCAGGGGAGAGCCCTGTTCTTTAGACCTGGGCTTAGGTCCCCTCGGAGGCAGAGGCATACACTGTGGCCTATCAGCCCCCAAATCCTTGACCCCTCTGGAGCCTCCTGGGGGTGTGGGGTCCAGTTCTGTCCTAGCGGGAGCCTGGCTGCTGCTCCTGGGCACAGCTGGGCTGCAAGGCACCCATTGGCCACCGGGGGGCAGCCTCACACCATGCCAAGCTCCGTGAGCCCCACGCCTGTCCCACTTCCCAAAGCCCCATCTACCGCCTGGGGTGGTGCAGCCCCACCTGGTGGCTCCAAACTAGTGTGGCTGTTGGACTCTCCTGGGGCCCGGGGGCTTCTCCTCCACCATACCACACTGCCCTGTGCTCTGCAGTGACCGCACATCCAGACACTCCTCTCTCATTCTCCGGTCAGATTCCCGGAGCAACCTGAAAGTCAAGTCCAGGATCCCTAGCATGGGAAGATAAACCGTGGTCCAGAAGGGGGCAAAGACTTGCTCGTGGCCACAGAATGAGCAGAGTCCCAGGGGAGCCAGGCTCTCCTCCCTGCCTCTGAAGCTCTCTTCACACATCTTCAGGTAGCCTCCCATCTTCACGGGGGGTTATGGAGCCAAGAGTCTTCAATCCCAAAGAGATACCAAGCAGAGAGGAGGCCTGGGGATTTGGAGGGACTGGAGGGCCCACCGCAGTCCGCAAGGCCATGCACGGTCAGCTCTCACAGGTGCCCTGGCCAGCACCTGGAATTCTAGCCGCTTCACAGTGTTTGTGTTCCGGGTGGAACCTGCCCAGCCCTGTTCCACTCAGGCAGAGTCCTGCCCTGCACCCACCCCCACAAGCCCGGCCCCAGACCATATCCTAGGTAGGTGGTAGGCCACTCAGCCTGCCTGGAGAGGTCACAGTGGGGGATGAGGAGGACAACTGGGTCTTCGCTTCCGCTTTGCCCAACAGCCTCCCACTGGGTGAGCCTGGCCAAGTCGGCGGCCTCCTGGGTACCCGTTTCCCTTTCTGGTCCTGGCACTACCTACCAAAGGGAAAAGATATTCTTCCCTGTATGCACCTTCCCTAGTCACTGGTCCAAGGGATCAGGAGCAGTTAGCAAAGAAAGCCCCTCCTCTCCAACACAACGCTGGGCCCATGTTCTGGTGCCACTGAATATCCAGCTCTGCAGGGTCCCGGACTCCTTCAGCCAGCTGATGCTGGAAACAAGCCACCCAACCCGGGTGGGGCCTGACACCCAGTGCTGGCCTGAGTCGTGGGGGTAAGGAGGAAAACCCGGGGCCTACAGGCAGGTGTGTGGCTCAGCAGTGCCAGGCTCACCTGAGGAAACAGAAGGGTTAGTGATGACTCTCTGGAGGCCCCAAAAATGGTAACTAAAGACTTGGGGATAGACTAAAACCCCAGCCTTGCTACTCATGAGCCGTACAGCTTTGGGCGTCACTTTTTAAACATTCTGAGCTTCAATTTCCTCCTGGGTAAAACAGAGATGGACATGCCACGAGTGAGGCATCAGGCTTTTTGTTGCTGTTGAGACGGAGTCTCTCTCTGTCGCCCAGGCTGGAGTGTCATGGTGTGATCTCAGATCACTGCAACCTCTCCCTCGCAGGTCCAAGCAGTTGCCCTGCCTCAGCCTTCCGAGTAGCTGGGACTACAGGAGTGGACCACTATGCCGGGCTAATTTTTGTATTTTGGATACAGAGTTTTGCCACAGGCCAGGCTGGTCTCGAACTCCTGACCTCACGTGATCTGCCTGCCTTGACCTCCCAAAGTGCCCAGCCAGAGGCATCAGGCTTACAAGAGGCATTAGCTCATTCCATGTGGTGATGTTAACAAATACCAGCTCACAGCCCTGGCCACTTACCTGGAGATGGGCTCTGATCTCCAAGCACCTGAGAGTGGTGGGGGGACAGGGGTCTGAGGATGAGCACTGGAAGTAGCAGGTGAGGGACTTGAAATGAGCTGCCTAGGTTGGTTGCGGGGCTTCCTGGGTGCCCTGAGAGCCACAGCCATCTGGGGCTTTCATCCTACGAAGTCTAAGCTGACTTAGGGGTGAGATCTGCACTGACTAGTGCCACAAATAGGGAACTCCAAGGCTCCCTTGGCCAAAGCGTCATACATCTGCAGCTCAGCAGAGGGCAGGAGAGAGGTCTGCCCAGCTCCATAGCAGTTGACAAAGGATTGATTCCCAGGTTTGCTGGGGAAAGGTTCTAGGCCCCAGTCCCAGCTGAGCTTGTTAATAACTCATGTGAAATAGCTGAGGCCCTTCCCGCAGCATCCCCGTGGCACCTGGGCACTGCACCATGGGCCTCTCCATCAGCTGGATCCACTCTCGGGGAGCCTGCCTCCAGCCACTGTGGTGTTCACTCTGTTCCAGGATGGACTCACTGCAGAAGCAGGACCTCCGGAGGCCCAAGATCCACAGGGCAGCCCGAGGGGCCCCGTATCAGCCTCCCACGTTGGCTTCACTGCAGCGCTTGCTGTTGGTCCGTCAGTCTGCCATGCTGAACCACATCAATGAGGTCTGGCCCAGGCTCTTCCTGGGAGATGCGTGAGTAAGACCCACGTTAGGAGTGGGGGTGGCAGAAGGGTGTGAGGTTCACATGGGAATGGGGGTATGAGCCTCTCCCAGAGCCCTCCAGGGCAGAGGGGGCACCCTTGCCTCCCACTGTCTCTTTCCCTATTTTTCTTTCCTTTTATATTATCACTGCTTTTAACTGTGAACTAGAATGCACATAAGAAAAGTGTGTGCATTCACAAGGCTGGGCATGGTGGCTCACGCCTTTCTTTAATCCCAGCACTTTGTGAGGCTGAGACAAGTGGGTAACTTGAGTCAGGAGTTCGAGACCAGCCTGGCCAACATTGCAAAACCCCATTTCTACTAAAAATACAAAATATTAGTAGGGTGTGGTGGCAGATGCCTGTAATCCCAGCTACTCAGGAGGCTGAGGCAGGAGAATACCTTGAATCTGGGAGGTGGAGGTTGCAGTAAGCTGAGATCATGCCACTGTACTCCAGCGTGGGCAACAGGACTTTTTTGAAACTCCATCTCAAAAAAAAAAGAAATGTGCACAAAGCATGTATGAACAGCTTCATCACCCAGTGAAGAGAAAGGACATTACTTGTCTCCCAGAAACCTCTACTGAGTCTTTTACTTTCTTTTTTTTTTTTTTTTAAGATGGGGTTTCACCATGATGGCCAGGCTGGTCTTGAACTCTTGACCTCAGGTGATCCACCCCCACCTTGGCCTCCCAAAGTGCTAGGATTACAGGCGTGAGCCACCGCGCCCGGCCTAATACTGAATCTTTTTTATTATAATTTTTCTATTCTCTGTGGTTAATCACTATCTGTTGAATTATTTCCCTGTTTTTATTTAAAGTTTTACTACCTATATACTTAAACAGTGTAGTTATTTTCACCTGTTGTTTAAAATTATATGAGTGGAATCATATTGTGTGTGTTTTGTGCTTGGCATCATTTGCTCAAATTTGTGAGTCACCCACGTTATTATGTGTATTTGCAGTTCATTCATTTTTTCACTGCTGTAGATTTCATTATGTGATTATGCCACAGTTTATCCATTTTACTGCATATGGACATTTGAATTGTTTCTACTTTTTCACTATTATGAACAGTGATCCTAATAATTTTTTTTTTACATTTTTATTTATTTATTTAGAGGCAAGGTCTCACTCTGATGCCTAGGTTGGAGTGCAGTGATTATTGTTATTCACTGCAACCTCAAATTCCTAGGCTCAGCAATTCTCCCACCTCAGCCTCTCAAGTAGCTGGGAATACAGGTGTGCACCACCACACCTAGCTAATTTTTCTTTCTTTCTTTTCTTTTTTTTCTTTTTTTTTTTTTTTTGAGGCAGGGTCTCACTCTGCCACCCAGGCTGGAGTATAGGAGTATAATCTCCACTCACTGCAGCCTCAACCTCCCAGGCTCAGGTGATTCTCCTACCTCAGCATTACAAGTGGATGGGAATACTGGCATGTCCCACCATGCCTGGCTAATTTTTGTATTGTTTGTAGAGATTAGGTTTCGCCATGTTGCCCAGGCTGGTCTCGAACTCCTGAGTTCAGGCAATCCTCCTGCCTCGGTCTCCCAAAGTGTTGGGATTACAGGTGTGAGCCACAGTGCCTGGCCTGAAAAGGAGTCTTTTTTTTTTTTTTTTTTAATTCAAGATGGAGTCTTGCTCTGTCATCCAGGCTGGAGTGCAGTGGAGCAATCTTGGTTCACTGCACCCTCTGCCTCCCGGGTTCAGGGTTCAAGCAGTTCTCCTTCATCAGTCTCCCAAGTAGCTGGGATTACAGGTGCATGCCACCACACCTGGCTAATTTTTGTATTTTTAGTAGAGACGGGGTTTCACCATGCTGGCCAGGCTGGTCTTGAACTCCTTGACCTCGTGATCTGCCTGCCTTGGTCTCCCAAAGTGCTGGGATTACAGGCATGAGCCCCTGTGCCCAGCAGAGTCTTGTTTGTTTTTTTTTTTTTTTGATGGAGTCTTGCTCTGTTGCCCAAGCTGGAGTGCCGTGGTGCAATCTTGGCTCACTGCAACCTCTGTCTCCCAGGTTCAAGCAATTCTCCTGACTCAGCCTTCCAAATAGCTGGGACTACAGGTGACTGCCACCGTCCCCAGCTAATTTTTGTATTTTTAGTAGAGATGGGTTTTCACCATGTTGGCCAGGCTGGTCTTGAACTCCTGACCTCAGGTGATGCACCCACCTTGGTCTCCCAAAGTGCTGGGATTACAGGCGTGAGCCACAGCGCCCAGCCCAAAAAGGAGTCTTAAACGCCAATGGGAGGATCTCCTTCACCCTGGGCCAACTCACAGGCTCTTGTCTTTACCCTTGGTGGGTGGTGGGCAGGGGTGTTTGCAAACTTCAGGCCAGCCAGAGCTGCCCCAGTGAGATCTGCCTCCACCCTCCTAACCCCTTGTGCCCTCCCCTCCAGGTACGCAGCCCGGGACAAGAGCAAGCTGACCCAGCTGGGAATCACCCACGTCGTGAATGCCGCTGCAGGCAAATTCCAGGTGGACACAGGTGCCAAGTTCTACCACGGAATGTCCCTGGAGTACTATGGCATCGAGGCGGATGACAACCCCTTCTTCGACCTCAGTGTCTACTTTCTGCCTGTTGCTCGATACATCCGAGCTGCCCTCAGTCTTCCCCAAGGTGCGCTTCTAGGGCAGGCATGGTGAGGGGTGGAGGGTGGTGGGGTGTGCTTTGGGACTCTCCATTTTTCCAGTAGCATTGGTGGGTGGGAGTCCAGAGAAACAAATCCTTTCAGCAACCCTCCCACTCCATGGGGTGAATAGCTACTACCATTCAGTGAGTGTCCCCTTCAGGGACACCCTGGAGACCAGCAATCACAGACATAACTAAGATCCAGTGGGGTCATCAGCATCACCACATCCCTCATAAGAGGCCAGGCAATGGACAGGTACAGGACCCAGAGAAACTCTTGAGCAGCTCCTCTAAGATGAGGCCTTGGCATAGAGCTGCAGGGGCAGGGGAGAGAGCAGAACTCGAGGGCAAGGGAGGTAGATGGACCCTGCCTGTAATTAATGCAAACCCAGGGACCCCAGGAATTCAGTAAACCCCCTTCCCCTGGCCCAGAGTTGCAAAGGATGCCTGAGGAAGCACCTGGACCGGGAGAAGGAAATCACAGCTGCTAACCTAAACCTAACCCTGCCACTAACTTGCGATGTGACTTTGAGCCAGTCTCTTCTCTCCAGGCTTCAGTTACCCCATTTGACAGGGAAGACAGTGTTAGCATTCCAGTGTGCTGTGGAGGATGGTTATGGGTGTCTCTTCTTCCCAAAGGGATGGGCGGTTCAAGGGCAGGTAGCTGATGCTAGGTTGGTTCTCCCCACAGGCCGCGTGCTGGTACACTGTGCCATGGGGGTAAGCCGCTCTGCCACACTTGTCCTGGCCTTCCTCATGATCTACGAGAACATGACGCTGGTAGAGGCTATCCAGACGGTGCAGGCCCACCGCAATATCTGCCCTAACTCAGGCTTCCTCCGGCAGCTCCAGGTTCTGGACAACCGATTGGGGCAGGAGACGGGGCGGCTCTGACCTGGCAGGCAGCCAGGATCCCTGATCCTCCATCCAGCATGGCCCGACCCCACCAGCCTGGCCCTGGGGACAGCAGCCTCTGCTGTTTCTAGTGATCCTGAGATGTAAACAGCAAGTGGGGGCTGAGGCAGAGGCAGGGATAGCTGGGTGGTGACCTTTTAGCAGGTTAATTTCCCTGACCCAATCTAGAGATTCTTTATGCAAAAGTGAGTTCAGTCTGTCTCTATAATAAAATGTTCACCGTCATAAAGATAGGTGATTGTTTGGTGGTCTGTGGGGCAGTGGCTTACTCTTGGGATGGTCACAAGGTTCCAGATGGCTTGCCAACTCTGATTCAGTGGGATGGCAACCTCGGGGAGGGGTCTGAGTCCATGACAAAGCCTTCATGAGGAAGGAGGACAGGTGGGAATAATTCGTGAAATCTGCCTTGGGTGCAGGAGGAAGGAGTGGGGGTGTAAGTGTGAGGATTAGATGACCTTGTCCTCATTTTGTCGTCCTCGCATCCTCAGGCAAGAGTTAGGTTGTCTGATAAAGACTCAAGTTCAGCCAGGCGCGGTGGCTCACGCCTGTAATCCCAGCACTTTGGGAGGCCAAGGTGGGTGGATCATGAGGTCAGGAGATCGAAACCATTCTGGCCAACATGGTGAAACCGTGTCTCTACTAAAATACAAAAAATTAGCTGGGCATGGTGGCACGTGCCTGTAGGCAGGGGAATCACTTGAACCTGGGAGTTGGAGATTGCAGTGAGCCGAGATCACACCACTGCACTCCAGCCTGGCAATAGAGCAAGACTCTGTCTCAGAAAAAAAAGACCCAAGTTGAATGTATCGCCATTCTCTCCAGGCCCATCCTACCCAAAGCCGACTATCAAAATTCACTGTGCACAAATAGCTTCTCTTGAAACCAATCAGTCTTCTCATTAACACTCTGCTTTCAAAAGGACAGCTTAAAATTAGACACCTAACAAATAAGAGCATTAAACAAGAGGATGATGGGGTTGGGAAGGAAGCACACCAGAAATACTAGGCAGAGGATTGTTATATGATGGAACAAAACAGCTCTGAGTTTCTACGTTCTTATCTTAGCACAGCATTAAATAAAACAATAAAGCCCCCCCCCAGTTCTTCACCTGTAAATACATCATCATAAAAACTCAAGGTATTTATGAGGATTAAATGGGCAGCTTTTCTCTACCTCTCTTGCTGCTTTTAGTGAGCTCTTGCCTTCTTTCTTTGTGTATGTGTGTGTTTTGGGGGTTTCTGGTTGTTTTGAGACAGGGTCTCTGTGGCCCAGGCTGGAGTGCAGTGGCACAATCAGCTCACTGCAGTCTCGACCCCTGCACCCCAACTCGAGCAATCCTTTCAACCTCCTGAGTAGCTGGGACCACAGGTGTGAGCCACCACGCCCAATTAATTTTTTTAATTTTTTGTAGGTTGTCCAGGCTGGTCTTGAACTCCTGGACTCAAGTGGTTCTCCTGCCTCAGTCTTCCAAAGTGCTGGGATTATAGGTGTGAGCCACTGCGCCTGGCCTCTTTCCTCCTTTGGCGGGCCCTTCAATGTCAAGGTTGCTCAGGGTTGTATCCTCTGCCTCCTCTCTCCTGCAGTGTTTCTCTCCCAAATTCTCTGCAGCACTTGGTCCCAATCCCACGTTGCTGTTGGCTGCCTCGGGCGCTCTCTGGGTCTTTTCCAGAGGGTGTATGTATGTCTTAGGTGGAGGATGGCAGGAGGGCTGGTGCAGCAATATTCAGCTTAGTCACAGGGCCCAGCCCCCACTAGGCAGGTGTAAACACTCCTGGACTCCTCACCCCAGGAATGAAAGACTGTTTTCAATTCATCCTGGGGGTGGTGGAGTCTGATTCTCTAGTAGACAAAGCCAGTCCCAGCTCAGCAGCCTCACCTGCCCATCCCAATTCCCTTGGATCCCTTCTCTACCTGACAGCTCAGTGCTTGTTGCTGTTTCTTGCTCATCACCATCAGTGGGACCCAAGGTAGTGCCTCCAGAAGCCAGTCATCCTCATCTGAGTGAGCTGGGGTGGGTGCACTGAGGCTGTGACAAAGCCACACTCTGGGCCTCGAGCCTGGGTTCCAGCAGGTCACCTTCTTGGGGCTCTGTGGATTGGGTGCAGAATCTGGGGCTGCAGGGGGAGATTGAAGGAAACCATGAGGAGGTGGGTGGCAGGAAAGCCAAGCATTCACCAAGTACCGAGGAAATCGAGGCTGAGCTTCAGACTGGCACCTCCCCTGGGATGCCTCCCTGCCTGCCACACTCACCCAGGGAAGCCTGTAATACTGTATCTCCCTCTTCTAGACAGCAGCCTTGTGAAAGGAGTTGTGTATTGTGAAGACCATGACTTTGGAGCCAGACTCTTTGGGTTCAAATCTACCTCTGCCTCTTGTCAGATGTATGATCTCAGTTAATCTCTCCATATCTATCCATAACACAGGATTTATGACAGCCACCACATAGGATTGTTATAAGGATTAAGTGGGGCATATAGAAAAGTGTTTTGCACAATATGTGGTGAGTTCCCAGAAATGATAGCTGTGGCTGGATGCAGTGCCTCACGCCTGTAATCCCCATACTTTGGGAGGCCGAGGCAGGAGGATCGCCTGAGCCCAAGAGTTTGAGACTGGTTTGGGCAATGTGTCAAGACCCCATCTCTTTTATAAAAATAATAAAATAAATAAACAAATGATAAATCACAGATCAATCATCATCACAGCACATAGTGCCTGGGCTCCAGTCTTGGACTAAAATCTGACAATGTTCTCAGTGCATCGAATAAATGGATGAATGAGTAAAAAGTAGCTGACTTAAAGGCAAGGTGGTATCCTGGATTGGATCCTGGGGGTTTTTTGTTTGTTTTTTGTTTTGAGATGGAGTCTTGCTCTATCGCCCAGGCTGGAGTGCAGTGGCACAATCTCAGCTTATTACAACCTCTGCCTCCCAGGTTCAAGCAATTCTTCTGCCTCAGCCTCCCGAGTAGCTGGGATTATAGGCGCCTGCCATCACGCCCAACTAATTTTTGTATTTCTAGTAGAGATGGGGTTTCACCATGTTGGCCAGGCTGGTCTTGAACTCATGACATCAGGTGATCCACCCACCTCGGCCTCCCAAAGTGTTGGAACTATAGGTGTGAGCCACCGCACCCGGCTTAATTTTTTTTTTTTTTTTTTTTTTTTAGAGACGAGGTCTCGCTATGTTGCCCAGGCTGGAGTGCAGTGGCTATTCACAGGCGCAATCCCACTACTGATCAGCATGGGAATTTTGACCTGCTCCATTTCCAACCTGGGCTGGTTCACCCCTCCTTAGGCAACCTGGTGGTCCCCCGCTCCCGGGAGGTCACCATATTGATGCTGAACTTAGTGCGGACACCCGATTGGTGTAGCGCACTACAGCCCAGAACTCCTGGGCTCAAGCAATCCTCCCACCTCAGCCTCCCAAATAGCTGGGACTACAGGCATGCGCCCCCGTGCCTGGAGGCTTAATTTTTTTTAAAACTGTTTTTCATTTATTTATTTTTTTAATAGAGACAGGGTTTCACCATGTTGGTCAGGCTGGTCTTGAACTCCTGACCTCAAATGATCCGCCTGCCTCAGCCTCCCAAAGTGCTGAGATTACAGGAGTGAGCCACTACACCTGGCCTTGGATTGGATCCTGGAACAGAAGAAGAACATAAGTGGAAAAACTGGTGAAATCCAAATAATGTTTGTGGTTTAGTTAATAGTGTTACAGCAATGTTAATTTCTTTGATAAATGTAGCAAGGTTATGTAAGAAGCTAACATCAGAGAAAGCTGAGTGGATATACAAGAAATGTCTCTGCTATCTTTATAAGTCTTCTGTAAATCTAAAATTATTTCAAAAATAAAAAAATTAGCTGACAATTACCAACTGCTTTGCATATGCCAGGCACTGTGCCAAGTTCTTTAGATACATAATTTCTTTTTTTTTTCCAATTTCATCCATAATTTTTTATGTCTTTTGAAAACACACAGAGCGCAGGAGCGCAAGGCTACAGTGAGCCAAGCTGTGACTGCCCACTGCACTCCAGCCTGGGCGATAGAGTGGGACCCTGTCTCTAAAAAAGAAAAAAAAGAAAAAAATCACCTATCAAATACAGCAAAATGTTAAGATTTTACCATATTTATGGAGCCGTGGGAATATAGGTGTTTATTATATGATTTTTTTATATTTTAAAAAATATTTCATAACTTTAAACATTAAAAATAAATAAATCTACAAACTTCTAAATTAGGAACTTCCTATTCTATATTTAGGTTTTGAAACCGTCAAGTCAAATGGATTTTAGGAAGTATTCTGGGCCGGGCACAGTGGCTCACGCCTGTAATCCCAGCACTTTGGGAGGCCGAGGCAGACAGATCACTTGAGGTCGAGAATTGGAGACCAGCCTGGCCAACATGGTGAAACCCCATCTCTAATAAAAATATAAAAATCATAGGGGGCATGGTGGCGCATATCTGTAATTCCAGCTACTTGAGAGACTGAGGCACGAGAGTCACTTGAAGCGGGAGGCAGAGACTGTAGTGAGCCGAGATCACGCCACTGTATTCCAGCCTGGGAGAGAGTGAGACTCTGTCTCCAAAAAATAAATAAATAAAAATAAAACTTAAAAGAGGCTACATGACAAATAATCTTGCTTAAGAAAAAAGGTAATGATGATTCAGTTGGTAGTATTTAGATAAAATAACTGTGTTGAAGAGAAGCTAACCCAGTAAGTCATACTCTCCATCGTTTCTTTCATTCCTCACAATACTGTAGCGTGGGTCCTGTGGACACCATTTTATGGGTGAGAACACAGGTGCAGGGAGATTAGGCCAGAACAGCAGCTAGCATTGATTGAGAGCTTTATTATCTACCCGTGCTTTAGTTAGCCAGGCTAGGCCAATGGTTCTGACAGCCCCTAAACCTCAGTGACCTAAACTCAACAACACTTTATTGGTTGATTGACATTTTTATTTTTGAGACAGCATCTCACTCTGTTGCCCAGGCTGGAGTGCAGTGGTACGATCACAGCTCACTGCAGCCTCGACTTTCTCTGCTCAAGGGATCCTTTCACCTCACCCTCCCAAGTCGTTGGGACCACTGGCACAAGTCACCACGCCCCGCTGATATTTTGTAGAGACAGGGTCTCCCTATGTTACCACACTGGTCCTGAACTCCTGCACTCAAGTGATCCTCCCGCCTTGGCTTCCCAAAGTGCTGGAATGACAGGCATGAACCACTGCGCCCAGCCACGCTTTATTTTTTTATTCACAACACAGGTTGATGGAGGGCCAGGAGAGTAAGCATGGAAGAATGGAGGCCAGGTCTACCCCTGCCCCTCAAGGTCCATGGGCCAGAACCAGTCATATGGCCACACTTAACTGCAGGGAAGCTGGGAAATAGTCTAGGTGGTGCCCAAGAAGAAGAGGAAACTGCAGATATTGGTGATCATGAGCTTTCTACAGTGGGCATTAAAAAGAAACAAAATATACACATACACATACACACATGTATAATTTATATGTATTTATCATGTTTACATTTGTATTAATTTAGAAATTATATGTGTATATATAATCAAACTCTCATAAACTCTAAGAGGTAGATATTGTTGTTATTCCCATTTTACAGATAAGAAAACTGAGCCCTAAAAAGCTTTAGTAAACTTTCTCAGGTTGCTTATCTAGTCGGGTAGAATCATACTGCCAACTCAGTCAGTGAAACTGTTCTTTTTTTTTTTTTGAGACAGAGTCTTGCTCTCTTGCCAGGCTGGAGTGCAGTGGCGCAATCTTGGCTCACTGCAACCTCCACCTCCCGAGTTCAAGTGATTCTCCTGCCTCAGCCTCCCAGTAGCTGGGATTACAGGTGTCTACCACCACACCCAGCTAATTTTTGTGTTTTTAGTAGAGACGGGGTTTCATCATATTGGCCGGGCTGGTCTTGAACTCCTGACCTCAGGTAATCCACCTATGTCGGCTTCCCAAAGCGCTGGGATTGTAGGTTTGAGCCACTGCACCCAGCCTATGAACCCGTGTTCTTAAACACTTCCTGAGCCTCCATTCTGGATTAGCCTTAGTGACTTGCTGGCCAAGAGAAGGCAGCAGAAGTGGCATTCTGGGGCTTCCAAGGCTGTCATAAGACATCTTGCATTTTCTGCCCGGGTCACTTGGAATATGCTTTCTGGAACTCGGAGTCACCCTGTGAGAAGTCTGCCTACCCCACTCTGCCATGCTGGAGTGGTCATGGGTAGGCTAACTGGTTGACAGCCTCACTGAGCCCAGACACTAGACATTTGAGTGACCTTGTGTCTTGTACACTCCAGGCCAGCACATCTGCCAGTGAAATACCACAGAGTGACCTCTGTCAATGCCATGTGGAAGAGCAGAATCATTTACTGAACGCTCCTGAATTACTGACTCAAAATGAGGTATCAGAAAACGCTCTTGTTTGGAGTCACTAAGTTTTGGGGAAGTTTGTTACACATCAATTGTGTTACACACAATAACTAGCACAGGGACAGAGCCAGGTCTGACCAGCAGCCCTGGCTTGTAGCCACTTCATTAGCCTCTGGAGAAGTGTGTGAGTGATGAAGGGACAGGGTGGCCAAATCCATCCTCCCATGCTGAGCACATGGAGATGAGGGACCCCATGTCTACAGGGGAATGAAGATGGCAATAGAGCCCCGATGGAGACCAGGATAGATGTTAGGGGCTGAAGGAGTATATTGGTGGCAAAGGCCTTGAGCTGGAGAGGGTGGTGAGGCTACCAGAAAGAGAACCATACCCCCCACTCCTCATCCACACCCCCAGCTCTTTCCTAAGCTCCAGCCGCCCTGCCTTCCTCCCGAGCCAACAAACTGCCACTGAGAGGCCCGAGACCTCCTTCCTGCCCACGGCAAGGCCTCCTGGGGGGTCTTCAGGTCTCTAGCTCAGAGCCAGGCCTTGACCGCTGCCTCCTCTGTTTCTGCCCCTAGGTGGGGAGAACAGCTGTGGACTCCATAGCCAGGGAGGCCTTGGCGGAAACTTGGTTGGGGAAAACTCAAGGGGAACTGGCACACCCCAGGCCATCCTCCCCAGGTACTGCCCTCCCTAGCAAGCAGGAGGAACCGCCACAGTTGTTCTCCTTTGCCTCAGATCACTCTGCTTGTCTCAGCTCATTCCCCCAGGTGTCTGCATTCATCTCATGCGTGCTTCCTAAGCCATATGATGTCGGTCAGCCTGGCCTCTCTCCTCGGGAGCTGGTAGCATTTCCCCTCCTCTGAGGTTTTCTGCACCTGGCTGCTACTTCAGAGCCTCCCATCAGCCCATGCATATGCCCCCGCTCCCTCCTCAGAACCCTCCTCCTTTCACACCTGTGCAGATGTTCTGGCTTTGCCTCCTGACCCTCTCAGCCTGCAATAGGGCTCCTGGAACCCATGACTAGAACCCCGTCAGACTAGGCTTGTGGGCTCCAGCTTAGTGATAGTGATTGCTAGGACCATCCTGACTTTGATAGTGATTGCAAGGGAGGGGGCACACTTTAAAGGGAGTGCTGGAGAAGGCATCGCTTCACTTGAATGATGAACTTGAAGGCAGCAGTGCTAAGGGGGAAACTTGGGGGTGGGGTGAGGGGGCTCTTCTGGTTCCTTTCAGTCATGCCACGTGAATATGAATGCAACTCTGTCCAGCCATGCAAGGCACCCATCCTGCCAGCACCCCTTTCTGAGGGGTTCCTTGGCTCACAAACTCTTTACAGGGTGGATCTGTTGTCCTAGCCAGAAATGGCTGCATCAGGATGGGCCCTGGTTAAAAAAAAAAAAAAAAAAAAGTATTCAGTGATGCTTGTTAAAACAGAGCAAGGAAGACTTCAGGACCACTGAGACAGGTGTGGGGACCACAGCAGTGGGATTTTGCAGCGGGAAGAAGAGATTGGGCTCAACTCTAGATACGGCATGGGCAAGTGGGAATGTACAGATGAGGAGAGGGGTAGAGTTAGTGGAAGGAAAATTGCCAAGAGGAAAATATCAGAGATAAGAGGGACTTTGGTTAAACCAGCCTAATAGGATTTTTGCTGAAAACGGGCCAGGGTGGCTGGATATCCCCTAAAGAAGGTGGAGGAGGGGAAACCTGATCGGATATGCAGGGGAGCAGGGACAGGGAGGAGTTCCTGATAAACTGACTTAGTGGGGTTGTTGCTAAAACTCGATTTTACCAGGAAGTGCACAGGTGGGCCTAGGAGAAGGTTCAGGAGCCTGACTGAAGTTTGGTCAAGCAAAGAATCTTTGTCTAGCGCTGGCCAGGGACCTCTGCTTGCCTCCCAGTATTCATTCTCCCCTTGACTTTGGCAAAGAGCCTCGGGTGTTAGCTGGGTGGCCATGAACCCAGTTAAAGTAGAACATTTCCCAGCCTCCTTGCAGGTAAGTGTGACCAAGTGACTACATTCTGGCCAATGAAATGTAAGAGGAATTCTTGTGTGGAACTTCTTTTTTTTTTTTTTTTTTAGACGGTGTCTTGCTCTTGTTGCCCAGGCTGGAGTGCAATAGCACGATTTCGGCTCACTGCAACCTCCGCCTCCCAGGTTCAAGCAATTCTCCCGCCTCAGCCTCCTGAGTAGCTGAGATTACAGGTGCCTGTCACTATGCCCAGCTAATTTTTAAAATTTTAGTAGAGATGGGGTTTCATCATGTTGGCCAGGCTGGTCTCAAATTCCTGACCTCGTGATCCACCTGCCTCAGCCTCACAAATGCTGAGATTACAGGTGGGAGCCACCGTGCCCGGCCTGAGAAGTCTGTTTAAAAGGGAAAGACTAGGCTGAGGTGTGTAGATCACCTGAGGTCAAGAGTTCAAGACCAGCCTGGCCAACATGAAGAAACCCTGTCTCCACTAAAACCACAAGAATTAGCCAGGCATGGTGGTGGGTACCTGTTAGTCCCAGCTACTAGGGAGGCTGAGGCAGGAGAATCGCTTGAACCCAGTGGGGAAGGTTGCAGTGAGCTGAGATGGCGCCTCTGCACTCTAGCATGGGCGTCAGAGTGAGACTCCATCTCAAAAAAAAAAAAAAAAAAAAAATTCGCCTGGAGTGTGAATGTGAATGCAGGGTTCCCTGCTCGTCCTGGACCGCCTCTGCCCTCCACATGAGAGAGAAATGATTGTCTTGTTTAAGCCACTACTTTACAAGTCCCAGTTACTTGCCCCAAACCTGGTCTTAACTGTTCTGTCTCCTGACCCATAGGGAGCCAGAGGTCTGTGAGGCCCTTTCATGGAAGAGCTGCCATTGTGGTGCTCTCTGGGAGAGTCTGAATGGGAAATGGAATCAGAGTTGGCAGGTTGGATGGGGAGGTGGTGGAGAGATCAGGAAGCAGGAGCCAGGAGGCAGCAGAAGTCATCAAGAATCGGAGGCAGGCAGCTGCAGCCATAGGAACCTCAGAGGCAACGCCGAGGACAGTCGAGTCCTGCAACCAGAGTCCTGGGAGGTGGAGCAGCTGGCAGGGGAGCCACGGGCCATCCCGGGAGGTACTCCCATTCCTCAGCAGAGTCTTGCTTTCAAGTGTGTTACTCATGAATCTCTGAGGTCACCTCAGGGGAGGTTCACCTTGTGGCACCTGAAAGAACCTCATCATTCACTCCTTGAACCTCGATCTCACCACAGGTACCACCTAATGAGAGGGAGCACCTTTGAGAGGATGGTGGGTCAATGGATCTGGGCCTGTCCCAGAAATGGACACCACATGGAGGTATGTGGCCTGACCTCACTCACTCTCCATCCAGCATTGTCCCCCTGAGAAGCAGCGACGTGTCTCCAGCAAGGAGATGGTAACACACCCTGCCACCCGCACACCGCCACCACCAAGCTGTGTCGCTACCTGGGGCGGGAATGAGAGGCAGGAAGAACGGGGCCTTGGGTGCACGTGTACCCGGTTTTCACTGGGACTCCCCTTCTTACCCAGCTGTGTGAGCCTGAGCAGATATTGAACTCATCTGAGCCTCAGGTTTCTCAAGTGTCAAAGTGGGGAGGATTTACAGCCTTGCACAGCTCTGCTGCGAGGATGGAAATCATGAAGCAGCCCAGTGCCTGGCACATAGTAGGCGCTCAGTACCAGCTTGAGCATCTTCTCCTTCTGCTGAGACAAGCAGGGGTGCAGAAGGAAGACCCATACCCCCACCCTTCCTGAGTGGGCGGTGGGAGGGCTGGTCACACAGACCCCAAGTGAGACGCCATCTTTTCCTGCAGCTTCTCAAAAAAGCAGTGCGGGGGGGTGCGTGGGTGAGGCGGGAGGACATAACAGGGCCATCACAGCCAGCCAGTTTCTAAAAGGCCCTCATCTGGTTTTTCTTCACATTCTTTTAAAGATATGTATATAATTTACAAACTTTTGCCAAGCAGTTTTACAGAATAACAGGCTCTGCATTCTATTATAGATTTCCTAACTACGGTTGTCAACTTCCATTAGGATATTAGGCTGTCATGACAAATGCAGCCCTCCTACGTAACACCCGAATTCTCCAATTACTACAGTTTTTGCTTAATGAAAAGATTCTTGCAGACTCTCCAGAATCCCAACTGATCTTTATTCTGGTCCTTAATTTAGAGAAAAGGAGAGAAAAGTAAAATGCCTTACATGAAAACTACTCACTTTTTCAAAAAAGACTGTGGTGTGGTCTGGCCAAAGTATATGCATGTTCGTATATGCACACACACACACGTGCACACACACTCACGTGCATGCACACACGTATGCATGCATGCATGAAGCAGGCTTATGAGAAAAATCTGGAGTGTCTTGGAATTTTTTTTATCAGTTATAGCTCAATAAAAACGTCCTCATAAAATTCTAGGTAAGTGATTGCTTCGCCTACAGGATGGGGCTACCCGAATCCCAGGGAAGCCTGCCTGGTGTGATTTGGGGGAGGAAGGGCAGAAAGCCAAAGTGGATTCCTCCATCCTCCCCTCAACCCCACCTCCCTCACACACAACAGACACAATGGGCTCCTCTAAGGAACTGGGAACAGCGCATGCTAGAGAGGAGGTAGGGGAAGCCTCCTTCTTTCTGAAGCTTGTCTAAGTCTGTCCAGCTAAGAGTCCAGAAGGCAGTAAGCCCTGTGTCAAGCATAATATTTTGAAAATACTGAATGGCTGTGCTTTTCATTCCTCTCCCCAACAATCAAGTTCTCTAGAAGTAAGGTTGCCAGATAAAATACAGGACACCCAGTTAAAATTGAGTTTCAGTTATCAACAGATAATTTTTTCACACAAATATGTCCCAAATAATGCATGGGACTAACTTATACTACAAATTTATTTATAGGCCGGTACAGTGGCTCATGCCTATAATCCCAGCACTTTTGGAAGCCGAGGTGGAAGGAACACTTGAGACTAGGAGTTCAAGACCAGCCTGGGCAACAAAGCGAGACCCCCATCTCTACAAAAAATAAAGAAAAAGTAGCCAGGTGTGTGGCGCATGCCTGTAGTCCCAGCTACTCAGGAGGCTGAGGTGGGAGGACCGCTTGAGCCTGAGAGGTTGAGGCTGCAGTCAGCTGCGATGGTGCCACTGCATTCTAGCCTGGGTGACAGAGCAAGATCCTGTCTCAAAAAAAACCAAACCAAAACAACAACAAAACAACAAAACCCGATTTATTTGGAAATCTTTCAACCCTACCTGGAAGTCATTTTGTCATTATTGTCCTAGAAAAATGGGAAAGGGAGGCCACATTCAGTAGGAGGAGGCCAAGAGGAGAGGATATTCTGGTAAGAAACGAAAGAAAGAGGATGCTTGAAGAAGAGGGGAGGTGAGGACGGGCAGTGACGGAGGTCTGTGGAAGTGACCTCCCTTCTCTAAGACAGTGTCCCAGAGGCAGTGGGGGTGCCATACAGAGTGAGGAAGAAACTGAAAGAGGGGGGCTTTACTCTTTACTCAGGCTTCTGGAAGATCCTTTTGCACCAACATAGACTGGCAGCAGCCAGGCTCAAGGGGCTCACAGCATCAAGGCCTTCTTGCCACCTTGCTTCTTGCAATAAGCCCTGATGTCACCCATAATCCGTCTTGGGCAGGAGAAAGGAATTTGAAGTGCTTGAGATTTTTGTTGTTGTTGTTGTTGTTGTTGTTGTTATTGAGACAGGGTGTCACTCTGCCACCCAGGCTGGAGTGTAGCGGTGCATTCACTGCTCACTGCAGCTTCAACCTTCTGGGCTCAAGTGATCCTCCCACCTCAGTCTTCTGAGTAGCTGGGATTATAGGCACACATCACTAGAACCGGTGGTTTTTGATTTTTTTGTTGTTGTTTGGTTTTGGTAGAGATGTTACCCAGATCGGTCTTGAACTCCTGGCCTCAAGTGTTCCTCCTGCCTTGGCCTCCCAAAGTGCTGGAATTACAGGCGTGAGCCACAGCACCCGGCCCACTTGAGCTTTTAACTGGAAAGGGACTGTGACATTTTATTTATCATTTAACAATTTAAATGTTCTCAGTTCCCAGTAGGACGGGGCCGGTTGTGTGAGGAAAGATAGAAGAGCCAAATAAAAATAGACACCTCACTCTGTGCAAATCCTAGTGCAAAGAATAGCAGCAACATGAGGACAGTGCACGGCGTCTCTTACTGGTACTTTCCACTCAGATTCTAGAGTACTTTCCAGCTTGTAATAGGTGATGGTTCACTATTTGCTGTACAGAAATGGTCAGAGGGAGTGAATTTTTGATGGTTTCAAGCCCGACTGCAGCCACAAGGGTCTCTCAGGCTCCTGGGTTATGCCCGCGGACATCCTTCCCTCCTGAAACTGGCCTCAGGGACAGTCCCAGACCTTGTCCACAGACCCTTACGTAGTGAGTTGCTTTGCTAACCTAACCCACCCCCATCCTGTTGGAAAAGCTATAGCAGCAGGATTAGAAAGCCTTTATTAAAACAACAATGGTTATGTGCTAGGGCCTGGGTTAAGCACTGTGTATTATTTCATTTATTCTTGAACATACAAACCTCTCAAAGTCAAAATCATCAGAAAATGCATCATCAAAACCTATCCAGAATCTGATTTACTTCTCCCAACCTCTGCCGCTACCACCCTTGACCAAGGCAACCAGCATCTCTTGCCTGGACATCCAGAATAACCTCCTCACTAGCGTCCCAGCCTCTACTTTTTTTGTTGTTGGCTGAGCACAGGGGACTTTATTGATGGTACACGACAAGGTGGGGGTCCCTAGGCCCCTCCCTCTTCAAGGGGTCTGCATGGAAACTGTGAGGAGGAACAATTCAGTGTGGTGAGGGACTCAGTGTGGCAGGGACTCCCCAGCAGTGAGGGCCTCTCTTCCTCTTGTGCTCTCACTGGGGCTGGTGGTCCAGGGGTCTTACTCCTTGGAGGCCATGTGGGACATGAGGTCCACCACCCTGTTGCTGTAGCCAAATTCATTGTCATACCAGGAAATGAGCTTGATGAAGAGGTCGTTGAGGGCAATGCCAACCCCAGCATCGAAGGTGGAAGAATGGGTGTTGCTGTTGAAGTCAGAGGACACCACCTGGTATTCAGTGTAGTCCAGGATGCCCTTGAGGGGGCCCTCTGACGCCTGCCTCACCACCTTCTTGATGTCATCATATTTGGCAGGTTTTTCCAGACAGCAGGTCAGGTCCACCACTGACACGTTGGCAGTGGGGACATGGAAGGCCATGCCAGTGAGCTTTCCGTTCAGCTCAGGGATGACCTTGCCCATGGCCTTGGCAGCGCCAGTAGAGGCAGGGATGATGTTCTGGAGAGCCCCACGGCCATCACGCCACAGTTTCCCGGAGGGGCCATCCACGGTCTTCTGGGTGGCAGTGATGGCGTGGACGGTGGTCATGAGTCCTTCCACGATACCAAAGTTGTCATGGATGACCTTGGCCAGGGGCGCTAAGCAACTGGTGGTGCAGGAGGTATTGCTGATGATCTTGAGGCTGTTGTCATACTTCTCATGGTTCATGCCCATCACGAACATGGGGGCATCAGCAGAGGGGGCAGAGATGATGACCCTTTTGGCTCCCCCCTGCAAGTGAGCCCCAGCCTTCTCCATGGTGGTGAAGACGCCAGTGGACTCTACCACGTACTCAGTGCCAGCATCACCCCACTTGATTTTGGAGGGATCTCACTCCTGGAAGATGGTGATGGGATTTCCATTGATGACAAGCTTCCCGTTCTCAGCCTTGACAGTGCCATGGAATTTGCCATGGGTGGAATCATACTGGAACATGTAGACCATGTAGTTGAGGTCAATGAGGGGATCATTGATGGTGACAATATCCACTTTACCAGAGTTAAAAGCAGCCCTGGTGACCAGGCGCCCAATACGACCAAATCCATTGACTCCGACCTTCACCTTCCCCATGGTGTCTCAGGGATGTGGCTGGCTATGAGAGGCAAGAGACAGCTATCTGTGGAACAGGAGGAGCAGAGAGCGCCCCAGCCTCTACTTTTGTTTACTGTATTCCATTCTCTACAAACCAAAGTGTTCTTTTTCAAATGCAAATCAGTTTGTGTAAGCATCACTCCCTAGAACAAATTCCAAACTCTTTTTGTTTTTGAGATGGAGTTTCCCTCTTGTTGCCCAGGTTGGAGTGCAATGGCACAATCTTAGCTCACTGCAACCTCCACCTCCCGAGTTCAAGTGATTCTCCTGCTTCAGCCTCCAGAGTAGCTAGGATTACAGGCATGTGCCACCACACCCAGCTAATGTTGTATTTTTAGTAGAGATGGGGTGTTGCCATGTTGGTCAGGCTGGTCTCGAACTCCTGACCTCAGGTTATCCACCAGCCTCAGCTTCCCAAAGTGCTGGGATTACAGGTGCATGCCACCATGCCCAGCCCAATTCCAAACTCTTTACCTTGGCCTACAGGGCCCTATGGGATCTTGGCCCTCATCTGCTAACACTCACTCCCTCTCTCACCCTATTCCAGCTGCATTGGCCTTTGAATGCATAAGGGCACAGTCCAGTTGTTGTAACAGAGACTCCAGAATACAGTGGCTTAAACAGACAGCCACTTTTTTCTCCCTCATGTCACTGTACAGAGGTAGGTGGGCAGTCTAGACAGGCAAGGTGACTCAGCTCCACAAGGTCATGCAGGGACCCAGCTTCCTTCCACCTTGTTGCTCTGCTATCCCTGAGAATATTGTCTTTATCTGCTGGATTGAAGCTGGGTCACAGCCACATCTGTATGGCTACATCCCATGGCTTTCCACTGATGCTACTTCCTGGGTGCTGCAGCATTCTGTTTATTCCTGTAACTCTGTCCACATTCTATATGTAGTCCCTTCGTCAAAATTTTATTATTTAAACTAACTCTGGTGAATTGTTCCTTGCTGGTTCCTGACCAGTACAGATCCTCTGCACAATGTATCAAAGTCAACTCCTTCCTAAAACTGAGCTCAGTCCAGCCTATATATTATCATCTTTTTTGCCTCCAAGATAGAGCCCTGAAATTTAACTGGGGTTGGCTCAAGGCACCTGTCAATGACTAAACTATCGTGGGTTGGTTGGGTGTGGTGACTCACACCTGTAATCCCAGCACAGTGGGAGGCTGAGTAGGAGGATTGCTTGAGGCCAGGAGTTCAAGACCAGCTTGGGCCACAAAGTGAGACCGTGTCTCTACAAAAAATTAAAAACAACAACAACAACAAAACTTAGCCAGGCGTGGTGGTGCACGTCAGTAGTCCCAGTTACTTGGGAGGAGGCTGAGACGGGAGGATCACTTCAGCCCAGGATTTCAAGGTTGCCATGAGCTATGATTACTCCACAGCACTTTAGCCTGGGCAACAGAACAAGACCCTGTCTCTAGAAAACCGAACAAATGAAAAAACCAAAAGATCATGGATTGGCATATGTCTATCTTTGAACAAAAGATCCATGGCAGTTTGGAATAATATCACTCAAGTATTTGTTGAGTGCCCACTGGGTTCATGGATGACCAGCACGTTATCATAGGACACTCCCATCCAGTGCCAAACTGGCCACTTCTGAGCAGTCTTTACGGAGTCTCCTGGCTCTTATGGGCAGCCCTTCCCCGTGCGCACCCCAAGCACAGCACGCATCCCTGAGCCACCAGCATGTGCTCGGGAGTCCATTTCCCCACCAGACAGTGAGGTAACCCCGGACAGGTCCTGAGTTCCTGCCTCCCTGACCTGCTGGCTGCTTCTAGAACAGGGCCTGGACACAGAGTTGGGCCTCACCTGGGTAAACTGCTAAATCCATGGGGAAATTTCAGCCCCCATTGGTTTGTTAATTTAATCCTCTTTAGGGGTATCTTAGTCCAATCAGAGCTAAGACAATGCATCAGAGTTGAGGGAGAGTGAGAAAAAGCACAGCAGTGACTGGCACGGATTGGTTGCTTAGGACAAGCCAAGAGCTTTATATGCATTATCTTATTTGATCCTCACCATAAAGCTAGAGATGGAGCCTGTTCCTGTTCCTGTTATTATTCCTAACTTAGAGATAGATGAGCTTGGAGAAGTTAAGGAATTTGTACAAGCTTAGAGGTAAGTGGCAGAGGCAGGATTTGAACCCAATTCCTTATGTTTGAAAAGGCATATCCTTCACTCCTCTCCTCTCCTGCCTCCCCCATGCAAGCAATCACCCTGTCAAGCCTCATCAGCGTCACTTTGATGCGCTAACAGGCCGTGAAGAGGAAACAGCCATCTATCTGTAAAATAAACAAGTCTTGGCATGTAGACAGAGATGCTAATAGAGACACAATCGACCAATTTGCTGAGATCACTGACAGGCTTGGGCAAGGCATTCATCCCTTGGGAAAGGCAGAATTTGGGGAGGACCTCTACCCACAGCCCCTGCTGTGGGTCCTAAGTGCTTCGGAGCTCCCCAGCAGAAGACTGACAGCGGCTTTCCCAGTGTTTCAACAGCCAGGGAGAGAAATAGAGGTATCGATTTCAGAGAAACATCCTGGTTCCTTATGCCTTTTCACCAAACACAATGTCCTCACATAGCTTAGCAATCAGAGTCAAAAGTGACAGCTCCACAGCAGACGTGACCAGGCCAGCCACCAGCAATCTCCTTCGAGAGCCACTGAAACCTCCAAAGGCACCTACACCTAGACTTTAGGAATTGTGATCAACCCAGGCAGGGCAGGAGGGAAGGTGTGTGATCATGTGAGGAAACTTGTCCTCTTGGTGGGAGGAAGGTAGGTCAGGCCCGGGCTGGAGGACAAATGGAAGGCCCCACCCCATATTTCCATCACCACACTGACTTGTCCCATTCTCAGTGATCTAGACCTGGGCTGTCCGGCATAGGGGCCGCTAGCACTTTGGGGCTACTGAGCACTTGAAAGATGGCTGGTCCAAATTGAAATGTGCTATAGATAAAATGCTCACAGATTTCAAAGGCACAGTGTGAAATAAAAAAATGATGTCAAATATCTAATTTTTCATATTGATTACATGTTGAAATAATATGTGGGCATATTTCGTGAAATGTATTATTAAAATTAATTTCACCTGTTTAATTTTAGGTGTTTGTTTTAGGGGGAGATAGTCTCACTATGTTGCCCAGACTCAAACTCTGGGCTCGAGTGATCCTTCCCCCTCAGCCCCCGAAATAGTTGGGATTATAGGCATGTGCCACTATGCCTGGCTCTTTTTATTTTTTTATTTTATTTTATTTTTTCTGAGATTGAGTCTCACTCTGGCATCCAGGCTGGAGTGCAATGGCATGATCTCGGTTCACTGCAACCTCCACCTCACAGGTTCAAGTGATTCTCCTGCCACAGCCTCCTGAGTAGCTGGGATTACAGGTGTACGCCACCATGCCCAGCTAATTTTTGTGGGGTTTTTTTGTTTTGTTTTGTTTTTAGTAGAGATGGGTTTTACCACGTTGGTCAGGCTAGTCTCGAATTCCTGATCTCGTGATTCCCCCCACCTCGGCCTCCCTAAGTGCTGGGATTACAGGTGTGAGCCACCGCACCTAGCCACTCTTTTTACTCTTGAATGTGCCTACTAAAAAATTTAAAATTGTATACACAGCTTGCATTATATTTCTATTGGACAGTGCTGCTCTAAAGGATCAAAAATAAAATGAATGACTCATTGAATTCAAAGTGAAAAAAAGTATGAACATAGTCTTTATCGGAACCAAATTAGGCCAGGCACGGTGGCTCATGCCTGTAATTGCAGCACTTTGGGAGGCAGAGGCAGGTGGATTGCCTGAGCTCAGGAGTTTGAGACCAGCTTGGGCAACATGGTGAAACCCCGTCTCTACATAAAAATGAAAAAAAAATTAGGCGTGGTGGTGCACAGATGTAGTCCCAGTTACTTGGGAGGCTGAGGTGGGAGAATTACTTGAGCCCAGGTGATGGAGGTTGCAGTGAGCCAAGATTATGCCACTGCACTCCAGCCTGGGTAACAGAGCAAGACTGTCTAAAAAAATAAAAAATTAAATGAAAACAATAAAAACCTAAAATTATTTTCATATAATTTTTAAGCGTTCTTTTCTTCTAAGATATTCAATGTTTCTATTAAAAATAAAAAGAAATATAATTATTGACTATCAAAGTTTTAAAATAAAATGATCTAAATGAACCTGAAAATCTTAACTCATTTTTTTTTAAAATTCTGTTAAATGTCATAAAATTTTGTTATAGGCTGGGTGTAGTAGCTCATGCCTGTAATCCCAGCACTTTGGGAGGCCGAGGGGGGAGGATTGCTTGAGCCCAGGAGTTCAAGACCAGCCTGAGCAACATAGGGAGACATCATCTGTACAAAAAATTTTAAAATTAGGTGGGTGTGGTCCCAGCTACTTGGGAGGCTGAGGTGGGGGGATCAACTGAGCCAGGGAGGTCGTGGCTGCAGTGAGTTATGATTACAACACTGCACTCCAGCCTGGGTGATAGAATGAGACCCTATCTCAACAAATATAAATAAATAAATAAATAAAACATTATAAAAATGAAACTATTTACAAGTCTAGTAGCCAATATAAAGATTGTTATCATAGCTGGGTTTGGTGGCTCATGCCTGTAATCCCAGCACTTTGGGAGGCTGAGCCGGGCGGATCACCTGAGGTCGGGAGTTCAAGACCAGCCAGACCAACATGGAGAAACCACATCTCTACTAAAAATACAAAATTAGCCAGGTGTGGTGGTACATGCCTGTAACCCCAGCTACTCGGGAGGCTGAGGCAGGAGAATCACTTGAACCCAGGAGGTGGAGGTTTCGATTAGCTGAGATCTTGCCATTGCACTCCAGCCTGGGCAACAAGAGTGAAACTCAGTCTCAAAAAGCCGGGCACAGTGGCACATGCCTGTAGTCCCAGCTATTCGGGAGGCTGAGGCTGGAGGATCTCTTGAGTCCAGGAGTTCTGGGCTGTAGTGCGCTATGCTGATCAGTTGTCTGCACTAAGTTTGGCATCAATATGGTAACCTCCCAGGAGCGGGGGACCACCAGGTTGCCTAAGGAGGGGTGAACCAGCCCAGGTTGGAAACGGAGCAGGCCAAAACTCCCATGCTGATCAGTAGTGGGATTGTGCCTGTGAATAGCCACTGCACTCCAGCCTGGGCAACATAGCAAGACCCCGTCTCTTTAAAAAACAAAAAAAAAGAATTGTCATTAGGCATTACAGTCATTACATCTAGTCCTACATATGGGGGCTTTAAAGAACACTATGGGGCTGGACGCAGTGGCTCATGCCTGTAATCCCAACACTTTGGGAGGCTGAGGTGGGTGAATCACCTGAGGTCAGGAGTTCGAAACCAGCTTGACTAATATGGTGAAACCCCGTCTCTACTAAAAATACAAAAAATTAGCTGGGCCTGGTGGCAGGCGCCTGTAATCTCAGCTATTTGGGAGGCTGAGGCAGGAGAATCACTTGAATCTGGGAGGCAGAGGTTGCAGTGAGCTGAGCCAAGATTGTGCCATTGCACTCAGCCTGGGCAACAGGAGTGAAATTCCATCTCAAAAACAAAACAAAACAAAACAAAAACTTTGTGAACTGTGTAATATACCAAAATATTTCTCATCTATTATGCAACTGTCAGAATACCATGCTAATTCTGGAGCGCCCCCAGAACTGTGAAGTGAAACACAGACACCACGATGCTCAGTGCTACCACGTCCTTTATACTATCTGAATCGACGAACTTGATAAGTAGAATAAGCTCTCTTTCTTGGCTGGGAAGCCCTTCCACAGTCCAAATTCTCCTAGTACTCCAAAGCAGTGTCCACCTTCAAGGTTAGTGGCAGCACAGCCCACCAACCTTCATGCAATTCAGATTTAGTTACCTTTAGTTTTGAGGATACAGAGCAAGAGAAAGGGAAAAGCATTCTCTGTGGCCTGTGGATGGTTTTAGTTACAAAAGTGGGTAAAGTCTTCTCCTTTTTTTTTTTTTTTTTTTTGAGACAGAGTCTCTCTCTGTCTCCCAGGCTGGAGTGCAATGGCTCAATCTTGGCTCACTGCAACCTCCGCCTCCCGGGTTCAAGTGACTCTCCTGGCTCAGCCTCCTGAGTAGCTGAGATTACAGGCTCCTGGCACCGTGCCTAGCTAATTTTTATATTTTTTAGTAGAGACAGGGTTTCTCCATGCTGGCCAGGCTGGTCTCAAACTCCTGACCTCAGGTAATCCACCCACCTCGGCCTCCCAAAGTGCTAGGATTACAGGTATGAGCCACCACACCAGGCTAGGTATTCTTATTTTAAATGTATATACAACAAAATCAACTCTTCTTGATAAGCAGTTTTATTGGCAAATGCATATAGTTCTATAATCACCATCATGAGCAAGATTACAGAACAGTTCCAGCAAAGCAGGATTTTTTTTTCTTTTTTTCTTTCTTTTGTAGGGACAAGGCTTGCTACATTTACCAGCATTGGGTATTGTCAGTTCCCTGTTTGTTTGTTTGTTTGTTTTTAGCCACTCTCATAGGTATGTAGCAGTATCTCAGTGTGTTTGTGTTTGTAACCTGTGGGCCCTCTTAAAAAAACACAAGGACAGGGTCTCTTATGTCCAGGGTCTAATGATGGTTCTATTTAGAAGAGTTAAAAAGTTCCCCTTTTGACCTGGCTTGGTGGCTCATGCCTATAATCCCAGCACTTTGGGAGGCCAAGGTGGGTGGATCACTTGAGGTCAGGGTTTGAGACCAGCCTGGCCAACATGGTGAAACTCTACCTCTACTAAAAATACAAAAATTAGCCGGTCATGATGGCACACACCAGTAATCCCAGCTACTTGGGAGGCCAAGGTGGGAGGATGGCTTGAATCCAGGAGGTCAGAGACTGCAGTGAGCTGAGATGGCGCCACTATACTTACTACACTGTGGCCTGGGTGACCAAGACTCTGTCTCAAAAAAAAAAAAAATTCCCCTCTTGAATAGGTGTCTTCTCCAGGACAATGCCTGGGTGGGCTTGTTGAATGAGAATGGGGGGCACCCTAGGCTTAGCCTGCCTGAGAGACTGAGACTAAGAGGGAGCTGGAGCTGAGTTGCTCTGCATGGCAATAGGAGGACTCTCTAGCCTGTTGAGGCACTCAGCTCTAGACAAGAGGCGAGAGATGACAACTGAAGAAAAAGGAAGGCTGTGACAATCGCACGTACAGAGAGGAGCCTCCTGAACACGGCAGTACACAGAAAGGCCTTGGAGATGGAGCCCAGCCAACAGTTTTCAAAGAATGGGGAGGTTGAACATTGAATGTGGAGTTGTCTGCTTCTCTGTGCTGCAGTCCCTCCACCCCACACAAAGCCTTGGGCGAGTGATGGAGGAATAATAGAAGATGGTGGTGTCAAGCTTGGAATGAAGTTGCAGGAGTGAGAGGTCAGAGGTGCCCGCGAGGGTGGAGAGGCCACAGTAGAATTGACTTTGGAGAAATAAGAGCCATCCTACTATTCCTTTCCCAGGGGGAAAACAGTCCTCTGAGATGTTGGAGAGGGCGTTGGACTTCCTGCAGCACATGGGCCTCCGTTTCTCTTGCTTTGCTTGTTTTTTTTAATATGAAGGAAGAGAGAGGTGCAGACTTACAGCTATTGGATCTGGCCTCTGGGTGGGTAGGGAGGCCTCTCCCCTGGGCTCCAGCTGGACTCAACCTCCATGCATATTCAGGTATCCACAGGGCACTAGGAGCCTCTGGTTCTCTATCCTTGTCACCCTGTTTTTGGCCTATTTTGATTAGTGAAGGATTGGAGGAGGGGTCATCAGTCTTCTGGTCAATCACATTTAGGTTCTACCCTACTGGAGGTGATAATCCAACAACCCACCAAATTCTCCTCTTGACTTTGTGTAAATTAAGTCATTGAACGTTTCCTGGATGGTGTGAAATATTCTCTCTCTCAATCATCTAGCTTGCTCAGATGTCTTTAGATATTTGATTTTTGCCCCTGGCTGAACCTACATCTTCAGAGCTCCCTCTTGCTTCCTCAGCCCTTGACTGGGGCTGGGGCTGACGCCTAGGCTCCCAGCTAAGAAGAAACCCTTCTCTCTCTTTGTCAATTCCAGCATCTCTGACTCCCATAGTTCTTGGGGTAAGTGCAGAAGGGTCTTTCGACCTTGCTGTTTTGACTCCAGTACTTGACAGCAGAGATATTTGGACTCTGACATTCTCACTTCATTGTACACTCAGATTCCGTGTGTTTGCCTTGGGAATTTTCTTCACACCAAGAAATCAATAAGAGCTAAGTCACTTAGTAGTTTTGCAATGAAGAGTACTAGTAGAAATAATCACTAGAAATAAAACTGGCAGTAGTTAATGTAGCAAATTGTGAGGAAGATCTTTGGTTTGCTGAATAAAGTTGCAGAGGACAATATAACGACCCCAAGGCAAGAGGATTGTGTTAAGTGAGGGATGTGGGAGCCTGGTGCCTCCTTCCCTACTTCTCCCAGTCCTTCACACACTAAAGCATGCCCCAAAGAGGGTGACAAGGATGGATATGAATGGAGAACCACATCATTCATTATAAGGACCTGTAGCAAGCCCTGGAAAGATTTTACTAGAAAATTAGAGGAGACTGGGTAGGATTTTGCCCGTCTCTATTAAAAAGGGGTGGCTACATTGGCAGGGCTTGGTGGGGGGATCCAAGGGCAAAGAATACTAGGGCCATTGAGGAGGGAGGTTGACAGAAGAGAGGGCCAAGAAGAGAGACCTTGGGATGACTGTTAATGATGGGTAACCTTAAATTTTTTTTTTTTTTTTTTTTTTTTGAGGCAGGATCTTGCTTTGTCACCCAGGCTGGAGTGCAGTGGGACAAACTTGGCTCACTACAGACTGTTAAATATTCTAATACCACTCCACTCTTGATCTCATTTAGTCCTTGTAGCAACATAAGAGGAGGATATTATGATCATTATCCTGACTGAAGCCCAGCATGGTTGCGTGCGTGCTAGGGTCTCACTGGAAGCCACACAGCACAAACCCTCCCCAAGCTTAGAGTCTTTCTCAGAGTTTCATGGATCACCCTGTGTGATGTGGCATCCATTCCATTGGGCTCTCAGAAATGGCTCCACAAAGTCTCGGAAAAGGCTGGAACGGAGAGCTCTTCCCATGCTGGGCACCCTGGCCCTCCCATGGGCTCTGTGCCAGTGGGCAAACCTCCCGTGTTCTAGCTGTTCTGGAACAGGGCTCAGGGCAGGGCCTGTAGACACCTGGTCTCATCCATCCTGGGAAAACAAAGCTGGAAAATTCCTGTCTGTCCCTGCCCTGGCGGCCACATGTCCTGCCTCTGTGGCTGGGCTGGGGACAAGCATATGGGCTCCAGGTACAGGGCTGCCTAAGTCAAGGGTTTCAGGTCGCACTGGTGAATCATTTTGCAAGCAGATGTCATAGGTCTCCTCATAGACTGGACAGCACACAAGGTCAGCGTCAGCAGATCTGACCCTAAAAATAGGCCCTCTGTTGCCAGTCGGGGTGGTTGGGTGTGCAGCCGCCACATGCCCCACGGACCAGCACCTCCTGAGCCAGCCAGGCCCTGGCACACCCAGGTAAGGCCCTTGGGTGGGGAGGCCGGCACCCCTTGGGTTCAGCCACATATTCTTTGGGGGCCTGGGTGTGGGGATTAGAAGCCCCTTTTCCACCCTGTTCCTGGAGCTGTGGGGAACAGCTGACATCCTTCTAGTGTGAAAACCTTCTTGCTGTCCTTTTTCTAGAGATGCCATGGAATTTTCTCCATGTCCCCTCTCCAAATCTGAACTTCCAGTTCAATGACCATTTCTAAAGGATAATGGGATGGATTAAAGCTCATCAGGCCCTCACGAAGCATTGGATGCATTGCATCATATTTCCCATTCTGAGGAGGTTCCACATTTGTCCATTTAGCCAGTAAAGAGGCAGGAGGGAGAGAGGCCCTGGAGTGGTTTGGGTCCTGTGTAGGGCAGCACCAACGACAAGAAAGTACTTAAAGCTCCAGGGATGAGAATTCTCCCTGTGTCCTGGGTAACTCGAAAGCATCATTTGGACAGAGTGACTGGTTTGGAAGTATTTCCTAGTCCTGGTGGGAGGATGGGGCTGCGGATGACACTGCCGTGGTAGAGACGCGGGGGCTCGATCATGAAGGATCAGAGCCACCGGACCAACAGTGTGGGCGGCACCGTGTCAGGGCAGGAAGCGGACGGGCCTGCGTCTCAGACCAGGTCTCTCCCATTAGACCCTGGTGCCCTTGTGCTGTGGCCCCAGGGGTCCCTTCATGGGCCTGGAATCCAAGAACTGTTGGGCCTGGAATCCAAGAACTGTTGGGCCTGGGGGCTCGGATTGTTCAGGAAAGTGGAAAATGCTCCAGGGAGCATGAGGAGAGGGCCATGAGGAACTCGTCTGGAGAGGTTGCCACACTCACGGCTGCCAGCACCTGGGGTCCCTGGCACTGGGTGTTTCTTCTGCTGCCCCCATCTGTAGCTTGTGGTCCCTCCTTGTTCTTGCATGAGAGAATCGTTTGGTCCCACCGACAAATCCAAGGACCATTAACAACGCTTGAAAGACTTCCGAGCTGAGTTCTTAACAAGGAAGGAGTGTTGGGCATGGAGGCTGCGGTGGACGTAGGGTGGGTCTGAGGAGAGTTAGTGGGAGTGAAAGGGGAAAGGTTCCCTTGTCCCCCTGGAAGTGCATGTGATGGGGGTGTGGCTCGCTTCTCCAGTGCCCAGCTGCTCAAACCTCTAGGGGAGCATACAGGCTGTGGGACTCCAACACCACGGCAGTGTTAGGGGTGAATGTTTACAGCTGAAGCTCCAGTGGGTGTGTGTTATGGGGTGCTTTTTTAGTTTGCCCTCTATAGGCGGCTTGTGTTAACCAGCTCAGTTAGATCCCCTTCCTTAGCACAAGACAGAGGGATTTCTGTATCCTGGGGTTTCTTGCCTTGGTGTACTGGAAGAATCGGATCACACATGGGCTTGGAGAATGAGTGCAAGGTTTTACATATGAGCAGAAGTAGATCTCAGCAGATGTGGAGGTAAGAATGGAGATGGTTTTCCCGTGCAGTTGGGCCACTCAGTGGCTGACTCTTCTCCGAGCGCTCTGGTCAAACTCTGAGTCGTTCTGTTGCTGGTCGATGGCCAGTGGCCTGCCGCTGCCTGTTGGGTGTGATCTTCTGCTGGTGTGCTCTTGACAACACGCCGCTGGTGTCTTCTATGTGTTCCTCAGGACATCCAGCCTCTTGTGTGTCTCAGGGATTTATAGGCACAAGATGAGGGCGTGGCGGGTCAGGGTGGGCTTGGGAAATGCAACATTTGGGTGCAGAGGCAGGAGTGCTGGTCCTCACCTAGGTCTGTGGGGGTGGAGCCCTAGCCAGGGACCTGCCTTTCTCTACGCAGCACTCCCCCGCCCCGCTCCGGTATCAGGAGCTCACTTGGCTCTGAAGGATCTTCATGGGCAAAAGCAGATCCGTGCTGAGGGTGAGGAGACGGGCAGTGGTCCTCCACCATCAGACAAGCTGGAGCCCCTACTGGGGACATTTCAGTAGTGGCCGAACCTGGTCCTGGGTTGGGTGGGAACCTGGGTTGGGTGGGAACCTGGTCCTGTCTGCGGGCGGCACTTCCATGGCTGTTGTCAACCCCACAGCAGATGAGGGGCTGAAGGGAGGCTGAGGGGAGGCCCTGAGGCCAGGGGCTGGGCTGTGAGCATTTTCCAGCAGCCCCAGGGAGGCCCAGGTGAGTCCACCGGGGCAGGGGTAAGCAGCCTTGAGGACAGGTGGTGCTTTCTGTGCTATGTGCCTGGCACTGTTCCAAGAGCTTTCCTGACAAGTAGGAATCATTTGTTCCTCATAACTGCGACAGCTCTATGAGGCATGGACAGCACAGCCCCCTTTCACATCCGACACAGAGACACAGATACTAAGTGTTCTGCCCAAGGTCATGCAGCCTAGCCAGGGGCAGAGGCTGGAGCCCAGTGCGCCTCAGAGTTTGGGGTGCGGCTGCTTTGCCCTGGTGTCCCTCAGCAGGTTAGGGGCTGGGTGGCATCTCACCTTCTCCTGCTCTTCTCAGTCCCTAAATTCCAACCAGGGTCCCTCTCCCAGGGAGGCCCGTCCTGGAAACAGCCACTCCAGCTTCCCAGGCCAGGAGTCAGCTCTACTTGTCCTCTTCAGCCTGACTTCAAAGCAGATGATGTTTTCATTTCCTCTTCTGGTGGTCATCCATGTTTCTGGGACCACCCCTTCCACAGTAACGAGGGGTCAGACCTCCTAGCAGCCTGGCCCAGAGACCAGAGACAGACTAGCTGGGGAGAGTCCTCTCTCCTACTCTCTGGCATGTCACGCGGGAGGCGATGGGCCCTGTCACCCACAGGACAATGCTCAGGCTCACGAGTGCCCATCTTCTCCGTCACAGCCTCCCTACCGAGACCTGTGCCCCGGCCAACTGCTCTACCCACTGTTTCCTATTCTTGGCAGGGAACGTAACTCCCAGGACAGCTGGGAATTCCCCACCCACCCTCCCGGCTGCCTCTTTGTCTCTGCTCCCTGAAACCCTCTTTGAGTCCGTGTGGATGTGCCAAGGGCTTAGATGATATCATTTAATTCATCCACCAAGGAGGTGAATGTCATCTCCATTTGACAGATGAGGAAGCTGAAGCCCAGGTAGTGAGACTCCAAGGCCCGTGAGAGCTGCTTGCTGCAACTTCCCATGACTGTGCTCCACTCTGGGGAGGGATGCATGCAGAAGTGAAAGGCCCAGGCATGCCCTCAGGAGCTTTGTGACCAAGAATGTAGTGAAGTATCTATTGCGGTGGGTTGGGATGTGGAGCTGTTGGGTTGAGTCCCATTTACACCCCTTACTAGCTTGGTGTGTTGTTTCTTAACCTCCCCGGCCCTCATTTTCTCATCTGTAAAGTGGAGACAGTTATTCCTATCTAGAAGTTTATTTTTTAATTTAATTTTATTTTATTTTATTTGAGACAGAGCCTTGCTCTGTCGCCAAGGCTGGAGTGCAGTGGCGTGATCTTGGCTCACTGCAACCTCCACCTCCCGGGTTCAAGCAATTCTCCTGCCTCAGCCTCCCGAGTAGCTGCACTACAGGTGCTCGCCACCATGCCCGGCTAATTTTTTTGTATTTTTAATAGAGACAGGTTTCACCATGTTAGCCAGGATGGTCTTGATCTCCTGATCTCATGATCTGCCTGCCTGGGGCCTCCCAAAGTCCAAAGTGCTGGGATTAAAGGCATGAGCCACTGAGCCTGGCCTCTTTTATTTTCCTGAGATGGAGTCTCGCTCTGTCACCCAGGCTGGAGTGCAATGGCGTGATCTTGGCTCACTGCAACCTCCACCTCCCAGATTCAAGTGATTCTCCTGCCTCAGCCTCCTGAGTAGCTGGAATTACAGGCACATGCCACCACCACCGGCTAATTTTGTATTTTTATTGGAGGTGGGTTTTCACCATGTTGGTCAAGCTGATCTCAAACTCCTGATCTTGTGATCTGCCCACCTTGACCTCCCAAAGTGTTGGGATTACAGGCATGAGCCACTGTGCCTGGCCTCTTTTTTCTTTTTTCTTTTTTTTTTGAGACACGGTCTCACTGTTACCCAGTCTGGAGTGCAGCAGCACGATCTTGGCTCACTGCAACCTCTGCCTCCTGGGTTCAACTGATTCTCATACCTCAGCCTCCCTAGTAGCTGAGATTACAGGCATGCACCACTATGCCTGGCTCATTTTTTTTTTTTTGTATTTTTAGTAGAGACAGGGTTTCACCACGTTGGTCAGGCTGGTCTTGAACTCCGACCCCAAATGATCTGCCTGCCTCGGCCTCCCACAGTGCTGGGATTACAGGCATGAACCATCATGCCTGGCCACTATCTAGAAGATATTGAGAGTAGATAATCACTGGGCACACAATAAAAGTAACATAATCATTTCCCGGGGTCCAGCCAAGGCCTTGATTTCTCTGCGAGCTTTTGTAGGTGGCAGATTTAAGAGGTGGTGGCCATGGCTGGGCGAGGTGGTTCATGCTTGTAATCCCAGCACTTTGGGAGGCCAAGGCAGGTGGATTGCTTGAGCTCAGGAGTTTGAGGTCAGCCTGGGAAACATGGAGAAAACCTGTCTCTACTAAAAATACAAAATTAGCCTGGTGTGGTGGCTCATGTCTGTAATCCCAGCTACTCGGGAGCTGAGGCAGGAGGATCACTTGAACCCGGGAGGTGAAGATTGTGGTGAGCTAAGATCTCACCATTGCACTCCAGCCTGGGCAACTAGAGCGAAATTCCATCTCAAAAAAAAAAAAAAAAAAAAAGAGGTGGTAGCCCTAGCCCCTCACCTTCCCAAGGCCCAGAGCGTCCCCTGTGTAGCATCTGAGACGGGACTAGTGATGAATAACTGGCCTGGACAGGAAGTGGTGGAGCGGCAGGACCATGGTGAGGACTGCACCTCCTGAGTCTTGTCCATCCCTGAACAAGGAAGGCTTGTTCTGAGGTGAGGCCAGTGGGAAATGGTTCCTGTGAACTGCCTGTGGTGTTTCCACACGTCTTCAGAGGGAGTGAGGGCTCAGCTGCTTCAGATTCAGGAACCACAGTGAGCCTGGTCAAACGTCACAGTCCTGGTCTCCCATGCCAGAGCTCCCTCTCCCCCGGCCGCCCGGGGAAAGTCCATCCCGGCGGGCTCCCTTGTCTGAGAAGGAAGCTGAGTGTGGCCTCCAGCCTCCTCAGGGTTTCCAGGAGGCCTGCCTCTGCCAAACCAAGACTGGGGAAATCAATTAGAAGTTCATAAATTACCACCCCAAGCGCTTTGAAACCATTTGAAGAGTTAATCAAACAAGTTCATGACATCAACACCATCAGAGAAGGAATATTAAATTACTTTTAAAATGAAGGCTCTTCTGTATAATACAAGGATTTTATATTAATTCACATAATTGCCTCCTGTTAACATACTTGCCAGAATCCAAAAGAAAAACAAATATCTGTTAAACTTGGAATATGTCTGATACATTAGGAATTAAATTACAGGCAACAAAAAATTCCTGGGTTTTTACATCCAAGTTTTCATTAAAAAGAAAAGTCCACATCTTTTATTTCCTAGTTGGGATCATTTTTGTAGATCCAAAATGCATAAAGACAAGCACTGACTTGTAGTAAGTTAAAAATATGTACATATTCAAGATGAAATTTGGGTGGGAAAAAATATGAACATATTTACATATGGACGCTGCTGCCAATTTCCACCCCTCCCCACATACCCCAGCGGTAGGTATTACTCTCCTAATAGAGTAGTTTACCCAACCACAATAACGTTTTTACTCTCCCCTTTCTTTCCTAGCCAAACTTGGGTGGTGCCATGGAAGAAACGTGGTACACAGACCAGCTTTCCCCATGAGCGCCATGCTTTAGAAACATGAAAATGCAGTGGGTGTACACACAGGCACAGATACAGAATGCCTTTGAAGGGAGAGGAGGATTTTTCATATTTAGAAGGCTCTCACTCTGTCATCCAGGCTGGAGTGCAGTGGCACGATCACAGCTCACTGCCGCCTCAAACTCCTGGGCTCAAGCGATCCTCCTGCCTCAGCCTGTCAAGTAGCTGGGACTGCAGATGGATGCACCTCCACGGTCAGCTATTTTTTCTTTATCTTTTTGTAGTGATGGAGTTCTCATTATGTCACCCAGGCTGGTCTTGAGCTCCTGAACTCAAGCAATCCTCCCGCCTCACCCTCCCAAAACACTGCGATTACAGGCCTGAGTCACTGAACCCAGCCTTTACTATATTTTAAAATGCCAAGGTGGTAACTTTTCAGTTATATGTATATAGCTTTTAAAACTTTTCTTGTAGAAGGCTGGGTGCGGTGACTTATGCCTATAATCCCAGCACATTGGGAAGCTCAGGTGGGTGGATCATTTGAGGTCAGGAGTTCAAGACCAGCCTGGCCAACATGGTGAAACCCCGTCTCTACTAAAAATACAAAAATTAGCTGGGTGTGGTGGTGAGCATCTGTAATCCCAGCTACTCTGGAGGCTGAGGCGGGAGAATCGCTTGAACCTGGGAGGCAGAGGTTGCAGTGAGCGGAGATTGCACCACTGCATTCCAGCCTGGGTGACAGAGTAAGACTCTGTTTCAAAATAAAATGAAATATAAAATAAAATAAAGTATTTTCTTATAGAGACAGGGTCTCACAACGTTGCCCAGGCTAGTCTCGAACTCTCAGGAGAAGAGATTTTTTTTTTTTTTTTTTTACACTATAAATTGTTCTACTCAGCTAAAAACCTATAGAAGGCAGAACCCACCCTGGCCTGGCCCAACCCACCCCTGCCTGGTCCCCTCCCATGCCGGCCTGGCCCAGACTGACCCTACACAGGGACATACACAGTAAAGCTTTGGAGTCAGGGCCAGGCCTAACTTCTGAGGGGAAGTCAAGGAGGAAACGATACCACTCCCCATCCCTTCTTGTGACCCCCCAGAGCACCCTGACATCAGCTGAGTTAGACTACGACCAAGCTAAGTAGAGTCAATGACACTGGCTCTGACACTGGGGTGGGGAGGGAGGCTGCCCTCTTCATCTGAAGTCAGAGGGGAAGGAAGATTCCCCCCTACTCCAAGGTGGATTTACCCCAAGCTTCAGACCCCTGTACTCGCACCAGCCTCTTCCAAGGTCCTATACCTATTTGGTTTTCTTTTACTTAAAGAAATTGAGGTTGGGCGCAGTGGCTCACTAATCCCAGAACTTTGGGAGGCCGAGGCAGGTGGATCGCTTAAGGTCAGAAATCTGAGACCAGCCTGGCCAACACGATGAAACTCCATTTCTACTAAAAATACAGAAATTAGCCAGGTGTGGTGGTGCAGGCCTGCAGTCCCGTCTACTTGGGAGAGGCTGAGGCAGGAGAACTGCTTGAACCCAGGAGGCAGAGGTTGCAGTGAGCCAAGATTGTACCACCGTACTCCAGCCTGGGCAACAGAGTGAGACTGTCTCAAAAAAAAAAAAAGAAAAGAAATTGAATAAGCTTCAAGATCCATAAAACCTAGATTCCTCCTGCTTTCTCAGGAGGCACGGGGGGCTACGACCACCTTCTGACAACATGGAGGCCTGGCTGAGGAGGACACAGAGCTACATTCAGGGAGCTCCCACTTGGCAGGAGGCATTTGGTACCACCAGAGAGGTGTAAGGAGCAGGGTCAGACCTTGTCCCGAGAGCCACCTCCCTGCCTTGGCCCGTGGGTTTCGGGCGAGTGTCTACTACGTGCAGAACACTTCTAAAATAGAACTTTCACGGAATTTTGGTTTTTTCCCTCCATATGCTCAAGTAAAACATGTCTAGCACAGAAAATTTAGAAAAGATGGTTACTTTAAAAAAAGTAAACAAAAATCACATATAATTTCATCACCCTAAAACGAGCATGTAGCCAGTGTTAATATTTTGGGGAAATGTATTTTTGTATAAGAACAGGATGGTTCTGTATTTGCTGCTTCACAAACTTCTGCTCTCTCTCTCTCTCTCTGCCGGCACCAGCCTCTTTCTCTTTGATTTCTTGGAGCTACTGAGAACACGGCTGTTGTGTGTAATAATTCTTTTGAAGGGTTAGGGTCCCAATGAGAGGGCTGCCACGGCTGTGGGGCACTGCCAAGTTGAAGGTTAGGAACCCGAGTTCTCAGTAATCCAGTGGCTGTTCCTCCCTCAGAAACCCCTCACTTGGTGGTCTCCGGCTCCAAGAGCTCCTTTCCTCAGCCCCGCTGCAGGGCCCTCTCATACTCCTTCTAGAATGTTCCGGGAAACTCAAAAGTCTCTTGCTTTATTGTACAGAACAATTTAGTTCTCTTTGTTTTATTCCACCTCTTTCCAGGCCATGCTGCAGAGCTCATCTTTTTCCCATCAAAGAGATCCTCAAATAGGCCAGGTGCAGTGGCTCACACCTGTAAGCCCAGTGCTTCAGGAGGCTAAAATGGGAGGATCATTTGAAGCCAGAAGTTGGAGACCAGCCTGGGCACCATAGCAAGACAGTCTCTACAAAAAAAAAAAAAATTAATAATAGTAAATTAGCTGGGTGTGGTGGTACATGCCTGCACTCCTAGCTGCTGGAGTGGCTGAGGTGAGAGGATCCCTTGAGCCCGGGAGATTGAGGGTATAATGAGCTGTGATTGAACCACTGCGCTATAGCCTGGGCAACTGAGTGAGGCCCTGTCTCTATGAAAAAAAAAATCCTTAAATAGTGTTTTTTGTTAAGGAAGAAGCCTGTATGTGGCTCTTCAAAATGATAAATGGCTGGGCATGGTGGCTTATGCCAGCACTTTGGGAGGCTGAGGTGGGTGGATCACTTGAGGTCAGAATTTAGAGAGCAGCTGGGCCAACATGGTAAAACCCTGTCTTTATTAAAAATACAAAAAGTAGCTGGGTGTGGTGCCAGGTACCTGTAATCCCATCCACTCTGGAGGCTGAGGTAGGAGAATCGCTTGAACCTGGGAGCTCCAGCCTGGGGTACACAGTGAGACTCCGTTTCAAAAAAAAAAAAAAAAGAAAATAGATAAGACTTCTTTCCTGACACATGCTCTCATTTCTAGGCATGGCTCCCTGGCCAATCCCTGCAGGCTCAAGGGTTCTACTTAGAGATTTAATTTTCCCACTGAAATGAATTATGCATCTCTCCAGGCCGCTTCTCCCATCTGCCACCTTAGCAAGCAAAAGAGTTCAGCTTGAGGTTTTTTGTTTGTTTGCTTGTTTTAAAAGCATTTTTGCCCCTCTAGCTATAGCTCCATTTTTGTCAAAGAAGGCTCTGGAGCTCAGGGAGGATGAAACATGCAGATCTGAGGGTCTTCAGTGATTGCTGGGGCCAGTGACATGCCAGGTCCCAGGAGCAAGTGAGATGGGGTGGAAATCGCAAAATAGAAGTCACAAGCAGCTTCCTTCCAAGACTGTTCTGTTTGGCCAACACAGTTTAAAAATATACACATGGTTATTATAAAATATCACTATTTATTAAAAGAATCCCAAATTAGGAAACAGAAAAAAAAGTCACCCATAGTACTGACATTTTGATGTTTTTTTCCCTAGTTTAAAAAAAGCGATAAAGGCTGGACACGGTTGCTTACGCCTATAATCCCAGCAGTTTGGAAGGCCGAGGTGAGCTGAGCTGATCACGAGATCAGGAGTTCAAGACCAGCCTGGCCAATATAATGAAACCCCATCTCCACTAAAAATACAAAAATTAGCTGGGTGTGGTGGCACGCACCTGTAGTCCCAGCTACTGGGGAGGTGGGGGCAGGAGAATCGCTTGAAGGTTGCAGTGAGCTGAGACCACGCCATTGCACTCCAGCCTGGGTGACAAAGTGAGACTCCATCTCAAAACAAAACAAAACAAAAAAACAAAAAACAACAACAAAAAACTATTTTTTGCTTGTTTGGGTTTTTTTATGCATAAAGTAAAATAATGGTGTCAAATTACAGTTTCAAATTCAGATTAAAACCTTTTCTACCTGGCCAAAGAAAACCTTTACCAAATGCAAGCCTTACAATAGAAAATTCTAAAATAAGCCAGGTGCAGTGGCTCATGTTTGTAATCCCAGCTCTTTGAGAAGCTGAGGCAGGAGGATCCCTTGAGCTCAGGAGTTCAAGATCAGTTTAGGCAACATGGTGCGATATCGTCTCTAAAAAAACTTAAAAAAAAAAATTAGCCAGGTGTGATGGTGCAACCTGTGGTCTCAGCTACTTGGGAGGCTGAGGCAAGAGGATATTGAGTCCAGGAGTTTGAGGCTGCAGTGAGCTGTGCCACTGCACTCCAGCCTGGGAGACAAAGTGAGCCCCGTCTCAAAAAAAAAAAAAAAAAGTCTGAAATAGAGTCTGAGTTAATGAGGAGTCCCTGTGCTGACAGCTCTTCAGAGGCAAGGTCACTATTTCATGGTAGGAAATGGCGCTCCAGGCCTTAGTGGTCAAGTACTGCTTGGCCTCTTGCATCTTCTGTTACCATGGTATCTTTGTCTTTTCTTTTTACCGTTTTTTTTCTTTTTTTTTTTTTTTGAGATAGAGTGTTTGCTCTTGTTACCCAGGCTGGACTGCAATGACGAGATCTCCACTCACTGTAGCCTCCGCCTTCCAGTTTCAAGCAATTCTCCTGCCTCAGCCTCCCGAGTAGTTGGGATTACAGGCATGTACCACCACTCCCACTAATGTGTTTTTAGTAGAGACAGGGTTTCTCCATATTGGTCATGCTGGTCTCGAACTCCTGACCTCAGGTGATCCACCCACCTCAGCCTCCCAAAGTGCTGGGATTACAGGCATGAGCCACCTCACCCAGCCTACATTTTAATTTTTAATTGACAAATAATAATTGTAGGTATTTATGGGATACAATGTGATGTTTTGATATATGTATACCATATCTTTCATCTTTAAATGTTTGAAAATTAGCTGTACCTTAGTTTCCTTTTAAAGCAGACCCTGAGACCAGAGTTTAGGTGCATGTTGTTTCTTTGAGAGGTGCTCCCGGGAGCACGCTGTGGCATGCAGAGCTCCCGAGAGAGAAGAAGCAGTAAAGGATGTGTGAGCAAGCAGAATCCCACTCTGGGCAACTGGAGCTCCAACACACGGGCCGGTCTCTGGGAGACTGTGCAGGACATGCTTCCAAACTGGGCCACTCAGGGTGGAGGAAGTGGGGGTGTTTATCCACCAACTCCTGCCCCTAATTGGTGATAACTTCTGGGGGATGTTAACTCTGCATACAGCAGGCCTGACCTGCACAAGGACTAGAAAATGCCCTCAAGCAGGAAAACACAGGCACCTGAGGTAGGAAGGCTTTTGTGTATAAAGAACTGTCCACTTCCGCTGCTGTCCACTTGAGCTGAGGAGGTACTTGTAACAGCGCAAGGATAGCATCTACTACAGGCGTTTACATTTAAAAATCAATGATTTCTCACAACAATCTATAGGGATCATAAAAATACCAGAAAATCTGGGCTTGCATTCCCACATGTGACAGCAAGCTGCTGCCCCCTTCAGTGGAGGCATATGCTCCCTGGTGTGCCACACTCCCCACCACTCCCTAATGTCTCCTGCCTGAGGCCAACAGTCAGGTTTTTGTTTGTTTAATTCACTTTTTAAAACCCAACCCTTCCTTCCTCTGTGTTATCTGCCTGGCACCTCCCTGAAGGAGCCTCAGTGTGTCACCTTTTAAGGAGGAGACATGCTGACGTTGCATGTAGGCCAAGTGGCCTCGGAGACAGCGTTTGATTTCCTGGGACCAGATCTTTAAATATGAAGCTGTAACAGGAACCTGGAGGCCTCTCTTGACAGCCTGCCCAACTCTCATTATGACATTTAGCCTGTGATTGATATTGTGTGTGTCATTGAGACCTTGGCAGTTAATCTCTGGGTCGAATCTATGGAAACCAAACAGAACAGATTTGTCTTCCCTTCCATGTTGGCTGTGATCTGGGAAACAGATGCTCCTGGCCTCTCTGAGAATTAGAGAGTTGGGAGCCATGCAGAGAGGGCGCACACAGGCCGCCTTCAGGATTTGGAAAGATTACAGGTCTGTGGTTTCTGGACGGCTCCACACTTTGTTCTCTTTCTCCATCAAATCTGCACACTGGAGGATAATAGATCCCAGGGCTCCCTCTGCGTGCCAAGCTCCTCAGGGCAGACCGCACCACTTCCTCTTCTGTCTGGAAATCCAGCCGAGGCTTTCAGCACAGAGATGGAGACGGGGATGGTTCCCTCCACAGTGTAAGGAAGAAGAATGGCCTCACCAACGGTGAAGTCAGCTTCAGTGATCAAAAAAGGCAGACAGAGGCTCCAGAATGGAATTGACTCCAGTGTCTTCCAAAATTCTGAAGCTCCCATTAACGGCAGGCAGAGTTCAAGAGGGCCTGAACATCACCTTTAGATGTACGGTGCCCAGTGTCTACTCACTTCGAACAAGAAGAGTGGGTGCCATGGACGAGCTGAGCTTCAGACCTTTAGACACTGTGGGCCTGAAGCTAGGAGAGCTATAATTACGTATGCTCGTAGAGGACTGAGGGGTCTAGGCTTGTTTCTGTGAGAAAGATTTCTGGTCAATCCTGGAAATAATTTCTCCCTTCCTGACTGGAAGCACAGCAGGCAGGCCCGAGTAGAATTCAGGCCTGACAGACCATCCACGGCAGGAAGGCAGCCCACTCTGCGCCTGCACTCCCCTCCCCTTCGCCGTCCTCCAAATCAGCCTGGAGGCTCAGTCCTGCCTTAGCAGCTCTTGCTGAGCCCCTAGCACAGGCCTCACAGCCCTTAATCATTCCTGCTCCCCTCAGTCATTCATTCACTCATTGAGCCACTTCCTCATTCAACCCATAGCTCTGAGCGCCTCCTATGTGCCAGACTCCAAGGCTAAAGAGAGAAGCAACACTCAGGAGCCCTGAAGCAAGATACTCTCTCCTCCCAGCCGGCAGCTGCATTCTGGGGCAAAGACTGGGCCTCCCAGCCCAATGGGACAGCAGGAGACATTCTGAATGAGAACCCTCACTACCTTTCCCTCGACTCCACAGCGGCCTGGCTCTCTAGCCACATCTCAGACAATTATTATCAAACTTTACTGAGCGTCAGACTCACCTGGGAACTCATTAAGATACAGATGCCTAGGCTCCTACCCTGGTCTAGGGTGCAGCCCGGGAACCTGTATTTTTGATCAGTGCCAGGTGACTCTGACGGAGGTGGTCTTCAGACCACACTTTGAGAGACTCCATAGGAGGGTCCCCTCTTCTGCCCATTGCCCTCCCCACACCCCACCAGAAAGTAGAAAGTTGAAGGAAGTCACAAATCCTGGCTTCCCACAATCCTGACAGACACACACAGCTAGCTAGTGATCCTTTAAATCATCTGCTACAGACTTGGGAGAATCGAATTCCCCAAAGCAGTGGTCTCAATCCTTTTCTTTCAAACTTCTATCATGGAGAATTTCAAACACACCTGAAGAGAAACAGCAACTGTCCAGGTGTGATGGCTCATGCCTGTAATCACAGCGCTTTGGGAGGCTGAGGTGGGAAGATCACTTGAGCTCAAGAGTTCGAGACCAGCCTGGCCAACATAGTGAGGCCTCATCTCTACTTTAAAAAAGGAAAAAAGAGAAACAGCTTATAACCATCATCCAGCACCATCACTCATAGCCAACCCATCTCATTCACACCTCCATCAATAGCCTGCTCCAACATTATTATATTCTTCTGATGGTATTATTTTTGAAGCAAATATTTCAGTATGTTTTTCTAAAAGATAAGGCCCGGTATAACGTAACTGTCGTCAGAATCTCTGCAAGTTGGCTGATAGATATAAATCCGAGGACCCAGAGGAGACTGAGGTTTTTCTCTGGTGAGACGACTCCTGCCATGGTGGTGTGCTCTTCTATCGGAAGGCATGTAATGTCTGATCATCTCTTCTTATTTGTACGTGGTTGGCAGTCCATGCTCAGTGTCTGGATGCAGCAGCTCATCAGGTGGTTAAAATGGTGCTTCCTTCTTTATCCATTATCTGGAATACTTCTATAGAAGAAAATTTCCCTTATCGACCCAGTAGTATATAATTTGTCTAAGAGAGGAGCAACACATGCAGATTCTTCTCCTTTATCCATCTTCAAAATAAGGAGCTGGTTCCTAAACATCTTCTGACTGTGAATAATTAAGGTTTTTGTTTTTGAGATAGGGTCTCCCTTTTTTGCCCAGGCTGGAGTGCAGTGATGTGATCATGGCTCAATATAGCTTGACCTCCTGGGCTCAAGTGGTCTTCCCACCTCAGCGTCAGCTGCCTGAGTCCTGAGTAGCTGGGACTAAGGGCATACACCACCACACACAACTAATTTTTGCATTTTTTGTAGAGATGGGTTTTGCCATGTTGCCTAGGCTGGTCTTGAACTCCTGGGCTCATGCAATCCACCCACCTCGGCCTCCCAGAGTGCTGGGGTTACAGGCGTGAGCACCGCTCCCAGCCTGTTTTCCGCACTATTATTATTAATATTATTATTATTTTGAGATGGAGTTTTCCTCTTGTCACCCAGGCTGGATGGAGTGCAGTGGTGTGATCTTGGCTCACTGCAACCTCCACCTCCTGGGTTCAAGCGATTCTTCTGTCTCAGCCTCCTGAGTAGCTGGGATTACAGGCCTACTGGCTAATTTTTTGTATTTTTAGTAGGGATGGGGTTTCACCATGCTGGGCAGGCTGGTCTCAAACTCCTGACCTCAGGTGATCCGCCCGCCTCAGCCTCCCAAAGTGCTGGGATTACAGGTGTGAGCCACCTCGACTGGCCTTCAGTACTATTATGACCTAAGTGTTTTAATCCACAGGAGTTATTTTTATTTTTCATGCTCAAGGTGTCCCATTTTGATAAGTGGGAGCTTCTTCAGGTTGTATTCTGAATCCATTTGACATGTTCTTTATGGTCTTTGAAGCCATGAACCCTTTCCTACATTCTCCACATCCCGGGCCTGCCCCTCCCCACACTGCACCTTCTATCTCCCTCCCTCTCACACTAAGACCCTGTGCTACACATATCCTCAATTTACCATCCTCTTTATCTGTAAAATGGGACTAATGATAGGGTATTAGGATAACCCTACCTCAGCATTGTTTTTTTTTTTTTTTGAGACGGAGTTTCGCTCTTGTAACCCAGGCTGGAGTGCAATGGCGCGATCTCGACTCACTGCAACCTCCGCCTCCCGGGTTCAGGCAATTCTCCTGCCTCAGCCTCCTGAGTAGCTGGGATTACAGGCACGCACCACCATGCCCAGCTAATTTTTGTATTTTTAGTAGAGACAGGGTTTCACCTTGTTGACCAGGATGGTCTCGATCTGTTGACCTCGTGATTCACCCGCCTCGGCCTCCCAAAGTGCTGGGATTATAGGCGTGAGCCACCACGTCCGGCCTCAGCATTGTTAAGATTAAATGGATTTACGATCTCAAGCACTTGGAACAGTGTCTGGCACACATTAGGTGTGATATAGGTATTTGTCAAATAAATAAATAGCATTCCCTCCCATCACTCACCTCCGTGGTTCTCAGTCTTCCCACCTTTTCCTCCTTCCCTCCAGTCTCGGAGCAGGAGCACAACTTCCCTTTCCAGGCTGTCTGACCATAGGTGCATCATTTACTCAGCTCAGGAAACAATCACTGTCCAATTCCACTGTGAATTTATTTCCTTGGGGACAATGGAGGTCCTCTCCTGCATTCCACTGGCAGAGCCTGACAAGCTCTCCAAATGCACATTTCAATCTGGAGGCATAGCTTTCTAGCTTGGTAAGTTAACGCAGTGATGGCCAGGCTCCCAGTGTGAGAGCCGTGAGCATTGCCTTCAGCTCTCCTGACAGGTTAACCCTCAAGCGGCCACATTTCCTCCCGTCTCCAGGCTTCTGAAGTCCTGCTGATGTGCGCATGGACCAAACCCAGGCCCGGACAGGTATGGCCTTGGTGATGCGCTCTTTCCACTGGCAGATAGCTCCCTGCAGATGCCGAGAGGGCCACGAGCCTGGAATGTCAGGGATCTTCTGGGCCTTCCTATTTTGAGTCCCAAATGGCCCAAACCAGTAGATTTCAGTCAGATAAAGGAAAAAGTAGGCACCAAAGGAGTAAAGTCTAAAGACAGGTGGGAAGAAACTGGCTGCTTGCAGGATTTCTTAGCCTCAGAGCCTGCCTTGGCTCACGTCCAAGGACCCCAGCTCTCCTACTCTGGAAAGATTGGTACATTGGGGAAGTGTCATTTAACTGCCATCAGGGCCTTCCTTGTTTACCTGCATGGCCTGGGAAGAGGAAGCAGGGCCATAGCAGGCTGGGAAAATGCTTGGCAAATTTTAAGCGTAGCTTATTCCCACCTCTTTTTGTAAAGCTCATTCCCTGCCTCAGTGTCCCCTGAGAACCCCCATCCTGCTTCTCTCTCATAACCAGTTGCAGAAAGGAGAGAAAATCCCTTGGCTCTAAAATGACATCCAGAGAAGTGAAGACAAGCCTCAAGAATGCCTACTCATCTGTCAAGGGGCCGTCATTGAAGGTGGAGGAGGAGGGCGACAAGGAGGACTACTGCACCCCCGGAGCTTTCGAGCTGGAGCGGCTCTTCTGGAAGGGCAGTCCCCAGTACACCCACGTCAACGAGGTCTGGCCCAAGCTCTACATCGGCGATGAGTAAGTGCCCAGGCCCAGCCTCGCTCTGGCCTCACCTGGGAGTGGGCAGCAGCCCCTCCCCAGGCCACACTCTGTGCCACCTCCTAGCCATGGGCTTTGGAATTTTTAGCTGTTCTGTGAGAACTCAGTTAGTGAGGGCTGGGCTTATCTTCACATTACAGAAAACCTAAGAAAAGGCTTAGGCAAGATAGAGGTTTACTTCTCTCTGGCGATATAAGTGCAGAGGGAGGTGGGCTGGGGCTGGCATGGCTACTGCAGGGTCATCAAGAACTCAGACTCCTGTGTTTCTGTGCCACTGTCCTAGGGGTGTGGCTTCTTCCCTCCAGGTTGCTGCAGGGTCCCAGATTGCCACCAGGGCTCCAGCCATCAACTCGAGGACCCAGACAGCAGGAGGATGGAGGGAAAGAAAGAGCAGAAGGGCATCTTTCCAAAGCAAAGTCCCATCCCTAACTTCCCCTGCCCCTAGCTGCAAGGGAGGCTGGGAAATGTAGTCTTTCATTTTAGTTAGGTATAATATCCTCAAGAATAAAATCAATTCTTAGGTTGATGGTGCAGGAACACATCAATGTATGTCTGGAAGAATGGTAGCCTAAGTTGAGGTTGCTGTCACCTCCATTCGATTTTTATAATCACCATTACCCACTCCCTACACAGCTGAGATGAACCTACTGTAAATAATATTAATAACGATAATGACTATCCTTTCTTGAACACTGTATGCCAGGCACTGCGTTAAGCGTCTTGCATGCATGATCTCATTTTACTCTCCTGATAACCCAATGAAAGAGTCTATCTAGTTACTCCCATTATAAATATAGGGAAGCTGAGGCATGGAGCAATTAAATAACTGGCCCAAGGTCCCACAGCTCAGTTGGTGACTACAGGCATGCGCCACAACACCCTGCTAATCTTTTTTTTTTTGAGATGGAGTGTCCCTCTGTCACCCAGGGTGGAGATTGGATTTTACTGTGTTGGCCTGATTGGTCTTAAACTCCTGACCTCGTGATCCACCCACCTCGGCCTCCTAAAGTGCTGGGATTACAGGTATGAGCCACTGCACCCAGCCCTATATTTCCTTTAAACAATAAAAAAAAAGGAATCGTAGGCTGGGTGGTATGACTCATACCTGTAATCCCAACACTTTGGGAGGCTGAGGCAGAAGGATCACTTGAAGGCAGGAGTTAGAGATAGCCTGGGCAAAATAGTGAGATCTTGTCTATACAGAAAAAAGAACACAAAAAACCAAAACCACCAGCATGGTGGTACACACCTGTAGTCCCAACTACTGGGGAGGCAGGAAGATTGCTGGAGCCTAGGAGAGTGATGCTGTAGTGAGCCAAGATTGTGCCACTGCACTTTAGCCTGAGGGATAGAGCAGCACTTTGTCTCAAAAAAAAAAAAAAATGATACTATAGATACACATTGTACTTTTACTAATCCATAGTTAGCTGTGCCACAATTTACCCAATAATTTCTCAGTTGTGAACATGAGGGGAAGGAAGGAGAGGGGTGTAAAGAAACTCTCTAAGGTTTTCTTCTTTGAATTAGGCTTTATGGAGAAATAATTCATAGACATAAAGTTTACCCATTTAAAGTATACAATTCGGAGGTTTTGTTATATTTACAGAGTTGTGCAACCATCATCACTCTTTAATTTTGGAACATTTTTGTCACCTCAAAAGGAAATGCTGAACCCATTAAACAGTCACTCCCCATTCCCTACGTGCCCCTCAGGCCCTGGCAACCACCAATCTACTTTGTGTTTTGTTTTTTTTTTTTAATTTCTAGATTTCAGAGGACTACTTTGTGTTTTTATAGATTTACTGATTTCCAGACATTCTGTATAAATTGAATATTATAATATGTTCCTGGCTTTCTTTTACTTTGCATAATGTTTCCAGGTTCATCCAAATTGTACTTGTGTCAGTATTTTATTCCTTTTTATTGCCAATCTCCATGATTTTCATACTTTTCTGTAAGTCTAAAATTAGTTCAAAATAAAAACGGTACACGTATACTTTGAGCCAAAATATCACATTAAGAAATGTAATTTACAGAAATAAGAGTAGCAATAATTAGAAAATATGTGCAACAATGCTGATGTAACACTGTTTGAAGTAGCAATAAAGGAGGGGACTGATATCTCTAGTCTCTTAATAACAAAATATTAAATAAATGTAGTAAATATTTCCCATAATGAAAGCAATAGGCTGGGTGTGGTGGCTCTCCCCTGTAATCCCATCACTTTGGGAGGCCAAGGTGGGAAGATTGCTTGAGCCCAGGAGTTTGAGACCAGCCTGAGCAATATAGCAAGACACCACACCATCTCTACAGAAAATTTTTAAACATTGTCTGGGCTTAGGCCGGGCAGTGGCACATGCCTGTAATCCCAGCAGTTTGGGAGGCTGAGGTGGGTGAATCATGAGGTCAAGAGATTGAGACCATCCTGGCCAACGTGGTGAAACCCTGTCTCTACTAAAAACACAAAAATTAGTTGGGCGTGGTGGTGCACACCTGTAGTCCCAGCTACTTGGGAGGCTGAGGCAGGAGAATCGCTTGAACCCGGGAGGTGGAGGTTGCAGTGAGCCAAGATTGTGCCACAGCACTCCAGCCTGGGCAACAGAGTGAGACTCCACCTCAAAAAAAAAGTGATCTGGGCTTGGTGACATGTACCTGTAGTCCCAGCTACTTGCGGGGGCTGAGGTGGGAGGATCACTTGAGCCCAGGAGGTCATGGCTGCAGTGAGCTGTGATTGTGCCACTGCATTCCAATCTGGGTGACAGAGTGAGACCCTGTCTCAAAAAACAAACAAACAAACAAAAGTAACATATGCTCATCGTATAAATAGAGAAGTCTTGGTTTTCCTATTGGTAAGAAGTTGATAAGATAACCTTCCTTATAGGGCTGTATGGATTAACTGGGGTAATGTGTGTAAAACAGTGCACTGCCTAGTACATAGGAAGTGCTTAATACATGTGAGCTATGATAATAAAAAAAATGATAAATGTAAGAAAGATTGCTTTCAATATCCCAAAGCAATCACCAGAGACCATTACTCCAAAGATATTCCTATTAATATTTTAGCACATTTCCTCCTAGACTCTCCGAATATTACTTTTGGTTTTGGAATTTGTTTTCATATCATTGTAACTATATTGATTATTCATTTTCTCTTATTTCTCACATAGCATCATTCATAAACATTTTCTATTATATACTTCTTATATATTTAATTATAATAGACATATGACAATATATCAGATGAATAGAAGAGCATTCATTTAACTACTTCCCTATTGTTGGACATATCAGTTATTTCCATGTTTTCACTTTTATAAACAATGCTGCAGTGGACATCTTTATGCATAATGCTTTTTCTATATTTACAATTATTTCCTTAGATCTGACCCTAGAAATGGTACAACTGAGGAAAGAGGGATTAAGATTTTAAAACTTAAACTGTCTGTGTCTTTATGCTGTTCCCTTTGCCTAAAATGTCTCCCTGCACCTCATGTCAAGTCCAGATCCTATGCATTCTTCAAAGTCCACTCAAGTCACTTCTGCCATGAAACTAGCTTTCCCCAATCCCCATTGTGAGAAGTTTTATCTCTGTATATTATATATTATATACTGTATTTACCTTTCCTATGGCTTATAATAATAATAGCTAAGTTGTATTGAATTCTTAGATGTTAGGTGTCATGCTTTGTGCTAGGCGTCATTTAGACTCCACAACAACCCTATAAAGGAGGAACCATTATTATTCCCATTTTACAAATGGACAAGTCATAGCTCAGAGAGTTCATTCATTCAGTCAGTCAGCCAGTAAGCGTTTACTGGGCACCCTGCTTGGAGCTGCAGGAGAACTAAGGAAGAAACTGAAGCTCAGAGAAAGAAAAGTGACTAACCCAAGGTCTCACCACCAGAAAGGGGTAAAATTCATACTCAAACCCAGATCAAAACAAAAACAAAAACAAAACATGGTCAGTCAGGTACAGAAGCTGTTTCAGAGATGAGCAAGGAGATATGTGGAAATGTAACAGGGAACAGAAATAGCAGTGAGTACTGGAGTGGAAGGAGCACAGGGTTTGAATCTTGGCTCTGCCACTTAACAGTTGTGTGACCTTGGACAAATTATTTTACCTCTCTTCACCTTATATGGCTACAGTGATAGGACTTATCTCACGGGGTGAAGATTAAATGAAATAAAACAAATGCTAGAGTAGTATCTAGCATGTAGTAAATGCTCAGTAAGTGCTTGGTGCTATTACGGATCTGAGAAAGATCACAGAAGACATGGATCCAGGTTTGACTTTGAAAGATGGGTAGGATTTCAAAGAAATTCCAGGCAGAGGAAGCAGGTGGGAAAAGCTACAGAGGTGAGGAAAACGGGGATTCATTGGGAATATAGGGGATGAATGGGGTACACTTTCAGAGGGTCTGAGATTAAGCCAAATTCTACTGCTGTGTGGTCAGTTTCGACTGGCTATGCTAGTCTAACAGCTCACCCCAACAACTTGGCAGCCTACACAGCAGTGGCTCATTCCTCACTCACACTGTAGTCCATGGTGGGCCAGCTCTGCTGCGCTCCCGGCCACTTTACTCTAGGACCCAAGCTGACAGAGCAGCCCCTATCTGAGATCTTGCTGGCCTTGCAGCAGAGAGAAAAGAGAGACCTGGCAAACCATAAGCTGGTTTAGAAGTGACATATGCCATTTTTGCCCACATTTCATTGGCAAAAGCAAGTCCGTGCCAAAGCCTCATGTAAGTGGGGCAGCAAAGTATAACTAGCATTGCCAGAGGGGCTGCAAATGCTCTAACAATAATGCCATCCGCCACAGCCTCCTGGTCAGGTGCATTGGCTTTGGGCAGGTTCTTTTACCTTTTCCTCGACTTGAAGAATAGTTGGCCGGGGGCAGTGGCTCATGCCTGTAATTCTAACACTTTGGGAGGCCAAGGTAGGTGGATCGCTTGAAGTCACAAGTTTGAGACCAGCCTGGCCAACATGGCAAAACCCCATCTCTACTAAAAACATAAAAATTAGCTGGGTGTGGTGGCGGGCGCCTGTAATCCCAGCTACTCAGGAGGCTGAGGTGGAGAATTTCTTGAGCCTGGGAGGCAGAGATTGTAGTACGCTGAGATCAAGCCACTGCAATTCAGCCTGGGGGGCAGAGTGAAACTCTATCTAAAAACAAAAAAAATTAATAGACAAATGCAAATATTATGGTTACTTAACAAAAAAGAAATCTGGAAAGGTAGGTCAGAGACAGCTCATGGAAGGGTGAATGCCGGCCAAGGAACTTCATTCAGAAAACCATTGAGTGTCTGAGCAGAGCCGACATGTTCTAGTTAATAGAGTGTCAGACAATAAAATATGCTTGCCTTCTTGATGTTTGACCCTGAACTTGCTTCTTTCAACCAAGAAAATGGAAAATGTCACTGCCCTTTCAATTCAATCCAGCTCTGCCTAATCGAGCCCCAATACAAGCACACACAGGCGTGTGAGACTTGCACCCCCAGCTGGGGGAGGGAGCCTCAAGTCAGCACGGTGGGGTGCTTGTCCCTAATCTCAGCCCTGAGCTATGGGCCCCTTTCTGTGACACTCACTTAACAAGGTTAATGAGACTCACAGATGCTTATTGCCAGAGCAATTCACTCCACTGCTAATGTAGCCATGCAAAGGTTATAACCTGGGCGGTGAGCAGGCAAGGCTGCCTGTGTTTCTTGGCCTCTTTGTAGGGGGGTTGCCCAAAGCAGCCAAAAGCTCCAAGCTGGTTCCTCATGCACAAAGCCTCAGTTTTAATTTGATTATTTATATTTTGGTTAGGTTTTTCCTTTCCCTAAAATCACCTAAGATTTTTGAAAGCCCAGTACCAAGACTCTGGAAGTGAAGGAGGTCAGGACCCAGGAATAAGGATGGATGTCCTGGGATGGGCATAGCTACCGTCTATCCCTGGAGCCCAGGCCAGTGACTGTTGGGTCCTCAGCAGGGCTTACATACCTCTAAGATGAAGCTCACTCTTTCCCTGCTCCTTTTTTGGCAAGAGGCAGAGTGGCTAAGCATTTGCTCTGGAGCCACAATGTCTGGGCCATATACTGGTTTCTGTGTGGTCTTGGAGAAGTCACTCAAGCTTTGTGACTTTCAACTTCTTTACCTGTACAACGTGGATTCTACGCGTTAATGCACACAAAGCACGCCTCACAGTGCCCAGTACATTCATCAAGTTTGAACTATGACAAATCAGGCAGGTTCTGGAAATTGGACTCATAGCGTATGAGGAAGGTAAAGAACAGTCACTGTGCCTTGCCACCCAGGGTGCCCCATGCTAGGGGAAGAAGCCTTGGGACAGAAAACAACCCTGGGTCAGATTTCTCCCATGAGATTCCATCATGAGTGTTGGAAGGAGGGCAGATTGTTGGAAGGAGGACCTGTCCTCCTAGGCCTTCTGGGAAGGTGACCTAAGGCCTAAGAAGGCAGACACATCAAAGTTTCAAAATTGCTAAAGCATTTCCTCAATCCCAGGTTAGCCCAAGGGGATTTGCCAAGTGGGCTGCCTGGTAACTCCAAGTCTCCATTGCTCAGCAGCCCAGGGGAGGGGAAAGGTGGCCCTGCTACCGCAGTCTGATGAGGAAAGGCCACAGACAGGGGGGCAATGTGGAGGGTGCTCAGGCTGCCGCCTCAGCAGGTCAAAGGGGTTGGGCCTGGCTGGCCGCCTTGCAGATATTTCTGGGGTTTGGGGGAAGAATTCTTCACTCAAGGTGCTGCCACCCACACACCACTCATTCTTCTAACTTCATAGGGGTCTGAATCTGCCATAAGTGGAACTGCAGGCTCAGCGTTGGGTGAAGGGCTCCAGCATGACTTGGCACAGCATCCCAGTCCCCATTGTGTACTGCCATCAACTACGTGTGGCTTCGGCAAAGCATTTTATTGCTCTGGGACTTAGTTTCTTTCTTTCTTTTTTTTTTTTTTTTGAGATGGAGTCTTGCGCTGTTGCCCAAGCTGGAGTACAGTGACACAATCTCGGCTCACTGCAACCTCCACCTCCCAGGTTCAAGCAATTCTCCTGCCTTAGCCTCCCGAGTAGCTGGGATTACAGGCACGTGCCACCACAGCCGGCTAATTTTTTGTATTTGTAGTAGAGACAGGGTTTCACCACGTTAGTTAGAATGGTCTCCATCTCCTGACCTCGTGATCCACCCGCCTTGGCCTCCCAAAGTGCTGGTATTACAGGTGTGAGCCATTGCACCCGCCCAGGACTCAGTTTCTTTATTTATAAAATAAAGGATGATTTCAAAGGTTCCTTTCTAGCTCTAAAATAAAATTATTTAAGAAATGGCCTATTAAATGAATTAGGCTTTATTAGGTTCAAGCACATACTTGTTTTATTACTTTTAAGTCATTCAAATTAGATTCAAATTAGGTTAACCAAGTGTTGCCCTCCAGAGAGCCAGGGACTGGCGTCAATGATGAGATAAGAATAATTCATCACCTCTTATCAATCAGCAGTCCCTAAATGGGTGCTTCAAAAATGCTTGAGTATGCTCGAAAGCACTAAGTTTCTGTAATTTAAATATTCTCACTTTAATCTCATTCACATCTTTCATTTGCTTAGCAAAATCTTTTTTCAGTCCTTTTTTTCCCTATAGTCAGCAGGAGGGGAAATATCCTGGCTACTGTCAAAGTGATTGCAAATTCCTAGGCAGGGCAGCCTCCAGTGATAAGGCTTGGCTGAAACAGGATAATTGAGAAATCTCTCTTCCCTCTCCACAATGTGGGTATTGGAGAGCCAGTGCCAGGGTGCGGTTAAACTCTTCCGCTGCTCATGAAATGGTGGGAGCCCTCAGGAGCTCCTTGTTTTTGCATAAACTACAGTGGCCTCCAAGGTCCAACATTTGGGGTCGGATTCCTGCCAAGGCCTGCGGCCTGCCCCACTCTGTCCCAGGCTTTCCAGGGGACCCTCTGTCTTGTCCTTTCTGCTCTTCTGCTTCTGACCAGACCCACAGCCTCAGAAGCCAGAGGGATCTCCAGGACTGGCCTGGCATTGAGAGCCTGGGAAGTGAGGTGAAGGCAAGTCAGTAAGCTGAGACAGTTCCTTCTCCTTGAAAATGAGGAACTAATTCCACCTTAAGGACGGAGCAGGGATAAAATTAACCTGCTTTCTTCGAGGTGTGGGTGGTGTGACTAGTTTAGGATGCAGCAAAACAGTCAAGGTTGCCAATTTAACATGCTGGGTGTTACCTGAAATAACTAGAAATTCCAACTACTGAAGGCGACCGAGGCATAGCTGGGCAGTGGTCATGGGCAAGACAGTTGGGGAGAGATGCCTGAGGCCCTGGCCTGGCCCGGCCTTCTCACTGCCAGAATGCGGCTTAGCAGTCAAGGCCTCAAGCAACATCAACCGTCTCCTTGCACGGTTAGGCTAATGCCGAGTCCAACCAGTCACACGACATCATTTCTCAAAACTAGGCCTCCTGGGTATTCTCTTCTTTTCACCTCTATCCATGGAGGACTAGAGTTTAGGAGGGGAGGAGATTTCCAGCAGGAGTTAAAAACCCTGAGGCCACCTTATGCCTCTGCAATGGTCTCTCCTGAGAACTAAGGAAATAACAATACAAATCATGCTATACATTTACATAGCAAATGAATATATGACTTGTCCATTACCGAAAGTGTATAAAACACAGAAACACAAAAAGAAGAAAATGTAAATTATCTATAATGCAACTACCATATTTTGTCATGGAATACGCACATTCTGACATACATCTTTCTACTGCCTTTTGCCCCTGAAGTCCTATTTTAACCTCTCAAAGCAGCTTCAATATGGGATCATTAAACTTCACAAGACTCTCACAAGGAAAGTACTGCCAGACTTCTGTTTGCCAACAGGCTATAATCAGTAGCGTTCGGCAAACAAAGAAAACGGAGGCGGCAGGCCAGCAGTTCTCCGTTGCTGCGTCAGTTTCACTGGTCAGCCCTGTTTTCTCAGGTGCCTCAACACGGAGGAGCTTCACCAATAGCAAGTAATGAGAACACCCAAGACACTGGAAGGCCAGTACATTTCCCTTTCCCATCAGGTGAACTAACCAAGATCAGATGCCAGAAATGTGCCCACTGTTTTAAAATCCACTTGCAAGGAATGGGCACAGTTGAGACTGCATGGTTAAGATGCCACTGGGTTTGGGAGGCCGAGGTGGGTGGATCACCTGAAGTCAGGAATTTGAGACCAGCCTGGCCACCATGGTGAAACCCCATCTCTATTAAAAATACAAAAAATTAGCTGGGTGTGGTGGCGGGTACCTGTAATCCCAGCTATTCGGGAGACTGAGGCAAGAAAATCACTTGAACCCAGGAGGCAGAGGTTTTAGTGAGCAGAGATCGCACCATTGCACTCCAGCCTGAGCAACAAGGTCAAAACTCTGTCTCAAAAAAAAAAAAAAAAAAAAAAAGAAAGACTCTATTGGGGAAGGTCATCATCAAGGCCAAACCCATGAAATGATGTGTGACCACCACAGTGTCACACCCATCCGAAGAAATAAGGTGCCAGATGGCAAGGTACATAGCCTATCGGCACACAGAAGTCCATAATCAGGTGTGGGAAATGTGCTGATTCTCCGCAGACTGTGGGGATTCACCTCGACCATGAGGGGACTTCCTTCAATGCTCAATGTAGAGTCTGTGCAACGTGGGAACAGTCTGCTGCCACCTGAAGGAAGCTGCGGGGGGTTTGTCCAGATATATGTATTCGAGGCTTGTGCCTCCTCCCCTCTGTGCAAGACCACACACCTGGGAAAATAGGCTTTCCGGCAGAGGCTGAGGTATTTAGGCTGACAACAGGAGGGTGACAAGGGGTGTGAACAAGTGAAACGTCAGGAGCACTGCCCAAGGAGACTGTCTCATGGAAAGGCAGCTTATCTGTCATTCCTCCAGGGTGGGGCTTTGAAGCAAGCTTCCTGGGAACAACTCCAGAGGGGCTGGCAGGTGTCTGGGCCAGGCCAGAGGAGGCAGGGAGGGAAGGACTTAGCTGAGGAAATTGGGCCATGCAAGAAGGAATACACTTCTTCAGCCCTCCTCCAGTCTGGAGTCAGAATCCAGAGCTAGGCTGGAAATTCACAGGAAGGGAGAAGGGTTCAAGAGAAGTGAGTCAGAACTGGGATATGACTGACAGTGTTCTTCAAAAGCAAACTGTGTAGGCTGGGTGTGTTGGTTCACGCCTGTAATCCCAGCACTTTGGGAGGCCAAGGTGGGCAGATCACCTGAGGTCAGGAGTTCAAGACCAGCTTGACCAACATGGTGAAACCTTGTCTCTACTAAAAGTACAAAAATTAGCTGGGCATGGTGGTACACGCCTGTATTCCCAGCTACTCAGGAGGCTGAGGCAGGAGAATTGCTTGAACCCAGGAGGTGGAGGTTGCAGTGAGCCGAGATTGCGCCACTGCACTCCAGCCTGGGGGACAAAGTGAGACTCCATCTCAAAAAAAAAAAAAAAAAAAAAAAAGTAAACTGATTCCAATGGACTGGGCAAAGTCAAAAAAATGTAAAAAAAAAAAAAAAAGAAGGTAAATTGCATGAGTCCAACAAATGTGTGAACAATGTCCAACCTCATTGCTAAAATGAATCAGTGAAAACGAGACACCATTAATTTTTTTTGCCTATGAAATTGAAGAATAAAAATCAAACTCCAACTTTTCTGTAGGGTAATTTAGTAACAAGTATCAAATGTATTTTAAAATGGCCATATCTGTTGACTCAGCAACTTCACTTGTAAAAATGTCTCCTATGGATATAATCAGAGAAATGCCCAAAGAAACACAGCAAAATGCTTGGTAAGAAAAAATTGGGACTTACCTATATAATGAAATAGCATGCAGTTATTGCAGTTATATGTTGCTATAGGAAGATGTTTACAATATGCCACCACATCAAAGGTTTTGAAACTTTATCATATCGTACCAAAAAAAAAAAGCACCTCTCTATAAAATATACAAATCTATACCTAGAAAAACAATGGGAGGATCTTACATCGAAAGCTAAGAACCTTTATGTCTAAGGGAGTAGAAATACAGGCGATTTTTTGGTGTGGAGAGTATGTTTTCTACATTCTATATACAGCTGTGTTATTTTTGTCATGAGATGACACATTATTTAAAAATTTAATAGATGATCACATCTAGGATTGCTCCTAACCAGTAACTAAAGCTCCTGTGTCATCTAGATTCTGGAAGTAAATTCCTAAATCTGTTTTTCTTTCTGAAGTCTTTTCTCCCTCAGCAGAGGCATTAATGTGGACCCAGGTATGGGGTACACAGCCCTTTCCCCATGTTCATCACCTTAAAATGCCTCTGTGTTTGTTAGTCTCTTTTCAACATATGTGAGCAGATAATGTATCTGGCCCTGAAATTTAAAAACAAAACCAAAGCGGTATAGTGCCAGACATCACTCTCTGAGCCTGCCCCACTCCCAGTAATCGCTGAGCTGGGTGTCTATCCCAGCTGGGGATTGGATGGTGGGTGTCTGTGATGATGGCTCTGCCTCCCTCACAGCATCTGTGTAAGAGGCATTCCATTTATTTGCAGATTCCCATTCTGCTGTGGATGCTCTTTCAAGCCCTCAACTGAACTCTGAGTAAACCAAACTGGGGGAAGTCCCCAGAGTGATGTGTGAGGATATCAATTCCCCTTCCCGGCCCAGGTAGCAAAGACCCTGAAAACTTGTGGCAGGCCTCAAATACCCACCAGGTCTTGGGGTCTTCGTGAGCCCCTTTCTCTCCTTCAGGCACAGCCAACGGCAGCCTGGTGCGGTGGATATGGAGGTGTCAGGCAATGAGACTTGTTGCATATCTACCCCCTTCCCCAAAAGTGGCAAAGTGCAAATCGTAATTCATTCAAACTGCCATTTGATTATGTTGAAAGCCAGTTACTGAACCCAGAGAGAACAGTCTTCATGGTGGGTAGGAGCTTCCTGTCAAGGAGAGTTAATTTTAATTTTTCCACTGAGCTCAACCTCAAAGTGAGGTTGATTGCCACTCAGCAAGATGGACCACATTAGCGGCGGCTTTAATTGGGATCCTATCTACGTCCCCAAAGCATAATGTTTGTTGTATACATGCTTTGGGACAAGACGAAAAATGAAAAGCAGACCTTTCTGAGGAAAAATTGAAAGCACAACGTGTTCCACAGTCCGAATGGCCACAGCAAGAGCCAAGTGGAGGTGTGCTTAGTGGGACTCCCCACCTCCCCATGCCACAGTTCCACTGGGCTGTTTGCAAATGTTTCCAAATGCTCAATCCCTTTCCCAAACACTGGACACCACCGTGGTTCTCATGGCAAATAAAAAGCTCCAGGAAATCAGTGAAAGACAAGCGTGCCCTTGGCTGAGGGGCCACGGCACATATTTCTGGTGTGAGGCTCCTCCTGGCCTAGGGTGTTGGTCCCTGCTAGCATCCAACATGGTCACTTCTGTCCATATCCTTTTACTAGTGGCCTTGAGAGGAGCCTTCAGCTGGAGTACAATGGCACTTTTACCCTCTTATTGGTATGGCTCCAGACCCTTGTCACATTTTCCCTGAGCTGAAGTACTGGTCTTTGTGCTATTGAGGGAGATGTCTTCTTAAGCCCAGGTTGGATCACGTCTCTTTAAACACCCTCTAAAGCTCTCCTTGACTCCCAAACACAGATCCTGGCATCCACGATCTGTTCCCAGACACCAGCCAGACTGATTTTTCTTTTCCTTTTTTTTTTTTTTTTTAAGACTGAGTCTCACTCTGCTGTCAAAGACTGAGTGCAGTGGTGCGATCACAGCTCACTGCAGCCTCGACTTCCCTAAGCTCAGGTGATCCTCCCACTTCAGCCTCCCCAGTAGCTGGGACTACAGGCACCTGCCAGCACACCTGGCTAATATTTTTCTTTATATTTTGTAGAGATGGGGTTTCATCATGTTGGCCAGGCTGGTCTTGAACTCCTGGGCTCAGGCCACCCTCCTGCCTAGGCCTCCCCAAAGTGCCAGGTTTATAGGTGTTAGCCAGCTTGTCCAGCCAGATTGATCTTTAAAAAAGTAAAGAATGCTTACTCCTCTCTTAAAATCCTCTAGCAGACTTCCACCACACTTAGAATAATACTCAAACTCCTTCCTATGGCCTGCAGAGCCCACCATGATCCAGCCCCTCCTACCTTTCTAAACTCCTGTACCGCTCTTCCCCTTGCTACTTCAGCCACATTGGCTTCCTATCTGTTCTCAGCACTTGTTCCCTTTGCCTGGATGAAACACTTTCTCTCTAACTCTTCCTCAGCCTTCTCATCCCTATCTTGGCTTAAACCCCACCTCCCCACAGTGGCCTTTCTTGACCACCTTGCCTGAAGCAGGACCACAGTCATTCTGTAGCATGTCATGAAGTTTTAGGTCCTTGGGATAGCTCTCACTGCTATCTGAAATTATCTGTATGTGTTGTTTATTTCCTACCCCCATTAGTATCTGACCTTCCTGAGGGACCTTGACTAACGTGTTCACTTTTGTTTTTTTGAGACACAGTTTCACTCTATTGCCCAGGCTGGAGTACAGTGGTGCCATCTTGGCTCACCACAACCTCCACCTCCTGGGTTCAAGCGATTCTTGTGTCTCAGCCTCTCAAGTAGCTGGGACTACAGGCATGTGCCCCAAGCCCAGATAATTTTTTTTTTTTTTTTTTGTATTATTAGTAGAGACAGGGTTTCTCCATGTTGATCAGGCTGATCTTGAACTCCTGACCTCAAGTGATTTGCCTGTCTCGGCCTCCCAAAGTGCTGGGATTACAGATGTGAGCCATTGCGTTTGGCCCCTGTTCACTTCTACCATCAGCACCCAGCACAGTGCCTGGCACACAATAGACTGCAAATCTGGGGATGGAGAATTTATTACAGGAAATAGTGAAGGCTTCCTGAAAGGCCTTCGTTGTCTCTATCTCCATACCTTAGGTGGTGCTGTTTCCTTGCCTTGGCCCTGACTTGCCTCGTTATTCCCCTCCATTACCAAAGTTGACACTTGTAGTAACACACGCCCTTCCCTGCCCAACCCTGCAGGCAGGAAGAACCAGTGTTTCCTCTGGAAGCCCAGCTCCAGCCCAGCCCCACCATGCTGCCCTGTTCCAGAGCCATCTACTTCGAGAGGACTTTACTGTTCCTGCAAATTCTTGCCTAGAAAGATAAAGCTGTAGCCCATTAAATAATTTCACTGCTGGCTTCAAGAACCTCCCTGCAATTCAAACAATAGACAGCTCAAAAAGCCATCCTTCTCAGAACAATACTCTGCCCAACTGGGCAACAGCTCCCCAAAGCAACAACACTTTCCCGTTCACATCGTGCCAATGTGAATTTGTGAACTTTGCCCAACCCCAGTCCAATCCTCTCATGGAAGGCCTTGCTTTAAACCATTCAGTTGAGTCTCCATCTCCAAACCCTGAAAACATCCAGCAGGTTCAGAGGAGAGGCTGGGTGAAGGCAGCCCTAATGAACAGGTTATTCTGGAAGGCTTTCAGGCGATTTGGCAGGTCCAGACCTGCGACCATCACAGAGTGCAGCACCAGGCTCTGCTGTGTCTAGTGAATGATGAAAGAACGAATGGGCGAATGAATAGCTCAGCCCACCTACCCCAGCCTCCACCCTTTCCTTTCTTGAAACAGCCGAGCCAGAATCATAAAGTAGTGCAGGTGGCCTAGGGGACCGGGTAAGAACAGAGCTTTGGGGATTCATTTGCAATGACTCGTCCTTATTCTGGGAACTGGAATCCACGGCAGAAAGCGTGGGCAGCCCCTGAGTTTCCCAGACCCCGGGCACTGTGCAGCGTGCCCACCGACCTCTCTCCCCTGCGCCCAGGGCAACAGCGCTGGACCGCTACCGGCTGCAGAAGGCGGGCTTCACGCACGTGTTGAACGCGGCCCATGGGCGCTGGAACGTGGACACCGGGCCCGACTACTACCACGACATGGACATCCAGTACCACGGTGTGGAGGCCGAAGACCTACCGACCTTCGACCTCAGTGTCTTCTTCTACCCGGCGGCCGCCTTCATCGACAGAGCGCTGCGGGACGACCACAGTAAGAGACGCCCCGATCCGCCCCGATCCGCCCCGATCCGCCCTGCCCCTAGCCTAGGCCCCGCCCCTTCCACGGTCCGCCTAGGCTCCGCCCCTAGCCCAAGGTCGCGCCGCCTGAGGCCCAGGCCGGAAGCGGGATCTGCGCGTGTGAAAAATCGCGAAGCCAGGCCACTGGGACTGTTAGTGGCCGACGGTAGTCTCTCCATGGAGAGACTTTAAATTCTCCTGCCCACCAACCAAGTTCACCAGTCCACCCTCTAGCAACTGAAATGAGTCATCACCACAAGGTAAAATGTGCCTCATAGTATTTGAAGTTAACTGAAAACATATTTGACGTGGAAAAAAAAAAAAGACTGCAGCAACCTAATCCTTCATTTTCTGTTCAGTGCACTCACTTGCCATTACTATATTTCTGAGACCCTGGAAGCTGTGAAGGTTTAAGGACTTGCACCACCTAGCGTGCTGCTGGTGGCTTTGGGCCTTGATTGCAGCTCTGGGGAATGGAAATTGGGAGGGTGTAAAGGAAAGGCCTTTTGGTCGGAGTCTTTGCTAAAGAACATTTGCCATACTTCAAGAGGCGCTCGGCCTCAAAGCTGGAACGCGGCCAGAGACACTAATTGTGCCTGGGCCCAAACTCAACTAGTAGCCAAGGGCTTCAAAACACTCAGGGAGCGGGAATCCATGGAGAGACTTTAAATTCCCCTTCCAACCAACCAAGTTCACAGCCCGCTCTCTAGCCACCATGTCCCCAGTTACACTCAGCCTAGCGAGATCTCCAGTAGAAAGCTGACAAGCTGTATTTGAGGTATAATTTGGGTTTTGCACCTCCAGTGTCCAAGTTTTTCCAGCGTTAATTATCCATCTTTTAAATCACAGTGCTAGTCTTTGTGCTCAGAATGCACTGTTGGCTACCCAAATCCAGCAAAAGCTACAAGGCTATTTTGGAGAGACAGGCACAGCTCAGGCACCCATTGCGGGTAAGACAATATACAGTTATTGCTGCAGGGTGTACTTCAGTGACATTCCACAGAGGCCAGAGGGACTTCAGCTCCCTAATCTGTGCTCTGACTTCAGCCCAATGTGTCAGACAGCCCTTTGTGGGGCCATCACATAATTTGGGTGTCCAGTTACTGAAAGCCTTTCTTGCCACAAGAGGTTGTGATGACAAGGCTCAGTGACTGACCAAACTGCCAGCGGCAGGAACTTGCAAACTGGGACTGGGCCTAGGCCAGGTCTGCTGGACAGTATCAGACCTTAATGGGCATCCTGAGGTGGCCCTGACCCCACAGCCAACCATAGCCACCAACAATACGTTCTTATTTTGGCTCAGAAAGCAATGTCACAATGAAAAAAACCCTTAGAGCTAACATGCTTGTATTAGAAGATGCCTCATTTCCAAGCCTTCCTTTTATGAGTCTATTTTTGAACTGTCTTTTGTGCTGTGTGCATTCTGAGTTTCCAAGCAGGATCAAAAAAGCAACTGAGCTGAGTCATCACCATAAGGTAAAATTTGCCTCATAGTATTTGATGTTAACTGAAAACATATTTGACATGAAAAAAACACTGCAGCAACCTAATCTTTCAGTTTCTGTTTAATGCACTCACTTACCATTACTATATTTTAGACCTTACCCTTCATGGAAGGGGCCTGGCAGGCTTTGGAAAAGACAGGGCTGGGTTTAAATTTCTGTCGCACAATTTACTAACAATGTGATTTCTCTGAGCCTTGGTTTCTCCATCCGGTGATAAAAATATTTACCTTCAGAGGTTCTAATGAGGATCAGCAGTAACACACATAAAGCGCTTAGCACAGAACCTGGCGGACAGCAGGCTCTCAGATGTATTTGATAAAGTGTGGTCATATACCATGAAGAATATAATCACGCCAGCATGTGCACATCATCATCATAAAGTTTCCAATCTCAAAAAAAATACATTCCAACTTTGAACTGTAAGATATACTCACATGAAAGCTTGTTTTAGGTTCCTGGCACTCCATTTTAGAGTCTGCCCCCACTGCCAAATCCAGAAAGAATCAGGCTCTCAAGTAGAAGCTTAGGCCTAGGCAGATGACAGAACATCATGAGGAGGTGTCAGGCTGCTGTGGATCGTGACTGTTAGACCAGGTGGCACCTAGCAAACGAAGGGCCAAGGGAAGAGAGTATATACTCGGATCAGAGACTATGAGGGGGATAGAATGAATGGATGGGGGTGCCGGGACTTGACTGGATGGCTAGGGATGGGGAGCAGGACATGACCCCACGGGAGATGGCAGGCTGGGCTCTGCTCTCAGCGCCTTTGCACTGGCATGGCTAAAGACTTCCTCAAGTCAGGGTTCAAATGCCTAACCTGCAGAACCATGCAGAGTGTAAACAAATACAGCTGGCTGCATGGACAGCAGGGGGATGTGGGGAGGGGGCGCTTGTGGCTAAGCGGAGAGCCCTGTACCCCCTTCAGAGGGGCACCTGCCACTCAGCCTCAGCCAATGCTTCTCTTGTGAGAGTCAGTGCAAATGTGGGAGATCTGACTTTCAGAAGTCTCCAATCTGGATTTTACTATAAAATCGCTCGATTTTTAGGTCTTGGCAACAGATTGAAATGTCTTAAAATGCTACAAAGGACAAACTAAAGCAACCCAATGGCCATCAGGTTGTAACCTGTGCCCTGAGTGGTCAGAGCAACCAAACAAAATGCCTGCTAACTCAGCAGCAGCAATATCATAGGCTTCATACCCAGTGGACAGCAGGTGCTCAGCCCACCTGCCACATGGAGTGGGTGGCCCAGTTGTGTCTAGACATGCACTGGAAAACCAAGGGACACTGCTTGGCATTTTAGTGCCAGACCCAAGGGAAAACCAAGAGACACTGCTTGGCATTTTAGTGCCGGACCCAAGGGAAAACCAAGGGACGCAGCTTGGCATTTTAGTGCCGGACCCAAGGGAAAACCAAGGGACGCAGCTTGGCATTTTAGTGCCGGACCCAAGGGAAAACCAAGGGATGCAGCTTGGCATTTTAGTGCCGGACCCAAGGGAAAACCAAGGGATGCAGCTTGGTATTTTAGTTTTGGACACAAGGGAAAACTAAGGGACGCACTTGGCATTTTAGTGCCAACCAGACCCACTTGTATGTTTCTTACACTCTTGATGTAAGAGGTGTGGATGGACAGTCTGGCCAAAAAAGCAAGGCGTCACTCTGCTTCCTCTTGTCTTTGTTCTCCGTTCTCCATTGACTGGTTTCAGCCAAGTGTACGCCATTCCCCCCACCCGGCTTCTCACAGCCAGTCTTTTTTTCACTTTTTTTGAAAAGCATTCCTTGTGCTGTGGAGCTGTATCATGGGCTGTAATCAGCCTCTGGGGCCCTCTCCCACCCTATCCCTACCCTGACTTGACCCTTTAGAAAGAACTCCCCAGGCAACCTCAGTCACTCTTAAAATATCTCAGAGATAATCTAATCTCTGATCTTGCCCTGACAGCTGGGCAAACAGAGGCCCAGAGAAGCCAAGTGAGGTGCCCAGGGTCACAGAGCTAATCAGAGGCAATGCCATCAGGACACCTGCTTGCCAGCAGGGATTCCTTCTGTCACTGAGGCCTCACAGAAGAGTCCTCTGCCCTTATTTTGAGCACCTGGTGACTTTGCTGTATAAGAGGTCACCAAATATCATGGAGGATAAGGCATGACAGCTGGTTATAGGATCTGAAAAAATGAACTTGTCAGTCTTCATCAGAAAAAGAAGTACTCACAAAATACTGCCGCGGGAACCCCACTTGGGTTGCCTTAACTGGTCCTGACGCAGCATCCTCCAAGGTGAATTAGTGTGGTTTTAATTTAATGAAGTCTTCTAAGAAACTCCAGGGCAAATGTCATGAGGTGCTAAAGATCAGACTTTAGTATCACACTCTCCTTTTGTCTGCTCTTTCTTGTTCTTAAACAGTCCATAGCTTGCTTTTGAAGCCGTCTTAAAATCTATTATGGATAAGGGAGGTAAGAATAAATAAATGAAGCCTGCTTTCAAGCAGGAGGTTGATTCTCTGTTGCTTCTAATAAGCTTTAACCAGACCAGATTTTCACCGTTTTGTTTTTGTTTCTGGTTTTTGAGATGAAGTCTTGCTTTGTCACCCAGGCTGGGGTACAGTGGCACAATCTCCACTCACTGCAACCTCCATCTCCTGGGTTCAAGTGATTCTCCTGCTTCAGCCTCCTGAATAACTGGGAGGTGCCCATCACCACGCCCGGTGAAATTTTGCATTTTTTAGTAGAGATGGGTTTTTACCATGTTGGCCAGGCTGGTCTCTAACTCCTGACCTCAAGTGATCCACCCGCCTCAGCTTCCCAAAGTGCTGGGATTACAGGCATGAACCACCACCCCCAACCTATTTTCACTGTTTCAAGGGTCTCCTGCCCTATCTCCCTCCAGCTCCGGCAGTTCATAATACACCTTGCATCCTTTTTCTCAGGACTTCCACACACCTAGAAGCTCTTGGGAAGAAGTAGGGGCTCTACCAGAATTTCTTTGCAAGTTACTAAGAAAGGCAGATTCCCAGATAGTGCGTGGGAGGTGGACAGAGAGCATCTCCTGAAAGCAAGGAAGGAGGCTGCTTAGCAAGGCACACACCTGGCTAGGGGTCGGGGCATGGTGCAGGGTAACAGCCTCAGCCTATGTCTGATTTGAGTGACAGAGACCTACCTTCGAGTCACTCCTGAAAGCATGCAATTGAGGAGCAGTAGAGAGTCTGGATTTGACTTTGCTTTTCTTTTTCTTTCTTTTTTTTTTGAGATGAAGCCTTGCTCTGTTGCCCAGGCTGGAGTGTAGTGGTACGATCTCAGCTCACTGCAAACTCTGCCTTCCAGGTTCAAGCAATTCTGCTGCCTCAGCCTCCTGAGTAGTTGGGACTACAGGTGCACCCCATGATGGGCTAATTTTTGTATTTTTAGTAGAGACGAGGTTTTGCCATGTTGGCCAGGCTGGTCTTAAACTCCCAACCTCAAGTGATCTGCTGACCTCGGCCTCCCAAAGTGCTGGGATTACAGGTGTGAGCCACTGCACCCGGCCTCATACCCTGGTCTTGAAAACAAAATTCAGCTCTTGGAGCTCCTACCAGAGCTGAGTGTCCTCTGTCCCTCCTCTTCCCCTTTCTCTCTCGATCCTTCCACCTCCCGCTTTTCTCCCACCCCCTCTATCTCCCTTCCAACTCTCTCTCCCCTCCCCTCTGCCACTTAATAGATGTCAGGCCCCTAAAAGGCTTAATGAACTACAGCTTTCATCTGTTTCAAGTATTAAGTCATGACAGAAAGAATTACCCTGTTTTCTGGGAGAGGAAGAAACACTTTGGTTATCAGCAGGGCTAGCCAGAGGCCCAGCACCTCCGGAACGGCCCGTGGGGATTCGAATGCCAGGGCTAGACATTCATCCAGCTACACACGTCCACACCCCAGGAGTGTGGTCATGCCAGGGAGACTCTGGGGCCAGCCTCCCCCAGAACCGAAACAACAATCAAGAAGGAGGTGCCTGCTGGCACATGGTGCACAGGGGAAGGGCAGCCCGGCCACACTGTGGGAGCTCAGCAGCCATTCGTTAGCACAAACAAAGTGTGCTAAAATCAAGTTATTTACAGGTTTATTTGCCTTCTCAACAACCCTATGAAGAAGGCACTGAGAGTGTCCTCGTTCTATAGAGGGGGCAGCTGTGGGGCACAGTGCTGAGTCACTTGCTGTGGGTGAGAGGGTGACAGGATGGCAGTGGGCCCTGCCCACGGCCCCCACATCTGCTCCTCAGTGTGGGGTTTCTCCTCCCCACTCCAATTGCAGGTAAGATCCTGGTTCACTGTGTCATGGGCCGCAGCCGGTCAGCCACCCTGGTCCTGGCCTACCTGATGATCCACAAGGACATGACCCTGGTGGATGCCATCCAGCAAGTGGCCAAGAACCGCTGCATCCTCCCCAACCGGGGCTTTCTGAAGCAGCTCCGGGAACTGGACAAGCAGCTGGTGCAGCAGAGGCGACAGGCCCAGCACCAGGACGGTGAGGAGGTGGACGGCAGGGAGCTGTAGGGCCCGCCTCACTGGGCCAGCAGAGGCACTTGGGGACACAGAGGAGAGGCGGAACTCTGGCCTAGGACTCCAGAGAAGGAACAGTGAAACTGAAGCTCGATTTCTTCCAAACCATCTTGTTCAACTTCCTTATGTGTGCTGGGGACGGGGGGACCCAGAGCCGCCCCCGGGGAAAGCCAAGCACTCGGCTTCTCAGCAAAAATGGGAGGGGAGGGCTCCCTGGCTCTGGGTCACAGAGGAGCACGTGACGCAGTCTCTTGCATTGTTTTTGTTTTTTTGGTGAGATGGAAGAGGGAAAGGATTTTAAAATGTGTAGGCATTATGCTGTGATTAAATGTTTGGCTTTGTCTGAAAGGAAAGTCATGTTCTTATAAAAAGTAATTTAAAATAGAAATTGCTTTTCCAACCACAGAACGGTACCAGGCAAGCCATGTCACAGGAGTGCCTGTGCAGCCGAGGGAAGGCTCCTTCCTGGGTGTCCTGCGTTTCCGTGGCATCCCCTGCACCCGTTTGTCTTTTCAGCGGAACCCCGAGGCTCACACCACCATCCCTAGATGTGCTCCTCCAGCAGGGTGGGGAGAGGTCCTGAACCCCTATACAGAGGCTCCTGCTTTAGGCTTCCCCCACTCTCCCAAGGGACCCAGGGCTCCTCAGACTCTTACCCAAGGCTGCCACTAGCCAAAAAAATTTGGTGAGTTTGGACAACTTTCTAATTTTGGGGAGAAAAAGGGAGGAGATCCTCTCTAGGGAGCATCTCAGGGAGGCTCTTTTCACATGGGTTCTAATCAAAGCAACACAAGCTGGTTTTCAGTCATAGCAGAAAGTATTTGCAAATTGTTGTCTGCTGTGGAATGGAGGATGGGGCAGCCAGCTAAGCTCAGGTGTGGAGTTTGCCTCCCTGAGAGCTAAGCCAGGCGCCATGACTGCGTGATTTCCACTCTGAAGGAGAAAATGGCCGCAGGCACGAAGCGGGTAGCGACAGCTTCCAGGGCCAGGAATCCCAAACCAGGCAGAACCCAAAGAGAGGTGCTGCTGTTGGAGATGCCGGCCGTCAAGGACCAGAAACGGAGCCTGCCTGAGAAAGCAGAAAGAATGTGATAAAGGCCTTCTAGGAAAATACGAAAAGGGGCCCTGTGCTTCAGTTTGTTTGTGGTTTTCAGCAGAATGAAAGAGGAAGTTATCGATGGGTGGAGGAGAGAGTCCAGGGGCTCAGCAGATGTGTAAACCACCTGAGTCACCCTGTGACCTTTGGGGAGACCCCCTGCTTTTGCGCCAGAGAGGAGGACTTGAAGCCTGGGCCCCTGTGGCTGGGCCTGGCTTCCTGGGACTGCCTCAAGTTGCTCTGAGAGTTGCCGTGGCCCAGGAGGAGCCAAGGCCCTCATCTTAACATGCACACGGGGTTTCAGGGGGCGTTCCTCGGGGATGCCATCATGGTAAGAGCACTGGTCTTCTAATACATTTTGAAACCTGGAACATTGCAAAGGGGTCACAAAGCAAAAAGGCAAAGATGATACAGAAATAGAAATGTGCAGTGAATTGGTATGTCTTGGTGCTAAGATAGAAAAGGGGGACGTGTTCCCTCTGAAAATGCGACAGTCCTGACAGAGATCGGGTCTCTCAGTCACAACTCATGGCTGTGAGGGGGAGAACGATATACTAGGTGTGTGATGACTACGAATGATGGAATTGCTTAATGACTCATATTTGGGTATGAGGGGACCATATCCTGGCTCTTGAGAAAGAGATGCAGACCAAAAGGGACCCAGGGTCATAATGGCCCTAACGTAGGGATTTTGCTACCCCCATCTGAACTCAGTTATTGCTTAGCTCTGATCTGTTCCATGTCCAGAGAGAAGCCAGTATTTCCATTTTAATGAATATTTACATTTAGATGAATTCATGCTGGGGAAGATGGAGCGTAGCTAGGTGCATTGCTGGTGTTTCCTGAGCACCCCACACCTTCCTCAGGGCAGCAGAAGCTAAGAATGGCAAAGTGGCAGTTCTGGTCTCTTCTAGATGACTCCCGGGAGCCAGAGGCAGGAGAAAAGAGAAACAGAAGTTTTTGCAAAAGTGTTTCAAGTCTTCAGAAGTAAGATATTAGATATTCGTTTGGTCACCAAGTGTCTACTGATAACCTACCACATGCCAAAAACTGGGTTGGGGCCAACAGGAAAAATAAAAATGCACGTTGTGATAAAGCACGATGTGGGAAATAGGCACGGAAGTGGAAAAAAGTGGGGAAAGGGGAGAAACCCTCTTTAGGCGGGGTGGTCCAGGAAGACCTCTCTTAGGCTTGAAGGTACAAACTTTCCAAATGTGCTGGAGCATTCAAGGCTCAGGAACTGCCCATCAGTGAGGCCAGAGCTGGGGGCTGAGAGCGGGAGTGGAAGGAGAGGGGCAGAGAGACTTGATTCTATTCCAGGTTCACAGAAGATTCACTGAAGAGTTTTAAGCTGGGGAATGGTATGATCTGTTTCAAGATTACTCTGGAAAGATCCTTTGGCTGAAGTATGGAGAACAAGGTTGTAGGGAGTTAAGAAGTGAGGCCAGACCAGTTAGGAGGCTGTTGACAGGAAAGGAGGAGGTGGCCTGGATGGACAGCTCCAGGGGATTAGTATTCAAGATTATTTTGGAATTAACCCAGAAAACGGATGGGACCTGCCGAGATGGGGAGGGGAAATGAGGGCCACCTGATCTGGTTTCTTGGCAGTGCTTTAATATTGAGATGGGGGGAACCAGAGCAGGAATGGAGGAGGGGTTGGAAATCAGTTCAGTTGTCATGCAGATGTACAAAAGGTGTCCCAGGTCATTTGACGTACCATCTAAAGCTCAGAGGAATGTTCACAACTGGGGATGTAATTCTGGATGTCATCTGCAGAGTGGTGGAATTTGAAGTCATCATACCAGATGAGATGATGAGAGAAGAGAGGGCCTGAGTGTTGCAGAACATCAATGTTTATAGCTAAGCCTGGGTGGAGGGGAAGGTCCAGGAAAGAGGATGGAGAAGGCGGAAGGAATGATGGAAACCTGGGTACAGAGAAATGGAAAGTACTGCTTCATAATGTAATAGTACTTGTACCCTGAGTATCTAAGACTTGATTGTAGACCAAGGCTTGCTTGCAGCCACAAAGGGACCTGTATTTATATAGCACTTAACAGTTTTTACAGCATCATGTATTCATTAGCCAAGCCTTTAAATCAGACAGGTGACAAGTTAGGGCCTTTCACAGAGTATAGTGTTCTAGAAAAAAGAGCTGGGATTTGGAAAGACCTGGGTTTGTTTCAGCTCACAAATTTTAGTCGGGTGAGTTTGGGCAATTACTGTAGCGAAATCTGAGACTTAACCTCCGGATCTGTAAATTGGAAACAACGGCCCCATTTCCTGCACAGGGTGGGTGTGTGGGAGGAGTGTGTGAAAGCTCTGTGACAATATTGTTGAGTCATTATTTCTAAAATATAATGTTGGCAAGGAAGGCGGATGCCCTCATACCTAGTTAGGCACCACTTGAAACTATTAAAAAGTGAGGCTGGCAACTGACCACCACTTTGTACATCTTATAAAGAACAGAATACAGTTATGGTTTTAAATGATGTGGCCTGTTCATGAATTTCAATCTAATGGTGTCGCTATTTCAGTTTTGATGAATCCAAGTTCCTATTTTCCCAAATCCTTGGCGTCACATTCAGATGTGAACTGATTTCTCTACTGAGAGTGGGTAGGTGGAGGGCAGGGTGTTCTGAGGCCATCTCAGATCAGCAGTTTCCTTCCCATGCTAAGACTTTCTGTTCCATCAAGGAATGTTGGGACTGGGGCCAGCTGGGGAGCTCCCAGTCCTAGCTACGCTGCAGTCCTTAGGGAGCCTGGGGAACCAAGGTGTCCCTGGGACTGTTCTTAGATTCTGGTTTGGCAGGTCTGGGGCAACGACCAGGACTCTTCCACAAGCTCCCTTAGAGGGCTCTTAGGCAGGCAGGGTATGGGAACGCAGACATTGTACAAACCAAAAGGTGTGATTAGCAGGCCATGGCCAAAGGGAACACAGAGGGGAATCTCAGCCCCCAGAGAACCTTAAACCAAGAGCAAAGAAACTAAGTATGTGAGTGTTTCAAGTTGGGGCCCATGGGGGGCTCTGTGTAACTTCCCGATCAGATTGCTTCCAGGCCCCCATCCCACCTCCAGGGCTCGGGCAGCCTCTTGCCCAACGTATGGCCCACCGGGCTGCCCAGTCCTCAGCCACTCCTGAGTGGATGCAGCATTGGATTTGTGCAGGCATAGACCACCACTTCCCACCCTGAGGATGGCTGAGAGGTTTTCTTTCCTAATAGCACAGCACCTTCAATGGATCTCTTCCCTGTGTGCCGATGGCCCTTGCAGACGTATCTTCTTGGAAGCCCTCCCTCAGCTATTACAGTATTACCCCCATTGACTTTGCAGCTGAGGAAGGAAGGGACTAAAAGATAAAATCCTGATACTAAACCCAATATATTTTGTCACTGTGAAAGAAAATAATGATAAGGGTGAGAGTACAAGGCAGAACTCCGTGGGGCATCCTCCGTCTGCACGAGGCCTTTTATTCTGGTGTATATGCTTTATACTGCCTTTGCACGATTTTGGGTCCACTTTAAGGCTTATGTCTACACTCTGTACAACATCTAATTATTTTGTGTTGAACCAGCAGTGCAAAAGCCACTCTTTTCCTCCACAGGGTAGTGACTTGCTTAACAGAGGAGTAGAGTTGCAAGCACCCATGGTCAGACACTTGCAGAGCTTAACAGGTCAGTTTCACACAGGTGCTAAGTCAAGCATTCATTTCTAGACTTGCTGCTCAAATAACCAAATTCAAGTGACACTCAGAACTTCCTCTGAACGCCACACTTGTGAATATTCACTTTTGGCAGGGGATCTAAACTTTAGGCTCTAAAGAAAACGTACAATTAATCATTCAAACAGAGCAAAACGTTCACACTTTCAAAAAAAGAAAACGATTTTTCAAACATACAATCCCAAATTGGGTGCTTTTTTGGTATTAATCTTCTTTATAAAAAGGAAGTTTGCTACCCTGGTGTGAGGCTTAGAGGGGTGTTTATACAGACTGTGCGAGTGAGGCAGCTGGATATTTGTGCGGGATCTCTTTGCAAATGAAGATCAAAGTCCAAAAGAAAAAAACAATTTCACTTTATTTTAAAGACAATGATTGGCATACAGAAGGTATGCACTTGCATAAAATAAACTTTCATGAAAAGCATTAAAATCCATTATAAATTAATTTATTAAATAGGTATTTGGTATATGTGATGGTTTTTATTAGATATTACTCTTATTTATTGCCAACCCCTCCCCCAAAGTCAAAACAAATCAGAAAATCCCATAACTCCAATTTACACTAAATAATTTATTTTCCCAAAATGTGTATGTGTTCTGAGGCGTGACACATGATACAGTTCCATTGGTCATTCTCTATCAATCATAATATGACAGGACACAAGAGGCTAAAAATGGCTCATCATAATTTATTTTATGTTAAAATGTACAGCTTTTTTTTGTTTGTTTTTTGTTTTTTTGAAGTGACTGACTAAAAAGAGAACAGATAAATACAAGAGTGTCGCTGGATCCTATTTTATACAAGGATTACGCCTCTCCTGCTTGGCCCTTACTGTCACCCTGTACAGGTACAAAGGCTACAAAAAAGGAAGCAATATAAACAGACACAAATAACTTTTTTTTGCTTTTTTACATGCGATTTGTAAGCTTAGTTTGAGCTATTCACAAGCTACTTTTCTATTTTTCCTTAAAAAATAACTCCAATATTTTATAAAGATAGAAAAATCTACAGATGGAATGAAAATGTAAAGTTAGAGGCATTTCCATAAAATAGCAACTTTACACCAAATTCACTATTTTTTTTTAAATCCTGCCAAGTATTTGGACATATATGAAATGTTTCAAAACCTGACAGATAAACACTGAGATATGCTTCATTCAATAAACAGAAGTCTGCATTTATAAAACAGAAAGCTGCCTTTTTTCCCCAAAGAAATCTGTCACCAAAATGGAAAAGGGTCTCAACTTTACACCAAACATTTAGCAATAAAACCCTTTTGACTAACCAAATGGGAATAGCTTTTATAGCTCTTTACAGTTTTATAATTAACAAAAATATAGTTTTTTTTAAAACCCTCAAATTAGGGCACCCTAATCAAGGCAAAAAACTTAAGAAATGGCTTACTGTTAGCACAACACTTGTACAGTACTACAAAATGCACTGTCACTAACAAAGACATTAGCGGCATGCTGAAGTGTCACCTTAAACAAAATATACAAGAACTGAAATGCTAAAGGCATTTACATGGAGTGGACAGGGAAGGAAAAACAAAAGCTCTAGGTTCAATATTAAAACAGATAATTTGGGGGGGCTTGATATCCACATCGTTTAACAGAAGCAGGCACAACAAGTGGCTGCCTCCAAATTGTAGTCCCAAGAGAGGCCTTCCTTTGCAGAGAATTTCATATAAAAGTAACAGAAATGAAGGTACCAAAAAAAAAAAAAAAGAAAAAGAAAAAGGAAAAAAAGAAAAACAACTTGTATAAGGCTTTCTGCTGCATACAGCTTTTTTTTTTTTTTTTTTTTTTAAATAAATGGTGCCAACAAATGTTTTTGCATTCACACCAATTGCTGGTTTTGAAATCGTACTCTTCAAAGGTATTTGTGCAGATCAATCCAATAGTGATGCCTGGTAGGTTGTGTGGACTACCCACGTTGTCTACCTTCTCATGTAGGAACCATTGAGAGACTGTTTGGACATGCCTGTGTTCATGTAGCCGTGATGTCCAGGGGCCGTGTACATCATGTTACCGTGGGGTGGGGTCTGCATTGGTTGCTGGGCATATGGCTGGGTGCCCATCATGCCCATCTGCATCTGCATAGGGTATTGGGGCGTTTGATTCATATAGCCATGATTGCTGTGGTAGCCACTGTTCATCATTGGCTGGGACATGCTGTACCCATTCATGGCGTTGAGAGTGTTCATATTCATGTTCACAGAGTTGACATTGTAGGCTGGGGCTGGCATCAGGTTCACACTCATGTTCATGCCTCTTTGCATTGTTAAAGTCCGTGCAGGACCCTGCATGGCTACAGTCTGGGAGCGCCCATAGATTTGTGACTGATGGGTGGCAGCGGCTGGTGATAGAGACGCTGACTTGGTTCTCATGGAGACGTGGCCCTTGCTGGCAATCTGGGTTTGCAGTCTTTGGCTGTGAGAGATGCCAATATTTGACGCAGCCATGTTCCGCTGCAAAAGAGGTGGCGGCAGATTCATTGGAGGAGGAGTCAGGTTGGGGGGTGGGGTCATGGTAGCTTGTGCTTGGGGTCCCCCAGGGACGGAGTGTGGAGACTGAGAAAGCTGAACAAGCCCTGTGTTACTTAATGGTGTGGACAAAGAGGCACTGTTTGCATAGGAAGTCACAGCAGCGGAATGGCTGTAAGGCAATGAATGATCAATAAGTGTATTAGTTAACTGCTGCAGTTTGGCAAGGCTGAAGGTGGCTGACGGCTGTGGGTAATGCCCAGCCCCAAAATCACTCTGACCCATTCGCTCGTATAAGCCAATGTTGGCATTGCCTGTCTCGGGAATTTCAGCCAGCTGCATGGGTGGGGTGAAGTTAGCAGCCATGCTGCACTGAGCCAGCTGCTGGCTGCTGCTCGGAGGCCTCTCCACCACACAGCCTTGAGGAGACTTAACGCTGCAGGTCGGGGGGGAGCTGATGCTGGTTTGCTGCAGCATGCTGCAGCTCCCGCTGATGTTGGACATCTGCTGGGTGACGGCGCAGCTGCTCTGTGTCAGACTGCTGGAGGTGAGGTTGCTATAGGAGCAGCTGTTCTGTGAAGATCCGTTTCCACAGATGCTGCCTCCCATAGTAGAATCGTAGCTGCTGGGGTTTTCGTAGTTCTCAGTTGTGCTCTCAATACTGCCCAAGTCACTAAATCCACTATCTACGACTTGCTGTGAGTGATCTGAAACTGATGGGACATCCATCATGGGACTGGTTTCCATGTTCTGCAGAGATGGCACTGAGATGGCACTTTGATCTGGGCTGATTTGGGCATAGCTGTTTTCCAGGGCAGGGACACTTGGGCTGTTGACAGAACGTACGGACTGGCCAGGATGGGAGTGGACGGATGAAACCGGGCTACTGTGGTCTGACTGTTGGCAGTCATCCAGAGTGGCAGCAATCTGTGGACTTTGGTCTGCACGGGTGTAGTTCTGTAGGCTTCTACAGGCTTCTTGAGTCTCGGCACAATCCTGAAAGGTGTCGTCCTGTTCGCTGCTCTCCTGGGTCAAAGACTGAACTGCCTGGACGGTCTCAGAGTCGATTTCCACGGTTGCTGTGTTTCCCTCTTTGAACTCTGAATCGACTTCTTTGCTGTTCTTTTGGTCTTGCTTCTGTGCCTGTTCTTCTGGAGGTGGCTCCTCGTCAGATTCGGGTGCAGCTTCAGGGTCCCCAGCAAGCTCCTTGGGCTCACTGTTACAAGAAGCTGTCAGGTCGACGCCACAGTCCATTAAGACCTCTGGGTTCGAGTGACTAGGCTGTACATTAAGGTCTAAAAAAGCCTCCTGGTTTTCCAGTACTTCTTTGAAGGTTTCTCTGGGCAGCTCTTCCTTCTCCACTTCGGCAGACTCCATGTGGCTGTCGTCCTCGTCATCCGCATCATGGTCCTCATTGTGAGACGGCTCTTCGTCCTCTTCCTCTTCCTCTTCGTGATCATCCAAACGCACAGGGTCTTCTTTCTCCGTGGAGATTTCTGGTTCCTCTTTTTCTTCACTTTTATCCCCATCTGGATCTTTTTCTACATTTCCTTCTTCTTCTTCTTCTTCCTCTTCTTCCTCTTCCTCCTCCTCCTCCTCTTCCTCAGGTTTGATGAGATCTTCTGGTTTTTCACCTGGTGATGTATTTGGACTTACAGGTGCACATGCTTCTTCCCTTCCGTTTTCCTCTGGAGGCAGCAGGGCTTCCCCAGTTTCCTTGACTTCCTCCTCGATCCTGATGGGCGTGGGGCTAGTTTTTCCCTCTGAAGTCTCCTTTGGCTCCTCCACTGTCACCTGGTCATCAGGTTCCATGGGTGTTTCTGGCGGGGTGTACAAATTCAGTTTAAATCCGGTCTTCCTCTCTTTGTTTTGCCTCCACTTAGATAGACCACGCTTCGTTCCTTTTGGCCACACTTGCTTGCACTTTAGAGGTTCGGGATTGTCTTTACTGCCTTCTTTCAAGTTACTTGAATCATCATTCATATTGTCTTAGTGAAGAGACAAAAAGGGGAAGGAAGAAAAAGTCTTAGAAAGCATAACCATGGACAACTTGAATTCATTCCTCTAAATTAATTAGCAAACACTGCTTTCAATTTGGCATGTTAAGAGTTGATGGTAAAGACATCATCAAGGCTAATATATAATAATATTGTGGTATAAACCAAGTAAATAACCTAGGCCTGGGAAAATAACATGTTGGGAACACGTGGATATAGGCAATGCTAATGCACTTATTTGAGTTTAATGAACAAGACATTCTCTGATACACAAGCCTACAGTTCCACAGTGTAAAAAAAAATCCATTTGAACATTTACCAATTAGGAAATACAGGGGAAAGAAATGAATGCTAGCTTATATACAAATCACTACTGTCCTGGAAAAATGACTAGAAGCCCTAACTCTCATATCTACCCAGAGAAAGTAAACCTGTTTGTAGACATTTACAGGATGTAGATGATCTTGGATGACATGATTTATTTACTTTGATTTGAATGTTCTCTCTGGCATAAAAATAAACTGTGTACCTCTGAAACAAATCAGTAAATAACTAAATACCCAAAACAAATGCATTTGTAATCATCATTTTTGCATGATACAAACTACAATGTAATTACTAGCAAATCCCTGAACATTTAAAATACAGGGATTCTTTTTAACACTAATTCTGTCCACACTGAATTTTGGATCAGTATGTTGCTGATGTTAGGATTGAATATTAAAGACAATTAGAAACAAACCATAATTGTGAAGTTCATTTCAGTTCAGGTGGCCTTATTTTTAACAGAACCTATAGGTACATGTGAATATAAATATGCACACATATTTATATAAGCAGATGAATAACTATGTAAATATTAATAAATACATGTATAAAGCACCCAAGCATTCTTATGATCTTTACATTATACTAATCTTCTAGAATCAGTGGTCAATTTAAAGGAAAAGCTTTACCTGAGACAATATTCTTATTAGAAACTCTATTTTAGAGAATAAAAATAAGATCTCACAATCATCATAAAACAGATATCCCTTCTGCCAGAAGAGAGTGAGTTTTAGTCCAACTGGTGGATAGCAGAGTAAGCAAGCGCTGGTTCATTTAGGTAATAAAAGGATTAGAGATAAACTTACCTGCAAGTATTACATTCAAACTGACCAGCTGAAAAGAACACATATATGATGTAGAATGATTCCTTGAGAAGTGCCTGCCAAGTACCATGCCGAGTTAAGAGTCATCTCAGGACATTTCTATTCACAATGGCAGGTAATAGCCATGCCAGTGCCCCTGGATTCCACATGCTTTTTATTTTTGAGACAGAGTCTTCTTGCTCTGTCGCCCAGGCTGGAGCGCAGTGGTGTGATCTTGGCTCACTGCAACCTCCGTCTCCTGAGTTCAAGCGATTCTCCTGCCTCAGCCTCCCAAGCATCTGGGTCTACAGGCATGCATCACCACGCCTGGCTACTTTTTTTGTATTTTTAATACAGATGGGGTTTCACCATGTTGGCCAGGTTAGTCTCGAACTTATGACCTCAGGTGACCTACCTGCCTCGGCCTCCCAAAGTGCTGCGATTACAGGCACGAGCCACTACGCCTAGCTGGATTCTGCATTCTTATTCTGCATGCTACTAGACCTATCAGCTTTTGTTGGAACACCTCCCAAAATCAGAAGATGAGTTTTCTGACAATTATTTTTAAGAAAGGACATCCTGAGAGGAATCAGGTATAATATGGCCACTTAGAATTTTTAAAGGTAAATGGCACTTAGTGGAGAATGAAGGCAGGGATCATTCATTTACAGGGTCCTGAGAAGACAGCCAAGAAGGGGAAATAAGGCTCAATTCTCACACATAAAATGATCTCTCACCGCAGTGTGGTGGTGTTTATATGTTCATTTGTTTAAAAATAATCCAAAGAATAAGGCTTGGTTTCTCTCTACCCAGGGTAAGAAGTCATTCCTTCAGCAAATACTTTATGCAGGAATAGCATTTCTGTGAACTAAGAAAGTCAAGAATATGCTTGCATATGTTCTTAAAATTGTGGCTTTTCAAAAGCCAGAGTGATCCTGTGGTTCCCAGGGAAATGAGATGGACTGTTCCCCAGAGTAGAATACATTCTGAATAGTCATCTCACCCAGGGAGCAGAGACAGTGTAGCATAAACCCTCATGATTCAGCTAAGGAACACAAGTTCTCAACCTGACACGCAAGGATGGGTGCTTTTAAATACAGCAGGAAAGACGATTCACTGGTGTTCAGTATTTTTTTAGAGGATCGGGTAAAGGTGTCCCTGGCAACTTAAAAGGAAGGTCAGTTTCCTGATTTCTGTGTTATCCGGTATTATCAAATATTATCAAAGCTAATATTGATGGTGTGGGTAAGTTTAGATGATTTTTTTTTTTTTTTTGAGAAAGGGTCTCGTTCCGTCACCCAGGCTGGAGTGCAGTAGCACAATCACGGTTCAACCTGAGCTCAGGTGATCCTCTCACCTCAGCCTCCCAAGTAGCTGGGACTACAGGTGCACACCACCACACCTAATTTCTGTATTTTTTTGTAGAGATGGGGATTTTCCACGTTGCCCAGGCTGGTCTCAAATTCCTGGGCTCAGGTGATCTACCTGCCTCAGCCTCCCAAAGTGCTGGGATTACAGGTGTAAGCCATCATGCCCAGCTTAGTTTAGATGAATCTTTATAGGAGTATATACTAAGACACTACTGATTATAAGATGTACCATTGATTTACTAATATTTGTTTTCCAGGAAAAAAAGAAACAATTCCATTCAATGCTCACACTGACAATAATATATACCTTGATTTCAGAAATACTAAATGTGAAAAAAAGTACATATTAGACTCAAAGAAATATAATGTGTTTCTTACTGACAGACTTCAAAGTTTTTGGGGATAAGCCAATTTCTGGCAAGTAAGATTAACCCACCTAAAGGAATATTCTGGCCTTAGAAGTTGTCTAACATAAATTCCAATTCCAGGAATAAGGGACAGAAGCTTATGAGGATGGGAAAGGGCGGATGGGCACTTGCTCCAGGTGCATAAGCACCACTTCCCAGGTGCCTCTGGGCATCACGCCAGAGGCCAGTCAGATACAGACATTCTCAAGGGTAAAGTTTTCATCATTCCTCTACTTACTTCTACAAGGGTCAGCATTCTTAAAGCAATGATTGTCTTTTCCTTCCTCTTCCTCTGCTTGTCTTTTCTTCCCAGGCTGATGTTGGAATGCTTTTCTCAGGACTGGCTTCCTGCCATCTTCCTCCACTTCAATCTCACAGGTAGGCTCCAGCTGTGGCATTGGCCTCTCTTCATCTGAGTTGTCGAAGGGCTCATTCAGTACTTCTGTGGTCTCAGAAATGGTCTCTGTTGTCACACTGCTGTTGATCCTCCTGCGTTTACGACCCCTTTTCTTCTTTAGTACAAAAGGCCTCTGAAATTAATTCCAAACATAACACATAAGAGCTCATGAGAAATTAAATGGTTGAGTCGATACGCAGCAAACATGTACTGAACGCGTGTCTGAGAATCTTACACATAGAGACTTCTGTAATGCCTTTGTACTTAACCTTCCATTTGATGTTTAACATCCCTCTCGGGCGCCAACTACACAGGCAAGTGTTTTCCAAATAAAACAGTTGTTTACTCAAGCAGATGCTTTGAGAGGGAACATCCTAGAAGCTTGACTGGAGATTTTAAAAGCTAAGCTTTGCTTTTCTAGCATCTATTTTCCAAATGATACTTGCTGGCCTCAGTACTCCTCACATCACAGACATTTAAGGTCATTACAGACTCTAATGTTTCTATAAATGGTGCCATAATTAACTAGCCACTGGGTTAACTCATTTTATACCTGATAACTCTTGAAGGAGCACCCATTATATGCACAGCACTGGGGAATATTATGTAAGACCAACCTACTTGTTTCATTCCATAGGACTTCCGGAACTATGAAAGAGAAGGAAAGGTCCTTGAAGAAAGGATTACTGTTTAAAATGTTAACAGAGTCAAGTATTGGTGGGTGCTGAGATGTAAGTAACTGATAACTTGACAAAATATTTTATAAAGGGCATCTAAAAATGCTAAAGACATGCAAGATGTCTTACTATATGATATAAAAATATTTTGTCTTTTTTCTTTTCTGTAGAGACAGGGTTTCACCATGTTGCCTAGGCTGGTCTAACCCCGAGCTCAAGTGGTCCACCTGCCTCGGCCTCCCAAAGTGCTGGCATTATAGGCATGAGCGACCGTGCCCGGCCTAAAAATATTTTTTCTATTTGCACTAAAGGTTGGCACAAAAAATGACTCTCCATAGTTGTAATTATAAAATATTTTTCCCCCAGCAAAAAAGTTTTTAATGACACAAAATTCAAATAAAGGAATAGCAGGTGGATTTTTGTAACCTCCCAAATTATTGAAAATACACTGCAAAGAAGGGTTCAGTATGCTTGGTTAGAAGCTAACCTCCAGGTAAACTGTATTCAAGAATTATTATTATTATTTTAAAAATATTTACTTTTTATAGAAACAGTGTCTTGCTTTGTTGCCCAGGTGGGTCTTGAACTCCTAAGCTCAAGTGATCCTCCTGCCTCAGCTTCCCAAAGTGTGGGGATTATAGGCATGAGTCACACTGTGTCTGGCCTCCAAGAATGATTGTGTCTTACTTTTGTAATGCCCTGAATGCTCACTGAAGCACACACATAGCTGATTAATCATATTTTGTAATTTAACATTTATGGTTATTAATCCCCCGAGTCTGCCTGCCCTCTTTAATCCACAAGAATTTTCCCTAATATGAGTGAAGCCAAGGTGGAGAACTGGTTTTCTTCAGGTTGAGTCCAGTTCAGATCATGCCTTGGATGAATCCGTTGTTTTTTTTTTTTTTTTTTTTTTTTTTTTTTTTTTTTTTTTGAGACAGTCTCACTCTGTCACCAGGCACCAGGCTGGAGTGCAGTGGCACAATCTCAGCTTACTGCAACCTCTGCCTCCGGGTTCAAGCAATTCTCCTGCCTCAGCCTCCCAACTAGCTGGGACTACAGGCGCATGCCACCACGCCCAGCTAATTTTTGTATTTTTAGTAGAGATGGGGTTTCACCATGTTGGCCAGGATGGTCTTGATCTCTTGACCTTGTGATCCGCCCACCTTGGCCTCCCAAAGTGCTGGGATTACAGGCTTGAGCCACCGTGCCTGGCCTGAATCTGGTTTTTGATGGTTTTAGAACAAGTTTCTTTTTGAGATGAAGTTTTGCTCTTGTTGCCCAGGCTGGAGTGCAATGCGTGATCTTGGTTCACTGCAACCTCTGTCTCCTGGGTTCAAGCAATTCTCCTGCCTCAGCCTCCTGAGTAACTGGGATTATAGGCATGTGCCACCACGCCTGGCTGATTTTGTATTTTTAGTAGAGACGGGGTTTCTCCATGTTGGTCAGGCTGGTCTTGAACTCCCAACCTCAGGTGATCTGCCCACCTCGGCTTCCCAAAGTGCTGGGATTACAGGCTTGAGCCACTGAGCCCCACCTAGAACAAGTTTCTTTTGTTACGTATACAATACATGAATGTACATTCCTCCTAAGAAATGGAAATATTATTCATAAGCCTGAAGTCTACTTTGTAGGATGCTCCTTTCTCCCACCTCCCCACAGATACCCTTCCAGAAGACTGCCAGGCTTAGAAGAGCGCTGAGCTGCAAGTTAGAACAGCAAGTTCCCCAACAGACGCCACATCAGGTGGCCTTGGGCAGAGCCTTAGCTTGTATTGTGATATCTCTATCAGTCTTGCTGTACTAACAATATTTGGCGCCCCCCTCTATGTCCCAGATAGATACTGAAGACAAACATATCAGATCTGGGTGAGCAGGTATCTAAAAACAAAGTCAACTCTTTACTTTCTGTACCACTGGAGATGATATGGTCTATATAGAGACACCACTGGGCTACTGCGATCTGAGGAAATTCAGTAAAGCACAGTTGCCTACAAATGCAAAATATCATCATCAAAATTAAGGGCCTAAAATACTTTCTAACAATTCTGTGCCAAGAACAGGAGAAAGAAACAGCACGAGGAGCACTGGGCTTGGAGTCTTGAGCACGCATTTGGTTCTGCTTCCATCTCTAATGAGTCATTTGACCTTAGAGAAGTCTCCTGGTCTCTAGGTCTTAGAGGGTGGTTTAAGTGCTCTCTGGGGCCCCTTTCTGTTCCTATAACCTCACTTACTCTACTCCTGCAGACCAGCAGGTGGCAGTGACTACTAGACTAGGAGGTTGGCCTGACCCTGGTTTCCTGTCACAGAGCTAACAAACCTCAAAAAGTAAACATAATCATGACTGTGAGATAAACGATTATGATATATGATCAGCAGGACTGGGTACACATAAACTAGACTAAAGAACAGAGAGTGAAACAAATACTAATGGACAGAATGCCTGGAATGACAAATAAGATTTGATCGAAGGAGACTTGCAGACAGAAAATCTAAACAGACACCTACCTTTCTCTTTATGGCAACTGACTGTGGTTTTGTCAATCTCGGGGGAGAGCTTTGAATATTTTCTTCTTCTTCATCCTCCTCTTCATCCTCTTCCTCTTCATCCTCCTCCTCTTCTTCCTCCTCCTCCTCCTCCTCCTCCTCCTCCTCTTCTTCACTGCTCTCTTTAGACAGCTCCAGCAGCTGCCCTCGCTCCCCTGTGACTGGCCGGCTCTCCGGGGAATGCAAATATTTATTTTTCGATTGTACTTTTGCAGGTGATTGCCTACTGTTAGCTCTAGATGACAGGATTTCTTGTTCCTCCTTCTCCCAGCAGCTAGCTTGTTCCATTAGCCGCTCAGCCTAAGTGGGGAGGGTAAAAATGGTGGCCAGTGAGAGGGCAGTTACACAGCCAGAGCTTCTGAGGATCAATGGCAAAGTGTCTCTAAGTCAATTCTGATCAGGACAGCCAGCCGGCCAAGCACATTTCAGCTGCATCATCTCAGGAACCTTTTGCATCAGTTAGGATAACAAATCAAAGAAGATTGGGTTTCATGGGATATTTAGCAGTATTAATGATGCAGCGAATTGATTTGAGTCCTTTATCACTACATTACATGCTCACTGGCATGGAGCACTTTAAGCAAGTTCATACACACAAAGAATCGATTGACACTGCAGCCTTGGAGCTGAGCACCGAATTTGATCTGATTACATGCTCTCAGTAGTGAAAAATGCTGCTTTGTAATCAATGATAAATGTTTCATTTTTCATACTCAATTCAATAAAATTATCATGTCTTACCATGCAACCTCAGTTAGGATAAATTAGTGCCATATCATTTCACATGCTATCTCTACATAACCAAGCTTTTGACAACGATCTTAATGACTTTCTTAGCTTAAGAATGCTACAAGATTGAAGTTACACAACTTAGGATGATAAAGACGATCATTACCTCTTTCTCAGCTTCTCGCTCTTCTTCAGACACTGCAGCATTAGAAATTAAAATTGGGGTCCACCTCAGACTGTCTGGATCAAGTTCATTGGCTCTGGAACAGGTTTTCAGCTTTTCCATGTGGCTCAATATCAACTTTTCCCGTCTAATGATGACAAATCTGTAATGTGATAAAGCAGAGCAAAGTGTAATCACAAGCTGAAATTTCACTTCACCTTCACATACAGACGAATGCCAGCACTAATGTTATCTGGGTTAGGAAAAAATCCGAAAGCACCTCAGTGAGAGGGTAAAGAACACTGAAATCCAACCAGCAAAAAAGTGTCATTTCATGTGTTATTTTTAGGAGAAAAGGTTTGATAATACTGTTAGGGAACCTCGATCTTTAACTGGAATGAATGTACCTAATCTCCAGGGACCCTTTCTGGTGTGGGATGCCTGAGCCACGGGGGTGCCCAGAGTCCCAGGACTCACCTGCCATCTCTCTTGTCGATCATGTGGAGGTGCTGCAGAGTGGTGGCGATGTCATGTGGGCACATGCCCGTTGCTCTGCTAATTGCCTTGATGCTGATGTGCCTCTCATGGTGGTGGTAGAGATATTCTAAGATGACACTCTTCCAATATGCCAGGTAGGAGAGACGGCCCAGATCGGAGAGTGGCTTTTCAGGAGACCCTGCTTGGCCTTCTCTTCTAGAAAGCAAATAGCCTAGGGCAGAAAAAATAAAGGGGCATTCCTCACTGTTGCATTCCCAGAGCCCAGAACAGGAGCCACCAGAAATAATATGAGCAGTGGAAAGGTAAAAACATCACACCAGAGAAGTACATTTGCTTTAGGAATGTAGCCTCTTCCCAGTTACAGTGATTTGATCTCCGTGAAGTTTATGCTCCTGAATCTTTGACAGTGGCACTCTAAGTCAATTCCCGCAGCTAGCAGCAGCATTCCAAACATATATTGTGGCATATTTAACAAAGACTAAAAGCTGTGGTCGAAGACATTACTTCTGGTAAGTCTCAACATCTAAGTCTCCCACAGCTTTAGATTCTTTCAAAAACGAAATGTCAGGCACTTACTCAGAAATCCTGTCGAGGGACCACCCCAAACATTAATGGGCAAGTTGTTTTCCACAGGAAGGACCTAATGACCCTTTGACAGCTGGGTCTTAATAAAAAGAGAAGGACCTCTGTTGACTCAGAGTCTATACTGCTTGTTACATTTAACTAGCAGGTTGATTTGAAGCTTTGTTTTAGGACTAATAAAACAATGTCTTTCAAGTCAACTGCTGCAACTCACATCAGCTCCACTAGCTCTATTTTCACCTCTTTCATAGAAATTCATTTACAATCCATTCCCAGAACATTGCTCCTACAAATTAAAACAAAACAAACTCCTTAAAACAACTTATTGCATGTATGCTCAGAAAATCCCCTAGCATCCTAAGCTTTTGGATGCATTTTACAGCATTACTGTGAAGGTTCCTTGGCAGAGGAACTTTAAAAATGAAAAAAAAAAAAAAAAAGAAAAAAAAACCCAACTCTTTAAATCCACTTGAAGGTAATGAGTGAAAGCTGGCGGCTGTCTTAGTAATTAAGAGCCACTTTTGGAGTAGAAAAGAAATGCTATAAACTAATGATGTCTACCTTGCTTTAATTATCTATTTCAACAGCCTCACCTTCATGAACTTCCTAAGTTTAAATAAACATCAACCACATACAGTAGGTGGCAGCAATGACAAAATCATACAGCTCCGTAAACCACCCAAATCTTCAGCATTTTTCTTTATCTACATTTCCAAAATGGCTGCATTCTCAAGAATTTTCTCAATTTTAGGATTATTTTTTAAGAAGAATCAATGCCTCTGATGCATTTTCCTGCCTCTCAAAATCACTGCAAATACAGTAATGCAGAAATATCAAACAAGAATCCAGCCTGAACCCTCAAGGAGTATAATCACAGCATTTTGCATTTTGATGGCTTTAATCTGAATACCATTAAAAAGAATAGGCGTAAATTTAACCTCAGGTTTTGCTAAAGTCTTTTGACTTACTTGTCTCTTTAACCCATGTTTAAGTGCAAAGTATTTGACTGAATGCAAACAAGCACCGCAACATTTTACAGTGAAACCACTGTCTACATGTAATTTGGCAGCAGACTAGGGCTTTCAATAGCAGTGTGTCAGGAATGCTAACACAGTGATGGCCACTGTGCCGAAGCCAGCCCATATTGTGTCCTGTCAACACAGAGAAGAGCTCTCTCTGTCTGTATGTCGCCAGAGTACGAAGGGAGCCCACACCTCAGAATACAGATAATTGGCACATCCGTCACCTGCCTCCAAAGTGCTTGGCACATGCTGAGAAATGTTCTCAGGTGGCTGAGCCGGGGAGGGGGGGTCCCAGCTCTGTACTCCTGGGGGGGTGAGAACCACAGAGCCGTGGATATGGAACTATCCCCTTTTGTCCATGAGATCCCACAATTAAAAGTCCCCTGCAGTGAGTGTGAAAGTCCCCAGGCCCGCTACTGGTGCTTATTTGAATCCCGCAGTCAAGGACAGAAAGCCTACTCCTCTCAGTCTTGCAGAAAGAATTCTGTACAACCAAAGTGTTCAGAAGGTGGTATGTGCCCCCCCACCTTATGTCCCCCACTACGAAGGGCCAGCTTACCCAGAAGCACATGTGTTCCTTTGTTCTGTCTCCCCACTACAGTCCCTAATCTGGAAGGCAGCAGCAGCCAGCATGAGGAAAACCCACGCTTTCCGCAGCTGTTCATGCTTTCACACCCTGAAGTGGCGCAGACACACCCTGTCAGGGCCTGAGCCTAAATGGGTTAGGCCACTCAAACTAGCAGACAACTTGGGGTCCATGGGGAGCATTTATGCATAAACCTTTTAGCACCTGCTACTCCTACCATATTAAGTGGCTGTCTACTGGGACACTGCCTTGGACACAGACTTCAGGCTATGACTGATAGTCACGGAAGAGTCCTGGGGAGGTGGCAGCAAGGTGATGAGCCCTGATGGGCACGGGTACACTGAGAACCCAGTGGTCTTTCTCAACAAACACCCTTGCACTGTCCTTGCAAAGGCCAGGAGAAAGCAGGGAGTGGCCAGCACCTGCCAGGAGGCCATGCTTCCCTGGGTGCTGGGGAGAAACAACTGCAAACTCAACCTCCAGCCACAGCACAGCAAGCGCTTGTGCAGGCATGACGTGCACCCACCCTGCAGACTGCAAAGGCCACTATCTGAAGGGACCACTGCATGACTTGTGGTGGGTTTTTCCCTCTTCTCTCTGACTCATGAGACCCTGAAGGAACTAATAATAGCAGGAATTGGCACTTACACCAAGAACCATTTGGAAGTCCACAAAGTCTCCTAATGCAGGAGAAAACAGAATCCATAAGAATGATCAAAATGAACAAAGATACAATTCTGATTCCTTACTAGTTAAGTGAACTCACTTGTAATATATTAAACTGTACAGCTTAGAAGAAAAGTGTGTGTCATGTCCACTCCACTCACGCACTTAGTGGATGTAGGAACAGAATTCCATTTGAACCTGCAGCAGCACTTCCTCTCAGAAGGCTGCAGCTGGTGGCACTTCACTACTTTGACCCTTATAACAGGTGATGTTTTAAAAAAGGAATTTCTTGCCACCTTTTGTTTCTAGGTACTTTTTTTTTTTTTTTTTTGAGACAGAGTCTCGCTCTGTTGCCCAGGCTAGAGTGCAATGGTGTGATTTTGGCTTGCTGCAACCTCTACTTCCCAGGCTCAAGCGATTCTCCTGCCTCAGCTTCCTGAGTAGTTGGGATTCTAGGCACCCACCACCATGCCTGGCTAATTTTTGCATTTTTAGTAGAGATAGGGTTTCACTATGTTGGCCAGGCTGGCCTCAAACTCCTGGCTTCAGGTGATCCACCTGCCTCGGCCTCCCAAAGTGCTGGGATTACAGGCATGAGCCACTGCACCTGGACTCTTTCTATTTTTTCTAGGCTCTTCACAACATAATTACGATATAGCCCATCGAAAGAATAATTTTTGGTAAGAACATCTTAACATAGAGATGCGGTGGTTTAAGTTACAGCTCTTAAATTTAACTTACCAAAAAGATTCCAAATAATTGATCTAAGATGCAGGGAAATAAAAAGCACTTATCTTGGCCGGGCGTGGTGGCTCACGCCTGTAAATTGCAGCATTTTGGGAGGCTGAGGCAGGTAGATCACCTAAGGTCAGGAGTTCGAGACCAGCTGACCAACAGGGAGAAACCCCGTCTCTACTAAAAATACAAATTAGCTGGGCATGGTAGCATGTACCTATAATCCCAGCTACTTGGGAGGCTGAGGTAGGAGAATCACTTGAACCTGGGAGGCAGAGGTTGCAGTGAGCCAAGACAGCGCCATTACGCTGCAGCCTGGGCAACAAGAGTGAAACTCCATCTCAAAAAAAAAAAGCACTTATCTTGGAAGTTGGTGTATTATCCTGAAGGATCTGAAACAAGTACAATACATCCCTGGTGAATAGATTCCCATGGTGCTCTAACACTTCTCCTTAACTCAGGATACTTTCAATCAGAAAAACCTCAGCTCTCCCTAGGGAAACCTGGCTGTTTCAGATAGAAAACAAAGTAATGTTTGGAGGACAAATCCCAGTAGCTGCAGTATAATTAATCGCTGGTGAAATTATTCCCTTGAACTTGTCTGTGAGCCAGAGGTGCTGGAGAACAGCACTTACTCCGTGAGTGGGAGCCTTGTAATTGAAAACGGGGAAGCCCATAAACCCCCCATCCACATCAACTATCTTGATCGTAGCAAAAGCTGGCTTCCTCTTTTGCTTTACTGGAACTACTTATCCTGGGGAAGGTGACATCTGAGTTTCAGTATACAGGCCACACAATCAATTCAAAAGATTATCAAGATGTCTGCTTAAAGGGAAAGGAAGAACAATGCGATGTCTACAAAAAGTAAGCATTTCTAAGCTGTACTGCATGGAACCCGAGCATGCCTCACCTCTGTTGAGGCTGAACTACTTGTAGTAAGAAAATCAAATCTCATGTTAACTAGCCCTGATTCCCTGGAGTGTGAAATGGTTAACTCTCTCCCAGGGGGAGAAGTGGTAGAGAGTTATCTCATGTAGATGATCTATTAGGGTAAGGAAGAAACTATCTAGACAAGATTCGTTTTTGCAGACCCAAATTCCCAAATTAAATTTATTTCCCAGCATAACAACTCTAAGGTTAACACCCATTTAAAATGCAAATTCCTTCCCTTTAAATTAGTGGTATTCAAGAGTGTAAATGGACCAAAGGATAATGTTCTCAGGCAAGGGCATGGATAGGGACAGGGATCTCCCCCGACAGGGGCAGACACCCTCACCCCTGCACACCTCTATCTTCTACTACCTGGAACCAAACCATATGAACCTCCTCACACACCAAAAGCGTAAACTTTGGCAAGCTACTCACTCCCAACTTCCATCTGTCTGGATTATGTGAGTTCGGGGTCACCAGCTGCTTTTAGAGGATGATAATCTTTGAGGATTACACACTTTTCATCAGACACCTGTTTAGTTCAGCAAATCCTGCTGAAAGGTCTGTATCAGTCGACAGCACTGGGTTTGCAAGCCTGGGAACAGACACCAGGCCAGGGATTTATGGCAGCTTTTGAGCACAGGAAATCTGATGACTCTAACCAAGTTATCTCATGCTTGGAGATGGCAATTCACTGGTCTGTACGCTCATCCGTTCCTGGTTCCCGGTGCCGAGCAGCACTGTGACTAAGTGGATGAATGGCATGTTATCAGTTTAAATAGTGATAAATGAACCTGACAGGCTATTTATATCTTGTCTAAATTTTGTGGTGATTTTGTAATTAGTGCAGAAGGAAGCTGAACCTTAGTTCTCACATCATTTTAAGAGAATAGCCGTGCTCTAAATGACCTGTGACCTACCTGTTATCTTACTGCTTTCCACTTATTAGAAGGTACAGATGCCTCCTTGGCAGAGGGAAATTTTGAATTTTTCAGATATTTTACATTTTAAGAGATTGGTGTTGAAACTGTGGAAGTTTAAGACCTCTCTTCTGTAAGTTCTATGGGCATGACATAATTATATAAGAACTTGAATAAATGCTGCTTCTCAAGATCTCAGTGTGGAGACCTGTGGCATCAACATCACCTGAGAACTTGCTAGAACTTTAAATTCTCAGAACCTATCTCAGACCTGCTGAATCAGAATCTTTAGCGGGGAGGGGCAGGGCTTAGCTCCTGTGCTTTCAGAAGTCCCCCAAGTGATTCTGATGTACCTGAGTTTGAAAACTGCTGCTAGAACACTGCTCTGAAGCTGCTGGCTTTGATGAGGGTGTGGCCACTGAAGAGACAGTAGGACTGAAGAGTCTTAAATAGGTGAGACCTCACTCAGCTCCTTGGATGGTAGATAACTAAAGAATGGACTCTCCAAAGCCCCACCAGACTGAAACTTAGCTAGAAGTCACTGAGTTGCCAAATCGCTTTGTGCAGATGTTCTATGCCTCTGCTTCTCAACTTCCTATTGTGCAGACAAACCACCTCTGGTTCACAGCATGGGCTCTGGTTCAGCAGGTCTGGGGTGTGGCTTGAGACTGCACATCCAACAGCTTCCTGTGCCATGGATCACACTTGAATAGCAATGGTTTATACTTTAAATAGGTGGTTTTCAAATGCTTTGGTCTCAGGACTCAGAGCTTTTGCTTATAAGGGCTTTATCTATTGATTTTACTCAGAAATATGACAAATATTAATTCATTTAAAAGATAACAGCCCATTATGTAACATTTTTTTAAATGAAAAAAATACCTTATACTTTCTAAAATATAAATAAAATTTATAGTGAAAAGAATGGCATTATTTTACATTTTTTGTAAATCTCTTTAACTTCTGGCTTAAGAGAAGCCAGTTAGATTCTTTCTTTCTCTCTTTTTCTTTATTTTGTTCTTTCTTTTACTTTCTTTCAAGAAGACAGGGTCTCCCTATGTTGCCCAGGCTAGTCTCAAACTCCCAGGCTCAAGCGATCCTCCCACCTCAGTCTCCCAAAGTGCTGGGATTACAGGTGTGAGCCACCACACCTGGCCTGCTAGATTTTCATAGATTGCTTTGGTATTTCATCTGCTGTGATATCACAGGTCATGACATTCTGGAAAACTCCTCTGTATACTCATGAAAAAATGAAAGGAAAAAGGAAAAAGAGTATCTTAGTATTACTTGGGAAATAGTTATGACCTTGTGGACTCACTGAACCATACTTTGCAACCATGTGCATTAAACAAAGATGAGAATTTTTAAAGTTGGGCAACAGGTCATCAGTATTTTAAAACAGTATGTCATATATTGAATATAATACGACAGATTGTGAGAGGCTCTATGGGTTGGTGAACAGTCTGGGCTCTGAAGCCAGACTGCCCAGAATGGAACCTGGGGTCCACCATGTACCAGCTGTGTGACCTTGGGGTTTTATTTAACCTCAGTGCTTCAGATCCCTCATCCCTAAGATGTGAATAATAATTGTATCTATCTCTTACAGTTCTTGAAAGGATTAATATGAAGTATGTAGAACAGTGCTTGGCACATTACAGTAATCCTAATGAGTGTTAGCTATGATTATTATTCAACATATGGAATGAATCAAGTCTCAAGGTGATCATTTGGGTAACTAAATATCCTTAAGGTAGGGAAAATAAATAAAATTTGGACAGAAGGAAAAAAGATTGAGATGAGATAATGCCACATTAAAAAATGCTACATGATGAGTTTATTATCTTTTAAATGAATTAATAAACATTAAATGGAAGGAAAAAGATAGAGACATAGACATATAGATTGCTCTATAGAATCAGATTGAGGAAAGCTAATTTTCTTTTCCTACTCTTGTCTGAGGAATCTGAAAACCATTCCATGGACTCAGACAGAGGCTCTCCTCTCATCTCATCCTTCCTTCCTCTCCCCTCCCCTCAGCTAACCACTCAGATATAAATTAAATTAAATTAAAGAGGCCATTAAAAAAACTGTGCCTCAGGAGTGGTCTTAAGAAATGGCAACAAAGTTCCCAGCAAACACAGTTCTGTGCCCCCAAATTCCCTTTGGCCCCTTAGTCCTTAACTTCAAGGACTACCCTTAGGAAACAGCAAACCCATCCAACCACAGAAACAATGACTGCTTAGGGCTTCAGCAGAGCCCAGGGACAGTCTCAGGACAGATGAAAGACCCAAATGTTCTACAAGACTCAAGTGTGTCTCTGGGAAAATGGCCTTAGCCAGCAAAACCCTGAGCATGGAGACAGCATGTCTTTGGGGAAGAAGGCTGGCTGCCCTGGGTCACATACCAGCCTGTTTCTCTAAACCCCTCTCTTAGATCTCTCTTCTCCAGGATCCCACAAGCTCCTCAGCAGACCTCCAGTGCTGCGCTCTTCCTCAAGGGGCCACTGATTTTTCTTGCTGAATGTTCCCGCCCCTCCAAGTCCATTCCAGAATGGAATGGTCTTCCTTCAACTCCCCCAGTGGAAGATGTACGGCAGGAGTATGACTCCCCTGATGCTGTGTGGTGTGCCCATGTGTCCAAGCTGACCAACCATGCTGGGATTTACCAGAAAGTTCCATGGTTCTGTGGGTAGGTGTAGACTCCTTTGTCATTCTGCGTGTCAGTCCCCCAGGAAAAAGGTGCAGGTGCTTAGAAAGAAAATTCACAAGTAGTGCATCGGGCAGCACCAAGGGGACTTCCCTCCCTTTGCACTGCCCCAGTGTCGAGGAGTGTGGATCTCTGTGGATGTGCTCCTGAGCCGGGGGTACCAGGGTAGCATGTGCCACATAGAAGCAGGCTGAGGGCCAGAGACAGCTGTGTGAGATGGCATTTATACCTGATTCTCTCACCCAGTGAGAGAACTGCTTCTTTTTATTTTTGAGACAGGGTCTCACTCTGTCACACAGGCTGGAGTGCAGTGGTGGTGTGATCTTGGCTCACTGCAGCCTCAACTTTCTGGGCTCATGAGATTCTCCCACCTCAGCCTCCTGAGTAGCTGGGACAAGTGCACACCACCATGCCTGGCTAATGTTTGTATTTTATAAGGTTTCACCATGTCGCCCAGGCTGGTCTCAAACTCCTAGGCTCAAGCAACCCTCCTAACCTTGGCCTCCCAAAGTGCTGGGATTACAGGTGTGAGTCACCGTGCCTGGCCTATTGCTCCTTCTTCTGTCTTTGAGTCTAACTCAATGGTTCCTAACCCTGCCTGCACATCAGAAATACTTGAGGCTTTAAAAAGCCATAGACGTCTGTGTTCCACCCAACCTCAACCCTTACCTATTTCAGACTTGTCTGGTTTCAGATATATTATGGGTTACATTAAGGAAAGGGCCTTGGGGACTATACTTGGGCCAGATCATTAAACGGGGTGCAGCACCACTTCTTCATTTTTGCCACCTCCCAGGGCTGTGCTGGTAGCAGCGGTGCCTAATGAGAAATCCCAGCAGCAGGCAAATCTTAGAGAAACAGAGGCACTCTGAGTTGAGGCCCGGGAGAAGGATGGCCACTCTGTAAAGAACCATGTGATACACTTCACAGAGTTTCGTTTTGTTAAACATTCAGTGAGGAGTATTTGTGAGTGTATGGTGTGTCACCACAACTGAGTTCCTGGTCTAGTGGATTAGAAGAATAAAATTTTTCTAATAAGGTAACTGACTATGAAATAGATTCATCCTTCAATTTCCTTGTTAGGAAAATGAGGCACCTGCCACACAGGATAAAATCATCATGCAATGAGAGATGTTATACTCTGTCAGTATCATTTATGCCCAAACTAGAACTGTTTGGGGAAGGCAAGAATCTTTAAAAATATGTTGATGTAAGTATAGCTTACCAAATTGTTGACGTAACCAAATTGTTCATGAAGCCCACTGCCTATCACCAAACTAAGTTAATGCTCTGATTTGTGACCCAGAGGCACTTTCAGTTAGGTAATGATAAAGCCCCAGTGCTATGGCCTTCAGTATGACAGAAATTAGAAAGGCATGCAGAGGAAGGTCTTCCTCTTTGACCTTTTAATTTTCCACAATTCAAACCACTTTTAAATTCTGGGATATTTTAGGAAGAACAAATTTACTTTTAAAAATTTTAAGATGAGGTAATTTGGCATTTTAAAATTATTTCCTCTCTTATAATAGGCAAGAGTCTACATTAGAGATTAATTTAAAAAAACCTGAAATAGTTTTTGAAATAGAAAATAACACGACTGAAATATAGAAAATAATTCTTCAGTTTTCACTAAAAGAAAGCATTTTAAATATCTGCCCCCCAACCCAAGGCTTGCTTCCCAAGTTGAAACTTGGATAAAATTTCTATGTCTAAGTTACAAAATTCTGGTAACAAGAACTTACGAATGAAAGGCTTTAAGATTGCAAACTTGATGAACACATACACACTTCAAATAAAGCATATGCTCCAAACAAATGACTGCATACACTTAAAATGCTTTACCTGTAAGACCATTCTCCTGCTGCTAAAACATTGCAATTGAACATTTTCCTTAAATAAATCGCTAAATGCAGACACTGAGACTTATTTTGCCTACTTTTATATGTCTGAGGTTCTACTGGGGGAGCTGAGATAGTTCATTCTAATATCTAGTCATCTGGTCTGGTCCAACCATACAGACGGATGGTGGAGGGTGGAAGAGGGGTGGTATTTACATAATCATGGGAGCACCACTGATTCCAGAACCAGGTTTGGGAGACAGGATGGTTGGAAGAGCAATTTGCCTTTCCATTTGCTCTCCTACAAGCCCCCTAAAATGCTGTGTGTATATGTGGAAGGGAGTGTGTGCGTGCGTGCGTGCGTGTGGGTGTGTTTGTGTGTACCAGCTGTAATTTTTAAAAATAGGACAAAGTATGTTGTAATTCCAATTCTGGATGATGAGCTTTCACACAGCAAACAAAAATACACAGCAAGATTGAAGAAAGAAAAAATGAGAATACAAATCTCCTTAGAAATTTTCTTTGTTTTCAAACAAAGTACATTTCAAAAGGGAATCTGACAGTTTTCAAGATAACTTTCTAAAAATCAAAGCACAGCCCATCACCTAATCTGACTGATCAACTACTGTTGGAAATGTAAGACACAGAAACTGTCGCTAGTTGTCCTCAGATTATCAAGACAAACAATACCACTCCACTGGTCTACTTTTCTTTTCACTTATTTTTTATTTATCTCTCAAATGCTTTGAAACGTGATTTGAGGTAAGAAGCTTCTGGAGGTCAATGGTTGTGTCCCCCCAGGGTTATTGCTGAGGCCTCTCTGAAGCTGTGCATTATATAGGCACCCTGGGCGGCAGAGATGGGGTGGGAGGGGCAGCCAGACAAGTGACTGGCTGGTTTCCCCATAGACTTGGTGTCATGTAGGGACTTTGCCTTTAATCTTAGGGAATCAAGTCCAAACTGGCTACAGTAGATGTTAGCTGTTAGAAAAACAAACACATATGCATTATCATCACCAGCAGTGTTAAAGATAGCAATGACTACCCCTTTGGTTGTAGATGATACATTTCTCTAAACCCCTGGAATGAGCTGCTATTCTGTCCACTGTTTAGCTAAATTAGAGACTTCAGTAACAATACATTAATATAAGCAGAGCGTCACCACAATATACTAATATTATCCCCATAAGCCTTTATATTATGTTAATCCAAGGATTTCCATTCCACTTTCAAAGGCTTAAAATGGTTTTGTGCTGTGTTCAACAGCTGAGTGCCTACTAGGTACTAGGCACTTTTCTAGTTAGGTTTTATACAGATACTCTATTTTCCAAATTTAATGAGAAAAAAAGCTCTGGGAGTTTAATTTGTTAGCTGGCATGCTACTGCTGAATGCGAGAACCACAAACTACGTAAATAACAGGAACTCAAATAGACATGTTAACAGCTAAAGTTCATTTAAAAAAAATCATTTCAATATGTTACATTGCAAGGAATCAATCACACTGCAATCATCATTTACAAATCAAAATATAACACACACACTCATGGGGGTATATACAACTAGGTAGAAGTGTGTGATTATGGACAAGTAGATTGAAACTGTAAATTATGTAACTGTCTCTTGTAATTACCCTGCTTGAGAACCGAAACAAACTTCCTGTATAATTTTGCAGGAGAATGGAGATGAAGATACAGAATTGCTTTTTAGTTGGTTTTAACCCTTCCACAGCTATTTAATTATGTGTGATGAGGTCAAAGAAAGTTTATGCTTAATTTATGAAAACTTGGCAGGGAGGTATTTCAAAGAAAATCCTCTAAAAAGCTTCCGATTATTAATTAAATCTGGTGATTTCTCTTCCTCTTCAAGAAAGATTTATCTAAATTATTTGGTAAAATAAACAATGTTTAAAACAAATTCACAGGCATCATTCATTTTATTTCCTCTCTAAAAACATTCATTATGGCCTGTAAGTTTTTAACTGGATGCAGCTGAAAAGCTACAGGGATAGAAAGCTGTCTTCAGAGGCATCTTCTGCTTTGGTAGAGAAAAATCTTACTAATATCCTTAACTTCAATGCTGGGCAAACCCCAGGGCAGGACTCCTAATCTATGAGCAGAGAATCATCTTCCTAAGAAGAAAGAAGCCTGTTTTTCTGATAAATAGCAGAGCTTCATTTCAGGACATTTTAAGACATCCTAGCCGTTTTTATCCCTTTCTTAAAAATCTAACTTTTAACATCTTTTCTCCAGTTTCTAGTGCCTAAAGATCTGCCCCAAATTTTAGAACTGCTTAGCAACCTAGGAGGAGGAAAGGGCAAATTTCCTGTACACAACTTACAGTGTCTGATGGTGCTGTTCTTCCTACAAAAATAGAAAAATGGGAAAACAGTTTTCATGCTGCAGTGTCTCATCTTTCTCTCCTCCGGTTCACAGTTAAATATTTTCTCTGTACTCCACCCTCACTCTGCATCGCCATTCCTTGTCCATTTCATCCTCATTCTGTTAAGGCACAACCCTTCAATTATGTTTTTCTAAGTTTGAGAGTGAAAGTGAAATTTATAGGAATGCTGTTCTCTAATGAACTAAACTCAACACTTTATAGAGGATTTGATTCAAGTAAATTTCAGTACATTTCCTTCACATAAAGATGGCTATGCAAAGGCTGACATGCAGTTGATGCCCGTACACCAAATACTTGTGCACTTGAGTTTTCATCTTCAGGCAGTCAAGGTGAAAAACTGTGTCTCTCTCTCAAACATGACCAATAGGCTGCTACCAATAAATCAAAAAAGTTGTTTCAGTTTTAAGAGTTACAAAAACCCAAGCGCTAAGATACCATAGGATGTCACCTCCCATTTTAAGATGATCACTTTCTAAAAAACAAAAATAAAACACAGATACAGAAAATGAAAAAAACCAAATATAGAGCTTAATGGACTATTATAAGGTAACTGTCCTTGTAACTATCACCCAGGATCAAGAAATAGAAGTTTGCCGGCCACTCCAGAAAACCTTCTATCTGCTCCAACCAATCACCCCTCCTTTCTTTCTCATAGGTAACCACTATCCTGACTTTTACAATAAACTCTTGCGTTTCTTTATACTTTCATCACCAAAACATCCCAGGCACTAGAACAGTTTTGCCTATTAAAAAAAAAATCTTAATTCATTTTAATCTATGGGTTCTACCTTCACCCCTTTCTTTTCCTTGCAATCTATCTGTGGATGAACTGGGGCCACCTGACCTATAGTGTCCACATTCTGGGTTTTGCTGATCTCCTACTTGCACTGCAGCTCAGTATGCTCCTCTTTAGTCTGTATTTCTTGCAAAATGGCAACTAGATCCAGTGGCTTGATTAGACTTGGGTTGAATCCACTGGCAAGACTACGAATATCCTTGATCAGAAGATACATAATTTCTGGTTGTCCTTCTTGCAACCATTGTTGTTGTTCATTGTCTAGATCCATTAATTCATGGTGGTGGTGGAGATTACAAGATGATTATATTTTAATTCTGTTCTTTTCTTTCCTTTTGAGACGGAGTCTTGCTCAGTTGCCCAGGCTGGACTGCACTGGCGCTGAGCTCACTGCAACCTCTACCTCCCCGGTTCAAGCAATTCTCCTGCCTCAGCCTCTCAAGTAGCTGGAACTACAGGTGCACACCACCACGCCTGGCTAATCGTATTTAGGAGAGATCCATCTCTACTTTCACGGTGTTGCCCAGGCTGGTCACGAACTCCTGAGCTCAAGCAATCTGCCTGCCTTAGCCTCCCAAAGTGCTGAGATTACAATTGTGAGCCACCATGCCTGGCCTGTCATTTTATTTTCATTGGTTAGCTGGAATATGTTTATAAAAAGATGTTTCTGGCCTGGTGCAGTGGCTCATGCCTGTAATCCTACCACTTTGGGAAGCCAAGGAAGGCGGACTGCTTGAGCCCAGGAGTTCAAGACCAGCCTGGGCAACGATAATAAGACTACAAAAAATTAAAAAAAAAAATTAGCTGGGCATGGTGGTGTGCGCCTGTAGTCCCAGTTACTCAGGAGGCTGAGGTGGGAGGAGCTCTTGAGTCTGGGAGATTGAGGCTGCAGTGAGCTGAGATCACACCACTGCATTACAGCCTGGGTGACAGAGGAAGACCCTGTCTCCAAAAAGCTTCAAATTTTTAAAAAATAAAATGATATTTCCTCTCCTTTACTACTTGATTACTTCACTGTACAGTTTATATAGGAAAGGCAGGATAAATGCTTTAATTACAGTTATTTTGCAGTTTCAGGCTAACAAACGGGTTCCTATCATCCTCTAAATCAGTTTGTTTTTTAATAACATTATGAACTTGTGAATTTAAACATTCAATAAGTTGCAATAAATTGCAATTTTTATCTTTATTAATATATTTATTATCTGGTTGCAACCTCTTCAGATTGACTCTGGAGTCTTTTTGACATGACCCTAATAATTTTTGCTTCGTTGCTGTCTAGTATGACAAGAAGGACTTGTGTTTGTTTTGTTACAGAAATAACTCTTTGACTTCGTGTAAAATGATGACTGTATTTGCCCCCACAAAAGGACATATGCAAATTTATTGTGGAGAGTGATGTGCTCCTGTATTACATTTTCTCATGATTTCAGCAATACCTTTTGATTTTTTCTCATGATTTCTTTCTTATGATTTCAGCAATATCTTCTGCTGTGGAATTATGCTGCATATTTATTTCCATGTGGACAAATGGTTACGTGTCTAACTGAATTGCCTTTAATTCACTCAACCAGCTTTATACACTTTAGAAACATTAATTTAAAACAATTTTGCTGAAAAAAGAGTTCCTCTATTATGTTAACACAAAGCAGGACTCAATATAAATAATTACAAAACAGAGGTTTTTATATTAGTAAACATGAAAATGTAGCATGAATATTAGAGTAAAATCATGCTAACCACAAATCTATGGAGGAGAAAAAAATCAGATTTCTAACTAGTATTTTCCTAAGCAATTCTAAACAAGTTAAGGAAAATCTTTTGTTTTACCCAATACAATATGATATTAAGAAAAACAACCAACAACCAACCAACCAACCAAAAAACTGCCTTACAACCAGCTGAAGATATAAATGTGTTGTTTAGGGCCGGGCATGGTGGCTCATGCCTGTAATCCCAGCACTTTGGGAGGCTGAGGCGAGTGGATCGCTTTTGCTCAGGAGTTCGAGACCAGCCTGGGCAACATGGCAAAACCCCATCTCTACTAAAAATACAAAAATTACCCGGGCATAGTGGTGCATGCCTCTAATTCCAGCTACTTGGGAGACTGAGGCGGGAGAACTGCTTGAACCCAGGAGGCGGAGGCTGCAGTGAGCCGAGATCATGCCACTGCACTCCAGCCTGGGTGACAGCAAGATTTGGTCTCAGGGAAAAAAAAAAAAGAAAAGAAAAGAAAAAAGAAATACCATCATGAGAGGGGGTAAATGCAAACAAACTTTTATCTCAGAATATTCTATCTCAAACATAATGTCCCTATTACAAGCTGGAAAATATGTTCAAGGGAAAATAGTTCTCTAGAAACCCAAACCAGGTGTAGCACTAATTTCAACCAAGCAGAACAAAATCTTTCTTGATCTTGTTTTAACAATGGGTCAGGTCACACCTGTAGTCCCAGTGCCTTGGGAGTCAGGAGGATAGCTTGAAGCCAGGAGTCTGAAACCAGCCTGGACAACAAAGCAAGAGCCTGTCTCTACCCGACTACCCCACCCCTGCCCCCTGCAAAATAGCCAGGCATGGTGGCATGTGCCTGTAATCCCAGCTACTTGGGAGGCTAAAACAGGAGGATCACTTGAGCTCAGGAGTTCAAGGCCGCAGTGAGCTATGATCATGCCACTGTACTCCAGTCTGGGTGACAGAGTGAGACTTGGGAAGGGGGAAGGGGGAAGGGGAAGGGGAAGGGAAAGGAGAGGAAAAAGAAAAGGAGAGGAGAGGGGAGGGGAAGGGAGGGGAGGGGAGGGGAGGAAAAAGCTTCTCTTCCACATGTCTTAACTGAGTAAATGGAAAACAGAGTTAGAACTATTTCTTCCTCTGCACTGCCACAGCCTCTCTCACATTTGAAATTGCAGGGCTGTGATGAATTTTGTGTCTGACCCTCTACTACCCTATGAGCAAGGACGAAGCCATTCATCCTTATGTCCTCATCACCTGGACCATCCCTGGCACAGTGTATGTAAAGCATGTTTGTTGAAGGATGGGATGAAGGGATAAATAAAAGACTGAGAGGAGATCTGAGTTTAAGCACTACTGGTAAAAAGGTCCCTGAATGCATCTGGCAGGTGTTGACACTGATACAAAGAAGTAGATTAACTAGACTCAGGCATTCATTTATCTCCCCCAACAATTCTTTACTGTGCTTCCTCTATGTGCTAGGTACCGTGCCCCTGGCTCAGAGTTCAGCCATGACCAAGTCCTTGCCCTCTTGACGGTCCAGATAAGGTTTCATTTTGTTCCAGTTACTGCTGAAGATTAGGTTATTCTCTCTTTTTTTTTTTATTCCTGGAAGATATCACACTAGTCCAAATTAGGTTATTCTCATACCAATTATTTGAATGGAATTTGTCCAGTAGTGGGTTTCACTGCAAATGCCAGTCGATGTTAGAAATCCAAACAGACAAAAAATTTGTTTGGAAAAAAAAAAAAAAAAACCACCTGCATGCCAAAACTTGAAAAAATTCTGAGCTATGTAAGGCAAACAGTAGCTTTCAGAAAAAAATGAGAGAGACTGCAGACCGTATGTTTCATATTTACAATGTTTTCATTGAGGCAATGAATACAAACTATTCTATAAGAGCTATTTATTTGCTCTTATTTATGACAAGCTTAGCTTAAAAAAGGATACACAAATAAATCGTTAGCTGCACTGTCTCATGCAACTCATTTCAATGCATTCAGTAACAGTCAACCTCTGAATAAATCACTGAGAGCTCAATTTTCAACCTTGATGTTATCTTTAGCATACTAAAATATATTGTACTTCAGACCAATGTAATAAAACAGTAATGGCAAAAGCTTTTAGTGTAACATATTATAATGAGAAAATAAGGAAAAATAGCCATTTTCCTTATTATATTACAGACTAGAATCCTATTAAAATAAATGTCATCATTATACTTGATTACACAGGTCAAAATATGTCTTCCAAAACCCAGCAAAAGCCCAAGGATACAGCTGCTGGTCCAGTATTTTCCTACAAGTGTCATGGGGATGAAGGTGGGAGGCTCCTTATCTTAGAAAAGACTATGAAGTACTTGAGTACCATTTCAAAAGCATAACTTATTATTCTTTAATGATTGCCTTGACTGCACTCACCCAGGAGTGTAGCTGCTGGGAAGGCTAGGCAGAGAAGCTTTCTTGACAGCTTCTTATGGCTAAAGCTGGAATTTTCCTTCCAAAATAAATGCAATCAAGAAATGAATTATCTGATAAGAGAACAAGTAAGGAAAAGATAAGTTCTCTTCAACCAGCTGTGTATAAATGTGGATTATGTCACAGCTCTGCTTTCTCTGCCCAAGGTTTCGCGCAGACAGTGACATCTTCTTTCTGATGCAACTTAAATGATCTTAAGATAGAGGCTGAATTTCAGCAAAAGTACCAGACCTCGAAAGAAGACAGGGCATACCAGGCATCATTTGGAAGTAAGTAAACCAGTGCTGCTTGTTCATGTTCTAATAAAATAAAATTCTCCCTAAGAATCACACACAAGAAAGGAAAGCACATTTTAAAAGCTCTTCCTGCCATAATTAATGTAACATTTGTTCAACAAATAATAAGAACGTACTAAGTGCCAGGCTCTTCTAGAAGGTCAGAATGCAGCAGGGAGCAAGTCCACACTCTCGTGAAGCTTACTTTTGGGCAATCAATAATAAATACAGTCATGCACCACATAATGACATTCAGGTCAATGATGGACCACATATTCAATGATAGTCCCATAAGATTATAACAGCATATTTTTACTGTACCTTTTCTATGTTTAGATACAAAAATGCCCTTATGTTACAACTATTAATACCTACGGTATTCAGTATAGTAACCTGCTGTCCAGGTTGGTTGCCCAGGCACAATCAGCTATGCCACATAGCCTAGGTGTGTAGTAAGCTATGCTGTCTAGGTTTGTCTAAGAACACTACATCACTGAAATTGCCTAATGGTGCCACTTCTCAAAATAAATCTCAGTTTTTAAATGATAAATGACTGTATATAAAAGACCTATGCAATTTTATCAATGACTCTGCACTTGCTTAACCTAGTTTTTTATTTGTTTATTTGGTTAGTTCCACTAGAGAGAGAGAGAGGGAACTACCAAATAACACAAGTCCCTAAGAGATGCTGTCATGGTCCCTCCAAGCACACCTTTGAGCCTTGGTTTGTGGGGCCCATAAGTGGGAGAAAGTGGAATATTTACTCTGCAGCCTCAAGTGCTTCATGATCTCCCCACTCATGGATATGACAGAATTTATACAGCTCCCCAGGGTAAATGGGTGAGGCTGCTAGAGGTGAGATGACAGGCACTGGAGTTCTGGACACCCAGGAGCAAAGGGAGCAATATCTCTGCTACCCGTACCCATTCTCAGGTCGTATCTTAGGACGCGCAGCCCTAAGCTGACCACACGGTGCAGAGACACCCAGAGACCCCTGCTAGAGAGTACAGTTTCTCACCAGGGCCTTGAGGGCCCAGATGCAGCTCCCGAGGGGAAGCCGTGTGCCCTGATACCACGCTCAGCCTGCTCTCTGGGAGAAGCCAGTGCCTCCCACACAGCCCTGGTTCCATGGGGCTTAACACAGTCAGGCAAAAGGGGTTACTGGAATCCAACTAACTGGACTTCTAAATGGAAACTCCTACTTTCCAGAGGAGATAGGCCAGTGGGTATTAAACATTTATTTCAAGAAAGCAATTTTCAGGTAGAATGAAACCACTCAGTCTCTGCTTAAAAACATTCTTAAGTTTCACTTAAGTTGTTCTTTGAAAAGCTTGTAAGTGGAAGCTCTTTTAAACAAAATAGTCCACTGAAGGCAGTCTGTGAAAACTAGAAGTTAGTAGTTGGCAACCCAAACTACTATGACATGTACTCCTGTATTTAGCCATCCTATAATACAACATTTAAGCCAGTAACTTGCATCTAAGATTCTGGGAAGAAGCAGCTTTCTCTCTGAGAGAGTGGATATGATTAGCCTCCTGACATCATACCCCTCTAGGTAGAGATGAAGTATGTGGCTTTCTTCCTAATTCGCTTTATGGACTTAGAAGGGCAGAGAAGCAGGGAGCAAGAAACCAGAGAGAAGATGCTTTTCTCTTCCAATGTGGTGCTTCCTCAAGAAATCAGCCAAGAACAATTAAGAGGCTAAAGGAGAGACAAGCCCGGGGATCTCTATGGTTGTATGTGGTTGTGGTACTTAAAGAAGAAATCTCTACCATTAAACCAGAGGAGGAGAGAATGACGGTGCAGAAAACCACACCGATTAATATTCAAGCGAGAAAGAAATGAAGGTACTAAATCATACCCCAAAGCATCTTTAAAAGTTTATTTATTTCCTGCTTTCCTTAAATATGGTTGGTTGTATATGTGTGAGGTGGCAGGGGGAGGGGAGTATCATTTCTAAAAAAGGGAACACGTGGAAGCACGCTGCAAACCACACTTAAGACAGGAGCCAAGTTCATAACCTGGTGGCACAAAACTGGGCCATTTGCACCATCCTCTAGCAGCGCTGATTAATTATAGACTCCGTTTTTAAATAGTGCACAGACCTTACAAAAGCCAAGGTGAACCCTCAGCATGTAAGAGCCAGCAAAGGGGATTTCCTGAAGTGAATGCCCAATTCATTCAATCACTCTGCTTCCTATGGTTACAGCCTTGTTCCATAAGGACTGCCCAATACTTCAACACTGAATAAAGAAAGCCAAAAACTGAACCTGCGGACACATTTTTATGATTATACTACAAACAAACATACTAATTTTAGAAATGCCTGAATGTACAGTTGATACTTAACTGATGAGCTTGGCATTAATGGATATCAATGGCAAGTTTGTCTGGTCTCAAAAAACTACAGACTTAAGTTTGTAGACTTTTGGACCCAGCTGTCCTTTACCCTTTATAGCTTTAGTTACATGTACCTCCGCCCCCAACAAAAAGAAAAAGTTAATCTGAAATTTAGAATCTTTATAGTTCTAGTTAGTAGGTTTGAGTATTTTAGTTAGGAGAGAATATTGAATTTCATCAAATGCCAGTTCTGACTTTGTAATAAACCACCCGCCTGGATATTGCTTTTTGTTTTCCCCTCAATTTTTTCCGTCAGCACTGCTCCTTCTGCTTCCTACTAATGGACACACACACGTTCCAGGCTCTCCAGCTTAAAACTAAAGACAACCAGGTTCCTATGCCCCCAGCACTTGACAGTCAAGTTTTTTTTTTTTTTTTTTAAAAGACAGAGTCTTGCTCTGTTGCCCAGGCTGGAATGCAGTGGTACAATCTCGGCTCACTGCAACCTCTGCCTCCCAAGTCATTCTTCTACATCAGCCTCCTGACTAGCTGGGACTACAGGCACACACCACCATGCCCATATTTTTGTATTTTGTAAAAATATGAAAATACAATAATTTTTGTATTTTTAGTAGAGATGGGGTTTCACCATGTTGGCCAGGCTAGTTTTGAACTCCTGGCCTCAAGAGGTCCGCCTGCCTTAGTCTCCGGAGATCTACCTGCCTCGGCCTCCCAAAGTGCTGGGATTATAGGCATGAGCCACCACACCTGGCCCAGATCTTGGTTCCTAAACACTGTTCTCCACTCTAAGGAATGAAGGCTCTTAGGAGAAACGGATGATTCCAGGGCTGGCTTAAGAAAAGGATAAGCTAAATCTGGACCATCAACCTGTGGCAGAAAGGAAGAAAGAATCCACAAGACAGAAGCATGTGGAAAAGACACAAGAACCCACTTGAAATAGTTGCTGCTAAATAAATCCAGGACAATTTGATGTTTGGGGAACATCAAAATCAATCATGGTAACAAGTTATAACCTATAGAGTAAAATTAAAACCCATAATTATATTAAAAAATTAAATAAATGGGGAAGAAGAAACAACTCTTCCTTATGGAATGCCAATTAATAAATTGTAGAAAGAATGGAATTAGAAAATTAAAATTTGGTAATTATCATAGTAACAATTGTTTTAGATAAGAGCCATAAATGAATGGTAAAACTAGAAGGTGAAAATTACATGAGAATTGATATTTATATAATCCCAAAGTATTTTCTCACCAGATACTTACTGATTACAAATGGAAAAATGGTAATTTCACAGTGAAGAAACCTGGCAGGTATCACCTTAACCCAGCGATGAGAAAAATATATTATCATATGATCCTGATGAAATGCACTGGGGGGACGGTCATTTCTATGGTACTCCTGCCAAAAAATGTACAGCCTGAATCTGATCATGAGGAGACATTAGATAAGCCCAAATTGAGTCATACTGTACAAAATAAATGGCCTGTATACTTCAAAAATATCAAAATCATGGAAACACAAAGCAAAGCAAAACAAAACAAAAAACCAGGTACTATTCCAGATGAAAGGAGGCTCCAGGGACATAATAACTACATACTGCATGTGATCCTGGAGGAGGAGATTTTCTTTTTTCCTCTAGAAAGAACATCAGTATAAACTGGCAAAATTTAAAATTTGAACAACATGCATAGATTAATATCTTGATTTCAATAATTTGTATTGTGGCTATATATGAGAGCATCTTCATAAAAAAACACTGCAATATTTAGGGGTAAAGGTGCAACATGTCTTCAACTTACTCTCAAATGATTCTGAAAAAAAATATGAGAGAGAAAGACAGAAACAAAGGGAGGGAGAGATTCAGAATAACAGAGCGGAAAACAGATGTGATAAAATGTGAACATGTGCAACAATGCATGAGAATTTTTGGTATTATTCTTAGAGCTTTTCTCTAAGTCTGAAATTATTTCAAAATTAAAGAAAAAAATAGTGAGATGGAGAAAGTATTCCTGGGCAGCCCCAGCAGCAGAAGCAGTCCAGGGCTGGGAGGGGAGGGAGCACTCTGGGGCCCCAGTGCCCAGCAGTAGCTGGAAGAAGAGCAGCTCCTTGCCTTGCCAGTGTGAGGCTCTGAAGAAGGAACTGCAAATGTTTTGCTGGCAAGGGAGTTCTCTGAAGTTCTGAGATGTCTGATGGGAATGGAGAGAGAGAGATAGACTTTACAGACTGAGATGGGGAAAACTTTAAAATTTTCTGATTGAGAAGGAGAGTGAATCCTAGAATCAAAGAGGAAAGAAAGTATTATCAACCAATCCAAGATAGTCACTCTCTCCTCCACCCATTCCAGTTGTGGGCCAAGAGTCACAAAACCCATTAGGGAGTTTATGAGCAAACTGGGAGTTGATACCCTTTAGTCACTCTGGCCAAACTCTGCAAATGGCCTCCTGGAGAGCCAATGCTCTGATAAATCCCAGAGAAGCCTGTCTAGTAAGGGAAGGACAAATGACTTATTCCGCAAGCAGCACATGGTCCCATGGATGACCATTCCACCTCACGCGGCTGCCCTAAAGAACAGTGTTCAAAGCTCTGCATTTGCAGTGCTTTATACAGATGGTCCCTGGCTTACAATGGTTCGACTTTATTATGGTGTGAAAGCAATATCATTCAGTAAAAACCATACTTGATCCTTTCCTGGGTTAGTGATATGTGATACAGCACTCTTACATGAGATTCAACACTTTATTATAAAATTGGCTTTGTGTTAGATTATTTTGCCCAACTGTAGGGAATGTTAAGTGTTCTAAGCACATTTAAAGTAGACCAGGCTAAGCTATGATGGTTGGTAGATTAAGTGTATTAAATGTATTTTCAATTTATGATATTTTCAGTTTACGATGGGTTTATCAGCCCACAGACCCATTGTAAGTCTAAGAGCATGTATATATACACAACGCATTACATTCTACCCACATCTGTGATCAAGTGTGCAAGTGGGCGGCTGTATCTTTCCCCCTGCTTGTACCTTGTTTCAGCTTACTAAACTGCAATTATAAAGATCTACCTGATTTACAACCTCATTTGACTTACTGAAAATACATCCCTGACCAAAAGACCCCAGGCTCATGTACAAAATAGAAATAAAATAAATTTAACCATTAAAAGTCTTTTGAAAACCAGAGCAGATTTTAGAAAACCTGCAACCCTAGTTAGCTTTCTTTCTTGGGCTCCAAATTATGAGATTAAAAATGATCATGAGAGGTCATGTGACTCATCCTCATCTTCTGCAAAAGGCTGGATTTCAATCATTCTGGAAAGATATTTACCTACCATTACTTTTTTTTTTTTAATAAAGACGAGGTTTCACCATGTTGGTCAGGCTGGTCTTGAACTCCCGACCTCAGGTAATCCACCCGCCTTGGCTTCCAAAGTGCTTGGATTACAGGTGTGAGCCACCATGCCCGGCCTATCTACCATTACTTTAATAACTTCCAAGAGAAGGTACTATTAATTTCTTCAGCAACCTACTCTATCTTCCTTAAAACTTTTAGAGCCAAGAAATTCTTTTGGTTTTAAATTGAATTTCTACTGGGTTTACACCAGTTCCCATTTTCTTTGAGTGCTATAAAATTCTTCCCCTAGTCTCCCTTTCTCTGAGGGAATAACACCACTCCCTTCTCAACTTTTTTTTTTTTGACTATTACAAAAGTTTAACAAAAAGTCTAATATGAAAATGTACATGACCTAATTTTTACATCATAGTAAAACAGGCCCTATGGAGAGAGGACATGGGGTTTCTCTGCTTAACAGCCATTATTTATACTCGTTCCAAGGCTTCTAACATGATGATACTATTTCCTCGTATTACCACCATTCCAATATTGCTCTGTTGTCCGCTAGTCGCCATCTGCACGCATTCATCTATCACAAGATTCATAATGGGATCAGATCCCCGCAATATTCCTTGGACATGTCTGCCACCATTTAATTTCAATGATAACTTCTTGCCCATAAATATTTTCAACTCAGGAGGGTGAGCTTTGCTCATGATGGCTACTCCGCAGGCTCACAGAGCCCTTTTCAACTTTATTCAAACTTTTCACCACACTCAACTCACTCCGGTAGGGACAATGCTAAGTGTACAGGAAAGAGAAAATTGAAAACCACACCCTCAGCACCTCACTGCCTGGTCACATCCTGGTGGACAGCATTCATTAGGGTGGCCCTGAGCCACTCATTAAAGATTTTAATGTGTTCTGTAGTTTAAAAATACAAGATAGAGTCTAATAACAGTTTCCACTAAAATGGTTAAAATAAAGACACAGCATTTGAAGATAATGTCTTTGTTATCCGGAATGTTTGTTCTCTTATGTAGAAGGTCTTAGTGGCAGATCATGCTGTACAAATAAGACGCTACTGAATTTGAAGTTTAAACTTTTACCTAGTAAGCACCAATTCCTTTTTAATTTTAGGTAGACAATTATCGTGGACAGCAACCATATCAATTTGAAATTTAATTTTTATCAATAAAATTTAATTTATCTAATCTAACACATATTATTATATAGGAAACTGTCCTACTGGATACAGAGAAGTTGGAAGTCTGACACCTCCGTCAATAATTATCACAAAAGGGTGAACAGAGTGTAAGTGTGATGCCATATAGAATATGGGACCAATAAAGGTATGACATAAAATTTCAGGAGGTAGGATCAAAAAGCAGAGATTCTTCAGATGGCTCTTAACAATGGGCAGGATTTTTAATAAAGTCTAGGAAAGGAGGAGGTGATCATTTTAAGGAATGGATTGCACAGACAAAAAATGGAGGTATGAGATCATGCTCAGAATATTTGAGAAAAAGGAGATTCATAGATGAAAAAGCCTAAACGATAGGCTGGAACTAGACGTTGGAAGATCTTGAATACTGAACTAAGGAATTGCCTTATTCTGTAGGCATATAGATATGACCACAAATTTAAGGCTAGATGGCTGCTATGCATACCAGAAACTACATTTATGAACTACTTATGAATGGCAGCCACACAAAACTAGAGAACAAGATAAATGGTTTTGCCCTTAGAAATGATTACAGCTAGGGCTCCATAAAAATAAAAATGGTACACTGCATTTGGTAGATGGCCCTCCTTGGGATTACTGGTTTCATGGATATCTAGGTCAGAGAAGTATAGATAAGATTAGGGTAATGAACTAATAACTAAAAATATTATCTAAAAATAGAAAAATAACCAAAATTATTCTTTTAAAAGAATCACATTCTTCAATGTCAATAAATTATATAAATCAGTCCAAAACTGCTATTCAGTTATTTTATACTTTAATCAGACCTTAATCTTTTAATACCTAATAATATAGCTTTAGATTCACTATATTTCTTCATGGTTTTCTGTGAGCACATTTACATTGTGGTTTTGGCATTTGATGTACCTGACGAAGATTGTGCAAAGTCCTAAATTTCCCTCCTTTCAGTTAATAATCAGACAAACTGCAATCTGGTAATCAAGAAGGACCTGGTTCCTAGTTACACATGACCAGAAATGACTATTATCATGGGATATCTGGTCATCGTGTTATCTAGATATTTTGAATCAATTCTCCAAATGTACCCCTAATACTATATTTACATATCCAGTAAAATATAAACAAGAAGAAAAAAAACTACCAAGTTTTAAAAACATTTTCCGTGTGCATACTTTTATATATTCTTCTGGTTTTAACTGAGGAGGCTCAGAAGATATGAGTGTATATATGATAAACCTCAGATACAAACACTGTATTAATTTCCATAATAGAAAAGGGAAATTAACAAAACAAGGTAAGAGTTATTTCTACCAGCAAGGCCCAGGATATGCTGCCTAGAGAATTATTTTTCTAAATGGAAATATACCTTTTCTGCTTTGTACTGTACAAGATTATAGGCAAAATTTTAGAGAGCTGAAAATCCTTTCAAATAATACTTCCTTTAGCTTTAATCACGAATAATTGCCTCTTTTGGTGCTAATGAGCATGAGCACCACAAAATGGAATGTAATTCTGCCGGTTCATTCAGGGTAATGGCTTTGCATGTGAGGGCCGCTGCCGAGAGATCTAGTCTCAATTTCCTAGAGTACAATCACTGAGCAGCAGTACATTTTTCAATTGAGGAAGATGTTCTAACCTACGTAAATATAAATAGAAAACCCATTATCTATTGATAAAAACAACAATGCAGGTTAAATAAAGTTTTATGTGTTACCGTTTCCTGTAACAGCCATCAGCTTCCTGAGATCAAGAAAGTAAATAAAGCACTTCACTTACTGAAATCAATGAGAAACCGTCCAAATCCTTGCCTTTGGTGCTGGGGCATGATCATTATGCAGGAGACATTATACTTCTGCTGGCAAAGCTTTTCCTGAGGGAAGGAGAAACAGATCGAGTATGTCAGAGCCCTGCTGAAGTGGGCAATTCCCTGCACCTGCCACTGTCCTTGTAAAACTGTCCACTAAAGAAAGCCAGTGGTCAGGATCAAGCAGAAAAATCCTACTATATTAATCAATTAAACTATCAACTAACAATAAACCATTGACTCTGGGCATGCCTCTCAACTACATCTTTATTCTTGAAAGTTAGTGCCATAAAATATGAATAAAGAATCCAAGGAAATATAAACCAAATAAAACAGAATACAGATAGAATAAAAGAAATGTTTTTTTTTGCTCAAACAACTTCAGAGACAGAGAAAATAACATCCCAGTGGAGTAAGTCAGGATTTAGCCAGCTATCTTGCTAAATATAATAATAATCTACAACTCTGCAACAGCAATCTGTCTTTTGCCTTTGGGAAAATGCCCCAGTGAAACTAAAACAGTATCTGCGTGGGTAGATGTGCACAAATATATTTCTCCTATGAATAAAAAGTCAATGTAAAAAGCTAGAAAAATAATTAATTTCCATTTCAAACCAGGAAAACAAAATGAAACAAAAAGACAACAAGAAGAAACCCCAAAGCCTCCAAACAAAAGGTTAGACCAAAATATTACCAATAGTCTGAAATCAGGAGGAAGACTGGGTAGCACATGGTAAGAAACAGCTCTTACAGTTAAAGAAGAATTTGCAGCTTTCATGGGAGGTGGCATCAGAGCAGCAATTTTTTATTCAGAGTACACAGAAGTTGCCAAAACCTACACAGAGATCTGGAAAAGGCTTTTGAGGTCATGGATGCTCTGGCCAAATATAAACCACAAATAAGATTGACCACAAATGGTACCAACCACACCAAAGAATTACTTCAGAACACCCAGATCTTTAATGAACCAATTTGAAAGATCACAGGAGATGGTTGTGGAAAAAACCCTACAGGGCAGAATTGAAGATTTCTTTGTGAAAAAGATGTACTCCCAACTTTTTTGCACATTTGTAGCTGTCTATGGAGCCTCTAAAAAATGAGGAGGAAGCAATGTGTGTCAGTTTTCCTAAGAAGATGAATTGTCCATCACTGGATGTGCACATCAATGGCAAAGGTTCAAGTAAGTCGTCTGTTTTGCAAAGTTAGACAAATGGGTCACTCTCTCTAAAAAGAAATGTACTCTGGGTTAAGAGAATTCATCCTTGATGCCGTTCCTTTCTTTGTCCAGAACCACTTCCACCTTTCGGAGTTTTTTAAGATCCAATATGTAGTGATTCTTCTTCTCCCACCCCGCAACTTAACATGTTACTACAGCTAAATTCTAAGCTATGGATAAAATAACTGCTCCATCTTTCCTTTCTGTTTAGAGCCATCTACTACGTGCTTGGAAAGTCATATGCATGTAACAATTTGCACTGAACCTTTCTAGGTCATTCCGGCCCTTCTCTGGCTATCCTTGAACTGTCATTCTAATAACCTCTAGAATTTGGTTCAAGAATAGCCCCAAAGGGTCAGAGTCCTCCAGATTCCAATTGACACAAGAATAAGGTTTAATTTCATCTAGTCGTTTAACATGGTTATTTTTTAGATTAATTTTTGTTTCACTACACTGCCAAGGAATATTAGTATTCCAAAATAGTAGGAAATGACAGCAGCTGCTGCCATGCTATAGAAGAAGCTGTGACAAAATGAGAAAAGTTGAGCTAGTTCTGAGTAAAATGTTGGGTACCCTGGGAGGAAGAGAGGCAGAAATTCAAACTTCAAGAATCACCAGCAACTCTACACATGACTGCTACTCAGCGGCCAACACAAGACTCAGGAGCAGGATGGTCAGAGCAGCACAAGCAAGGCAGGCACCGGTAAGCCTATGTTTAAACCCACAGACACCGAAAGAAACACCATTTTCTAACAGGAAGGATGCAATCATTATTCTTTTTAAGTCTTTGGAGAAAAATGATCTTGACAAACCTACATAAAAGGTAAGGTGTTTTATTTATTAATCATATAAATAGATTTCCTATTGATTGTTTTATTCAGTGTTAATTCTCTATCATCTTTTGAATTTGTAATGTGCAAATTAACTTTCTTCTTTTTCACTGTAAAGCTTTGCCAAATATGTGGATTAAAACACTGAGGCAGTTTTCCATGAATGCTGTTACTTATTTTTGCTTATGATCTTTGGGGTTGATTCTTAAATTCAGGACAGCTATAGTTTGCAAGTACCTTCAGATATATTCTATCTTTTGAACCTCTATGAAAATGGCACTTTTATAAAGCATACCATTTACATTGTGAAAGAGCAGATTCATTAAAATTCACATATCACCTAATATAAAAAGTATATCATAAAATAAATAAAATATAGAGTTTGGACCTTCTGCCTAAAAGTTTCATAATTATTGTCTCTATTTAGGTACCATTCTGGTACATTTAACTACTCCCCAGGAGCCTCAGAAAAGTTAAGGTCATTACCTGGTGAACATCTCCAAAATCAGTTTTCCTTTATTGCAAAGGAGTTATTGTTTCTCAGAAGCCTTTGAGCAGAATAATGTGAGTGAACTGCTCTGAACCAGTGAAAAGGACAAGCTATATCCCCTCAGTATGTGGATGTTATTCCAACTCTAACAGGTAGAAATACTTAAGCTTTCTAAAGGTGAGATTGCTTTAGAACTTAAAACCATAGCACAGAGAATAAGAGACAAAAGTGTAAAATCAGTCATTTTATCATCTTGACTATCCAAATGCCAATGTCCTAACTCACTGAGACACTGCTGACCACACAGGGAAGGCAACAAGGAGAAAGGAGAATTCTCTCTTCAATGCTACGTACATTAAACTGAAACCTTCATGTTGACACCACTTAAAGGGAAAACAGAAATAAGTTTAATACTGAAAAAATCAAAGATGCTAAGTTGTCCACAAGGCAGCAGTTATAATGTCATCAAGACGGCACACAGTGTTGCGGTCCTCTACACACTTACTAGGCACCATGTTTTTTGTTTTCATCTTTTAAAATGAGCTCTGAACAAGAACCTGAGCTTTTCAAAAACACATGTCACTTGTTCAAATTATAGTCATGAAAAAGTCCTGTTCCAAGAATTGGGCTCTACCAAAAACATTTTGAAAAAGAAAATGAAGGTCATGCTGGCTCTTGTTTTACCTTAGAGAAGTATCCAACCAGATGACAGCCCTTTTCATCATTTTTTGTAAGGACATAAAAAAGGAATGGCTCGACATCATAATACAACGTTTTGTGGTCCAGGAAGAGCTTGGCTAACAAGCAAAGGTTTTGGCAATAAATTTTGCTCATATTCCCATCAACCTAGCAAAAAGAAACAGACAACATTATTTAACATAAAAATACTGCTCCATATAAAATTGTTTCTTCTATATGGTATTTCAGAAAGTACATTAATTTTATTTCCAAATCCTAAACTGAGAGATTAAAACACTCTATTAAGCAAGTACAGCTTTAACCAGAAAACAGCTGTCACTGGCAAATCAGAATTCCACATTTTCTCTTAAATTAGGGTACATTTAAGATAGTTTAAATTTCTCTTTCTGCTACCAAAGGAGGGCCAAACTACTAGCAAAGAAGTAATTTTTACTTGTAGTTTATTCTTAGTTAAAAATGATTAGGCATGTCCTCTCTCTTTACTTGAACCAAATAAATCGGTATTAAGGAAATATAAACGATCAAAATACTTCTCAAGTAAGTTAAACTTTATGTTGTTTCAAAAGGGCTTCACATAAAACTAAAATAAATGAACTGTATTATTCTGATTCCCCACAAGTGTGGATTAGCAAAGAGGTTTCCATTTTGGTTTTATCCCAAGCATCATTTTAAATATAATTGGAAAAGATAAAATATCTATGTTGGGAATACTTACAGAGAAAGTGATATGAATTTCAACCTACAATAAGCACCATGATTACAGTCTACTTCTCTTCAAAATAAAAGAATCAAGCTGTGATACTGATGGCTATAGACAGGAGGCTAGGTACAGATGCCAATTTCTTTGATCAAATGTAGTTACTTGTTGAAAACAGAAAACACAGCAGATTCAAGAAGAATTTCCCTAGCACTTTTCTTAAGGGAAATGGGTATTTGCTAACCAGGGCTCTTAAACAATGAACTTGACCATTCTCAGGTCTGCTGTGGACCATACAGGTTCTCATCTTGCACAAATTATTTTTAGATTTCATATAACTATTTCCCTTGGATGAAACCTAGGTCCCATACATGGCAACGCAATAAAATATGGGCAATGGGCACAGAGGATACAAGTCTCCCTTTAATTAAAGGAAGTTTTCATGTATTTGAGAGTATGGTCCTTTTGGAAATGGCAGTAATATTACAAAAAGGAAAGATGGAGATACACGTATCTGTAAACCAGAAAAATAAAGAGGTGACAGTGCGGAAGAAAATTCTGATCAGCTGTGAAAGGTGTAAGAGGAATACATAAATAGAAGACAGGAAAATCATAATCTGTGATTATTCTTCATTTATTTTATAAGCTTTTTAGGAAACTGCTGGGAGAAAAGTTGCCCAAATGTTATACTCTATTAACTCAGATTCTAGAATAGGGACCTTGGTACTTATCAAATCCAACTCCTTATTTGTATAAGCAAATTTTACATCCATGCTTCTGATGCTTCCCCTCTCATCTCTGTATGGTCCAAAAGCGCCTGCCCTGAAAGAACAACCCATTCTTACCAGCCTAACCAGACTGATTCCTTGCCCCTGAGAAGATGTTCCATGGATTTATGAGAGCTTCAATCCCAATGCTGACTCACGCTGATTTATTAAATAATTACTTAAGGCCAACAATGTGTTTTGAGCTTTGAGAAACAATGTTTTGGTTGGAAGAAAAGATTTAAGGCATCAAGGAAGGAGCCAATAGGAAAGCTGAACTTCTGACATTAGCTCTGTCACCTCAGCTGGCTGGGGCTGGCGGGGTAGCATAATCAACAGGAAGGTCAGGCAACGTGTATTCAGCCTTCCCTCTAGCCCACTGGTTCTTCCTGGGGGTGATTCTGCCCCCCAGGGCATGTTTGGCTATGTCTGGAGACAATTTTGGTTGGTATAACTGGAGGGGCCGGTGGTGCTACTGGCATCCAATGAGTAGAGGCCAGAGATGCTGCTAAACATCCGACGCTGTATAGCACAGCGCCTACAACAAAGAACTCTACAGCTTAAAATGTCAATAGTGCCCAGATTGAGAAACCCTATGCCTAGCATTTAGTAAGAACTAATATATCACCTAACCATCCCAGCAACAATACCCTGCTTCCTCCAAGCTTGCCAAAAGAGCCTGATAGAAAAGAGGAGGCTTTTAAAAAACATTGTAAGACACAACTGGAGTTTCCTGTGTTCTCTGATCAGTCTTGGGGAAAAACTAGTGGGCACAAACCTGTCTGAGAAGGAGCCTGGTCCATGTGAGAAACCTACAACCTTCCCTTTATGTAATATGACGGCAAGAAACTGCAGGCCAGAAATAAAGAGAACTGTAAGGCAGAATAGTAAATCTTAGCCTGAACAATTCAGAAAAAGAGAATCCAGAAGTGAAAACTATATTTCAGAGAAAGAAGACATCATATCTGCTGTACAAGGCAGGCTTGTTCCGAGCACCCAGGAATGAGCATCAATGCACACCAAAATGGGTCACAGAGGAGAAAACGCAGTAGACAATAGAAGGGTACAAGTGGAGGGAAGAGCATGAAGGAGAGAAGTGAAAAGTCCTGCAAACAGACAATAACGTGGAAGAAAGGCATGGTCTCCTCAAGGTGGAACTGACACAGCTGAACTGAATCCCTCAAACTGACAACAGATACATAATTAAACAATGCAACTATATAGAGGCAGAGGCCTGCTACTAAATCAATTCTGGAAATACAAAATGTCTTCAAGAAACCCACAATGACAGACATATGGCCACAAGGGGTTCCTGTGAACAGCAGAGTTCTTCAGGGGTGGCCATCTACCCAGATGGGGGGAGAGTTCCAACATCTGCTAGGGTCTCACCAAAAGGATTATCCATCCTGCCAAGAAGTGGATGGAAACACAGGTGGTTGTGTATTGAGGAGATATGTACAGCTGCTCAATTCCCTGGAAGAGTGAGCACCTGCCAGACATTGGCTGGAGCTGCTGAACAAAGCTCATTTCTCCTGCCAAAGAAAGTGGAATTTACAAAGAGCTGAGGAGATCATAAATTCACTGGTGAATATATCTGGTGTAGACAGGGATTTGGGGGAAGACAAAAATGTTAATGTGATGAAGTAGGGATCCTTCATCAATCTAAATGGTTGCTTAATATGGTTAGATAAACATTCCAAAACATGGAGATGTTTAAAGGGCAGTCTGAATTTCACTGTCAAAATTAAATACACTTTGCACCTTCTAAACATAAATCAGCACATAGTCAACAATTAGGAGTACTAGACTTCAAAAAGCTGAATTTTTTGTTTATACTTGCTTACCTCAAATACTGAAAGGTCTTTCCTTCGGTAAATTTCATTTGCTGGAGGATGAAACCATCCGCACTTCTTTGAGTGTCTTAGCAAAATATTTTTACTTTTCATATATTTAAGACAGAATTCGCACAGGTAAAGCTTTGGTAATCTGTTAAAGTTTAAAAATCACAGAATCTATCAGATTGATTATACTGCTCGGAGGGGAAGATTAAATATTGTTCAATTTTCTCTAAGTCATAAAAAGGCCGGGTGCAGTGGCTCATGCCAGTAATCCCAGCACTTTGAGAGGCTGAGGTGGGTGGATCACCTAAGTTAGGAGTTTGAGACCAGCCTGGCCAATGTGGTGAAACCCCATCTCTAATAAAAATACAAAAATTAGCTGGCATGGTGGCACATGCCTGTGGTCCCAGCTATTTGGGAGGTGGAGGCAGGAGAACTGCTTGAGCCCAGGAGATGGAGGTTGCAGTGAATCGAGATCACATCACTGCACTACTCCAGCCTGGGCAACAGAGTGAGACACTGTCTCAAAAAAAAAAAAAAAAAAAACCAAGAAGAAGAAGAAAGCCAATAGTAAAGAGAGAATGTAAAAACAACCTTACATTATTTTTCAATATAATCCATATCCATAATATGTGCTGCCTTTACTTTGTGAACAAATCATTTGTTTCCTTTAAAATATCCTATGTAAAGAAAGGTTTACAGATGTGGAACCACCTCCCTAAAAATCAACTTAATAGGGATACTATCCTGTCAAGGGACCAAGCATATTTTTCTTAATTCCAGTTTACTATATTATTTCCAATTATATATGGTCAGTGGTAGAACTATAAAAATATTTTACTTAGAAGTGAATTTATTATTTTTAGACAATCTGCATACATATGAGGCAGAGAAGTCCTTGAACTTAGTTGTTACCATTTCCACTTCTGGAAGAGGTAACTTTAAAGTTATTATCATAGATCTATATATGGTCTAATGCAGTAAATGGCAGGGCTGAAAATCAAAAGACCTAATTTGTTTTCTAGCAATTCCACTGTCACTTTGAGTAAAAGACAAATACCTCTCTTCCCTGCTGACTTTTTCTCCACCTTAAAAATCAGAACGCTTTTTATTTCCATATCTTAATGAACATTGCTATTATTTACAAGAAAATGTTTAGAAGCACTTTCATGGTCTTTGGAATATAAGAATGAAAAAGGTTTTCGAGAGAGAGACACACAGATGAGAGTACTTTCAAAACTTGCACTTATGTACAAATTTTATTCAAAGCTTTCAGAGAACATGGTTTATGATTACTTATGCAAATTAAAGCTCACAGCCATTTTTTAAAAAATTGTTCAAGAACACACAACCAAATGGTATAAGCTAGGAGGAGAAACCCAAATTCTTGACTCTTACTTTGTCACTTAACTTTCTGAACAGGCTTCTCATTTTCTCCAGTTACAAATAAGATCTATTCTATAAGAAAATCAAGTTTATAATTACTGAAAACTTTGCAAACTAAAACACCTTTGAAGGCACTAGTAAGTACCCTGACGTACCTGATGGAAGAAATCTATTCTCAATGTACTCATTTTGGGATATATTCATTCATAGCTAATCTTATGTTTAAGACAAATGAAAACTCAGATCCCATTATTTTCTCTTCTTTTTATTTTTTATATTTTGAGACAGAGTCTCACTCTGTTGCTTGAGCTGGACTGCCGTGGCGCAATCTTGGCTCACTGAAACCTCCGCCTCCTGGGTTCAAGCGATTCTTGTGCCTCAGTCTCCTGAGTAGATGGGATTATAGGCATGCTACACCACACCTGGCTAATTTTTATATTTTTAGTAGAGATGGGGTTTCACCATGTTGGCTAGGCTGGTATCGAACATCTGACCTCAGGTGATCCACCTACCTCATCCTCCCAAATTGCTGAGATTACAGGAGTGAACCACTGTGCCTGGCCTTCTCTTCATTTTTAATAAGTCACAATGGATCTAAAAGTAAAGACTTAACGGAAGCGTCTCTAAAGACTACTCATTCCCACTGACTTTCTCCCATTTTTCCTTCTTTTGCTAAATTTCTATTAAAAACTTGAAAATAAAATGCCAGAAATCAGAGCTAAAACTAACAGGCCTAATTAAAAAATATAAAAGGCAACTAGAGAAGACAGTCTACCAAATAATTCACCATGGCAAATTTCTTTTTTTTTTTTTCTTATTTGGTTTCACACAAAACCAACATTTGCCCAATTAACCAAGAAAAGAAAGCACAATCTAGAAGCTAAATGGCAAAATGTATAATGCCTGTGTAACTAAGGAACACAAGGAATTTACAGAGAACAAGGAATACTATAAAAAGGTGCTGGCAAAAGCAGTAGTTTGGGAAGCAGTTAGCATTGACTATCAAAATTTATTTCCTAAATCATCTCTAATTCCTGCTTTAGAATCAATAATTTTCTTTTCTCACATATATGACATTAAAGATATACACCTGCCAAACTTATTCCATTACCTTGCATATTCCTGTGGGTAAGGCGAGGAGTACCAGGTTTGGATTTCGTATTTACCAAATTCAATCACAGAAGGGTACCGGCCACAGTCTTCCACCCCACTCTCACACTCTATTTTCTGGCAAATAGAAAGAAAAGAAAAATAATAATATATATACATCACTTACATTTTGGTTCTTTCACCAGTGATTATCAAAACTATCAAGACCAGAACACTAATCTTAATTGTGAATTTTCATGATTTTAAAATAACACTATCAACCCTTATAAAACAGGTTGAGCAAAAGTAATTGCCGTTTTTATAATTACTTTCAATGGCAAAAATCACAATTACTTTTTCACCAACCTAACATTACTTTTGTGTGAGATTCACAAAAAAACAAACAAATACCCTAAGAAACAATATAACAAAGGAAATAAGTATGGTATAAATACATACAAATGTTGGTAGAACTGGATTTAACAATCTATTGTAATATATTAGAAATTAGATGATTATAAGATGATGTGGCTGTTACACAGACTTACAGTTTCCTATTCCTCCACAAGGTAGTATTCATCAGAACTGTAATTAAATAATCAATTGTGAAATCTGAAGGTTAGCATTTGTCTCCTCTTACTTCCCTTATTTCCATATAGTAAGCCATATGAGGTTAAGAACGCTGCCTGCCAGATTCACTGTGGTATCCCTAGTGTCTAGTACAGTGCCTGACACAGAACAAGAATATTTCTTGAATGAAAAAGCCAGTTTTACCATGTTGGAATGAAAAAGCTTTAGAATTAGCAATATATTTCAGATAATGGCCTACTGTTCATATTTATACATGAATGTCAGAAGTAGGCCCAAGATAAAGGATAATACTTAAGGACTTCACATCTTTTTTTAAAAAGAGATGGCATCTTGCTGTGTTGCCCAGGCTGGAGTCAAGTGGCTATTCGAGGGCGCAATCCCACTACTGATTAGCACAGGAATTTTGACCTGCTCCGTTTCCAACCTGGGCCGGTTCAAGAGCTTTTAATCTTAATAACTGGGGGAAATTTAATATTTATCTTAGTCAAAGGAAAGCTGCTACAAGGCATCCTGGTAGGGGTGGACTGAGGGATGGAAATATCCAATAGCTCTAAAGGTAGAAACTGTCAGGAGTATTTAGCCCAACTGGCTGCTACTAAAAATAAAGTGTTAAGAGTCTACAGAAAACCCCTTCCCCACAAAACAGGAAGTGGGGCTGAGTAGGGAGTCTACCTGACCACACTGGCCAGAGAAACCAAATGCAGTCATTGACACAACAAATTCACAATTCATAACAGATTCATCTTTGAGAAGTCTGACAGCCTCATCTTTCAATATCTGGGTGGTAATAAGCAGAATTAAAGTGGAATCATTTAAAGAAATTACTGGACAGTGAAAATCAAACTGACTGCAACTGATCATGAAACACAATATTGTTTTCATCAATGCAAAAGAGCTAAAAATATGAGACATTTTTCATATGGCTGGCCATCTGTGTTGGAAGAAGCATCAATAAATTTAACAACGATGTTCTTCTTTTTGTTAATGATTTTAAATTGTTATTTTCTAAATTTAGGCAAAACTCATCGGAAATCTATTCCTTCACACCTAGAAATGTTTTCCAAAATCTGCCTGAACCAGTGCCACTCTATTTTATTTTGCGAGACCAGCTGAGCCCCTACCTACTTCTAAGAGTGGAGACAATTCTACAAAGTCTTTGCTTTTGAATGTACAGTCACTAAAAATGGGCAAGGTAACACCTGAAGAATCACAAAGGATGCTGAAAGGGATTCTCTATAAAATCAACCCAGTAATTCCATATTAATAGTTAGAAGTCACATTTTATACTTGCTACTATAATGTGGGATCCTTCCTTACCTCCCAAGAAAGTTCCTGGGCCTGCTTAAAAACATCCAAATCCTCTTCAGTAACGACATCCTTGTTTCCAATCACATTTACATCTGCACTTTCTTGTTTGATGTTTATTTTTATTTCAGTATCTGTCATTTAAAACCAGCAGAAAGTGTATTCACTAACTTGAATCATGAGTAACCACTATATATTACCAAAATGGCACCAAATTAGCATAGTGGGCAAATAGGGATTTTTTTTTTTTTAAGCTTTATAAGCTTTTACATCTAAGCACTGCTCATAGATCCAGCAGTATCCTTTCCCTGCTATACTCAAATTTTTATTTGAATTTATCACTTTTATCACTGTCATCTTTTTACAGCTTTAATAAATATATGAGGGAAAGTAAGAGCAATACACAGTGAAATCATATTTTTCAACCAAGATTAGAAGTTTTATCAATGTCTAGTTATAGCATTCCCATTATCAGTTTTGAGATAATAAATTCTACTACTTTGTCCAAATGACACATTTTTTATTTTTTGTTTGATCAAGGGTAGCAAATGTAATGGGCCAATTTGTTCAATGATATTATGAAATCCGTTTTCTCCCTAAGGTGGATACACACACAGACACACGCACATCCAAAAGCACACATCACAGAGTCACAGATCAGGCTTTGCTGAGACGGAAGCAGGATGAACTTTGTCATGAGAAAGCAATGGAGCAGAGGGAAGTGAAGAGCTGAAACACCCCCTTTGGAAGCACTGACAGTACACGACCAAACAGCGCTGTGGCTGCAGAGGCGACATGGGGGAGAGCATGGCAGAAGCATGGCAGTGGCTACTCATGCGGGACTACAAAGCCATAAGCAACGCTATGGAGGCATCTGGGGGGTCCTAGTGTCACTACGAATGGAAATAAATAATAAAAGGTGGGAGAGTATTAGTTGGAAAAACAACATTTTGGAGGTTTAGTCAGCATTAGAAAAAGGTCAAAGTTTCACTGCTTCTGTATGAAAGTGAAGTGAGAACAGGAGAAATAGCTAAGACCTATGTGACAAATAGGAATTGATTGGTTGATTTTTTTTCGGGGTTGGGGAGAAAGGGACGGGACGCAGGTTTGGTTGGAGCTTTGACCTTTTGCTTACCATCATCCTGATCAGGTTTAATCCTTCCGTCTGTCAAGCTCCCCTTCCCTGGTGAGGGGGTCCCCATCTGAGGGGTCACTTTATATTTTAATCTGCCTAGCATCCTGTGCTTTTTAAGGAAAGTTGTTCGCTTGAAGTGAGCAATTGCTTTAAAAATACGTCCTCTAGCCATCCCCCAGCTAGAGGAGGAGGAGTGAGAAATAAACCGACTTCTAATATCTCTTTTGCCAAAGAAGTGGGCTTTAGATTTTGCTGTGGAAGATAATTCAGTTTTACGACGCATACGTTTGGGTGGTGCATAACTTGGGTGTCCCTTTTTGCGAGACTGTCCCTGAGTGGTATAGATATGAGAAAGCCCATCAAAGAGTGCCTTCAGCTGGCTGTTAGTGGTAAGGCTGCTCAGAGAGGGCACACTGCACTGGCTGGAAGAACTCTGGGGAGAGGGAGAAGAAGTGGCCGTGCTGGACTTTTGTGAACTGGGGCTCTGACCAGAGATGGGGGTTGGGGGTGGAAGTGAAGAAGGTGGAGGTTTTAGCTTTTGTGTGGTACCTGTAGCCAACACATGAGAAGTGCATGACTGTTTCTGAGAGACCTTTTTCCTTGGACGATAGTGCTTTGAAAAGTCTATTATTTCACCTCGTGATCTGCGACCATCAGGTGATGGTGTAAAAAACTTAGTAAGGCCATCAATGAGCCCTTTGGTTTTCTTGTTAACTTTAAGTGTAGAGGCAGAAATGTAGGTGGAGGTGGTGGTGAGTTTGGTGGTGGCACCAGGCCGAGTGGGGTCTGTAACAGCCAATCTGCTGCTTGAGTCCTTCCCAGATGCAGCATGACCAGATGAAGGTGTGGTACAGACTTTAGTCTTTTGACCCCTACCAGGTGACCCCCTTCCTGTGAATGCATTCATGGATCCTTCATCACTGGTTACAGACCTAGGCAGAAATTTAGAGAATAGTATCAGCATTTAATAAATAGAATTATAAAGGTATCTAAAAACAAATTTATTGCAACTAGATGCATTCAATGGGCTTAAACTTAAGAACTGTACTTTTTGTGTGTGCCACCACCTAAATGTTTCTCTGTTGGAAAGGCAGCAGCAACTGCATTTGCATGTCATGGTTCTTCCAGGGCCCATCCAACAGGTACTGGAAGAATCCATGTGGACCCGAGGGCAATATAAGCAAGAAAAGTGTTGAAGAGACTAAAAGAACACCCAATGCTTTCATTGTAATTAAATAAAAACAAGCTATGCTTTGGTGTTGTCACAAGTAGTTATGATTTCCTGAAATGTCTTTTTTTAAAAGTATTAGGAGGAAATAAGTCATATGTGTTATCCAGAAGCAAAAGAAGAAGCTTATCTCATCTCTAGTGAAAAGTAATTTTTAATTCAATTTATAAACTTATATAAATAGAGTTTGGATATGGCCATAAATCTGTAATTTTTTTAAGAAAACATAAAAAGACACCCTCTTCTTCTCAGCAGTTTGTGCTTAGGATGGTAAGATAACCAATAATACTCTCTTAGGAGAGAAGACAATTAACTACAGCATAAAATATTGCTGAAAAAAGGACAACAATAGCAAAAAACTGAAGAAATGATTAAAGAAAAGCTACAGCGGGTCAGACATGACATGGAGAGTCTGGTGAAGAAGCGGCACATTTACCATGGTCATTATCAGACACTTGGCGTCGGAATCTTTATACCTTGGTTCTGCCCATCCTGTTGTGTAGTCAACAGAAACTAGAGGTCACTCACTAACACAGCTGCTGACATGAACAGCAGCCGACTGCCTTCACCTCAGGCTAGGGTTTGCAAAGCTACCCATTTTGTAGCAGAATTTTATATAATAGAGAAACATTTGCAGATGAATTATGACAGTGCTGGGGCCCAAGAATGTGCTTTCAAATGATCAATTCAGCTGAAGGCGAATAATGAAGAAATGAAAGCCTTAAAGAGATACAATACTGAATTATAAAAATATCTTAAGTAATTACAAATAGAAGAGCACATTTTAGTGGTCATCTTGTATACAAAGATTTAATGACCGAATTTCAGCTGTTGGCTGAAGGGGGAGGTAGGTGCAGCTACCACGCTCCTCTGAGGTGGCTGTATCGCCAGGGACTCTGCCTGGCACCACCAATTCAGTCAAGTCAGGTGAACACTGGAGATCTCTAGTGACACTAGAGACACAGCAAGAGTCACCAACAAAGAACTCATCCAGGCTAAAATGTTTCACATCAGAACGCTGCATTTGGACTGTATCTGGAATCGATTGCCCAGAAAGGATAATATGCTTATAAAGCATGTAAAAAGGAAAACTCCCTAGACTGTCTTAAAAATTCCTAAGCTCAAAGGACAATTTTGGACAAACAAAAAGTTAGGATTGGTGCCAGATGCAATTTTCAGCTGTGTCCTTTGTTTAGAAAGTTTATATCCTAATTTGGTGTTTTTAATTGGGCCCTGAGGATATGGTCCCATGTTGAGAACAATGCTTACACAGGATGAATGCAGTAAAAATGTAAAATTTCTACTTCAAATGATACTACTATGAAAGATTTATTCATATATATGTTTCATGTTTGCCTCTAGAAATTTTTTCAAAATCTATTGCAAACGTCTACTGGTTGAAGGGTTTTTGCAAAGTTTCATAGAAATCTCTAGAAAGGAGACTGCATTTCCTACTTCTTCTTAGGAGATAAAGGTGCAGGAAGATACTATTTTTCTGAGAGCAGGTAAGATAGTGAGAACTGCTTCAGAAAAAATTAGAGGAAAAGGAGTAAGCAAGGGAGTGAGATTCTTGGTGTCTGTTCAAGGTGTGTGCAGAGGATTTCTGCATCACAATGACCCTCTCACTAAGCCTGAAAAGATGGTGGTAGTCTGTTGGTAGAACTGCTACAGATACACAAGTCTACTGATTCCATTTGTAAACACCTTCATGCTGATAGATCTATACTCTACACAGGTTAAAATAAATTCATTTAACCTGTTTTCTCTACTTTTCCAACTAACTCCTGCTAAATGCTCTACTGGGCTTTAACGGCAATTATACAGCAACAGGATAGTGGAAATGGGGTTATCATAGCAGATTTCCAGGCCACTGCGAATATATTCTTTTATATATATATGTCTGCACACATGCAGTTGTCAAATGGTCCTGTCTAACTCTTCAGAGGCAAATGGTCAACTGCAGGTTTTTCAGAAGCTCCTATTTCATAAAAGAGATCTTAAAAAGTAGTAACGCTACATTACTATCAGAAGAGAGAGGTATTTTCCTAAAATGTTATTTGGAGTAACAAAAGAGATTTGCTAGAGACATGGACAAATCCCTCTCGTTTTAAAATTCCTATGAAAATATTTATATAATTAAGCTCTTCTAATGCTCAGCCAGTAATAAAGTAGGCTGAATGATTGTTTCCAATTCTTACATTCTGCTTCCATCCTGCTGCTTGAAAAATGTCACTTAGTATCACAGCTACTGCCAACAGAAGACCCCAAAATGCCAATGGTAATTAAAAATGTTATTTTGAAAAAACTTCCACAGCTTATGCAAAAAGGAGAAATATTTTTCATCCCTTGAGTTTGAAAAACTGATGCCAAAAAAACCCTAAAGAAATCTAAGAGAATAACAATCACCTATATTTTAAAGCAAAACATAACAGATTTCTTTTGATAAGATCTCAACCTACAACAATCGTTGCTTTAATTTATTTTTCGGTCGTCCAATGGGTTTTGCATATCGTCGTTTTATTTGTGCAGCCTTCTCATGAAGTAGTTTTCTTCCCTTTTTCTTTGGTCTGCAGACTTGGCAAATCCACATCCCTGAATTAATATATATATGAGAAAAACATTTTAATGTTTCATTTTAAGAGAAGATATTAAATATAAATTGCAGCTGTAATAAGCTACTCAAGGATGCCTGTATGCAGAACTTTACTCCAAAATGTGGGTCATTCCCTTTTGTCATTTTCCTCAGGAAGCCATCCCTAAAGGTCAATTTCCCTAGAGTGAAGGTGGTGAGGGCAGAGGCGGCCCCTCTCTCAGAACCCTTCCAGAAAATTCTTTTCAACACGTCACTAAGCCTCCCACCAACACATAAACCCACACATGAAAACTCGCCCCTGTAAGATATTGTATCTTATGACTTGAGGGAGACATTTTCAAATCAGTCCATTTTTGGAATTTCTAGAAGGAAAAAAAAAATTTGTCTTATCTCTTTCTGGAAATTTCCAACACTAAAAAAAATTATCTGTATAAAATATAATTTTAAAATTTAAACAAAAGTACTGAGTACTGCAGAACTACAATGATTAAAACTATACATCTAGCATAGGGAAATAAGTCAATGGATAAGCATGGAAAGACCAGAACAACCAAAGCCTATAGGAAAGTTTAGCATATCAAAAGGTCATATTTCAAATCAGTGGGGAAAGGATGAAATGATTCAATAAGTGGTGACAGAACAAACAGCTATCTATCTGGGAGAGGAATTATTTCCTAGCCTTTACAAAAATAAATTTTAGACAGATGAATATTATAATATGAAAAAATAAAATGTGACAAGTACCAGGAAAGATATGTGGATATTTATATAATCTAAGCATGACTGACATTTAAAACTGAAGCCATAAATAAAAAGATTCATGAATTTGACTACAAAAAGAAAAGAGAAGAGCTTCTGCAAATCAGGAAGAAAAAGGTAAAAATCCCAAGAGAAAAATGATTAATGGATAAAAAGAGGTACATTAGAAAAGATGATATACAAACAGCCAAGAATCAAACACAAGAAATGTTCAATCTGACCACAAAAAAATTATCAGACATCTTTCTATTATCAAACTGGTAAAATTTAAAAATAATGATGTATTTCATCAAATCTAAGGTACCATAGACTGTAAGACCCATCTGACTTCAAAGATACTAAAACATTAAAAAAAAAAAAAAAAAAAAAAACCTGTGTCTCAAACTCAAGAATATATAGTAATGGTGAGTACTGGTCACAATACAGGAAAATAGGTATCCTCATATACTGCTGGACAGTCTGCAAACTGATACAGCCTTTCATGTATCTAGCCTTTGATCCAACAGTTCCTCCCCTAGGAATTTATTTGAAGGAAATAATTGTGGTTGGAAAAAATTGGAAACATTTGTAATATCTACCCTAAGGGATGGGTTAAATAAATTATAGTTCATTTATACAGGGGGTTGGAAAATCAAATACCTCCAGGAAGGACCTAGATTGTATAATATATGTGACTGAAGCAAAATGGAACATAAGACAGCAGGAAGTAGTGAGATTGTGGCAAACTGGAGCATGCATGCACCACCCAGAGGACTCAGATTCAAACTTTAAAAAATGTCGTGCCAACAAAGCATTATCTGTGGCCCACAGTTGCCAGGTTTGTAATCCCTGCTCTATACTATGGAGTTCTACACACTTATTAAAAACTACGTTTAGGAGAATATTTAATGATGTAAGGGTGCTTTCAATCTATTAAGAGGGAAGAAAAAAGTATATTACAAAAACATGTATAGACTGTTCCATTTCTCTTCAAAGGGTATGTGAAGGCAGAGAAGGAATTTCCAATTCATTTTTATTTTTATTTTTATTCCTTTTTTTGTCTATCTGTACTTTCCAAATCTTCCACAATGTAAATTATGGATTTTATAATAAAAAGGCAAAGTTATTTAAAAATGTTTAATATATTGCAAAATGAGAGGGGAAAGGCTGAGCTCAGGTGACTTACACAATAAACGGAAGGAAATCCACATTCCATCAGACACAATCAGCTATAAGACCATTCAGATGCTTGTGTTCAAAATATCAACTAATGGCCAAGAAAATAGTGATAGCTTCCTGTCATAGGACTTTGGAGTCACTATCATCATCAAAAATATAAAATTTCTTAACCTCTAAACACTGTGCTGAATAATATGGAGAGTGCTCTAAATTTTTGACCTACATAATCTAATCTTATTTTAATAGGGAAATGGTTTGGAGAGAGAGATGGTCTTTTTCATCCCTGGGTCTGAATTAGGGCCTTTATTATATCATATATATGTGTTTTTTCCCCATACTTTTATACTCCTCTATTCACAACCTGTGCTAAACTCACAAGTATAGGGAAGATGGGAGGGGTTAAAAAGAAATGCTTAAAGAACCTGTATACCTCTGAGCTGTCAGACATCAGGACAAAGCTAACCAATATGTAATAAAATATATTTTTAATACAGTTTAAAAGTTCACCTTTTGGCATTCTGGAAAGTGGTGGGTCACAGCACTCCATATGGAATCCTCTATCACAGGAATCACAAAAAAGCATATTATCCTGTAATATAACATATTAGAGACTAATTGAGACTGAAACCAACTGTAAAAGGCCAGAAATTCTTCTGTTACTGGATTAACATGAATACAATATAATAAAGGTGCAGGAAGATCCCGGTTGCAGTTTGACATCATGTGATTTAAAACGTTAGAAAGAAAGTAGCCACACTCTATAAAAACAAAAACACCTTAACACTGGAAATGAGCGAGTTACCTGGAGGCGGATTACAGGAACCATACTTACTGCATTTCTGCCTTGGACTCTACAGGCACTGCATGTCTTGCATTCGATGCACTGCCACCTTAAGGCCTTTACATTTGTTGTTAATTCAGGACAAAATTTCAAACAGGATGGGTGTCCTATGAGAATAAAAAGCAAAGTGCTTGATGGGAATGATGCCTTTGACTTTTTTAAACTCCCATTCCCTAATATTTAATAGATAGCTGATGAGGCTAGCCAATGAACCTTAGGAACTTGAAAATGCCAACAGATCACAGAATCTGAATTACAGATTTTCCTTTCTGCCTTTTGCCCTTGCCTTCTCTCCCTGTATGTAACAAAATGACTGTACAAATGTTTTCCCTAAGAGAACTTTGGAAATTTATACCAATTCCAATCTCAAGCCTTTGAGAACTTGAAGACAACACAGGCTCAGGTGTTCTCACTCCTGCACCCCCGTTCAATCTCCTGCACTTGCCATCTTGATCAACCACCATCTACCTAGGGGGTCCTGATTTGCCACACACTTAGGGGAGTTGCCAAAGTTCAAACAATTCCTGCTCTCTGTGTATGATGAAATCATAACACTTAAAACAACAGATAACTAAATAAAAAATTGGGGCTGCTTAACTACTGACGCCCTCCCCTACCCAAATCCAGTAGTACAGAGAGAACACCCATTGCTGGGATAAACAGAGAATATTCCATTGCCATCTGCCCTGGGTCACTGAGTTTAAATTCTAGAAGCAGGAGCAGAAAGAGTGAATTTAAGAGAGAGTTAAGAAGCTGAGATCCAGGTTAAACGAGACACACCAACAAGTGAGGCCTCAGCAGGTTTCCCCATTTTCCCAAGCATTGAGTTTTCCACACTGTTTGGGACACACTTTTTGCTTAGCAGCGCTCCACATACCATGTCTTATTGCTCACTTCACAGGAGAAAAACTAGAGACCCTGAGGGGCAATGCCATTCAAAGGAGCCAGCCAGAAGCCGGTGAGTAAAAGATTCCTCCAAGAGGTGTGGGGAGTGTGAGCCCAAACTCTTTGGAAGGCTGTACAGTTTAAAATCTAATGGTCTTTTATCACATAAACCTGAAGAGATCTCCAAACTCGATTTTTTTTTTTAAATCTGGTCTTTAAATAGTAAGAACATTAGTAAATCCCATGTGAAAGAACTTACAACCAAGCTGCAAAGGAAACCTGAGGGATAATAAAAAAAAGCAGATTCTGCAATTTCAAAACTGTTTTATAATTTCCTGACTTTGGCAGGCTCATTGTTTAAATATGTATTTTGGATTGCTGCCAAAAAGGTCCTCCTCCCTAAAGCTTAACAGGTGCTTCATAAAATTCCACCCACCAGGGGATTTGGCTTTTTGAAGTAAAAACATTCAAAATCAATCACCAATACTGTTAATAAAAGCACACTATTCCTGAGTTAAAAAATAAAAAAATCTAAACATCTGTATTTAAGATGTTGAGAAAATAAAATATTGTCGCAGGATTATGACCTCAGGCAGGAGACACCCAGGCAGATGCATTTAACCTGTGACACTGTTCTTTTATGAGGCTTCTCTCATTCAAATGAATGCAAGGAAAAAGTCTGAATAGATAAAAATGGTATCAATCTCCTCTTTCTGCTCAGGAACAGCAAACAAAGACAGCCTGCTTGTCGACTTTTAAGAAGTGTACTGAAGCGGGAAGGGGAGAGATCTACTTTGATCAGAGCCCTCACCTCCGTCTCCTTACATAGTGAAGGGGGTAAAAACTTAACTTTTAAAGAACAGCAATTTAAATTCCACCCTTAAAATGGGTCCCATCAGCTTAAAAGTATACCATTTACTTCCCACCCCCCTTTTTATTACTTCCTTTAAGGCATACATCATGGGCACATATGACCTCAATTTCGCGCACTGAATTTTTCTCTACATTCAAATCTGCTTTTGTACTTTGTGGCTTAATATTCGGTAACTAAGGTAATTCACATTATATTACAGCCTACTATTTATTCTCACAGGTATCTTATAAAAGACAGACTTTTAAATAATTATACAGTTTGAAAATTAGTGGATTTCAGCCATTTTCAATCAGGGGCAAGGAATATTCTTTCTCTTAATGCTTTAAGCAATATTTTATCTCAACTATACTATTTAAGCTACCCTATCAAATTCCAAAATCTTCAGCCTATCTTTCCTTTAGGCAGCAATCTTACCTTTATTTAGCCCAAGAGAATTGGCCACAGAGTCCTTCCAGTTCTAAATTTCTATGATTGTGTAAAGGATGCTTAGAGATGAAGAAATATTTCCATTTTATTTTTTCATGGCCAACTTTAAAATCACACAAAAGACTGTAACGTGTCTTGATATACTACTACACAATCTACAGTAATTAGACAGAGGAAAACAATGCTACTGTCAAGTAATTCCTTACCTCTGGTTTAGCCATTCCATAAACTCAACAATTTCCTCTGAGATTTTTACTTATTTAATTTTCAGACAGGGTCTGTCGCCCAGGCTGGAGTGCAGTGGCACGATCACGGCTCACTGCAACCTTTGCCTCCCAGACTCAAGCAATTCTCCCACCTCAGCCTCTCGAGTATCTGGGACTGACTACAGGCACGTACCACTAAACCTGGCTAATTGTTTTGTATTTCTTGTAGAGATGGGGTTTTGCCATGTTGGCCAAGCTGGTCTTGAACTCCTGGCCTCAAGCAATCCACCTGCCTCGGCCTCCCAAAGTTCTGGCACTACTGACACCGCCACCATGCCCAACTAATTTTCTCTAAAATTCTTGTTCTCTGTTGATGCATTTCATGGTACTTTGTCTTTCTGGAGTTTGTTTTACTACTGTATTTTGCAATTTATCAGATTTGAGAGCCATAATGTATATTCATTCACTCATTCAATTTTACACAAATACATATCAAGTACTAGTAGCTTACAATAGTTTTATCTAGCAAAACCAAAGGAATATTATTTAAAATTAAACAAGTATCAATGGAACTACCAATCAGTAGAAAAGCTTTTTGGAAAAAGTACTGAGGAAGAAAAAAACACAGGCTCTGTAGTAAGCAGAATAACAGCCCCCTAGCCATCTGTGCTCTAATTCCCATAACCTGTATACATACTACTTGTTGTGGCAAAAGGAACTCTGCAGATGTGACTAAGGGCACAGATCTAGAGATGAGGAGTTTATCCTGGATTATCTGAGTGGGCATGACTGATCTAATCACATTAGTCCTTAAAAGCAGAGAACCTTTTTTGGACTTGGGTTAGAGAAATGAGATGGGAAGAGGAGGAGGAGAAGATCACAGGCTTTTAAGATGGTGAGGGGGCTGCAAGCCAGGGAATGTGGGTGGCCTCTGGAAGCTGGCTATGATCTTCACCTGAGAGCAAGAAAACTGGGATCTTGGGCCTATCAATACAAGGAACTGAATTCTGTCAATAACCCAGATGGGCAAGGACATGGATCCTCTCTTAAAGTCTCCAGACAAAGCCAGCCCTGCTGACACCCCGATTTTAATCAGGTGAGACCCCTGATGTACCTCTGACCTACAACTATAAGATTAAAAATGTGTTGTTTTTAAGCCACTAAGTCTGTGGTAATTTATTCTAACAGCAATGGAAAATGAATAAAGACTCAGACACTAAGCCCCTCAGACTGGCTATCTGACCAACCAACTATTCATCTCTCCTTCCTTCAACTAATATTTATTAAGCAGTGAATACAGTGAGGTAAAGGATAGACATGGTTCCCACCCTTTCAGATCACATAGTCCAGCAGGAAAGACAAACATTAAACAAGAATTAGCATTAATGCCTTACAATGGGGTAGCTTAGGGATATGGGAGACTACAGCAGGAGGTTAGAGAAAGGTCTCCCTAAACAAGAGACTCAAAAGATGAGTGTGATTGGATGGGACCAGATGAGAGGCAGAGCAGGGAAGATGGCATGAGCAGAGGGAGAGACGAACTGGGTATATCCAAGGAGAGAGAAGTTGTTCAATGTAACTAATGTGCAGAATATGAACAGAATAGTGATGTAAGGTAGGGTTAAACCAGAGCCTAATCCAGAAGAATTGTTTGGGGCTGTATTAAAGAATATAGATTTCTCCTAAGAGCAACTGGTAGCCACTTAAGAAATTCTGTGATCAGATTTATAATTTTAAAAGGTAACTTAGGCTACAGTATGAAAAATGGATTGGAGGAAAAAGAGTGAAGCTTAGATTGAGGTCGTTATAATAGCACATCTCAGTGGGGTTGGTGGGGATGCATGGATAAATTTAGCATTCAAGATATATATTATGATTTAGAATTCATGTGTTTTTGGTGATTCCTTGGTGTGAGAGACTAGGACAGAGGATGGCTCCAAATTTCCAGCTTGTGTTACTGAGTGAGTGGCAGACAGTGTGCCATTTGCTGAAACAGAAAATCCTCCAGGAGAGGCGGGACATTGTTTGTTTGCTGGGATTTCTGTTGTTATTGTTGTGGCTGTTGTTTGGGTAGAGGAAGCAGTGCAAGGCTGATGAGCTGTTCTGGATATTAACTTTGAGGTGCCTAGGAGGTAGACTCATGGAGAAACTCTATAGGTGCTTGTATCTGCGGTCAGAAGCTCAGAAGAACCTACAAGGCAGAGTAACAAACAGGGCCAACGATTGACACCTGAAGAAACATTTAGGGAATGGAGAGAGGACCAAGGGGCTAATAAAAATATGTGGAAAGAAGTGGTAGAGAAAAAACACAGGTAATATGCTGTCACAGGGGCCGAAGGAAAAGAACACTTCAAGAAAAAGGATTCCCTACCAGACCAAATATGGCTAAGAGAAATTATTTGCTGTGGATTAAAAGATACCAATTAGGTTTTGATAAACACTGAAAAACGATCATTAGATTTTGCTACAAGGAGGTCACTATTACCCAGAGAAGCACAATTTTAATGAAATTACATCCCTTTGGACGGTCGATCATGCTTTGGGCTTTTGGGGGAAGGGGGCTTATCTTCCTCTCCCAACCCCCCATCTTTTTTTTGGTTTACTTTTATTTTTTGAGACAGAGTTTCTCTCTTGTCGCCCAGGCTGGAGTGCAGTGATGCAGTCTCGGCTCACTGCAACCTCTGCCTCCTGGGTTCAAGCCATTCTCCTGCCTCTGCCTCCCGAGTAGCTGGGACTACAGGTGCACACTACCACGCCCAGCTAATTTTGTTTTTGTTCTCCCCCTCCTCCCTTTTTTTTAGTAGAGACGAGGTTTCACCATGTTGGCCAGGCTCATTTCGAACTCCTCCTGACTTCAAGTGATCTGCCCACTTCAGCTTCCCTAAGTGCTGGGATTACAGGCGTGAGCCACTGCGCTTGGCCTCTTTTCTTCTTTGGATCATATTTTTAGGTTTCTTTCTAGTCAAGTGTCTTCTTTCCAACCTGCAGATTCAATCTGCATCTAGTCAATGTGAAACTGGATGACTAAGCAACCAACTCCTGGGGTGACCTTAAGAAACTACTGGTCTTTTTTTATATTTTCATATGCCCATATATCCATATGCTGCTGCTACCAGTTCCCTCCATGAGCATGCAAGTTTTGTTCAGGGTTAACACACAAATAAAGACAAACCCAGGAAAGATTTCAGGTCTCCCGAGGGCGCACTGATATTCTACTCCACAGCTCTCGCTCCCTTTATTGTACAAAAGGGATTTCTCTCACTCTCCCAGCTGTATTGCAGCAGCCTTTCTTCTGTCTCCTGTTTCAATGAGCTTCCACTTAGAATGATGCTGTAATTTTGAACTGTACACTTATCTTAGATTTGCTAATTTGAAAACACACATGCACACAACTCATCTGTAAGTAAGATTTAACCACCCAGCAATCTGAGCAGCAGACACAAAATTTCATTTGGTATAATATCTAATACTTATGTGAAGCTAATTAAAGATAATTTGGTCTTAATGAGGCAAAGAGAATATAACAGTGTTAATTTCAAAGTAGGCTGATCCATGAAAGTCAAGTAAAATCACTTCTAACATTTTCACAGTCCTAGACTATCTGATGATTCCCACATTCATATTAGTGGTTGGAATAATCTTTCACATTTGTCTCATGTTTTATAGTTACTGATCATCTTCCTATCATTACCTCACCGGATCCCACAGTAGCCCTGTGGGTGCAGAGACCAGACATTCTCCTTTACACTGCATAGATGAGGAAAACCAAAGTTACACAGTCAGCAAGTGGCAGAAGAGAACTGGAACCCAGGTTAGGGACACCACATTCGGGTTTCCGGGCACTATGTACCTCACCTCACATTTTTAGTCCATATAAACTTGAATAATTTTTTTTTTAAAGAACTTTTAGTAGAAAAAAAAATGTTAAAGAAAATACTGCCCATTTGAAGAACTGAGCCCCTTTAAAAACAGATAAATTTTTAATTGGCTTTACTTTATGATACAAGCAGAAGGAAACATTTATTACTGTCATCTACGAAATCTAAGCAGAAGCTAAATGTGACATCATACAAATGGTACTTCAGATAGGGATGACTAAAAAGCATCGGGCACATATGGGAAACACATTTAAGAATGATCCTCCCTACAGGCTGCCATCTATATTTCCTTTTTCTGGTTTTATGCTGCTATGGGTATTTTTTCATATAAACAACTTACATTTTGGGATCCCTTTGATCATTATGAACAGTCTCAATTCAGTCCCAGAACCAACAGACTCTTCCAAGAGTGAGAAGGCAGTCATTTCCCTAAAGTCAACTTAGGAGTGCCGACCAATCTGTAATTTCCACTTGAGATGCTGGACTGTGACAACAGGGCTCCCGCCATTATTAGAGGGCACTGTTAAGGCATGCTGGCCTACTGTTTTCTTTTTTCCTTAGAATTACAAGGTGTCAAAACAGAGCATTAGAACTACAAGAACCCCCAAGTTCCCTAAAACCAACTATATTTTATTTTGATCCTTTAGTTTAAAGAGGAAAAAACAACTAAGTCTTTTCTTCTGATCTACCAGATGAATAAGTATCTACAAAGCATTGCCCTGAGTTAGGAACAATAGTTTTTTTTAACTAAATTAGCCAAAGCCAGGCTGGCATAGCACACTCAAGAGAAGATTAAGTGAACCTCAACACTAGAGCCGGATCCCACTGCAGAGTCGAGAGAAGCACTCTGAGGCATCCTCTATCCCCAACAAAGAGATATGATGACCCCAGGGCTTGAATTTCTGCCATGACCCATACCTTGGCCCCAAAACCTCTGGCTCTCTCCACGTGAATACTGGCTCACAAAGCGACACCAGCCACATATACCCTCTGGACAGTATCCTCAAGCCATTATTCTCAATTTGTTAAAAGAGAAAACAAGAGGATATTTTTGAACAGAGAAAACATAACACAGCACCTAAACACCCCTGGCTTGACCCTGAAAATGTCTGAGTGAAAAGTAAGAAACACCAGGGGAAAGAAATTTTCAGTGACCTCGAATATAAAGGAGATCAACCTCCCCTTTGGCAGGTCTTCAATCTGGGAAAGACGAAGGGAGATTGATTACATCAGAAAATCTAAGATCTACTTGTTTAGAATTACGCCTTTATACCCTGTGAAGGAGGCCTTGAAGTTATGATCTAGAAGATAATGATCTCAAACTCCTTATCAACTCAAGTAAGTGTATCACCAGAGGTAAGGAAATGTATGAAGGGAACTTTTCTTCCCACATTTAAGTACGTCTTTAATCTGTCTAGGCACCCAGACAAATAGATACTAAAGAAATAAAACAGAAAAGGGTGTTTTTAAAGTACCACCTTAAAAACCACAAAGGGTAAACCCTAGACAAGTGAACACCACTAAATTCATCAGGCAGTTACACAAAAGAATAATTCATTCAGAATGAGCCTCATGAGAAAACCCGAAAGATAATGACAGAGTCAGAACTGATGAGTGAGGCACTACCTCACCAGCATAAAACGGGGATATCGTAGGGTTGAAATGTATTAAACTGAACATACAGATAATGTTTCCATGCCCTTTTGTCACTATCCATGATGCCATGAGGTAAAAGAATTTTAATGAATCTGTAAAGCCCATCAAAAAGACTGTCAGAATGCATTTTTCAAGCAAGGTTTGAAATATCTTATTTCCAAGGCTCTCCCTCCTAGTCAGCACCTGAAAACTGCTGAACCACAAAGGGCCTATCAAGTTAAACCTTCATAAAAGAAAGAAGAATCATTACACAACATTGTCATTCCTCAGTATGAAACATTTCTTCTATCCAACCATCAAGTAGCTGTCATAAGTGATGATAAGATTTTAAATTATGTACAGCAATCAAGGATAACAATATCAAACATGTTGACCCATAACATGGCTGACATTTGCCGTACACTTACCGTAGTTCTTGCAGACCTTGTGCCAGGCTATTTACTTGTGCCCTCACATTTCATTCCCATAAAACCCAAGAAGTTGGTGCTACCATTATCCCTAATTTTCTAAGGAGGAAACAGGCTCAGAATGGTTAAGTAACTAACTCAAGGGAGAGGAACAGGGCTATGGCTGGCTCTTGAGTTTGCTCCTAACTAGTGTACCTCACGACTTCCCAAACAAGAATTAGCTATGGTGTTTTGTCGGTTTTTTGGTTTTTTTTAGAAATTAATACAACTAGAGAAATAGTCATGACTTTTAAAATAAGACCTTAGAGAAAAAAGTTTGGGTAGTCTGGGGAAAAAATTTTAAGAACAGAAAAGGCTTAATTTTTATTGATTTTTTTTGCTGTTAATTTTTAAAGATGAAGTCTCACTCTGTTGCACAGGCTGGAGTGCAGTGACAAGATCATAATTCACTGTAATCTCAAACTCCTGAGCTCAAGCTATCCTCCTCCCTCAGCCTCCCAAGAAGTTAGGACTATAGCACACTCAGCTAGTTTTTGTGTTGTTTGTAGCAACTGGGTCTCACTATGTTGCCCAGGCTGGTCTTGAACTCCTGGGCTCAAATGATCCTCCTGCCTAGGCCTCCCAAAGTACTGGGATTATAGGTGTGAGCTACCATGCCTGGCCAAAAAATGATTAATTTTTTAAAATCTAACAACTACCACTCAATCTATAGACATGTATATATGCATGTATACGTGTGTGTGTGTGTGCGTGAATGTGCACAGTACTACCTAGGCAGGCAAAACCTGCTTAACATACAGGAAGACTGGCTGGTAAAACAAATTAAGATAAGCACAGTTTCCCTTTAAATTTCCATTATGAAACCGGAGGTATGGCCTTAAAATCTTATGAGAAAATGGCAGAGGCTGCCTTCAAGGTAATAGCTTCCTTGAAAACATTTGAGGTACTGCAATTTGCCAAGAGTCCCTACCCAGTAATTCCTTGATTTCAATATCACCTTCTATACAGACCACTCTTTTCTTATCTTATTCCAGACAATATGAATTTTTTTCATGCCCAATGACATTGATTCTATTATTGCAGTTTCCAGAATATTGTCTCTCATTTGGAGTCACACAGAGCTGGGCTGTAATATTACAATTCACCAGTAGGTGTCACGACCGGAAACACTAGAGACTAAAATACTTTTTGAGACTTCAGTTTATATTAATAGAAAACAAGCCAGTGATTCCAGTTGTACTTAGCTTGAAAGCTTAGAATTCTCTACATTGAATTCATCTACAATGTAGACATCTCTACACTGAATTACCAATGCTGGTATAAAATAAAAGCTCAATCATAAATATGCATAGTATTATATAAGCATATATAATATCCATATGTCAGCACTAATATACTCATGCTTTTTTCTCTATTCCTTACTTTTTCTTTTAAAATGTAAAGCCGATGCTATTACCATATAATTGCCTTAAATAACAACACAGTTTTAATAGAGAGATAAATAGCATGAAGATATAATAATAGGAAGTCGTTGTACAACACATAGGAAAAACACAACTTACCACTACTGCCACAATCTGCACAAGAGAGGAGTTCTTCTGGTTTCTTTTCACGATTTGATTCTTTAGTCCCCAAACAGAAGCTACATATTGGAATGGGATCAGCACGGGGCTATGACAAAATTAAAATAAAAAATACTGTCACTTTTCCATTTCAAAATTAAAAACATTAAAGTCAAAAGCTTCTTAACTTTTTACTTACAGCTTCTTACTTCTTTAACAAAGAAAAACTGCTAAATAATGCATTTAAAATCAACATTTTCTGCTAGTAAAAAAAATCTCTTAAATTATTATTATTATTATTTTGAGACGGAGTCTCACTCTGTCGCCAGGCTGGAATGCAGTGCACAATCTCAGCTCACTGCAACCTCCGCCTCCCAGGTTCAAGAGATTCCCCTGCCTCAGCCTCCTGAGTAGATGAGACTACGGCGCGTGCCACCACGCCCAGCTAATTTTTTGTATTTTAATAGAGACGGGGTTTCACCCTGTTAGTCAGGATGGTCTCGAGCTTCTAACCTCGGATCTGCCCGCCTCAGCCTCCCAAAGTGCTGGGATAAATCTCTTAAATTATTTGATATTAAAGTATTACCTGAATACATTTCAGTATAATGTATGACTCAGAAGTCATTTTTATTAAACCAGTGAAATCTAATACCTTTATATATTATATAGCTTGCCTGAAATGAACAAAATTAAGGATTCATTGGACATCTCAACTGTTCCCATTATCTATATGCCTATAATAAATTATCTGTTCAGCATTATAGTCTATGAATATCATTTATATAGACTGCTTTAATCTTGTAATGCAGGTTGCTATTATTCACCTACTAAATATTTGACATAAAATATCTATGTTTTTAGGTGACAGAATAATAGAATGAGCAGGATTCTGTGGGATCACTTGAAAAGATCAAAAAATCATTATTAACAAGGCTTTTGTGGCACGAAGGTCTTCAAAAGTAAACCACACCATACCAAACAAAAAAGATAAGCCCTCAATCTCTGACATCCCCACTTTATAAAAGAAACAACAAAACATTTGTCTAGTCCCCTAGCATCCTTAACTCTTATATAAAAATTGCTTTTAACAATGTATAAATCTACATACATTTTAGTGTCCCCATTGTTATTTACTACTATCAGCAATGTTAGTATTCCCATCCATATGAATAGCTGACTGTGCCTACAGATCTGGTCACATTCTTTTGAACAGCCAAAACTATGAAAACTCTAATTTTACCACATATTCCAAGCCTTCACACATGTTGTCTGCTAGCCATCTGAATGTTACTAAGATGTCTCTATATTTGAATCTCATGAATCAAAAATTCAGAGCAAGAACACCCAACATAATCACAAATGTTTTTAAATGTAAATTAAAAACAAGATTTTGCTAGGTCTAACTCTCTAAATATACATCAGCATAGAATAAACTTCATTTGTTCAGCCACTCTAGCCCAAATGCCTAATGCATTTCCTGGTGCATAGTAGGCACTCAAAATATATCTGCTAATTGAATAAATGAAGGAAATATATGTTAGTTAAAAAAAAAATCAATGGTTATAATGATTCCAACAAATGCCTTGGTTCCCTGTGACAACACGTCATCAAAAACAAAAAAACATCTCATGACCAAGCATTCACAAAATTGTTTAATATGACTGCTAATCTCATCTTACAAAGGCATTCATTATCTTCCCTTTACTTTCAGCTTAATTTGTTCTTATAATATGCACAGGCTTTACGTTCTGAGGTAGCTATGCAAATGTATTTTTGTAGCCCCAGTATAAAACATTCTGTACTAGAAAAACCGAAAGAGACAAGCTGCAACAAATTGGTCACTGACTCTAGCCACAGTTTTTTAAATGCCAGATAATCAGCACTGCATAATTATGGATCCATAGTTATTACTTGCAACTGCTCAACTGCAGTACCTTGGGAACACTTTTGTTCCTTTAAATAGCAATTAAAAGAACAATCTGGTTTTAAAGTGACAACATTCCCCTGATAGATTCTAGCTAAAACCCAGGCCTCTTTACTAATGGGATTCCTGCTTTCATTTGATATAACAATGTTCAAGCTACTGCTGCCATCCTTGCAGTGATAAATAATTTACAGAATGTCACATATCATTCATGCAATGAAACAAATCCAAATCTCCAATCCCATTTTTCTTTCCCCGATGAATTTTTAGCTGTGAGAGAGACATGGCCATCAGCCAGCATTCATGCTCATTTTTCGTTTTTAACTAAAGGTAACACAAAGGACAAAGGTTGCTAGTAGTTCATGGCCAGAAAGACTGATGTCCCGCGCTCTGCCCAATAATAGAAAGCATAGATGTTATCACTTCACGCTACATTCAAGTGAACCCCACCATGCTGATGTATGCTCACAACCATTTATTTTAAGGATAACTATCTCACAATACTCTATAAAACCACTGCATTATACAGAAATGTCTGCCCTGCTGAATTATTGATAATTCAAAGCACTTTTTGTTAACCTCAGTGTAGCCAAGTCTAATTAACTTGAAAAAATTGTCACTTGTACGAAATGAAACTTTTACAGTAACGCATGTAAATGGGTCACAGAATTATTATGATTCACTATTCTCAATCAGACTACATATAAATTGTTTTTTTAAAAATCCCTTATAATAAAGTAAAATGGATTCCAGTCAGAAAGAGGTCTGAGTAAATGGCAACTTGATTCTATACAAATCTACTACAGATAAGTCATATTTAAGACATTTGAAAATGATATCAAAAATCTCCAAATTCTTAATTCCTTTCTTTGAAATTTCACAAAGGCACCTAACCTGTTGATCACATTTTCCCATCAATATGCCTGAATATTTTAAACTAATCCCAAGAAGGAAAGCTCATGAATAAGTCTAAAGATGAAAACATCCAGCGAGCTGTGCCTGAGGGATCTCCTTGTCTCCCATGCAACAGCCCTGGGGCAGCTGCTAGGCTAGCGGCTGCTCCTGTACTATCTCATTTAATCATCTTAACAATCTTGCCTGGTATGAGTATTATCTCCATTTTAGAAAAGAAATTGAGCACCTAAGAAGTAATGTTTTTAAGGCTGCATAGGTTCAAGTGTAGAGCTGTACTCAAACACAAGTCTTTCTTCACGACAGCACATTTATTAATTTGCTACCTCCTCTCCATTCCTCAGAATAACAAATGTGTAAAATTATCTTTCCAGTGGCAAGAACTCTTTACTAATGTGTTCATAATATATTCCATACAACTTCTCCCATGACCAATGGCATATGGTTTTAAAAAACTATTAAAAAGGTAACCACTAATACATCATAGATTATTTATGAATTACCATGGGGGGAAGTTACCTTTAGAATGGAGAAATCTGGTGGATACTTTCTTAACCAGTATGGGACAAAGTGACATCATATGCCTTCCAAGTGCCCATCCTGAGGGACTGGACACTCCCTATATAGTATTCTTATCAGAAACATTTATCCTCAGTCTAATCATAAAGAAACAATTAGGCAAATCCAAATTGGGGGACATTCTCTATAACAAGTTTTCTGGACTCTTCAAAAAGTCATATAATATCCAAAAAAGGGCAGGACCAGCCTGAGTAACATGGGGAAACCCCATCTCTACACAGTAAAAAAAATTAGCCAGGCATGGTGGCACATGCCTGTGGTCCCAGCTACTTGGGGAGCTGAGGTGGGAAGATGGCTTGAGCAACTTGATTCTATACAAATCTACTACAAGTAAGTCATATTTAAGACATTTGCAATCATGAGTCATGACTGCACCACTGCACTCCAGCCTGAGCAACAGAGCATGACCATGTTTCTCAAAAGAAGGGAGGCAGGGGGCAGGACCAATTAAATGACTAAAGTGGCATAAAAACTAAATACAATTTGTGATCCTTGGCTGGATTCTGGATTTTTACAAAATACCTACAGTTATGAAGGATATTATTGGGATAATTAGGATAATGTGTACTCAGAATTAGACAATATATAAATTAGATATAATATAGTGAACATCATTGTGATTATGTAGGAGAATATCTTCGTTTTTAGTAGATATATGTTGAAATATAGGAGTAAAGTGTTATGATGTCTTTATGTTGAAATCTATGAGTAAAGTATTATGGTTAGAGAGTAACTTACTCTCCAATAAGTCAGAAAAAGAAAACAAACCTAAGTGTGTTCGTATGTTAGTATGGGGGGAGAGAAAGAGAGAGAGAGAGAGAAAACATGACACAATGTTAATGGTTAGGGAGTCTATGTAAAAGACATACGGGTGTTCATTATATTATTCTTTCAAATTTTCCTCATCTCTACAACTTTCCCAAACAAAAAGTTGGGGGGGATCCCACAGATATAGAGGGCCTACTGAAAATAATAATTCAGTCTAGATGGGTTTTTTTTTTTTGAGAGTAAAGGGATTTACCACCATCTATCTCCAGAACTCTTTTCAACTTGCAAAATTGAAACTCTGTATCCATTAAACAGTACTTTCCTATATTCTCTTCCCCTAGCCCAGGAAATCACCATTCTACTTTCTGTGTCTATGAATTTGACTACTCTAGCTACCTCATATAAGTGAAATTATACAGTATTTGTGGAATGGATTATTCTTGAGGCAATAAGAGGTCCCTATAATCAAGAGGCCATGGAGAGACTGGATGGGCGCCATCAGGATGCTGAGGACACAACAGTATACAGTTTCACCTCACACAAACTGGGGATCTGGGACTCTTCAAAGGTTCCTTCTGGATCAAATAACAGTTCTAGAGTTAATCTCTAAGGCCTTGCCCAGTTCTAATTTTTTACTGATTCTATAATACTTAGAAATTTTCAGAGTCTTCAACAAGACCTTTGACCTCAAAATAAGATAGCCTTTTCTAAGGAAACATTCTTCAAATCTAGGACAATGTATTTTTAAGAAACTTTATTTTACTTTATGATTACTTCTATTTCTGCCCAGAAGGAAACTACGTATTTGTTTGCCTGAGTCTACATAACTGGACAAAAATAAATGAAAATTCCTAAACTAAATCAGAGCCAGGAGTAGACTCAAATCCTTCTCCTGATAATGACACACAAAGAGGTTTTGTAAGCCATTTCCACGGTCTCTGTTCACAATGATCAAGGATATATAGCCCTCTCTCTCCATAATCCCCTATAGATCCATATTTCTTAAGTCATCTACATCTTTCATGAGACTGCTTAAAAAAACATACCATTTTAGTAATCCCAGGTGTTAAAAACAAAACAGTTCAACATTTTTCATTCATATGTTCATACTTGCACCATAGAAAGACCCAGATTTAAACGTTTCTCTCTAAGCCTCAGGTTTCCTCATCTGTAAAAGTGCACAATAGAGTCTATGTTGTCTAGCTCTTGAGTTGTTAAAGTTCAAATGTGAGTGAGTGTGGAAAGGATTTGTAAACTACAAAATTCTACTCAAATATTACTATGAGTATTGCGAAACTTTCTTTGGCTATAAAAACAGAAAGAGCAAACAAACAACTTCAAGTCCTTAATAAACATCGAACAAATGAATTGTTGTGGGGTTTAGAATTACTCTATAGAAGACTTTGATTTTCTGAGCCCCCATGATGAATATTAATCTTAGAGGATTTTTTTAAAGAATGAATTAGTCAGGGAGTACAGGAACAGAGTAGAAAATGCCTCCACTGAAAGCCAAAAGGCCTGCAAATATTTAATAAAAGGAAAACTCAAACTAAACAAAAAGAAAAAGATGTCAGAGAAAGAAAAACATAAACAAATATAAAATCTTAAATTAGTAATACCACAAAAGCAAACAAGGATGAATATTGGCTGGGCACAGTAGCTCACGCCTGTAATCCCTACATTTTGGGAAGCCAAGGCGGACAGATCACTTGAAGTCAGGAGTTCAAGACCAGCTTGGCTAACATGGTGAAACCTTGGCTATACTAAAAATATAAAAAAAATTAGCCCGGCAGCTCCTTCTGTCACTTTTTATAGGTAAATTACACACCTCTCTAAGGTCACCTAACTAGTGAGATGGAGGAACTCCAGCCTGCTGATGCCAAGCCCTTTACTCTCTGGCTTTTCCCATGGTTTGTCCCTCCTTTCACTTAGAGCTTGATACACCTCACCAGAGAGGCTGTCCCTGACCTCTCTGAAACTGTACTCCACTAGCACCACTCTAGAATCTCCATGCCTTGCTTTTAAGAGACACCACTCGCTTTGTCACCCAGGCTGGAGAGCAGGGGCGTGATCAAAGCTCACTGTAGCCTCCATCCCCTGGGACTCAAGTGATCCTTCTGCCTCAGCCTCCCACGTAGCTGGGTCTATACAGGTGCACTACCACATCCAGCTAATTTTTTAACTTTTTATAGAGATGGGGTCCCATGACATTGCCCTGGCCATCTCAAACTCCTTGGCTCCATATCTTGCTTTATTTTTCTTCATTGTACTCATCACTATCTGAAAATTGCATATCATTTATTTGTCTGTTTCCCTTACTAAACCATAAGTTCCATCATGATGACAGAGACTGTTCATTGCTGTAGCCCCAGCTTCCAAGTATATCTACTGAATAAATGAATAAACAAATGAACAAACTGCTCTGAAGTTGGGAGCTGGTTTCTCCAAGTTACAGGTCCCTAAATATTGTCAACTGTCTTTTAATTTCATGTACATCCTCAATGACCACAAACATGACATGTAAAGAAATCATCAATGGCAAGGTGGAGTCCCCCATTATCTAATCTAAAGCCTTTTTCACTCTGACACACGAAATAAATGACATTTATGTTTGCTATATACTTCCCTGGGGATAAACTGACAGATAGGACCAAAATTTAAAAATCAGTTGGGAGGAAAATTATCTGCCCAATATTAACTATTAGAGTTTGCTGAGTAATACTCCCTATAGTTTGTACGTAAGATAGATTTGGGGCAAGACCAGTTGCCAGCACCTAGTTGTGGTGGCATTCCCCCTCCCCAGCCCTGCCATTTCTTTCCATCTCTAGAAAGAATACAAGTTTATTTTTAAAAAAAGTTGCTAGGCATGGTGGCTTATGCTTATAATCCCAGCACTTTGGGAGGCCAAGGTAGGTGACCACTTGAGGCCAGGAGTTTGAGACCAGTCTGGCCAACATGGTAAAACCCATCTCTATTTAAAAAAAAATACAAAAATGAGCTGGGCATGGTGGTGGGCACCTGAAGTCCCAGCTACTTAGGAGGCTGGGGCAGGAGAATCACTTGTACCTGGGTGGTAGAGGTTGCAGTGAGCCAAGATCATGCCACTATATTCCAGCCTGGGCAACAGAGCAAGATTCTGTCTCAAAAGAAACAAAAATTAAAAATTTTAAAACACAGCCGGGTGCGGTGGTTCACACTTAATAATCCCAGCACTTTGGGGGGTTGAGGGGGGCGGATCACAAGGTCAGGAGTTTGAGATCAGCCTGGCCAACATGGTGAAACCCTATCTCTACTAAAAATATAAAAATTAGCTGGGCATGGTGGCACATGCCTGTAATCCCAGCTACTTGGGAGGCAGAGGTTGCAGTGAGCCAAGATCAGGTCATTGCACTTCAGCCCGGGCGATAAGAGCAAGACTCTGTTTCAAAAAAAAAAGAAAGAAAGAAAGAAAAATAAAAAGAAGGAAGCCAAGTAAAATGAATATACTGCAATGGTAACAAAATTATAACAAGACTACATATCTGTTTAGTCTTTTTAAATGTAATTTTCATTTTAATCTATTTATTTATTTATTTATTTAGAGACAGGCAAATGGGACTGGCTAATTTTTTTTTATTTTTGGTAGAGACAAGGTTTCACCATGTTGCCCAGGCTGGTCTCATATGCCTGGGCTCAAGTGATCCACCTGCCTGGGCTGGTGCTGGTATTACAGGAATGAGCCACCATGCCTACCCTGTTACAGTCTATTTTTGAAAGAAAAATATTTTTCTAAGGACAGGAACAGGAGTAAAAAGAAAAAGAAAAATATTTTACAAATTTTGGTGCCTTACTACTGGTGATGAATTATTGCCCTCAAACTTCACAACTGATGGCACTGCAACAGAGATTGAAAACTGCTTCCTGTTGTTACTAAGGTTTTCTCATTTGCTACTTCAGAACTCTATTTCACACTTACCTAATAAAGAATTAGACTTTATTTCTTGCCACTTAACCCACTTATGCAACTGATGTCTGTCGGAACAGATCAAGGCAGCTCCTAATCAGGATATAGATCATGTACACTCAGGATTTTCCCTCGCAGCAATCTGCTTAAGATACGGTCTTCAGAAACACACTAACTCTAAAAAGTAGGGATTTCCTGTGATGATCTAAATCATCCTATTTTTTTCCAGAGCGTTATCTTGTTCCCATCTGCATCTGCAGTCACAGTAACTGTGGTCAGGCAGCCATTCCTCAGCAGGGAGGTTCATGCCCAGCACTCCCTCAGAGCAGCCCTTAGTCTACTTCACACCCTTCGGGGTAGGACAGAACTCTGTTTACAACAGGTCTACCACCATTTTCTCTACACTCCCATACCCCTTTGTTTTACTCCAAGGCTATTCTTGCAATTCCATCATGAACTGGACATAAGTAGATATCAAACAATTTTTTTCCAGAAGATAATTGGAGATATACTTATTATAAGACTTTACACAGGCAACACTGTCATCATCATTTTACTCTTCCTATATAGATTTTTATTGTATCACCTCCCCTGCTCATTATACTTCTCTGTGGGTAATTGGTTCTGTGAGGGAGCACTACATCATCCCCACTGGCTCTGTGGATTGAGTATCTGTATTACTCTGGGCAAAAGGATTTATTATTGTTAATGTACAGAGATCTGGAATGTGATGGCTATATTTTTACCTCCTTGTCACAGGATGAGGGTTCTCCATATTTTAAGTGACAGTAAGGAAGTAGCAAAATCTAATAAAATACAAATATTCAAAAGCATCCCTAAATACATCCCTGTAACACATCACTTTTTTCACTTAAATAAATCATTTAGAAACAAAAAAAAGATTTCCATGTCCACAGAGCGGGGAAGTCCCATGATCAAAGGCTGACTCGGTAGTATAAATAATAAAGCTTAGCCACAAAGGAGTAAGAAGAGAGAAGGAAAGACTTTCTAAGAACATCAGCCACAACAATTTTCAATTGTGTGGAGTTAATTGAAATGCTCACACTGTATCCTGTAGTCTAGAACTTGTTCTCATTAGGCAGGTGTGCCATTTCTAAGAGTGCTGATTAAGGAAAGTGATTCTATTGGAAGGAAACAAATCTAATCCTGCACACTGCATTTAACAATAGCATCTCATTTGTGTGGTATGTGTTTTCTTGTTTTTTTTTTGTTGTTGTTGTTCTGGTTGATGAAGCCTACAAGTTTTTTGGGGGAAAAAAAGGACAATTAAACAATTGCTTGCCCCAGGGCCTTCAGTTTCTTATCTGGACAGGGACTTGGCTTTTAAGATGTCATCTGAAATTCTCTCCTCCACTTCTGCCATTAGAAACTGCAGATATTGCATTTATCTTCTTAAGAGGGCTCAAAGTCTAATTCAACACAGCTGGAAATTCAACACATGGTTACAGGAAGTCTGTTTAGGATTTACAAACTATTCTCTTTGGCAAGTATATCATGATATTAGCAATATAAACCCTACTCTGGATTTAGAAAAATGGAATTTTAAAATCAACTTACATTCAAGTGTCACAAGTTTTGTTTTGTTTTGGAGACAGAGTCTCGCTTCATTGCCCAGGCTGGAGTGCAGTGGCGCGATCTCAGCTCACTGCAACCTCTGCCTCCAGGGTTCAAGCAATTCTCTGCCTCAGCCTCCTGAGTAGCTGGGATTACAGGCACCTGCTACCACGCCTGGCTAATTTTTTTGTATTCAAGTGTCACAAATCTTTAGTCGTTCCTTTTTAAAAATAAAATTAACAAAGTGCCTCTCAACTGATTCCCAGCTTCAGTGCAGCAGGAACCTTGACTGGAGCAGGTCCAAACTTCAAGACTATAATTTATTTAGAGATACAAAAATCGACAGGGATGTAAATAGAAATTCTATCTTAAAGACAGCAAGAAAAACAGAAGAAATAGGAAAACTTGGGCACTAGATTCTGAAAATAATTCAAGGGCTGCTGTTGGTAGAAATTCTGTATTGTAATTCATCTCTATGACTTGGGAATGTTTTCCAAGTGAGGCTAGAAGCATAATAGTAATGCACAGATTAAAGGATAGACATAACAATTTACAAGAAGCACAAGCAAAAGTTGATACTTAGTAGAGCTGCGTATCAGCTAGAGGCAGCTGATTTTCATTTTAATTTACGTATCGTACCTACAACCCTGCCTAGGCACACTGTGAACAGAATGTAGACATTCTTACTATCAATCCTGCCAAGAGAAACCTGCTCTAACTGCTCAGGAGACACAGGCAACTCAATTGAATGTAATTAGATCCAAACAGAAAAGTAGAATGAGGAGATGAGACACAGGTAAGTGGTTATTAACAAGCTAGAAAAGTCACACACTAGTCACATTCTCAATAACATTATCACTACCACCTCTGACAGTGCCCTGCACTCACAGAGATTTACATGGCAGTTGAGATGTTATGTGCTATTCAATAAGTTACTAATATTTACTCAGCACCCAAAGTATGCCAAGCAGAATATAATTGGTACTCCAAGTGCTTGTCCTCACAGAACCAATAAAAGTGGTGTAATTTCATTACTACACTTAATTCTCAATTGCCCTCTGGGCACACAAACCATCTGGTGTGCAGAATTTCCATGCTCCTGACTTCTTTTGTTTTCCTTGCTTTCAGACTACCTCTGACCCTTTCAATTGCAGTATTCATAAGCAGTAGGAAAAGAGGATTATGTGGATAATTACTACCTGAAGGTCAAGAGCTCTGACCTTGTTTTTTGGAGTTAATTCTGTGTAGCAGAAGACTGACTCATCCCTAGACCTCCTTTGTGGTGGAGGTTCTAAATCTACTTTGCTTTAGGCCAGGCGCCACCCTGGGCACTTATATGAACATTATCTCAGACAGATTCTGCTCCCTGGCACCACAGCTTCACTGTAAGGTGGGTGGGAACTGCACAAAACCAAAGCCCCTCCCCGCATACTAATGCCAGCTGCAGCAAGGCCAGGAGAAGAAATGCCAGGCGGAATAGGCTTTCCCCCGAGGGCGAGGATTTTCAACTTAATTCCCTAGAACTTTACAAGTCTACAGATGCCTAGTAAGGGTAAACAGTAGGAAGAAGGAAGAAAAAGCCCATTATTTTGGTGAAATTGGTAAAGTTCTGCATATCTTAAATAGCTTAGTACATGGTGAGCACTTCGAAGGAGATCCTTGTTTGGTTTTTTAATTCCTATACATAATATAGATGTTTGATAAATATCTGTTGAATATGTGAATGTAACATTTTTCCTACTTGGTACTTTCCTATCACTTTCTAAATTACACTCTTACTTTAACACATAAATGGTAAATAAATAATAATAGAACAGCACATGGTTATGGGGGGAAATACACACTTTAAATGTTTGCCCATTAGAACCTTCACATCTTCCCATTTACAGGTTTTTTTTTTTTTCAGCCGGGAGCGGTGGTTTACACCTGTAATTCCTACACTTTTTTGGGAGGCCAAGGCGGGCAGATCACTTGAGGTTAGGAGTTCAAGATCAGCCTGGCCAACATGACAAAACCCCATCTCCACTAAAAATTAGCCGGGCATGGTAGCACACACCTGTAATGCCAGCTACTAGGGAGGCTGAGGTGAAACTGCTTGAACCCAGGGGGCGGAGGTTGCAGTGAGCCAAGATCATGCCAATGCACTCTAGCCTGCGTGACACGGAAGATTCGTCTCAAAATAAATAAATAAATAAATAAATAAATAAATAAGGTTTTTTTCCAATTGTGGCAAAATATAAATAACATAAAATGTACCACTTTAACCATCTTTAAGCATAAGTTAAGTGTCAATGACTACATTCACATTGTTGTACAACTGAGGCATATTTTACATGCAATAAAATGTACAGTTTGATGAGCTTTGAATAAATGCATGCACTAGTAACCCACACCCCTATCAAAAGAGAGACCACTGCATAACCCAGAAAGTTCTCTCCCGCTCCTTCCCAGTCCCTACCTTTCCACTTCCCTTCCTAAGCAATCACAAATCTGATGTCTACCACCACAATTTGACTACGTCTGTTCTGGAACTTCATTTAAATGGACTCAGACACTATACATTTTTTGTGTAGGGCTTCTTCCACTCTCCACGGTGTTTTTGAGATTCACATATATTGTTGTATCTTTCAGTAATTCATTAATTTTTATCACTGTAGTATTTTACTGTAAATATACAAAATTTTATTTGTTCTCACTATAATTGATTAGCATTTGTTTTAAGTTTAGGGCTAAAATTTTTTAAATCACTATAAACTTTTTTTATACCAGTATTTTTGAGAATATGTGCTTTCATTTATCTTGATTAAATACCTAGGAGTGGAACACCTGGGTCATTAGATGGGTATATGTTTCACTTTATTAAAAACCCCTAACTAGACTGATTAAGAAAATGAAAACGCAAATCACCAATATTAGGAAGTAAGGTAGAGATATAACTACAGACCACTAAGACATTAAAATAATGGAAAATATTATTAACAACTTTATGCCAATAAATTTAGACAACAGAGACGAAATGGACTTCACAGATGAGATAAAATTAACGAAACTAACCCAAGAAGAAATAGAAACGCTGAATAACTCTAAATCCACTATAGAAAATGATTCATTATTTGAAACCTCACTAGAAGAACTCTAGACCCGGATGACTTTTCTGGTGAATTATTTCAAAGATTTAAGAACACAATGCCAATTTTACATAATTTCAGAAAATAGAGGAGGAGAAAATATTTCTCAATTAATTTTATGAGGCCAGCATAATTCTAATACCAAAATCAGATGGAGACATTATAAGAAAAGAAAATTAAAAGTGCAATCAATATCCCTCATGAACACAATCCCCATCATAAGAAGTTTTACTTTAAAAAACAAATCACCTTTACTTAAGTATAATTACATTGAGGTATAATTTACTTGCAACAAAATGCAACCTTTTCAAGTTTGGGCAGGCCTGGCACAGTGGGTCACACCTGTAATCCCAGCACTTTCAGAGACCAAAGCGGGTGGATCACCTAAGGTCAGGAGTTCAAGACCAGCCTGGCCAACATGGTGAAACCCTGTCTCTACTAAAAATACAAAAATTAGCTGGGGGTGGTGGCGCACACCTGTAGTCCCAGCTACACTCTAGCCTGGGTGATAGAGAGAGACTGTGTCTCTAAATAAATAAATAAATAAATAAATAAATAAATAAAGGCAGCACGAAGGCCTGACTCAGTGTAATTCCGAAGGTCCAATCCAGCTTCAGAGCGACCTGTGAAATCATCCAAGGCTGTTCCTGAGCCACATCACTGCTCAAAATCTCCCTCCACCCAGTGCTGCTTTGTTGCCCTCCTTCTCAAAAGCCTTAATGTCAAGGGCATCCCTTAATAGATATCCCATTCCTGAGCTTTATCTGTATAAGCTTCCTGAGGAACACAACGAGTAATATCCATTATTTAATTGGGTTGTTTGTCTTATTAAGTTGTAAGAGTTCCTTATAGATACTAAGGAATCTTTAAGACAGCTGCTAAAACTAGAGAGGATTTAGTGGGGTCCCAGGATACAAAATGAATATTGTTTTTAAAGTTGCATTTCTTTATGGTAGCAATGAAGATGCAGAACCTGAAATACCATTTACAATAGCATCAAATAATATGAAAATATGTAGGGATAAAGTTGGACAAAATATAGGCAAAGCCTGTACCCCTGAAACTATAAAGCATTATTGAAAGAAATTAAGGCAGCCTAAATAAATGGAGAAATGTCCCACGTTCATGGATTAGAAGACTGCATAATGTTACAATGTCAGTATTTCCCAAACTGGTTTATAGAGTCAAAACAATCCCAGTGAAGATCTCAACAAGCTTTTCCCTAAAAACTGGGATGCTGATGAACAAATTTGTGACAAAGGATTTCAAATAGTTTTTAAATTTTTTGAAAAAGAAAAACAAAGTGGCCAAAATGGTGAAACCCCGTCTCTATTAAAATTACAAAAATCAGCCGGGTGTGGTGGCAGGCACCTGTGATCCCAGCTACTCAGGAGGCTGAGGCATGACAACTGCTTGAACCCAGCAGGCAGAGGTTGCAGTGAGCCGAGACTGCACCACTGCACTTCAGCCTGGGTGACAGAGTGAGACTCTGTCTCACAAAAAAAGAGAAAATAAAGAGTGCATAGTTTATTTGAGACCCATAAATTAAAAGGAAACTCTCCATGTAAGTTTGACAGATCACTGGAAATTACAAGGGCATGGAAATTTTTTACCAGCCCATAAAATTTCAGTATTCCTTTCCATATTCAGTGTCACAACAAAGAATAATCTAAAGACTCAAAGAATAATCAGTGAGCATAGACCCATCTATACAAGTAAAATATCAGTATTGTCAGGCATGGTTTTTCTTCCTCTCTCCCTTGTTTCTTCTCTTTTTCTACTTCGTCTTCTCTTCTTTCCAATTACCTGCCCTATCTACTTTGAGGGCCTGGCTCACATGATACTGCTGGTGGTCTATTGTAGGGAGTAATCCCCAAATTATTAAGATGATTTGGGGGATACCTGGGGGGGGACATGGTGTAGATTAGTGCTTCCTTTTATTTTATTTTATTTTTTTTGAGACAGAGTCTTGCTCTGTCACCCAGGCTGGAGTGCAGTGGCATGATCTCAGCTCACTGCAACCTCCACCTCCTGGGTTCAAGTGATTCTCCTGCCTCAGCCTCCCGAGTAGCCAGATTTATAGGCGCCTGCTCACCACACCTGGCTAATTTTTGTATTTTTAGTAGAGACAGAGTTTCACCATGTTGGCCAGCTGGTCTCGAACTCCTGACCTCAGGCGATTCACCTGCCTCGGTCTCTCAAAGTGCGGGGATTACAGGCGTCAGCCAGCATGCCAGCCATAGTGCTTCTTAAACTTTAATGTGCAAACAAAACACCTTTTAATATCTTGTTAAAATACAGATTCTGATACAGTGGTTCTGGAAAAAAACAGCCAGGCGAGGTGACTCACATCTATAATCCCAGCACTTTGGGAGGCTGAGGAGAGAGGATGGCTTGAGCCCAGGAGTTTGCAGTTACAGTGAGCTATGATCTTGCCAAAACAACTCATATTCAACTTTGGGGTATGTTTGGGGTGAGTTTTACCATTTCAATATGAAGATTCACCAAAGAGTTAAACCCTATAGTTAAAACCTTGCAGGCAGAACTGGAAATAATGGTAACTGTAGGAGTTGCTGGTGATAGCAACTGCAGTAGTTCGGAGTAGTTATCATAGCAGTAGTAGCAGAAGCAGCAACAGCAATAATTAGCAACAGCAAACATTTAAGAGCACTAACTATGAACAGATATTCCCATAAGCATTTAGTTAATCATTAAAATGCAGGAAGATAGGTAACATGATCTCCATTTTACACATAAGACACTGAAGTTAACTTTCCCAGGACAGTCAGGCTTTAGAACCACTGCATTACCCTGTCTCTATCTATCAAGTTCACCATCACTGTATAATTAGTAATGGAGGCCATCATTTCTCAAGCTGACACATAGGAGGAGGCAATTGTTTAAAGACCTTCTTTTTTCACACCTGTAAAGTCCAGCTTGAATAAATAAATAGATCATTATAACTTATCAGTTTAGGTCAAGGTCACGAAGAATTTTAAATTAATATCTGACAATACAGTGCAGACAGTCCAGCTTTGGGTAATGAAGACTGGCTGCTTTCAGAGGCTATTATGACGATGATGTTGTTTTAAACCTCTTGGCTTTATTTGTTAACTAAGGTGTGAGAGAGTAGAACAGCTTGCTTTTAAAGTTATCCTAAGATTAACTTTGGTTACAATATGAATTCCAGCATATTTGGCTCCGAAGCTACATTTTACGCTTTTTAGAGATTAAGCTAAACATACAATTCTCAGTCAAAAAGCCCTGTGGAGTAACCCGATCTGAGCTGGGGCACTTTAACTCACTGCCAAATAAAAAGCATGATCGCCTTATTCCACACACACAAATACCATTCTAGGATAGGCCAATTAATCATGAATATAACTTTTCAGACATTACATAATTTCACATAGACTTGCTTCTGATGCTTGCCAAAGAAAACATCAGTTTCTATCACTAGGAATAAATCTACACTTGAAAAGGAATGAAAGTTACAAAGATGAAACAGTGAAACTCTGGCCGCCCCTCTCATGCCATCCTCCTTCATAATTTCTCTAATAATTTTATTATACAAAACTCACATTAATAAACAACCCAAAATGACATAAGCTGTAAAAGTCCATAAATAAAATAAAAATTGGAAAATCCAAGTAAGTTTTATACCCGTGGAAGTGGCAATCTCGAAGATACAGTAGAAAAATAAAGTCTTATACACACCGCACTCTCCTGGATGCTCCAATATTACACACACACACACACAACACACACACATACAAACCACACACTGATATATTAAATCACTTATCATTATTTTTAAAAGATCCCATTTTCCTATCTAAAGATGTTTTCTAAATAAACATCTCACTCATTCCTGGTCAATCAGCAATAAGTGATTAATTTGAAAGTAATCCACCGGTATCTACAATCAATATTTTCAAATATAAATAATCAAAATAAACCTGGTTAGTATATTATTTTTAAAATATACCTATCGGCACAGGATTCCCTTCAGCATGTTTTACAAAATTTCTTAACAGAATATTTACAAGTGACAAAACTTGAAAAACAAAAGCAATAAATCACCTTCATGCTAAATAATGGCTGTACTAAAAATAGATTTTAAAGGAGGTATGCATAAATACCTCTGACAGATTTACCTGAATAATCCTCTTCAAACATTTTTAGCTGGGTGTGGTGGCTCACACCTGTAATCCCAGCATTTTGGGAGGTTGAGGTGGGCAAATCACCTGAGGTTGGGAGTTCGAGACCAGCCTGACCAACATGGTGAAACCTCGTCTCTACTAAAAGTACAAAAATCAGCCAGGCGTGGTGGCACATGCCTGTAATCCCAACTACTAGGGAGCTGAGGCTGGAGAATCACTTGAATCTGGTAGGTGGAGGCTGGGGTGAGCTGAGATCACACCATTGCACTCCAGCCTGGGTAACAAGAGCAAAACTCTGTCTCAAAAGAAAAACAAAACACATTTTTAGGGTGTTATTCACATTATCCTTTTAAAAACAAAATTACTTCTTCACACTATCCTTTTAAAAACAAAATAATTTTCTATTTACTTTCAACTAAGTAGACGTGACTACTTTTGAAACTTTCCTAAGGAAAATCTACCACCCTAACCATCATCACTCAAAAGCATGCAAGTGTCCATACACACATATGGCGTTTTATGCTTTTAAACAAAGACCAAGCCATTAATGCCAGATCTTTCATAGATGTGTAGAAACAACTGGTACAGTGCTTCTCTACTTTTGTTTAAACTCTTGCCTCACCAGTCAGGATTTTGTTCAACTTTACTTAGTATGTTTTGCATTTAAAAAGATGTATTTTTGGCCAGGCTCTATGGCTCATGCCTGTAATCCCAGCACTTTGAGAGGCCAAGGTGGGAGGACTGCTTGAAGCTAGGAGTTCAAAAACAGCCTGAGCAACATAGCAAGATCTTGTCTCAACAAAAATTTTTTTAAAGTAGCCAGGTGTGATGGCGCATGCCACTGTACTCCAGTCTGGGCATCAGAACGAGACTCCATCTCAAAAAAAAAAAAAAATATATATATATATATATATATATACACACACACATATATATATATTTATGTTTTCATTTTCTTAAGATATAATTCTAAATATTTTTCCAAATTATTTAGCTACATACGAGTACACAGATGTACATATATGTGTGTGTGTGTGTATGTATATGTAACATGTATATATAATACGGGGTGTGCTCTTCATTCTCTCTAATTAATAAATAATAACAGCAAATATTTATTACATGTTTACTATATGCCATGTATTGTGTTAAGCACTTAAATTATTTCAACAATCCTAAGAGGTTGGTGTTATGTTCAAGTTTTACTTTGGAGAAAACTGCAGCACAAAAATTGTTCAATAACAGGCCCAAAGAGAATAGCTGTGACAGAGCTCACAGTCCAACTCAGGCAGTTATCTCAGAACCTGCTTTCTTCACCCCTGTGTGGATCTCTAAATTAGAAACAGCAACCAGGACAGGGATGGGATTCTGTCAGTACGTATAAGTCAAGAGCAAGGGTCATTTTGGAAGTGGGAAGCAGAGGTGAGTATAATTGGGGTAGATATTAGAGGAAGAAGCTATAGGAGGTCTATTACAGTCAGACATGAATGAGTAAGGGCCCATCAGCAATTCTCTACTTAATTCAAAATGACTTTTAGGGAAGACAGGATTTCAGGAGTTACTTGGAACAGAAGGAAAAAAGAGAACAGAGTCTAAGAAAATGATAGCACTTGAGAGAAGCCTCAAGGAAGAAGGTGCTACCTAGAGGAACTGAAAGTAAGTGAATGGAGGGAGAAGGCTGGAGACCCATGCAGCGGATGAGGGAAATGAGAATCCAGAGCCTGCTGGTGATCGATTCTCATGCGTGGGGTGAACAGCCAGAGTAGATGCAAAAGGAAATGAGAAGCTACTGTAAAGATTTAAGGACAAGGCCTGCATGGTCAGGAAGTTCACACAGCCCATTCTAGGAATCTGGAAGAGAAGGCAAGGAAAGGAAAAAGACAAGCCTAGAAGCTACAGAGTTTAGTGGATTTTATGAAGACTGGTCAAAGTCTGTATGTTGAGAGAAAAAAATTGGCTAGAAATTGTTCTAAATTCAGTAAAGTTTTCAGAAAAAATTGCCAAGGCTGAAAACTTGGTAGTGACTCACTCTAATAGTACAGCTAATTGCTTAGCAATTACTGGCCACGATTGTAACAGAGATTGTAGGCATTTTTAAACTCTTACTCTGTGAGGATCTTTGTCTCAAGCCTTTGAAATTTTTATTAGTACTCAGGTGTGCTCTCAGCAAAGTTGTCTACCCGTGTCACCAGAATAAAGATAATTTTTCCAAGAAAATTGTTGTGTTATCTCCTCCATTAAGCCATCATTATCCTCAGCTAAGATGTATATATGAATAATTTATACTCACCTGGAATGGCTAACACATGAGCATATTGTTCCAAAGATACAGCTAGTTTTCTTAACAGGCCAGATCACAGAAATTCCTAACAGCCTTTCTCACTTAGTTAAAGGGATAAAATACAAACATTTATTGGGGGAAAACAGCTTTAGTAGCTTATTGATTTAGCTTTAGGAGTATTTCACAACTGACTCCTTTTTACCAGCATACAACCAGCGGCATGTGTCTAATCAATACTGAACATCTACCCTGCAGTTGGGGCTCATGAATTAATCAACATCTACTCAAACTCAAAACCATCAGGCAAAAATCAACAGTGACCTACATCTCTGAACACCATAGAACCATCCAAACAATGTTATTGTTTAAAATGACAACAAACTCAAAACCCTAACTGCACCAAAACTGGTAGTCTCTACTCATGAGTTTTTTATGTCGAGGTTATCTCTTTTTTTCCAAGGAACTAACAGCAGGCACTAAGGTTCTCATAACACTTCTATACTAGCCTCATCATACATAATGCTATAAAAGTTCAGAGGGGGCAGGAGACTACCTCAAGGACATGCAGCAACCTGGTGGGTGTGGGGAATCTGGCTCTCTCCACTCTATTCATTGGTGGATGATTAAGCCAAGCAACCTGTTTCCTGATCAGCATGTGAAACAGCACAGGAAAAAATGGTGTGTAAGCAGAAAGTCTTTCCTTGTGAGCTACAAATTGTATAAAGAAGGTTTTATTTCTAATTATGGTCATATAATTACAGACACTTTAAGGAGAAGAGCCTGTTTGTTCTCCCTGGTGTGAGCAACTCACTGATTCAGACTCTTTTGAAGCCAGCAGCCAAGTGGCAGTGGCACGGATCCAGGAGTTCCTGGAGGAGAACAGATGGACAGCTATCCCAAAAAAGAGCTCCCTGATGTCACCCAGCAATGAGATGTGAGAGCTCAATAAATATATCATCCTCATTCAGGTGGTACATGTATAAAATGAAAGGGTTCACAGCATAAGTCGATATTTTTCTCACTGGGTAGCAGACGATACCATGCTTGGCCCCCCATTCCCTCACTTTCTAATGACGCCCTCCCAAGACTTACCATTTAGCATAAATCTACTCCATCTAAGAAGTATTTTTGAAATTTTCCATTTAGTTTAGGGGAAAATTCCTATTTCATCTGTTTTCAGAACTTGTTACAAAAATTTTCTGAAAGATTACTGATGCCCCAGGTATGGGGTAAAGGAGTCAAGGGTGCAGAATCTGGAATCAGACTCACTGGGTTTGATTCCTGTCTCTACTTTCCTAGCTCTACCATTTTCTAGTTGTGTGATCTTGGCCAAGTATTTGACTCCTCTACGTTTTAGTTTCTACATCTGAGAAATAGGGATAACTATAGTGGGAATTACATGAGATGACATGTATAAAGTGCTTAAGATGGTGTATGGTGCGTGTTAACTGCTCAAAACATGTTAGCAGCTATGGGCCACTACTGTATTTGATGTAGATATTTTGGCCAGTCAACATTTTTTGAATGCCCACTACTTACTTCAACTGTATAAGAGCAAAACTCTCTATTCATTATGCCATAAAAGATTCAAAGAATGAGAATGTAAGACCCAAGGCATGGAGGGTTTACAAATTACATGGGGAGAAAACACATGTATACATTCAGGAACATGCTTTTGGCTGGACATGGTGGCTCATGTCTAGAATTCCAGCACTTTGGGAGACTAAGGCGGGAGGATTACTTGAGATCAGGAGTTCGAGACCAGCCTGGCCAACATGGTGAAACTCTGTCTCTACTAAAAATATAAAAATTAGCCAGGCATGGTGGCACGCATCTGTAATCCAGCTACTCGGGTAGGCTGAGGTAGAAGAATCGCTTGAACCCAGAAGGCAGAAGCTGCAGTAAGCCAAGCTTGTGTCACCGCACTCCAGTCTGGTTGACAGAGCAAGATTGTCTCAGAAAAAAAAAAAAAAACATGCTTCATACAACAGAATCCTGCAAACACACATTTCTTGCTTTCTTCAATAATATACTCTATGGAAGGCTGGCAAGTCCATTTGAAAAGACTGACCAGCTCTTCAACCTCTTTTAAAAGAAAGGTATGGTAAACAGTTTTAGAAATTAACCATCTCAAGAATTAATTTCACTATTTTCTAATGTAAGTTCACATGGCTAAAGAAATACTTGAGCATTTATTATATGTGGGTCAGCATATTTAATACTAAAATTCAGGTTTTTGAAGTTTCATTTCATTAAAGCTATATAGATAGGTCAAAAATCATCAATAGAAGGGTAAAAGCTGGGTACAGTCCAACCACAAGGCTTCTCTAAGTGAGTCTTGAAGGGAATTTTAAAATAGAGAGTGACTGAGATTTCAGTCAGTTCAGAAACAAACTGCAAAGGAAAAGGCAGTAGACTTGAGTGGAAAGGGGACGGGTAAGACCATGATAATAAAAATACAGGGGACTTGAGTAAGGATTCAGGCAGGGACAGGAGAGGAAAGGAGGCCCTTCAGATGGACAGCCAACCTGGCACAAGCCTCAAACAAGGAAAACGAAGCCCTCTTCACTGACTGCCCTCCCAGCCTCACCAGCCCAGAGCTCTTTACTTCCCCACAAAATCCTCAACACTAGTGGCAAATAAGCTATTGTCTAGGACACTCATACACTCTGCTTCCATCTGTTGAGTTCTGTGCTTAATTGTGTTTGTTCTCAAAATTGTTTGTGTCAGTTATGCCTGTTACCATAATCAAGAACCTTAATTAAATATTGTTATCCAACATCCAATAAGCTATGTGCACAAAAAAAGAGCTGCAGTCTCTATGGACACATAGCTGAATGCTTTTAGACAGATATGATTAACAGTGAAAAAAACTGCCTAAGGTTGAAGGGGAAATTACAATCTAGAAGAATTCTACATTCAGATTCTTCAAAAATGCCTTTAAAGAAACTGAGACTGAAAAGCATTGAGAAAAAAGATGGAAATTCCAACTCATGCTCAAAGGGAAGCCTGGAGCCTCCATCAAACAACTGGCAATTACACATACATGATATATTTCAAGAGTTAAAATATTAATAAATATTTAACACATAGAAAGAGAGAGTATATGCACATTTTTATCCCCTGCTTTTAACCAACTTTCTTGACTAACCAATCAATTCCTGTCACATCAAATAAAAGAGCTAAAATGATATCATTTTCTTTCATTATTACAAAAAACTGTACCTGCATACAGGTGGAAAAATTTCTACTCAAATACATACATATTTAAATCTATACTTACTATGTTTCATTTCAGCTAAGTCTATGTGAGTCAAAATCACAGGTAAGTTAAATACAATTCTTGTTAAATATTTTGCCCACAAAACTCCAATCTGAATATTGAATTTAAATAGATATTTGCATTGGGTACAACTTTAATACTTGTTTTCTTTTTCTCTAGAGCAAAATAAATATAGGTGGTACAAAACAGGTCTGGTCTAGAGAGGTATTAAGTATTTTCAAAGTATGTTAAAATAATCAAAAAAGAGGCCAGGCACAGTGGCTCACAGCTGTAATCCCAACACTTTTGGAAGCCAAGGTGGGCTGATTATCTAAAGCCAATAGTTTAAGACCAGCCTGACCAACATGGTGAAACCCCATCTCTACTAAAAATACAGAAAAATTAGCTAGGTATGGTGGTGGGTGCCTATAATCCCAGCTACTCCGGAGTCTGAGGCAGGAGAATTGCTGGAACCCGGGAGGTGGAGGTTGCGGTGAGCCGAGATCACGCCACTGCACTCCAGCCTGGTTGACAGAGTGAGACTCCACGCCCACTTCCTCCCACAAAAAAAACACACACAAAAGGAAAATTAATATAAGGATAATTAATATAAGGATAATTGCTATGAAAAGCAATCATTTTTCAAATAATATTATTTGCCTTTAACTGATTCTATGACCTAAATAATACTACCATGAAGAATGGTGGCTATCACCTACTTGTGCTCACTTTCCTTGATTGGCTTAAAAACACAAGTAAGAATTAAACCTAGAATGTAGTAATAACATGAATTACTTGGTATAAATTATTTTGAATACACGCTGCTTATATATCTGAAACTAGCAGCCCATTAGAAGCCATATGTATTTTCCCATTAATTAATCGTAGCAAGTTATTAATCATAATTGCAAACAATTTGCCCAACTGATGATTCCTTGGGTTTTTTTTGACATGACCATTTCACAGATGATTAGACTATGAAACCACTAAATAGGGATTGTATCTTGGACTATGTCCTGTATACGATGATAAATAGTACACTGGTGGCACTCGGTCAATGTTTGAGTAATGATAATACTGCCATTCATTTATTTTGTAAATACTTTATGTTCACTAAAAAAATATTTATCACAAGATTTCACTGTATGCAAGAGCATCTGTAACACAGGGTAGAAACGGAATGTTTTCAAAACAGAGCACCTGGAAACATTAGCCAGAACTCAGGCGGCCAGTATTTTGGGATTTCTTTGGCAGGCACATATAAATAGATCAGACATTCTGGTTAGAAAATGAAAACTCCCCGTTCTAGGTAGAAAAAACTACTTTCATTCAAGATAAATAGTTACTTTCAAATTCACTAAAGAGGAAAAGAATCTTGGTAGAGACAGGCATAAAATCCTGGAAGCTATGTCAGATATAAGTGATGAGGCCCAAACCACTATCACGTAGTCTTACGTAGCATTTTGCAGTACAAAGCCCAAAAACCTTTGCATACTTTTATCTAATTAATTATAAATCACTAAATAAATCTTAACTATGGTGAGAATGCTACTTGGACAGAAACAGTCTGAACATTTTGAGCTTTAAATTCTACCACGTAACAAAAGAGAAAAATATTCAGCAACAGAAAACAAAGGTTCTTGGCTAAAACCCCAACTCACCATCTTGTACTTATCAAAGTCATCTTAGACATTATTTCAGGGCTACTTTACTGTTGTCTAAAAACTAAAAAATGTACATGCCTTAGTCTAAGGTCAGTGCTCAATAAATACTTGCTGATTTGATGTCTTAATTTTTCAAGAAAAGGGCTATAAAACCTTTCAAGTTTTAACAACTATGTATAAAAACTAAATATTTCTTTCTCCAAAAAGTTCATATGACAAATGACATAAGTGAGCTAAGAATTTTAGACACAGACTAAAAACTAGGCTATTTACCAGCGATTATGCCAGTGATTCAAACTGTTCTTCCTGATGATACAGAAAATATTATAAATATTTATTTATTCTGTATCACTGGATTTCACTAAATATTATTTTTTCATCTCCCTTCATGCACTCATCACGCTTATAACTAAAATCACGTACTATTACACTTGATTACCACCCAAAATATCTAGCATTCTCCATTTCACATGCATAAATCTTATCAATCTAATCACACTGCTAGTTTCTTGAGAGAGGGGACTGTGTCTTGCACCTTTATATTCTCTTCAGGGCCTTAATGTACCATCAGGATATAAGAGACTTTCAAAAAAATTACTTAGCTATTAAGTAAGTGATAATTTAACCAGAGAAAGAAAAAGTTAACTCCTCAATCTGGCACAAACAATGGGTACTTACTTTACTTAAATATCCTAATTTATAGAGTAGGATTAACAATTTCAAGAATTTTGAGCAGAGTAAAAAATGTTACATTATAGCTATACAAAATGCAATTTACTTTTCCTCAAGTTTTGCATTGTAGACTGATTATTATTACCCTTGATGAAATAGAGGATTGCCAGTTAAATTTTCAAATAATAATATGCCAGGTAGACCATTTCTTTTTCCTGGAACATTTTTTGTTGATGAGTTCAGATGTCTTGACTCATGATCTGGGTTGGCTTATATAAGTCTGTGGAGTATTCTCTTGTGAGTTTAGGGCAGCTCAGAGGGTCCTCTCTATACAGAAGCACTGGAAAGTCACATATGACCACTTGGTCTGAATACTTCCTAGGCTGGAGCGGATGGGGTTCAAGGGCAAAGATCACTGAGGAAGCTGCCAGTTTGCTGACTCTACTGCAGTAGTGGTGGATGCTTATAAACAAAGGCAACTGGGTAGGAAAAACACCATTCATTCCAAGCCAGCATGAGAGAAACCTGAGAAAGAGTGAGGGGTGAGGGAGACGGGGTACTGAGACAGCCCAGAGCCCCTTGAGGCTGCCCCATTTCCTGCTATCAATAACCTAGCCCTTCACTACTTGCTGAGATTCTGAATCAGAAAGGGTTTTAAATTATCTGGCTTTCAAACAGGAGGTTTCCAATTTCCCCAACAAGACTGTCAGAGCCAAAAAAAAGGTTTCTTGCAGCAAGCTCTGGTTGGCCAAGCAGAGGTACCTCCTGCTGAGCTGCTGGCTCCCCATTTCAGATCTCCTGATCATTCAGACTCTCCTGAGATGTTCTTTATACCCACAGAAACAGTGAGGACTCACTCTGCAGGGATCTGCTCTAGGCAGGTCCCTTCTAGTCAACAGATATGACTTCTAATTCATTAGCAGTCTATACTACAGAAATAAAGAGAGGGGTTTGAAGTAATGCACAGAAGTCTGAAAGGGGCCTTTGTCCTTTCAGACAAAGCACCTGTGCTAGGCCAACAGACTAACTGATAGAGAACTGTTCGCTTACATCAACACCTAGGTCAAACCTAGAACAATGACATCCTCACTAAGATTTTGTGACTGTATTTCTGGACTGTGTATTACAAGGAACTATAGTGGTGCCGTAATAATGATGTTAATTGTGATGATTCCACTGCCTCCCTTTATTGAATATGGTTAACTCTTACATCATTATTATGTTTGATCCTTACGACCCTGTGATAAAAGGAAGAATAAACAACTGAAAATGAAGGACTGACACAGAGCTGACCTGATTGGAGGCCACTCCTTCAGCTATTTCTGGGAAAGCCAGAACAGAGGTCTCAAGAGTGCACTGAGGAAGGAACTTAAATGGATACATTCGTTCATTAACACATCTCTGTCCCACGCCTCCATGTGAAGTGGTAGATCAAGCTCTAGGACTTCATAGATATAACTTGGTCCTTGTCCTAAAGAAGTTCTAAGATTACATGGAGGGAACAAGGTGACATTTAGGCTGGGTCTTAAAGGGTGGGTGCACCTTGCTAGGTGAAGACAACTACAGCTGGGCACAGTGGCTCACACCTGTAATCCCAGCACTTTGGGAGGCCAAGGTGGGCAGATCACCTGAGGTCGGGAGTTTGAGACCAGCATGACCAACATAGAGAAACCTCATCTTTACTAAAAATACAAAATTAGCTGGGCATAGTGGCGCATGCCTGTAGTCCCAGCTACTGGGGAGGCTAAGGCCAGGGAATCGCTTGAACCCTGGAGGTGGAGGTTGTGGTGAGCCGAGATCGCGCCATTGCACTGCAGCCTGGACAACAAGAGTGAAACTCCATCTCAAAACACACACACACACACACACACAAAAAAAAAAAAAAAAAAACAAAAAAACTCATGTGCAACACGTGCAGAGGCATAAGCCCAAGAAAGGACCTTGGTGGGATTATTTAAAATTATTCAACAAATACATAAAATAAGTGATCTGCATTTTCTCCTGTAGACAATATGGATACGATGGTATTATTTTTGTTGTTGTTTTCAGACGGAGTCACATTCTGTTGCCCAGGTTGGAGTGCAACCATACGATCTTGGCTCACCGCAACCGAGGCCTCCAAGGTTCAAGCAATTCTCCTGCCTCAGCCTCCCAAGTAACTGGGATTACAGGCTTGTGCCACCATACCCAGCTCATTTTTGTATTTTTAGTAGAGACAGAGTTTCACCATGTTGGCCAGGCTGGTCTTAAACTCCTGACCTCACATGATCCACCTGCCTTGGCCTCCCAAAGTGCTGGGATTACAGGAGTGAGTCACTGCACCTAGCTAGATACAATGGTGTTTTTATAAAAATAATAACACATCCCACTGTTGACTAGTCTAAAATATCAAGTGTTTAATTTCAAAGTCAAATTCAACAATTATTGATATTCACAATATACATGAGGTTTATATATTTATGTAGGTAGGGTACAGTCACTGTGCCTGTGCGTATTGGCACTTACTGTGTGGTTATCTGTATCTTATTTGCTGGCTCCCCTGCCCCCTGCCATGGCTGTACGCACATGTGACACAAGCTGCATCTGTTCTGCTGACTGCTCTGGCTCCTGCACACACTCTATTTCAAGCACATAATGAGCACTCAATACATTATTTCAAGGAATGAATGAATGCCTATCAGGCACTGTATTATAAAAGAATTCCGGCCGGGCACGGTGGCTCAGCCCGTAATCCTAGCACTTTGGGAAGCCGAGATGGACAGATCACGAGGTCAAGAGATGGAGACCATCCTAGCCAACGTGGTGAAACCCCGTCTCTATTAGAAATACAAAAATTAGCCTGGTGTGGTGGCATGCACCTGTAGTCCCAGTTGCTTGGGAGGCTGAGGCAGGAGAATCGCTTGAACCCGGGAGTCAGAGGTTGCAGTAAGCCAAGATCTCACCACTGCACTCCAGCCTGGTGACAGAGTGAGACTCCGTCTCAAAAAAAAAAAAAAAGAATTCCCAGTCTAGCAGAATAGAATGATGCCTAAACACTAATGATAATACTGTTATAAGGGTTAAGAGTTACTGTTAAAGAACTTTGAAAACACAGATAAAGGAGCAACTAATCCAGTTCAGCTATCCTCCTATACATCAACTTGTACAGACAGTTTCCACCTCTTAATAATTTGCATTACAATTAATACTCATCCAACAGAATCTATGTTTTTCTATGAAGAAAATCTAAGCAATAAAAAGTGACTCAATTTCCAGGCATAGGTTTTACCAAATGCTTCTGGATTATGAAAAAGAAATGTTCTTATAAAGAGAGACTATAATAAAACTAATCCTACACCAGCATCGGAAATAGTCTTCAATGCGGGGGGAAACAATGAGGGGGGTGGGGACTAGAGTGGAGGGAGAAGTATGGAATGATTATCCCACAATAATCAGGAGGCTGAGGCAGGGAGAATTGCTTGAATCCAGGAGGCAGAGGTTGCAGTGAGCCTAGATCACGTCGCTGTACTCCAGCCTGGGAAACAGGGTGAGATTCCGTCTCAAAAAAAGAAAATTACATTTTGATTTGGATACAGAGACTAAAAGGTCTCCTCTACCATTCCATAAATTCCACTATCAGACCTTTAAACTTTCAGATGTTAAGAATTAGTTTATACCCAAAGGCTCAATTAGAAAACAGTTGGGGAAAAAAATTCAGTATAGCAAACTGATTCCATGATCTGATTTCATCACTGAGCAGTACGAAGCATTTAGCTGGTCTACGGAGAGATAGATGTGTGGTTCTCTTGGCTAGAAGGCACAAAATCCAACTTTCTGTTCTTTTGGCAAAAGAAGGAATGTCCAATCAGCATAGTAGGAAGTAAGTAACAGAATTTCTAATTTTACAAAGTTAGCCAATTTCATGGTTAAGAAGTGCTATTTTGATGGTAACCTTTTTATTTTTACAACCCAGCTATGAGTATTACGTAGGGAAGATCCAACTAAGATAGTTATTTCAGGGGTAATGTCCTATTTTAGGGGTAACGTCCCTTTCTCTCAAAGTTAAAACTCTTAATATTCACTTGGCTTGTAACATGGTATTTAGTCCTTCCCATTTTTTGAATTGTTGCCTAATGCAAGCTTTCATTTGGATACACCACTCCCATTGATGTTTATAGGACTGCCTTGCTATTAACCTCTAACCCAATTAGTCACCAAACTGACAGCATGCATTGCTATTTGAAAGCCAACTGCTTATGAAGGAGTTTTTTTAGAATCTGAACAAAATGAACTCTATTATGGCCACTTTATTTATAGTTTTTAACAAAGTATTCCAGGATATCTACAGTGACAAACTCAGGGTAAAAGCAAATCAGGTCCTTTGTGTACACTGGGCCAGGGAGTGAGGCCTATTTTAAATAAAAATATGTTTTAAAAATTTAAAGGTGCAATCCACCTTCTACTATGGCCATCTCTCTTCTTTACTTCTATTACCCCTGTTTATCTCAGTAAGTGACAGATAACTCCATCCTTCCAGTTATATAGGTCAATAACCTTGAAGTCTTCCCTTTTTCTAAGACTCTGCATCAAGTTCATCAACAAATTCTGTGGGCTCTACTTCAAAATACATCCAGAATCTGTCCTCTTCTCACACTCTCCATTACCTCTGGCCTAACCCATCACATCTCTTGCTTGTTTTACAGCAATACCCTCCCAGCTGCGTCCTTGCTGCCGCCTACAGCTTATTCTCAACACAGTCGCTGGAAACATCTCATTAAAACATTAAGTCAAATCCCGTGCCTCCCCTGCTCAAAACCCTGTAAAGGCGTCCATCACTCTTAGCAAAGCCAAAGGCCTGGCCTGTGCTGGGGCCTTCCTCCCACCTGCTCTCACCTCTTAATACTTGACTCCTCTCCCCTCTCACTCCACGCCAGCCACACTGCCTGTCTGTTTCTCAAACACGTCAGAGGCTCTTTGTACTTGTTGTTCCCTCCATCTAGAACACTCCTTCTCCAAGCCTGGCATGCTCCCTCATTTCCACAGAAATCAGGTTAAATGTCACTTGCTTAAAGAGGCCTTTCTTAATCAAACTATTTAAAAGAGCAATGCCTCCCCATCCCATCACTCCTTAATTCCCTTACTCTACTTTTTTTTTCTTCATGCATTTATCAGAGTTGACATGCTATATACTCACTTCTTATCTGTCTCTTCCCATTAGGATGTAAATGAACTTCATGAGGGCAGAAACATGTCTGTTTTGCTCCCTGCTATGTCTCCAGTGCCTACAACAGTGCCTGACATACAGCAGGTGCTCAGGAAATAGTGGTTGAATTAATGAATAAATAAATGAATGAATGCTATAATTCCTCCCTTCTACTTCTCCCACTCCTTTTCTATACTACTTCTAATAATAGAATTGTTTGCCCATGATTCATTGATAAAGTTGTCTTGCATTTACTTCTAAGATCTATTTCAAACTAATTTATCCTACATGAGCCCACACCCAATAAATAAACAAGAGCCTAAAAAAACAACTTACTTAACTTCTAGCTAAACATTATTAGGTGCTTGAATCTTTCCAATAACCTCTACCTGTTTCTAAGGACCTATAATTTCTTCCACCACAGTGTACAACTCGGCCAGTGTTTCTCAAACCTCAGGCATTCCCAGATCATCCACAGCATTTTGCTTCATCTGTGTATCACTTGTGCTATTATTTTCTTGATAAGTTTTAGGCCAGGCACAGTGGCTCACGCTTGTAATCCCAGTCCTTTGGGAGGCCAAAGTGGGCGGATCACAAGGTCAAGAGATAGAGACCATCCTGGCCAACATGGTGAAATCCTGTCTCTATGCAAAAATTAGCTGGGTGTGGTGGTGCACACCTGTATCCCAACTACTCAGGAGGCTGAGGGAGGAGAACTGCTTGAACCCAGGAGGCAGGGGTTGCAGTGAACTGACATCGTGCCAATGCATTCCAGCCTGGCAACATAGCGAGACCCTGTCTCAAAAAAAAAAAAAAAAAAAGTGCTAAACTTGGCTTTTATTCTTTAAAAAATATATACGATTACAGAAATGAAGTATGTCCATGAACCTCCACTGTAGTTAAATATACCAAACTCTGGGATTAGTTTGAGCCAAAAAGTTTACCATGGGGCCAACAATACCTTTCAATGTAAAACAAACACACATACATATGTACACATCCTCTTGCTTAACACTATGTAAGTTAAAAACTGAAGTCACAATAGAATCAGATCATCTATGGACTCAAAATATATCATGAAGAAATGTCTAAAGTCCTGGTCAGATTCATTCAGGCCATCAACACTAAGTTCCTAAAGAGAAAACCTGCCCCAATTATCTGCTGGGGCCTTTGTAAAATATTACCTACTAAAATGCTCTGGTAAAGAGCGCACTGGCATGCTTTTCTAGAAAAGTTCTTTTTTTTCTGATCACTATTCCATCTATCTAACCGTCTTTCTTCTTTTCTTCCTTTCTTTTAGGAGGAAACTGGTTGGGATGAAGGACTCCTGGAGAGCACTTCCTAAATTTGACAGGTTTCTTTAAAACAGCAATTTTGCAGTTGTTTTCTAGAGCTTTATCAAATTTGACTTCTAAAGCTCACTTTTCTATTTCAGAGAATGATATTAAGAATCCCTGATTAAGAACAGTAATCTTTTACAAACTAAAAAGCCATCCTTATATTCAAACACGCTTTAAAATTTGAGCAGTATTCTAAACTTGTTGCAGACAACCCATACAATCACATGAGTTATTTTAAGAAAAAGACTCAGTTAGACACATCTACAGAAGCTAGCACTAATGTGCTGTTCTTCCAATGAAAAGGTTACTGACCTATCAGTAGGAGTTGTCTTTTCTGGCAGAGATGATAGATTTGCCTTGTCTTATCTACACCCCCTGCTCTGTCCCCATAATGAGCCATAGCTACATGTGCAAGACAGCTGGCAAGGGGGAGTCAGGGTCTGTGGCCATGGGCCAAAGCAAAGCTTACCAGTCAACCCAGAGCCTGGACCTATGACCTGTGTCTCATTAACACCTTGCTCTAAGCAACTGAGCTGCCACAAAAATCAACAGTGGCTTAAGCATTTTGTTTACAAGTGAAACAAATCAGGTCAATCTGACAACCAATAATTCAAGCAGCCACTAGAAAATGGCCAAAAAGGACACAAAAACCAATGGTGAGCAGGAGTGATAAGGGTCTTGCAGTCCTAACTTGGGAGGTAGCCACCCAAGCAAGGATGAGTTTGGAAGGGAATGAGACTGTAATAGGTGGGTCTATTTCTGACATACCATGCAGTCAGTGAATGTTAATTAAAGACAAAAAGAAGAAAGGCATAGCTACAACCCCCTCAGTAATGCACTTCTTACTCAGTGGTTAGAACAAACACCTTGATAGATGCCCCAAAACACAGCAAGGGACAGCTCACACTCAGGAGCTATAAGCTTAAAAATATCTATAGTTTAAAAATATGTAGGGGCCAGGCATGGTGGCTCACGCCTGTAATCCCAACACTTTGGGAGTCCAAGGCAGGTGAGTCACCTGAGGTGAGGAGTTCCAGAACAACCTGGCCAACATGATAAAACCTCGTCTCTACTAAAACTACAAAAATTAGTTGGGTGTGGTGGTGGGCATCCAGCTACTCAGGAGGCTGAGGCAGGAAAATCACTTAAATTCAGGAGGCAGTGGTTGCAGTGAGGTGAGATCTCACCATTGCACTCCTGCCTTGGCAAAAATGGCAAAACTCCATTAAAAAAAAAAATTTAGATTACAGTGACCCATACACATTAGGAAACCATTTTATCTTTAGGCAAAATAAAAGAAAAAAATCCACAACAAATCGAGCTCAAAAGAAAAAAAAGAAATAATTATATACATATTTTCATTACCAAAAATTTGGATCTCTAAGCAATCCAAATAATCTTTCCTTTTAGAGTACACACAAATTAATATGAAGAAAAGCTCCCTGGGCACCATTTTATGCCCAGGGTTTTGGTGGTTAGTCTAATTGGGGCCATCCCACTTTGGGATGGAACAGCAAGGAAGAATAGAAAAATGGACACAGCCACTATTAAATTGTAAGAAGTCTCTCGTTGGGGTACAAAAACAGTCTTATGAACAGAAAGAAGAAATTACCAGAGTTTGGAGAATTGCCCCTTGATCAGTCAACTGACCAAGAGAACCAATTATCCATCTATCATTGTATTAAATGCTATATGAGAAGGGTTAAGAAATAGCAGACAGAGACCTTATCCACAAAGTTTATAATCTGGTTGAAAGCACACAATTAGCAAATCTTTTTTAAAAAATCAATCTAAAATACTCAGCTGTCAAGTTTAGGCAATAAATGCTGGAGGCACTCTTCTGATGATGACAGAATAGGTAATTCAGAGAGCTAATAACATAGGGTTGGATTATCGGTCAAAAATTGGTAAGGACAGAAGGTCCAAGAGGTAAACCCAATACTCAGAGCCACTTTTATCATAGGTTTATATTTACGAATCCAGGAAATAAAGCTGATGTGAAATTTTGGTGACCTTTGGAGCCTAAGCAGGTGGGGTCAAGGAGACCAACCCCCACTGTAAACGGGGTTGTACAGAGAGAAAGTGAACTGTAAGTAACCAGCCAGCACACAGGTTTGCAGCCCAACTCGCAATACCTGAATCATGAACCTGGCTTGAGGGGGCCTTAAATTGCACAACCTAGGCAGAAGGCAGAAGCATATGAAAATTCTAGACCTCAAATTATTTCCATAAATACTTTTTCAAAAATAACACCCAGGATGTAAGCAGGCATAGGAAAAAACAAACACCATGTGTCAGAACCAGCAGAAACAAGAAACTACAGAATAAGGCCCACAGGAACTTCAGATATTGAAAATATAGGCAAAGATTTAAAAACAATGACATTAACTATATTCAAAGAGATAAAAACCAAGCTAAATGGTTTTAACAGGGAACTATAAACTATAAAGATGACAAAGTTGAGAAATAACTAAATAAAAATTCTATAACCGATGGCAGATTAGATATAGCTGAAGAGAGAATTAGTAAACTGAGTTCAGCTCAGAAAGAGAGAAAGATGAAAAACACAGAAGAGGGTAAAGGCATAGAGCATACAGTGAGAAATTTTAACATATGTTTAATTGGAGACTGAAAATGAGATTAAAAGAGGATGAAGCAGGCCGGGCACGGTGGCTCACATCTGTAATATCAGCACTTTGGGAGGCCAAGGCAGGCGGATTACCTGAGGTCAGGAGTTCAAGGTCAGCCTAGCCAACATGGTGAAACCCTGTCTCTACTAAAAAAAAATAAAAAATTAGCTGGGCATGGTGAAGCACGCCTGTAATCCCAGCTACTCAGGAGGCTGAAGTGGGAGGATAGCTTGAACCTGGGAGGCAGAGGTTGCAGTGAGCTGTGATTGCGCCACTGCACTCCAGTCTGGATGACAGAGCAAGACTCTGTCTTGAAAGAAAAAGAAAGAGGATGAAGCAGAAGCAGTATGTGACGAAATAACGGCTGAGAATTTTCCTGAACTAAATACCAATCCTCAGATCCCTAGCAGAATAAATAAAAAGAAATCTATATCTTGATATACTATACAAAAACAAAAACAAAAACCAGAGAAAATATTTTTAAAGGCAGCCAGGGAAAAGGCAATTACCTTAGACTGGCAACTGAAGTCAAAAGACAATGAAATAATATCTTCAATGTGTTCTAACTACCTAAGAATAATCTCCAAGAAAGTATATGAAATAAAAATTACTTAAGCAGGCAAACCTCTACTCAATGAAATTCTTTTTTTTTTTTCCTTTCCTTTTGAGCGAGAGTTTTACTCGTCACCCAGGCTGGAATGCAATGGCGCAATGTTGGCTCACTGCAACCTCCACCTCCCAGGTTCAAGCAATTTTCCTGCCTCAGCCTCCTAAGTAGCTGGGATTAGTCTGCCTGGCTATTTTTGTATTTTTTGTAGAGACAGGGTTTCACCATGTTAGGCCAGACTGGTCCTGACCTCCTGACCTCAGGTGATCCACCCACCTTGGCCTCCCAAAGTGCTGATTACAAGTGTGAGCCACCGCGCCCAACCTGAAATTCTTTTCCTCCTTGAAGACCCAGTCATATATTTATTCATTTTTTTTAAATCTGCTGAGCACCTAGGAACATGCTAGGCAGTTAACATTTGGCTTGTTCACTACCATGTTAATTCAAACATACTGCAACTAGAACCACTAGAATGTATTAGAACAAGAGCAGGAGTTTTTCTGTTTTCTTTGCTGCTATAATCTCTCTCACCTCAAACACTGCCTGCCATGTAATAGGCGCCCAACAGCCATTATAGAATAAATTCATATTCTTTTTCTTCTTTTTTTTTTTTTTGAGTAAGGTTAGGTTAAGAGTGGAGATTTAACAGGCAAAACAAAGAGAAAGGAGAACATCTCCCTCTCCAGCAAGAGAGAGGGGCATCCGAATGGGACTTTCCCCATATTCTTATTATTATTAACAGAATTTAAAAGCTATAGATGCTATAAAGCAACAGCTAAACACAATTATTTATTCTCTTTTTCTTTCCAAAAGAACAATAATAATCCTTTTTTTTTTTTTTTTGAGACGGAGTCTCGCTCTGTTGCCCAGGCTGGAGTGCAGTGGTGTGATCTCCACTCACTGCAACCTCCGCCTCCAGGGTTCCTGCAATTCTGCCTCAGCCTCCTGAGTAGCTGGGACTTCAGGTGAATGTTGCCACATCCAGATAATTTTTGTATTTTAGTAGAGACGGGGTTTCACTGTGTTGCCCAGGCTGGTCTCATACTCCTGATCTCAGGCAATCTGCCCGTCTCAGCCTCCCAAAGTGCTAGGACTACAGGCGCGAGCCAACGCACCTGGCCATCAATAACAATCTTAATGTTGTGCAGTTTAAAGTTAGAAACACTGATTACAAATTAAATGCTCATTAAGTATGGATAACAAGATTTTTTTTTTTAATTTAAGCCAAAACTTACCCTACAAGTATGAAGATATATTTATTAACAAAAAGCAATGAAAAATGTAGTCTTGTAACTACCTTTCTAGTTTCATGCCTCACTGTGTTCTTCACATATCTTATATACTCCATTCCTATCAAGCGATTTGGCAGTCTGCAAACAGGCAACTCTTTCATACTTTCATGCCAAACCCTCTTGCCTGTCCATGATGACCTCCTCTTCCATCCCAGTCCTCCACAAGGAAAAGCTTCCCCATTCTTTAAGACCCAGATCAATGTCATTTCTTCTGAAAAGGCTGCCTCAATACTGTTATTCAGTGAGTCAGCAACTCTCTTTTCTTTAGGGAGACAGTACCTTTTAAAGGCACTACATTGAGTTAGCATTACTTGTCTATATGTTGGCATACCTGTACCTCATTAGGTAAGGGCCATGTCTCATCCATTCCTTTATCTCCCTATCCTCAAGCACCAATCTCAGTGACTGGTATAATACTAAGTATCCAACCAAAACTGTTTGCTAAAGTCATGAAAGATAAAGAAAGGATAGAATCTTTAACAGATTGCAGGAAATAAAGGAGAAACAACAACTGAAGGCAATGTAGGATCCTGGAAGGGATCCTGGAACAGAGGAAAATACAGAAGGTGAAAAACTGGTGAAAGTCAAACAGGGCCATAGTTAAGTTAAAGGTATTGTACCAGTGAATTTCCTGATAATTTTTTAATAACTGTGCTATGGTTATATAAGCGGTTAACAGGGAAGCTGCATAAGGGTATATATAATACTCTATCCTATTTTTACAACTTTTCTATAAATCTAAAATTATTTCAAAATAATTTTTAAAGTGGTTGGCTGGCTTGAATTATTCTGTCGAATTGTAGAAACATAACAAAAAAGTGTTCAGATTTTTTGTTTGCTTTTTGAGACAATGTCTCGCCCTGTCACCCAGGCTGGAGGGCAACGGTGTGATCTCAGCTCACTGCAGCCTCCACTTCCCATGCTCAAGCAATCCTCCCACCTCAGCCTCCCAAGTAGCTGGGATGCAGGTGTGCGCCATCACACTCGGCTAATTTTTGTATTTTTTGGTAGAGACAGGGTTTCGCCGCATTTTGCCCAGGCTGGTCAAACTCCTGAGCTCAAGGCAACCACCGGTCTGGGCCTCCCAAAGTGCTGAGATGACAGGCATAGCCACCATGCCCAGCCAGTGTTCAGTTTTTATGCAAAGTTCCAAGATGTATAAGGTTAATAAATAATGGGAGGCATTAAAGGAACCACTGACATATCTATACTATCTGAATTTTTTTAACCAAGAATGAATTTATACATATACCTATCAAGTATAATTAAGACAAATGCCACCCAAATCAATTATGTGAGAGGTACAAAGCAAATTAGCAAATTTAATATACCTGCAAATATGTTTATGGCCAGTACAGTCAATAACGACACACAACTCTCAATCACCACTATAAGCATTCTCTAGATAATATAAAACCAGTTGATGTACAGAAGAATATGTAGATCATAATACATGAAATTCAATACCACTAGGCAGATATTTCATTCTGACACATCACTACATGAAACTAAGCTCTACAGAAGGCACTGGTTATGTTATAGAATATAAAAATACATCCCTGATAAAACTGTTGAGACTGTAAAAATACAAATATGGGATGAGGTCAGTTTACAAATATGAATTATCAAATAAAGCACAATTCAATAAAACATTTGGAACTACAAATATAAGTAAAAGTACAAACAGATAAGTTATCATTAAGGCATTATGATGTCTCACAGGGTCACTACAGTAGTACACGAGTATAAAAATTATAGATTTTAATTTTTATTTTCTTCAAGGCAGAGTCTTGCTCTGTCACCCATGCTGGAGTGCAGTGACATGATATTGGCTCACTGCAACCTCCGCCTCCGGGTACAAGAAATTCTCTTCCCTCAGCCTCCTGAGTAGTTGGGATTGCAGGCACCTGCCACCACACCCAGCTAATTTTTGTATTTTTGGTAGAGACAGGTTTTACCATGTTGGCCAGACTGTTCTTGAACTCCTGACCTCGTGATCCACCCGCCACGGCCTCCCAAAGTTCTGGGATTATAGGCGTGACCACCGCACCCAGCCAAAATCATAGATTTTAAATACCACCATCACAAGCAACATAACTGAATTTTAAATCATCTTTAGGATGCTGACAACAGTGGCAATGAGCAGCAATACAGGAGCTATGGATCTTAACTAGTCCACCAGTACATGCAACCTTTTGAAATTGTTTTAATTTAAGACAAAGGTAACTAGATGCTCCTTTATCTGAAAGACTGATGATAAAGGAAGGAAGCACTCTTTCATTCTAGAACTATTAACTGCAATTTAACATGCACCAGGGCACTGTGGTAGCATTGGGGATACAGAGAGATACAGTTCCTGCCTTAATGGGGCTTACAATGAGACACTACTAATAAATGTGATGATGTTATGTTAGTGAAAAACAGAATGCAAGGAAGCTCAGAACCTAGTCAGAAAGGCCTCCCAGATGCAAGTGACATTTCACTGGGATCTAAAGGATGAATGAGCACTAGCTAGACAAAAGGAGTAGAGCTATGGCAGGGGTTCTGGACAGATAAGGCACCTTCTGTGATGGAAGATCTGCAAGTGCACAGAACACGGCATATTCAAGGAAGTGAGAAAAACTCAGAACGCTGGATGTACAGTGGGGTGAAGAGAGTATGCATTTATCAGCCTATGGAATGATTCTCAAAACCACAGAGAAACTTACATGGGTGCTTTAGACAACTGATTCTCATAAGCTACATAGAGTAATAATTTATCATTAAGATTATCACTATGAAAAAAAATATACTTTGGCCAAGTAAGAGCATATTTTAATAAAAAGCTTTTTTTTTTTTTTTTTAAGGAAACAAGGTTTTGCTCCATTGCCCAAGCTGAAGTGCAGTGGCTCAGTCATAGCTTACTGTAATCTTGAATTATGAGCTACAGTGATCCTCCTGCCTCAGCTTGAGTAGCTGGAAATACAGGTATGTGCCACCAAGTCTGGCTTTTCTTTTTTTTGTGTGTGTGAGATAGAGTCTCGCTGTGTCACCCAGGCTGGAGTGCAGTAGCACAATCTCAGCTCACTGCAGCCTCCACCACCTGGGTTCAAGCAATTCTTCTGCCTCAGCCTCCCAAGTAGCTGGGACTACAAGCGCATGCCACCACTCCCAGCTAATTTTTTTATTTTTAGTAGAGATGGGGTTTCACCATATTGGCCAGGCTGGTCTCAAACTCCTGACCTTGTGATCCACCTGCCTTGGCCTCCCAAAGTGCTGGGATTACAGGCGTGAGCCACTGTGCCCAGCCTATTTTTTTGTTTGTTTGTTTTTAAAGAGATGGAAAGTGCCTATGTTGCCCAGGCTGCTCTCGAACTCCTGGCTTCCAGTGATCCTTTCACCTCAGCCTCCCAAAGTGCTAGGATTACAGGCATGAGCCACCGCACACAACCAAAGATATTTTCTTTGCTTTTAAGAGAATACTATAAACTAGCCTTTGAAAACAAAGTAGGATATGTCAACAGAAAAAAATAGCAATTTGCACTGAGGGGACAGTAGAATCATATCCTAACTATGCAGGCCATTTAAATTGCTGAATTCAAAAAACGATGGCTCATTATTAGAGAAATTCCTAATTTCTTGAGCCAGTTGCTTGAAAAAGTTGCCAATTTTGGCTGACTTCCTTCACTCATAAGATCCTAAAATTTTCCAGAAGAAATAAATTGCTTTAACCTTTGTAGTAAATAAGAATTAATGTGACAAACACTGACTTAACTAAATCCAAATTAGTTCTAAGCATCTAATGTTGAAAAATTATGTTGAAAGCTACTCACATAACAATTCCTCAGTTAAAAAAGAATTAATTTAAATAATAAATAAGATGGAATTTTATTTCTCATATTTTGTGAGAACAGCATCTGTTTTCTGTCACAGGACTTTAAATTACTAGACTAAGTAATTACACTTTGAAACAGAAAAGCACAATGATAAACTGTGTGAACAAAATGCTACAGACTTGCTAAATAATACTTTTTTTTGGTGGGCAAGGGGAGACAGAGTCTTGCTCTGTTGCCCAGGCTGGAGTACAATGACGTGATCTCAGCTCACTGCAACCTCTGCCTTCCAGGTTCAAACAATTCTCCTGCCTCAGCCTCCCGAGTAGCTGGGACTACAGGCACATGCTGCCACGCCCAGCTAATTTTTTGTATTTTAGTAAAGACGAGGTTTCACCGTGTTGCCCAGGCTGGTCTCGAATTCCTGAGCTCAGGCAATCCACCTGCCTTGGCCTCCCAAAGTGCTAGAATTACAGGCATGAGCCACCACTCCCAGCCAGTAATACTTAAGGTTCATGCTAGGCTTGAAAGCAGGTCTACTGTACTGACCCAGAGAAACAGGTAAGCATGAGACCCCGGCACTGGGCACAGCTCTCTGCTGGAGAAGCCCTGAGGGATAGCTCCCCTGAAGGGCAAGTTACTTCCAGCCTCCAGAAGCATATCTGTTAGTGGACCTTGGGCACACAAGTTTTATTTCACCTTTGTGCATTCGCTCTCAAAAGGGCAAATTTCTACACTACAAGCTGTTGCTGGACTAACATCAGATAATAAGATACTTCTTTAGCAAGATTCAAGTTTAATTCAATCCTTGTGAATTCTAGAAGCAATTAACATTATGAGAATACAGCAGTCCCTCTTTATCTGAAGTTTCACTTTCTGTGGTTTGCGTTACCCACAGTCAATGGCAGCCCAAAAATAGGTGAACACACAGCACAATAAGATATTCTGAGATAGAGAGAAAACACATTCATATAACTTTTGCTAGAAAACATTGTTATAATTGTTCTATTTTTATTGTTGTTAATCTCCTCCTGTGCCTAATTTATAAATTAAACTTTACCATAGGTATGTATTAGGTACAGGGAAAAAACATAGTATATATAGACTTCAGTACTATCGGTGGTTTCAAACATCCAATGAGGAGATCTTTGAAGCTGACAAAGGGGGAATATGGTATTTCAAAATCTTGTTCGGAGTTTACAAAGCAAATGCTTAATTTCTGATTTCTCTAACAAAAGATATCTGCAGAGTTACCTGTCATAGAAAATAACCACACTGAATAATAGCTTGTTACAGCAAGCCTTCCCCTCTAACTACTCATATCCCTTTCCCTCTCTTCAAGTCCTGAATTCAAGTAATACTTCACTTGACACTTATTTATCTCCAGGATTATCATATAACTACCACTGACAGTTAGATCCACTTTTTTGCAATTGACTGAACAACCCAATCAATAGCAACAAGGACACTCTGCTTTCACAAGATGACAGCTGCTCCAGCTGCTGGCTCCCTGGGGCTGAGGTTGGGGAACCAGGGCAGCACAACATGACACACTCACAGGGACACAGACACCAGGTACAACAGTAAATCTACATGGGTCATTAGCATGACTGTAATTAGGAAATGCCACAAAGTAAGAAATGAAGAAAAGTGTTCCAATGTGTACAAATTCAGGACTAAGTATCATATCCTCCTCTGTATTTGTGATTTTGAAAGCCTAAAAACTGGATATGGCTGCTCATATTACAAACTGCATTCACAGCTGTTATAACTGATGTTAAAGAAAGAGGGAGGGATAGGAGAAAGCAAAATGCTCACATAATAAACAAGCTTTCTATAATACAGGCAGAGAGCTAAACACAAGAGACATGGATGAACTTTGGTTCACAATATAGGAAGTTATATATATGAATGACTGCTTGATAGAAAATCTACTGGAAATCTGGAATTCCTCCTCCAGCCCTGCCCTTCAACCTTCATCCATCTATCTATCTGTCTATCTATGAGACAATCAATTAACATTCCCAAACAACCTAGAAATTAGGATATTTGCAGACTGAACTTGATAGGAATTGAAGAAATGCTTAAGAGGAAGCCAGTCTAAAAGTCCTTTGTAATATTAAAAAAAAAAGGGTATAAATTTTGAAAAGCACAGCATCTGCTTATAAATTAATCATAAACACTTATTGCAGCTGGGTGTGATAACTCATACCTATAATCCTAACACTTTAGGAGGCAAAGGTGGGAAGATCCATTGAGCCAGGGGGTTAAAATCAGCCTGGACAACATAGTAAAACCCTGTCTCTACAAAAAAAAATAAAAATTAGCTGAGTATGGTACCGTATGCATGTAGTCCTAGCTGCTTGGGAAGCTGAGGTGGGAGGATTGTTTGAGCCCAGGATCATGCCACTGCTCTCCAGCCTGAGCCACAGAGCAAGACCCTATTTCTTAAAATAATAATAATAACAAAAATAAAAATAAATTTAAAAATGAAACAGTATATTTTCCCCCAGGTTATGAACACAATATACTATCATTCTAGAAAATGTATTAAAATATTTTTTAGGAAAAGCTAACTTGACATGGATAGAAAAATCTCAAATATTACAAAGTATTAATTTTAAAAATCATGGTGAAGGCCAGGCGCAGTGGCTCATGCCTGTAATCCCAGCACTTTGGGAGGACAAGGTGAGCAGATCACAAGGTCAGGAGTTCGAGACCAGCCTGACCAACATGGTGAAACCCCGTCTTCAAAAAAATAAATAAATAAAATTTAAAAATCATGGTGAGAAGAAAGACAGGAAAGGCATCAAGAGAAACCAACAACATGCTTTCAATAAACATGGCACAGAATTGTAAAAATAGAAAGTAGACTAAAGTCCGGGCACAGTGGCTCATGCCTGTAATTCCAGCACTTTGGGAGGCTGAGGCAGGCGGATCACTTGAGGTCAGGAGTTTGAGACCAGCCTGGCCAACATGGTGAAACCCTGTCTCTACTGAAAATACAAAAAACTTAGCCAGGTGTGGCGGTGTGTGCCGGTAATCCCAGCTACTCAGGAGGCTGAGGCAGGAGAAATCGCTTGAACATGGAGGAGGTTGCAGTGAGTCGAGACTGCACCACTGCACTCCAGCCTGGGCTACAAAGTGATACTTCATCTCAAAAAGAAAGAAAGAAAGAAAGTAGACTAAGGTCTAAAGTGAGTGAAGACAGCTAAAAACTATGTTCAGTAAGTTTTTTAACGTATGTTTACACACAGAATTACATGCATATATATGCTGTCATCTAAGAGCACAAATCCCAGAGAAATGCAAGTAGTGTTTATGAAATATCCTCACGTCTATCACTCTCTGCTAGACTACCCACAGAAATCAAAGAGAGGCAAAGTTACTTTGAGGATTTTAGAGGAAAGAGATTTCACAAAATACTCAATCTCAAAATATACTTTCAAAAACATATTCTTCTAAGAAGGAGGAAAAATACCCAGAATACTCTTCTCTATCAAGTATCAAAGAAACAGATCTTGAAAATGGCAAGGGTAGGCTAGACTAGATAAAAATACCTCAAGCCCAAGATTGGGAAAGAAATTTAAGAGAATGCATATAGCTGCTAAGTGTTATGTGTATTTTCCATGCCTTCTTCCATTAAAATGAGTGGTGATATCTGTTTTATACAAGTTCAAGTTTCTAGGCCTAGACAAACTTCCTCTCAAACCCAAGAGGAATTACCAGGGAGGTTGCAGATCTGTGGTCCATGACAGTTGAAAAATCACGGAGAGTGAGAGGGATGCAGATAATGGAATATGGACAAACACCACCAAAAAAGAAGAAAAAAACATAAAAGAAGAAAAGTCAGAAAATTGAAATCAAGAAAATATTGCACTGACCATCAGCAAAAGGTTTAGAAAAAAAATTAAACATATTATTTGTGGGTTCCCACAGTTATCTCTAGAAGCCAAAACAGGGCCCCTAAGCACCAAAACTCAAAAACTAAGCTCATTTCTCCTCCTGATAAGGCTGTTGAAAACTTCCACATAGGAAATACCACAAGAGGCTACTGGGATTTTGAAAAGGCACAGAAAAAGTTCTTTTCATGCCATTATTATTCAGAAAAGAGAAATATTAGTTTAAAGATGATTAGGGGAGGTTTTTCCTTTGTCCCATCCTATTCAATAGACATATAACCTCAAGAAAGCAGGAAAGATAAACAGTGAGAATAGAGTGTTAAGGAAAAGAAGAGGCAGCCGACCACAAAAATGTACTCACCTCCTCCCTTGACATACATGACTGAGATTCTAAGTGGTTTGGGGTGGGACCTGGAAGGTGGGCACTCTGCTTACTCCATAAATACTACAACCACTCCACAAGATTTCCTTCAGAACCGAGAACAGGTAATGAGTGCTGAGTACTCTATATACACAAAGAACTTGGGGGAAGAAATTTAGGTCTGCTGTAGAATCAAAGTAGGTCCTAAATTATGTCAAAAACACCCTTTGCCAAAGAACCCCCTTCTTACGCAGAAGGCCAGTATCCACCCAGAAACCAAGAAAGGTAAGGGAAAGCAGCGCACAGCTATGAGGCAGAGGAGGTGAGCCTAGAGCTTATGCATGAAGGAAGATTATCCAGAAAGATGTGGCAGTTCCGTTAATGCAATGCTAACCCAAATAGAGGAGTTCTGTCTGCTCTCCAGCACATAAAGAGCTGGACAGGGAACAATTTTTCTTCATAACCAACGGTAAACCCTAAAACTGATTTTAGGGAAAAGGCCTGGCCTTACTTTTTTTCTGACATGTAGTCTTGCTCTGTCTCCCAGGCTGGAGTGCAGTGGTGCGATCTCGGCTCACTGGAACCACTGACTCCCAGGTTCAAGCAATTCTCCTGTCTCAGCCTCCCAAGTAGCTGGGATTATAAGCACATGCCACCATGCCCAGTTAACTTTTGTCTTTTTAGTGGAGATGGGGTTTTGCCATGTTGGTAAGGCTGGTCTCAAACTCCTGACCCTCAGGTGATCTGCCCACCATGGCCTCTCAAAGTGCTGGGATTACAGGCATGAGCCACTGCACCTGGCCTTACTTACAGTTTAATAAGGCCAAGATGATAATTTCTTACTATTACTTTTCAGATTTCTCATGTCCCCAGTGGTTACTTTTCCCTCAACCTCTTCACATATAGACTTGTGGACACTCTAATTAAGAAATCTTGGTTCAGAGACCAAAAAGGAGAGAAATTGGGAACAATTCCCAGTTGATTCAGGGAAAAGGAACCACGGCAGAATTTGGGCTTACAGTAACCAAGTCCCACGGGGCTACCAGAGTAAAGATAGACATAAAATAATTTTTTAAATATAAAGAGGAAAAAAAGGAAGAACTTTTATCATGATTTACCTGATAGGAGGTTATTTAAACTACAAAAGTACATAAACTGGAAAAGCAGAGAATCAGGAGGAATATACTAGGTTGACCCATATAAAATTCCCATTTTTATAGGCTAAAAACAGTTGAATGTCAGTGGCTTAGTTCATTTTCTGTTGCTTATAACAGAATGCCTGAAACTAGGTAATTTACAAAGAAAAAGAATTTATTTCTTATAGTTATGGAGACAGAAGTCCAAGTTTGAGGGGCCTCACATCTGGTGAGGACCTTCCTGCTGGTGGGGAAGAATCTACAGAATCTCGTGGTGGTGCAGGGCATTACGTGGCAAGCGGCTGAGTGTACTGGTTCGGGTCTGTCGTACTCTTCTTATAAAGCCACCAGTCCATTAATTCATGAAAGTAATCCATGAATGGATTAGTCCATTTGTCAAGGCAAAGCCCTGGTGACCCAATCACCTCTTAAGACTCCACCCACCGCACTCAACCATGGAGATAACATTTTAATGTAAGTTTTGGAGGGGACAAATATTCAAAACATAGCAATCAGTAATTTCACAAGGTTCAAAGGAATAACTATTGCAATGTTTTACATTGGAAAAGCCATCATGGCCGGGCATGGTGGCTCACGCCTGTAATCCCAGCACTTTGGGAGGCTGAGGCAGGTGGATCACCTGAAGTCAGGAGTTCGAAACCAGCCTGGCCAACGTGGTGAAACCCTGTCTCTACTAAAAATACAAAAATTAGCTGGGCATGGTGGTGGGTGCCTGTAATCCCAGCTACTTGGGAGGCTGAGGTAGGAGAATCGCTTGAATCCAGGAGGCAGAGGAGCTTGCAGTGAGCTAAGACCACACCACTGTGCTCCAGCCTGGGCAACAACAATGAAACTCCGTCTCAGAAAAGAAGAGAAAAGAAAGAAAAGAAAAGAAGAAAAGGGAAAAAGAAAGCAAAAAGAAAGGAAAGGGGAAAGGGGAAAGGGAAAGGGGAAAGGGGAAAGGAGAAAGGGGAAAGGGGAAAGGGGAAAGGGGAAAGGAGAAAGGGGAAGGAAAGGAAAGGAGAAAAACTATCATGAAGTAAATGACTGGTTTATTGAGTGTGACTGCACTGAAGGGCACCAAAATGAATGGAGGTTTTAGGCTCAAAATGAAGGATATACCACTGACAAACAGGACAGTCAAATCAGAAACTGAAGGTGTCCAAAGAGAACAGAATAACACCCTCTCAAGTGATTTCCGTACTGAGTAGTCTCTAAGATCACCTAATGTTCTGAAAAGTTCCAAATGTTCTGAAAGTTCTTGCCCATTGTGTCTAAGCAAATCCTGGTGGGTTTGGCTGGTTGTTTGTAGTGAGAACAGACAACTCTCTGTAGTGAAAGGAATGTATCCTGAAAAGAGAATGAACAAGAGAAATTCAGGAAGGCAAGAAAATAACTATTTCCACCACTTCCAGCCCACCCTATCCTGCTTTGATCACAGTGGAATCTCAACCGACATCTGCAGACTGGAAGAATGAGCCCTATAAACCAGTGCCATAAATTTAAAGGAAGGATGGATAGTACTGCTGAAATGCGGTAAAGGGGTCCGGAAAGGAAGCAGTCACTGGGATGTGGGGATTTAAACTGCAAAACTGTGACCAGGTAGGTGTGGGATGGGCAGTTTGGGACCACAAGAGTGGAGGGCACTCCAGAGGCTGACACTCCATTCCAGAAAGGCCCAGCAGGAGCAGGAGACAATAAATTTAGCTGGAATGGGGTCTGGGTGATGAGTCAGAAAAGTGAGCTGAAGCCAAGACTGTAAAGCATCCCGACTCCCAAGCTCAGGTTTTCATGAAGTCTGCTCACTCTGGTCTCTTAAGTATAATTTATAGAGGAAACAGAAGACCAAAGTAAGTAAAGGGTGATTTCAAAGTAGGTAAAAGGTGGAAATGGTTATTTTCTTGCCTTCTTGAATTTCTCTTATCCCATACTCTTTTCAGAATATATTCTTTTCACATCTACCCTTCTTCTCTACTATTACTACAGAGAGAACCAACCAAATCCACCAGAATTTGCTTAGACTAAATAGGCACATCTTTGAAATGTCCCAATATTTAGGATCCAGACAAAAATATTTTTAAAAAAAATTTTTTCTTTTTTTTTGAGGCAGAGTCTGTATTGCCCAGGCTAGAGTGCAGTAGCACAATCTTGGCTTACTATAACCTCCGCCTCCTGTGTTCAAGTTACTCTCCTGCCTCAGTCTCCCAAGTAGCTGGGATTACAGGAGTGTGCCACCATGTCTGGCTAATTTTTGTATTTTTAGTAGAGATGGGGTTTCACCATGTTGCTCAGCCTGGTCTTGAACTGACCTCAAGTGATCCACCTGCCTTGGCCTCCCAAAGTGCTGAGATTATAGGTGTGAGCCACCACACCCAGCCAATTCTATGGTTTTTGATTAATCAGTTGTTGTTACATTTTTTTCTATTTTTCAGATCGGATTTTGCCGTATTTCACTCTTAACGGTGTACAAACCATACTAAAAAGTCTCATCATTTTTATTAAACCAATTTTTCTACATAATCCTCTTTAATGAAAATATATACATCAGCCGAAATGTAAGAAGGCAACAACAGCACACATGTTTTAGCCCTTCTGTGCAAGACAGTGGCACCGCAAGGCACAGATGGAAGGAGTGGTCCACCCAGAGTGCAGGCAATAGAGAGGGCCTTGCCAGCAGGGAATTTAAAAATAGTGATAAACCAACCAAGAGTCAGTTTGCCTTTTATTATCACCCTACACCAGAAATTCCAGACAATTCTAACTCCTGCCTGCTGGGGCTGACAGCTCCCATCTCAGCCCTCTTCTCCTTAGTCCGTCAGTAATGCCAGGCAACGTATTAAATACTTTACAGAGACTCTCTTTAACCCTCGTTTTACAACAAGAAAACAGAGTCTGGGAGACTGAGTTAAATGGGGGAATGAGGATTTACCCTAGGCAGCCCGATTCCCAAGCCCACCTGTTCAACCTGCAGGCCACCACCACTCAGGGAAAAGGAGCAAAAAGCAGCAGAAGCTCTGGTTTGGGCTCAGCTGAGAGGCAGCAGCTGAATTTGAATGTCATCGTCTATTAGCCTACCTCCTACCTTTTCCATCAGTCAATCAACAACTGCCTGAAGCTCAGAGAACACTTTCTACTTATTAATTTATTGCCTATCTCTTGACGGTTTCCCTAGAGAGCAGGCAGGTTAACCCTGCCACATACCTAGTCGCTGTGGCCTGAGGCAATGATCTCTCACAACCGACAGGCAATGGCAAAAAACCACCTCATGAAAATATTTTGGACTCCTTGGTGTTCACTTTAATGGGCAAGGACACCGTGTTTTTTGTACTGTCAGAATTCCCATAATAGAAAAAAATTTAATTGCTTTAATTTTAGACTATCTATGCCTTTTACTGGACCTCATCATAAGGCAGGATATAAATAAGAAATAAATACATTTCTTCATTGGCTAATAATTTAACTGTGCAAGTAACTCATTTTGTCTCCCCAGTTTCTAACATCTAGTAAGTAGAATTTTAAGTTACAATCTTCAGAATTCTAGTGAGGGTAGAAGTTCTCTAATCATCTAAAATCCTTAGACCATCAAACTACAAACAGAGGTCATTGCTGTGAAGACCTTGGAAACTATGATGAAGAAATTCCCCCTCATCCCATTCCCCAATTACTAAAGGGGGGAAGATCACACAGAAAGTGTGATTAAGTTCACAAATTTAAATTTTAAAAATCAATACATACTGAATGTGAGAAGAACTATGTAGTCACTTTAGAGATGTGAAATATCCAACCAAGCCTGGACTCCCAAAGACTGGATATAGTAACACAGCTAAAGAAAGGAGGTATTGAACAGCAAGCTTAGCTGGCCAGTCAGCAAGGGATGCTGAGGGGAAGGCAAGTGTGGGAGCAGAATTTTATAATGTACCCAAGATTTGGGCCCCTGGCATATACATCCTGTACAATCCTCTCCCTATGAGCATACACAGGGCCAGGCTTTTAAAGGGGGTCAGAGATTGTAAAGACCAAAAGTGCGTGGGAGATTCTCCAGCTGACCTTGAAGAAGCAAAATGCTATGTCGTGGAGAGGGCCATGTGGCAAGGCGGCCTCTAGGAGAAGAGGACCTCAATCTTACAACCACAAAGCACTGAATTCCACCAACAACAGGTGAGCTGAATGAGACCATATCTCCAGCTGACACTTTTATTTCAGCTTGGTGAGTCCCTGAGCAAGGAACCCAGTTGCCTGTGCCTGGACACATAGAAACTGAGATAATACACTTGCATTGTTTTAAGCTGCTAAATTGTGGTTATGTGTTACATTGTAATTGAAAATTAATATAGTAAGTCTCCAGAGAAGCTGGCAGTAGCCATTTAAACATTGTCCAGACACAGAGAAGGCCATCCCTGTTGTGAGACAGGTGTTTGATGCCATGGAAGCTGTGCTCATCTAATTCATGGTTTAGATGCCATGCTCATAATACACACCTGGCATCTACAGAGGACTGTCTTAAGGGAGATAATGTTCTGACCATCCACCGCATGGAGTATCTCAGTCCCTGGAACATTTACTTTTCAGGGAAATAAACAAATAAATGTGCTGGCCTCCTGACTCCATACACCAGTTTCTTCAGCTAAGCTCCCATAAGTCTACTCCTGAGAGACAGCTCCGCCCTTGATATCCAGAGAAAATCAGGTTAAAATCTGACAAAGCTAAGAATTAGCCAGACCCTGGACTGTATTAGTCTTATTGCCACAAACAGCAGCTTAAAACAACACCCATTTATGAGCTCACAGTTGAGTGGGTCAGAAATCCAGGCAAGCTCAGCTGGGTTCTCTGCTTAGAGTTTCACAAAGCCAAAATCAAGGTGTCAGCCAGACACCAGCAACAACATACAAATCGAATCCTGAGAGTGACCCTGCCCTTTGTATTATACCTTCCCCTTTGAGTATAGTGGAACCTATGCATGTTTGCGACATCACCCATGTTTCTATTACCTTGCTTGGCAGCAGAAGACTATCCAGGTGGGCTGAGCTAATCACACGAGCCCCTTAAAAACCATATTCTCCAGCAGGTGGGAAGAAAGAGTGATCTGAAGCATTGTTACTTTTTATTTCTTCTGAGCTAGAACCTTATGAATGCATTTTACACTCTCATAGAAATCAAGTTTCATGAAAGCTAAGCAAAAACCACAGACGAAATACTGAACATCTACTAAGTACGAGACAGTATGTCAAGTACTGTGAAATATGAAAATAATATTAACACTTCTCAAAGGAGCTGATAAATAATGCAAGCCAAAGTGAAGATAACATAACATGATTAATGATGCCATACTTAATATTAGTCAAAAGGCAAGAATTAATAAAAGATTCACACCAAATTACCACAGTTTTTAATGCAGGCCTGATAGCCAGAATAGTCATACAGATGCCACTAGTAACAAGTAGATATGAAGATCTTTAAAATGTTACCACTATGATTCTAAAATTTTGGGGTGTTTAATGTGCATATTTATGTATAAACAAGCAAAAAAGAAATCTGATTTCCTCTGGGAAATACAACAAAGTAGTTAGCTATTTGAATAGTCAGTTTACAGGAGATTTTAACTGTATTTTTATTAGTTTTTAAAATTGTTTTCATTTTTTCTCCAGTAAGCATGTGGTACTTTTAGAAACAGAAAACATATATCTACAAGCATTTCTGTTGGGCGAGTCATGGTATTTGCCCCAACTAACCTTTCCTTCCAGTCAAAAACTGTCTTGTCCAAGCTCCCTGCTTCAGAAAGCATGGGCAATTTGGATATGGCACAAAAAGATCAGGGGAGCTATTCAGACCCAGCTAACTGGAACGTGAACAAGGAAACAAACTTGTTGACAGCAAGACTTAGAGCTGAAAGGATACAAAAGAGCTCAAACTACCAAGAGCCCCTGCAAACTGATGGCATGAGAGAACAGAAATGATGAGTAAAGAGGAGCTATGAGATAGAGAGAAGGACATGAAACAGAGACTGAGGAAGCCAACAGAAGAAAGGAGAGAGCAGAATAGGCTATGTGCAGATGACACCCAAGACAGAAACAGAGAAGAGCAGGGATGGATGGGTGCACAGAGATACAGGTGGGTGAAGGACAGAGAGAGCCAGAGTGAGCATGCAGACCTCCTAGCACTTCTTTGATTTCTGACAAGTTTCCAGCTCCCTTTTTAACAATGATTTTTCATTCCTTTCAACCAAAATGAGCCTAAGCAAAATGACATTAAAAACATTACTTCTATAAAGCTAAACATTAAAACAAAAGACAAGTGTTTGAAGATCTTCTAAAAGACAATTTCTTAATTTAGATTTGTTTTTACTTCTTCAAATCCCAGTTCCTCCTCCAAACTGATGGAAATCTCTGAATCTCTCCATCCCCAGCACTCACAAACAGAACAATCCCAGTCAGAAAAGGATTTGCCTATTAGCGACACTATCTCCACCAAGACAGCAGCCTTATTAAATTACAACTGTTTGAACAAGGTCAAGCACTCAGAGTTTAATTCAAAGTGTTTCCAGGTATAATGCTGTCAGGTCAACTTAAACAAGCCAACAGAGGCTTGGAGCCTGATTAAATATTAAAACAGAATCTTTCACATCTGTTTTTACCCAAGGATGAAATTACTGTACATCACTTCAATCAGCTCATTAATACACTACACACACATCTTGCCTCAAAGGTTACAGGAATATCAATGCTTCAGAGGCCTGCAGTGAAACCTGCCCACACAGCCAGAAGTGAGGTCACTGCATACTTTATAGAACGTCAATATTTCTTTATAAAATGTGAGAGATAATCAGTTAGACATAGACACATTTTAAATTAAAGGATGAAAACCTCCATGAAGTTAAGCCAGTTGCTTTTGATCTGAACCTTTTAATCATTCATTCAGTTGGCTTTGATAGGTAACTTGATAGCACACATTGAGCAAAAATTTTGATTCAACAGTAATTATTTTATAAAATGGAGGGTTGTCACATCCAAATACAGGGTCATGGTGATTACATTTTTTAATTTACAAATGCACAAACATAAAATATAAAAGATACTTTAAGTATAAAAGATATTTAAGATTTTATACTTAAAATATATATAAAACATTTCAAAGGACACACACTTAGGACACTCAAGAATATATACTTTCATGGAGTATTAGGTGAATGAGCAGTTGAGAATTTTCTACTTTTAAAACGCCTGTAACAGGGAATGACACCTGGACCAACAGTCAAGAATCACTTAGAATAGGTCTCCGTTTAACCCCCACCCCCATCATCTGCACTCAGTGAATAATTCTTAAACTGTTTTGTAGCACTATGTGGTAGGCAGTGATAGCTACTAGCTGGGACTGCTATGCCCATTTCCCATCCACTCTTCTTCTTCTGGTATATCATCCCTTTTCATCTGGGAACCTCACTAGTCCCTGACAGTTGCCACAGTGCCCTTGTCCCCTAGCCACTTAAGTGAGCACACCCTTCAAACCATAGCCCTCATGACCCGGGTGACAGTCTAATGGGTGGGGACGTGCCTCCAACAGGCTGCTTCTATATGTGTGCTGGGAGATAAAAGTCTTTGGGGTTGCTCACCTGGCAGAAGGTATGGGCAGCCATTTTCCTACCCCTAAGGAGAGGCAAAACGCACAACCTGCTCGTACACAGAGGGAGCAGAGCTCAAATGTACAAAAACAGTCCTGACCACATCCTCTGAGCAACTGGAGCCAACTGGGCTCAATCCAACTCTACTTTCTGTTTTGAACATTAGGTGTCTCTAGCTAAGTCTGATATTAATTAATAATATAAGATATTTTCAATTAATTCAGTATAGACTAGGATGACAAATTTTAAATATTTAACATTTGACCGAAAATAATGACACTGGTAGCAACCTTACCTGTGAGATCTGTTTCATTGTGATACTGCCTTAAGGTCACTTAATTAATGTTAACATTATCTGTGTTTAGGTATGTTAGTAATAAAAAAAAAAATCAGAAAAGTTATTCTAACCCAAAGTACAGATAAAATCACATTTCCTCTGAGAATCCTACTGACCTCTCTCTTTTCTGAAGTTCTATAGAACTTCTACACTATAGAACACTACCTAGATATTTAATTTTGAACTGCTTTCTTATTGTTTCATGTGTAATTGATTTAAAGTCTTATTAATTGTTTTGCTATGTTAAAAACAATAAAGGCTGCTTAAATAAGAGATATTTTAAATTAGTTCAATATAGACTAGGATGACAAATTTTAACTATTTAACATTTGATCAAAAATAATGATGTTGGTATCAATGTTACTTGTGAGATCCATTTCTCACAGATACTACCCTACGGTCACTTACTTACTCAGGAGTAGAGGCCAAACTTACACCCAAAAAAGGGGAATTGTCGAGTAACAAACCCCAACTTAAACAATGCAGGCTAGGGAAAAATTACTGAAGGACCATTTGTGAGATGCTGGAGTTTTAAAAATTCGTTCAGAGGCTAGGAGCAGTGGCTCACGCCTATAATCCCAGCACTTTGAGAGGCTGAGGTGGGTGGATCACCTGAGGTCGGGAGTTCAAGACCAACCTGGACAATGTGGTGAGACCCTGTCTCTACTAAAAAAATACAAAAATTAACTGGCTGTGGTGGCAGGCATCTGTAATCCTAGCTACTCAGGAGGCTGAGGCCGGAGAATTACTTGAACCCAAGAGGCAGAGGTTGCAGTGAGCCGAGATTGCAACATGGCACTCTAGCCTGGGTGACAAGAGTGAAACTCTGTCTCAAAATAATAATAATAATAATAATAATAATAATTCACTTAGAATTTTAGAAATAGCAGTTGTTTCCATGAATACATGAAAAACATTTTATTTCTTTGAATTCATTGGTTCTTTTTTTTTTTTTTTTAATTTTTTTTGAAGCTAGGTGCGGTGGCTCACACCTTTAATCCCAGCACTTTGGGAGGCCAAGACGGGTGGATCACAAGGTCAAGAGATCGAGACCATCCTGGTCAACATGGTGAAACCCCGTCTCTACTAAAAAAAAAAAAAATACAAAAAATTAGCTGGGCATAGTGGCACGTGCCTGTAATCCCAGCTACTCAGGAGGCTGAGGCAGGAGAATTGCCTGAACCCAGGAGGCAGAGGTTGCACTCCAGCCTGGGTAACAAGAGCGAAACTGTCTCCAAAAAAAAAAATTTGAGACGGAGTCCCACTCTGTCGCCCAGGATGGAGTACAGTGGCGCAATCTCAGCTAACTGCAACCTCCACCCCCTGAGTTGAAGCTATTCTCTTGTCTCAGCCTCCTGGGTAGCTGAGATTACAGGCACTGTCATCACGCCTGGCTATATTTTTTTTGTATTTTTTAGTAGAGACAGGGTTTTACCATGTTGGCCAGGCTGATTTTGAACTCCTGATCTCAAGTGACCCACCCGCCTCAGCCTCCCAAAGTGCTAGGAATACAGGCGTGAACCTCTGTGCCCAGCCGGTTAATTCTAAATAAAGGAATGATTTGGGAAATGAAACTCAAAGGTTCATTTCCCTTCCCCCAGATGTGATTACATTTGAAACTGAAGGTGACTATAAGCACAGAACTGTCTTAGCCTTCTTTCTTCTGCTATAACACAGTGGTAGACAGCATTTCAATGGGACACATAGCCAGGACACCCAAAGTGGGAGTTTTTGCTCTGTCACTGACAGCCTTGTGAAAATAAAACAGACAGTTCAAAACTTCTTTTGAATCCGTTTTCTTAACTGCATGAGAGTAACTCCCACCTTATCCACTATATAAGAGGGCAGTGAACGGGAATTTGAGCTACAGTGAGCAATGTTCAGCTACTGTGCACCAGCCTTGAGCAAAAGAGTTAAGACCCTATTCCCTAAAAAGGAAAAAAATAAATAAAATTTTAAAAAGAAGGCAGTGAAGACCCACTGAGACAATTTGTTAAAAAAAAAAAAAGAAGTATCATTTGAAAGCAATACACAAATGTAAGTTGCAGTCTCCTGTCTACAGAAAATAAATGAGTTCATGTCATGTGCAATGTGCAAAAATGATCTTACTCATCTTCCAAGGGGAAAACAAAGTTCAAAGAGGCTACTCCTAACTTGTGCAAAGTCACAGCTCAGAGAGAAGCAGCAGCTCAGTCCAAAGCCCACATCCTTCCCCTCATCACGCTGCCTCCCATAAATGCAGAAAAAGGAAGTTATACTTCTGGACCCACTGCGGATCCAAATCCTAGGTGATTTTCCCTTTTTATACCAATGTGTTTCATGTTTGGTAAAAAGGTAAACATTCTATAATAAGCACTTTGTTGTTGTTCTTTTTTTTTTTTAACTAAAGAAACATATAGATTTATTGTTAACAAAGAAAAAGTCCAGCAAACACATATAAGGGCCTGCTGTGTTTTGCTGAACAAAATAATTTTAAATTGTCTGTCTGTTTGTTATGCTTGCTATGGCTAAAAATCCTAACTTGGCATGGCAAAAATAATCTGCAAATGAATTACAGCTAATTATCTATCATGTTTTCAAGTTCTAAGGAATGAAATAGCCCCCAAATTTTCATTTTTAGAGCCAAAAAACACCTATAGATTCCTGTTTATAGATTCTTAGTGTTCATTTACTGAACATAAGCAGTTATGAAGACATTTAAATTTTTAATAAGATGCATTTTTTTAAAGAAAAGTTGAAACTTCCTGTTTAGTGATTAAATCATGACACAAGTTGAAAGCATTTAAAAATCAAGTCCCTGTTGGATGAAGTTCCCTGCCAAGACACAGAATAGATGCTAGCCCCATCTTTTATATTCTGTAGGATGCAAACTATATGCCTTGCTAGGAGGTAACAGAAAAAGAGAGTCACCTGGTAGAGGTGACTTACTGAATTTTCTCTGCCCACAAAGCTTAATGCAGGTGAAATGACCTAATTAACTCATGGGGCTGAGGGATAAGGATTGTGCCTACCACTGAGGCCCCCACAGTGGAGAGGGGACTTCCGCTACTGTTCTGGGTCCACCACTGTGCATTCTTCCCCATGCAGAAAACAGGTACTTTAGGTGCACAATCAGATTACTTCTGGGACAGACACTTCTTGTCATGTCAGAGTGGGGAGCAGGGCAGAGGAAGGGTGCACAGGAATGCATGCCAGGGTTTGCGTCTGTGCCGGGGCTTGTTTCAAGTCTAAAGAAGGATGCAGTGAAACCAGGTTAGGCTCAGGATTATAATAAAAGCTTTCAAATACTTACAAAAAGGTCTCTCTGAAATCTTAAACCATTAAATTTAAACACTGATAGTTAATAAAACACAAAGCTATTTATTTAACAGAAAAAAGAATCCCAATACTGCACAATCTTATACCATACACAAATTCACACTTGAACAATATAATCAAGTAGAGTAAACCATACTAAATGTAAAGTCAATAAATTCTTTTTTTGATTGTTGACCCCACACACACACCAAAGAAAAGACTATAAGGGATTTAACAGAAGGAAATTAATCATCATAATACTTTGGTTCAATACTGATCTAGGGTGAGATAATTTGGGCATTAGAACAGTTTATGTGAAATAAGATTTAAAGCAGCACATTTAAAAGAAGCAGAATTCATTAAACAACCTCTCAAAAGGATCATTTCCTCTAATTATTGCTTTTATAACAGAAGACAAAGGCAACCCAATGTAAGTTCATAAAATCTACAATTAACTGCCAAAATCTTAGCAGATAAAATTAGAAGAGAAAGCATATTTGGAAGCACAATTGGTAAAAAGTTGTTACCTTATTTCTAAAAAGACATTTGCTCTTTCTTTCTACCCATAACCATTTTAAGTATACAAATAGGCCAGGCATGGTGGCTCATGCCTGTAATCCCAGCACTTTGGGAGGCCAAGGTAGGCAGATCACTTGAGGCCAGAAGCTTGAGACCAGCCTGGCTAACATGGTGAAACCCCATCTCTACTAAAAATACAAAAATTAGCTGGGCATGGTGGCATGCCCTGCAATCCCAGCTACTCAGGAAGCTGAGGCAGGAGAATCGCTTGAACCCAGGAGGTAGGGGTTGCAGTGAGCCAAGATCTCCCACCACTGTACTCCAGCCTGGGTGACAGAGTAAGACCCATATCTCAAAAATAAACAAATAAATAAAATAAAAATTAAAGTACACAAATATTATGGATTAGATATTATGGTAGGCCCATGAGAACAGAGGAATAAAAAGGCAAAACTAAGCTGGTACTCTAGGAACATACAGTCCTGGAGAGAGGAGGTTTATAAAAGTCCTCACAATACTTCCAGACAAGTGTGCTAACCTGGGCTGCATACAAGAAGTTATGGGAGAGAAAAGCAGCTGACTGGCTGACTGGCTGACTGGAACATCTTCACATCTGGGCTGAGTCTTTAAAGGAGGAGAAAAAGAAGTAGACTGAAAAACAAGGTTAAACAAGAGGGAAAGGTACATATTCCATATTCTAGGCAAAAAACAACAAAAAAGTAGTGTGAAAGGGTACAAAAGCTAGAATATTTTTAGGGACTCTTTGGACAGAGGAAGGGGATAAGAGGGAGTCATAGCGGGGAAAGAAAAGCTGGAAAGGTTGACAGGAACAAGATTAAGGGCCAAGCATGGTGGTTCATGCCTATAATTCCAGCACTCGAATTCCAGGAGTTCGAGACCAGCCTGAATAACACGATGAAACTTCATCTTTACTAAAAATACAAAAATTAGCCAGGCATAGTAGCTCACACCTATAGTCCCAGCTACTTGGGTGGCTGAGGCACGAGAATCACTTGAGCCTAGGAGATGGAGGACACAGAGCCTCTGCCTTTTAAAAAAAAAAAAAAAAAACAAGAACAAGATTAAGAAGAGCATTTTGGTCAAACTACAGAATTAATTGAAGCTTTTTATGCCTTACTCATAGGGCCTATTGGGAAGATATTTAAGACCTGATCAAAATCTGTCATATTCATGGATGAATCTAGAAACCATCATTCTCAGCAAACTGACATAAGAACAGAAAACCAAATACCACATGTTTCGCAGGGAATAGAACAATACTCACTGGGCTAGGTGGGAGTGGGGGTGGAGGGGAGTGGAAGGATAACACCGGGAGAAATGCCTGTTGTAGGTGACAGGGGAAGGGGGGTGGGGGGTAGAGACAGCAAACCACCATGGCATGCAATATCTATACAACACTCCTGCAGGATGCAGGATGTGCGCATGTACACCAGAGTCCAAAGTACAATTAAAAAAAAAATCTGTCATATTACTTCCTGAACTTTTCAGTATTCCACAGTTGATGTTGCAATCAGAATAATAATAATACGATTAAAGGGCAAAGTGAAAGGCAACTTATGAATGGAGAAAATATTTTCAACCAAATATCTAATAAGGTGTTAATACCCGGAATATATAAATAACTCCTATAAATCAACAACAACAACAACAAACTCATCCAATTAAAAAAATGGGCAAAGCACTTGAAAAGACATTTTTCCAAAGAAGATACACAAATGGCCAACAAGCATATAAAAAGATGTTCCACATCACTAATCATTAGGAAATGCAAATCAAAACCATAATGAAGTATCACCTCAGACCCATTAGGGATGGCAAAAAAACAAAAACAAGTGTTGATGAGGATATGTAGTAATGGTACATGTACACTGTTGGTAGGAATGTAAAATGGCGTAGCTATTATAAATAACAGTATGGCAGCTCTTCAAACAATAAAAAACAGAATGATGATCCAGCAATCCCACTTCTGGGTATATAGCCAAAAGAATTGGAAGTAGGATCTCAAAGAGATTTTTGCTTACCCATGTTCATTGCAGTACTGTTCACAGGAGCTGAAAGGCAGAAGTACCCTAAATGCCCACCAACAGACACCTAGATAAAACAAATGTGGTCTATCCATACAATGGAATATTATTCAACCTTAAAAAGAAGGAAATCTTGTCACATACTTCAACGTGGATGAAACTTGAGGACATTACACTAAGTGAAATAAGCCAGTAAGAAAAAGACAAATAACTGTATTATTCCACTGATGTGAGTTATCGAAAATAATCAAACTCTTAGCAACAAAAAGTAGAATAGTGGTTGGTAGAGGCTGGCAGGAGGAGGGAATTGGGAGTTACTTCCTGGGTACAGAGTTTCCATTTTACAAGATAAAAAAACTTTAAAGATCTGTTACACTGTGTGCATATAGTTAACACTACCGTACTACACACTTTAAAATGGTTAAGATGGTAAATTTAATGTTATGTGGTATTTTTTTTACCATAATAAACAAGCAAACCAAAAACAACAACATGGCTAAGTGTGGTGGCTCACACCTATAATCCTAGCACTTTGGGAGGACAAGGTGGGCAGATCACTTGAGGTCAGAAGTTCAAGACCAGCCTGGTCAACATAGTGAAACCCTGTCTCTATTAAAACTACAAAAATTAGCCGGGCATGGTGGTACATGCTTGTAGTCCCAGCTACTTGGGAGGCTGAGGCAGGAGAATGGCTTGAACCCAGGAGGCGGAGATTGCAGTGAGCTGAGATCGCACCATTGTACTCCAGCCTGGGCAACAGAGAAAGACTCCATCTCAAAACAAAACGAAACATGAGAAAAATATGATTAAAGGCTGCAAAGTTTCAGGCTAATTTGTAAGGGATCCCTAATGCCAATATGAGAACATGACCTTTATTGTTAGTTGTATGTTACGTCAGCAAATTTACAGTGTTCAGGCTGTAGTAAAATTTCAAATTTCTCAGCCAACACAGTAATTGCTGGCAAGTTGTATGCTTGAAACCTGCAAGGTATAAATAAGGAAAAGTGCACTAAAGTCTAAAATCCACTCTAGTCTACTGGTGCTGAGACCACTGATTGATTACACCATCATGAAAGGGTATTTCAGGATTTAGTAACATCAAAACCACTAATTTTGGTTGGGCATGGTGGCTTACGCCAGTAATCCCAGCACTTTGGGAGTCCGAGGCGGGCAGATCACCTGGGCGGGAGTTTGAGACCAGCCTGGGCGGGAGTTTGAGACTAGCCTGGCCAATATGGTGAAACCCTGTCTCTATTAAAAATACAAAAATTAGCCAGGCGTGGTGGCAGATGCCTGTAATCCCAGATACTCAGGAGGCTCTGAGGCAAGAGAATTGCTTGAACCCGGGAGGTGGAGGTTTGAGTGAGCTGAAATCACATCATTGCACTCCAGCCTGGGCAACAAGAGTGAAACTCTTCTCAAAAACAAAACAAAAAAAACAAAAAACTCATTTCCAGCCAGAGTTTTAAAAAGAAAATATTATCTTAAATAAATAAAGCCAAACTTTCAGTTATTAAAAAGTCTATTTAGTCTAAATCCAAACTCATTTTATCAAATGTCAAGCTTTTCCCCTAAGAACAGCAGTGAGGAAAAAGAGAGGGGTCCAAGGAATGAAAGCAGGCAAGTGTGAGGAAAGGGAAAGGTCTACCCACTTGTCTGTGGTCCAGTCCTGCAGCCTGTAAAATATCTTCTGCCATTTGCAGGCATCCACATGCCAGCTCTCTCTAGTGAGACCCCCTCGCTGGGACCTCCATGCTGCCTGATGCAGGCAATGGGTGCCCTTTGACTCAGCTCTCCGTCTCCTCTCAGCTCCTGCCTCTGTGATCCACCCACGACCTCTTTCTGCTGGGGCCTAGGCTTCGCAGGCAGCCTTTGCAGGCAGGACAAGCCTTTCAAAAAGACTCGGGCCAGCTGTCCTCCATGCAGACCACCAAGACCACAGGAAATGACAATGGTTTTTGCTGCCCTCTCTCCATACATTGTCCCCTGGGGTGGCTCTAGCCACATGGGGGGTTTTCAGATGAGAGGAAGATACCTGTCTCCGTATTCACAGACATCCCCAAACTCCAGGAAAGTCACACCACACTCACTCAAGAACACTTTCTCAGGAGTCTGTTCTAATCCCACAGCAGCACCTGGCACAGAGGTGCCAGTCAGGTGCTGCTGTGGGATTAGAACAGCAGCTCAATAAGATGTCAATTTATCCTCTTGCATTTAACCCTAATCTCTGAGTTATTCTCTTGAGGCCTTTCTCTAATGACTGGGGGAGGAGAGAGACAGGAGAACACCCCCTCAACCTCCCCCAAGAAAGAGCTCCCTACTCCTAAGAGTTCCTTGCAAGCAACTGACTTATACTCTTCTCTTACACAGGCCGGTTATGCTATGGGGGGTATAACAGCTGCTATGTGCGCAAAAGGTGGTTAGAGGTATCAGTGCGAAACATACAAAAGTAAAGGCCAAGTGCACCAATATTAACATTGATGTGTGCAAGCAGGACTATCCAGGAAGAAAATCTAAATAATTTTAGTAACTCAAGTGCCACTACTAACTGTCCCTGCCTTTATTTTGGAGACAGGGTCTCTCTTTGTCCCCCAGGCTGCAGTGCAGTGGTGCAAATATAGCTCACTGCAACCTCAAACTTCTAGCCTCAAGGGATCCTCCCACCTCAGCCTCCCGAGTAGCTGGGACTACAGGTGCACACCACCACGCCTGGCTAATTTGTTTACTTTGTGTAGAGATTGGGTCTCACTTTTTTGCCCAGGCTGGTCTCAAACTCCTGAGTTCAAGTGATCCCCCTACCTTGTCCTCCTAAAGTGCTGGGATTACAGACATGAGCTACTGTGCTCGCCGTGTCCCTGCATTTTCTAACACTCTGTTCAGATTCAAACTCCAGGAGGAAGCAGTCAACAGGCTAAGCCTAAGAAACGAGTCCACCCTTGCAGCTCCTACGAGGCAAGAACAGAGAATGCCCATTTGATCTGTGCTGGCTTCCGCAGCAGAAGGTAGAACCTACCATGACTCAACATTGGGCAACCTATGGTGGACAGCAGATGTCCATTACAGACATTCCCTATCTGCTTCCTTAAAGAACTCAAAATATATGTCAAAACAGCACTGGCAATGATAAACAACATTAATTCTGCCAGTTCACATTACATGCCAATATTGTTCCAACTCAAAAATAATTTATAAAAGCATAGCTCTGATCACTACCACAATCTGCCATCATCAGTCAGAGTCAACAAAAAATAAAAGCTCCCAGAAGGGCTAAAATCCTTAATGCAAGGCTGATGACAAAGATGGCAGGAGATTATTTAATTTTTTCAATGTCAGATCATGTTAACTGCCATGTTTAAATTTGCAAATTGTTGCTTGTTAAAATACCCATTTATTAAAATGATAAATAATACATGTTGTGACATATTAGTGAAACTGTTATTTTTTTAAGCATCACAGACACAGATGAATTACCAGTTCGGTGCAAACCCTTGTACCATTTAGGGAAAAACAAGAGGATCTGTTAAGTTACATTGTGGCAGAAAAATCAAGAGTTGCCACCACATTTCCCTATCCCAAAATGACCCTCCACATTTCAGATTCTTAAGGTCAGCTCAGCAACGCATGTGCAGAGCCAAAACCAGAGCCCAGAAAGTTGACTGAAGGCTTCCTGCCAAAGGCAGCCCTTGCAGTAGCAGCACCAGCTAACATCAAGGTCGAGCTGGCAATGGAAGGATGGCCAGGTTTAAAAGAAACCCTGTCAGGAATTGCCAGGAATAAAGAAGCCATTCCAAATTGTGCTATAGCAAAGGTAACAAGGATCACAGCTTTCGCCAAACAATGTTCATCCATTTTCATCCCCCACTACTCTTGTTCAGTAAACCTTTCATGTTCATATAGAGCTCAGTTCTTTGCTTTTATTGAATGTGGACAAATACTAGGATCTCCTTTGAAAGAGAAATGGTTATTTGCAAATGCTGGAAGGCAGAGAGTAAAAACAAAGTTTGTAACACAAATATAATTTTGAAATTCAACCATTTATATGCCAAAAAAAAAAAAAAAAAACCCAAACTGTATTCTATCTACCCTTAACTCAAGATTTAAACATATACCATAAAATTCTTAGAAAATAAAGTAACTGTATTTTAAAAATCAAACCAATGATGGTACAAAAAAATACTTGGTAACCAAAAGATTAAATGTAAAACATGAGCTCACTGAATCAAGGTCAAATTGGCATTCTCGGCTCTTCATAATCTGGCCTTAACCTACCTTTTTCTATTTTACTTCCTACTGCTTCCCTTTGAAAGACACGTCCTTTGAGAAAACTGTACTATTCAGTTCCTCACATTCTCCTGTGTGCATATTTTTTTTTTTTTTTTTTTTGAGACGGAGTTCCGCTCTGTCACTCAGGCTGGAGTGTACTGGCATGATCTCAGCTCACAGCAACCTCCACCTCCCAGGTTTCAAGCGATTCTCGTTCCTCAGTCTCCCAGGTAGCTGGGATTACAGGCACAAGCCACTACACCCAGCTAATTTTTTGTATTATTAGTACCGACGGGATTTTGTTGTGTTGGCCAGGCTGGTCTCAAACTCCTGGCCTCAAGCGATCTGCCTGCCTCAGCCTCCCAGAGAGATAGGATTACAAGTGTGAGTTACCACACCCAGCCTCCTGTATGCATTTGTAAATGATGGGCCCACCTCCCTTTCCTTCTGAATATCTCCTTAAAAATTACATGTTCAGGCCTGGCGTGAGGCCGAGCACTTTGGGAGGCCAAGGTGGGCGGAGTTGTCAGGAGTTCAAGACAAGCCTGGGCAACATACTGAAACCCCATCTCTACTACAAATAAAAAAACCAGTCAGGCAGCTGGCATACACCTGTAGTCCCAGCTACTTGGGAGGCTGAGGCAGGAGAATCACTTGAACCTGGGAGGCAGAGGTTGTGGTGAGCTAAGATCGTGCCACTGCACTCCAGCCTGGGCGACACAGTGAGACTCCATCTCAAAAACACAACAAAACAAAACAAAAAAATCTATGTCGAAATTCTCCCTTTCCTACAGTGACCAGCTCAAATAACATCTTGGCCGAGTGCTCTCTCCTTCCTCTGCCTCTCACAGCCCTGGCAATAAGCTACATTCCATATACCTCATCCCTTCTTGCAGAGTCATCTTTGTTTAAAGAGTCACTACTAAACTGTGTGTTCATCTTCACAACACAGTTCTTACTTATGGAGAGACACTCACACTATACCCTGTTTACACAGGACCCAAGCAGAGCCTGCCTCCAACCAGGTCATCTCTTGCCTGCCTTGTGAAAATTCCTCAGATTTAAAAGCCCATTTACTCCTTTGGCTCTTTCCCACTAGGACTTAGCTCTCTCCCAAAACAATGAATTTTCCTTTCAATGGCATTGGATAAGGCTCCTTGATTTGACCTATTTTTTGCCTCCCATCCACGGAGCCTCGCTCTAGAGTATGCCCAGTGCAGGATAAAAAGCCCCACACCACGTTGTAGGTGAGAATTTCAGCCTCTTTACACAAATGCAAAGGTTCCTATGGGGCAACTGGCCCTGAGCTCTGGAGTTAGGCTCCTCCCTTGTCTTGGACCTCAGCTCTCAATTCTCTCCCACTGAATCTTCACAGCTACTTAACTTCTTAATGGAGCTGAACACTATATCAACCATCTAGGCCTTAAAGTTCTCAAAGGTGAATATCAAGGGTAATTGCCCAAGTAGAGAAATGGATCAAACATCAAAGGCAACCTTATCTTGTCTAAAATTATATGTTGTCTAAAAAAGAAATCTATATTTTTAAATTTTTTTCATTACTTAATAAGGGAATACAATTTCACTGTAAAAAAAAAATTCAACAACATTGCTTCTCAGCCTCTTGGCTAAAATCAAGTGTAAAAAATTTGACAACATAGATGATACAGTCTCCAGTGACACTTCCTCAATCCCATCCTATGTCTGCCTTAGAGTCTTTTATCCATGAACTTACATATTATCCTTCATCAAATCTAAGATCTTATCACTTGTAATGTGCATTATCCTTCACCAAGAGCTTAAATTATTAAACTATGTCACCAATTGTTGGATACACAGATTTCAGGAATGTTAAAAAACCTGAAAAGCATGTTTTAGAATCTATAAAATACAATACAAGTAAGTTTTGAGTTTTACAAATATAAATGTAATAATTTTGTATTTTATTTTTCTCACTAAAAACGCATCTGAGAGAGCTTCCCACATCAGCTGCATAAGGATCTATACCACATTCTTATACTCTTTTTAGGTACCGCATTCTATATGCTGGCTGTATCACTGTACATTTAGTCATTCCAGTATTTCACCATTCCAATGCTGGAATGGGCATGTGCTCATGTGTATTTTACCAGATACAAAATTACCAAATTAAAAGTCTGTGATTTTATTTTCAAAGATACAATCAAACTACCTTCTCCAAAAAAGTCTGAACAATATATATGCTCACGATGTGAAAGTACACCCATTCTTCCTCACTGCTGCCAAAGAATATTATTCTCTTTAATTTCTGTCAATCTGATGGGATAAAATCATATCTGGTTGTTTTAATGTGTAATTCACTAAGTATTAATGAAGTTAAGCATCTCTTTGTATTTATTGGCCATTTGTTCCCTTTCTGTCAATGCCTTTTTATATTTTTTGCCTATTTTTTCTAGTTTTCTTATTAATATGCAGAAGCTTCTTTATATACTCTGTATTTATCCTTTATGTTTTGCATATGGCCTATTTTCTCCTATTCTGTTATTTGTCTTTTAATTATATTTGTGATTTTGTCTTTGGTGATACAGACATTTCAAATCTTTAAATAATGAAATTTATTCATCACTTCCCAGCTATACCCACAATTATTTACATGTAGGTAATATTTTCTTCTAACATGAAACCCATTCTTTGCAAACTCTACTAGGTTCTGGTCTGGCAGAACTTGAAGGGATACGAGATGCACTCCTATAACTCACACACACGGGAGAATTTCCAGCTATCCTGACCCCACATCTGAAAGAGGCAGGTGCCAGTCAGTGCTCTACCAGCCTGTGGGCACTATTTTAGGAAGGAGCAGCTAGTTCTTTCTTTTTTTCCTCCAGACAGGGTCTCAGAGACTCTGTCAACCAGGCTGGGCCACAGTGGCATGATCATAGCTTACTGCAGCCTCAATCTCTCCCATCAAAGTGCCTCAGCCCAAGGCACTGCGATTACAGGCACATGTCCCACACCCAACTACCTTTTTTGGGGGGGCAGGGTCTTGCTACGTTGTCCAGGCTGGTCTCAAACTCCTAGACTCAAGCAATCCTCCTGCCTCAGCCTCCCAAAGTCTTGAGATTACAGGCAGCAGCGACTGCATTCAGTACTAGTTTTCTTTCTTAATATCAAAGGCAGAAGCCTAACCCATTCCAGGCTACATACGTGTGCCAGCCTGGTCAGCCTGACATTGTGGCTCAAAATAAGAGATCAGGCAGGGCACGGTGGCACATGCTTATAATCCCAGCACTTTGGGAGGCTGAGGTGGGCAGATCACCTGAGGTCAGGAGTTCGAGACTAGCCTGGCCAACATGGTGAAATCCCGTTTCTACTAAAAATACAAAAATTAGCCAGGTGTGGTGGCGGGCGCCTATAATCCCAGCTATTCGGGAGGCTGAGGCAGGAGAATTGCTTGAACCTGGGAGGTGGAGGTTGTAGTGAGCCGAGATTGTGCCACTGCACTCCAGCCTGGGCAACAGAGCGAGATTTCATCTCAAAAAAAAACAAAAAACAGAGACCAAAGCCCTGCCACACAGAGAGGCAAGCATCCCACCAACCATGGCTCAGTCCCTGGGCCAGGAGTGTCTGGACACCCTGTGGAAAGATGCTACCCCGCCCTCCTCTCCCGTAGACTCAGATGTAAGATACTGCCTGCAGAACTGCACCCCTGACCTGGTACAAATAAACCTCAGGGTATTGATTAACTCTGATGACTAGATCCTGGTCTGATGGGCCCATATGCCAAGGTGCAGTCCCTATGAGACAGTCCCCTGTCCCCAGAGAGATGGTGGAGAAAGGCTGGCTCTTCTCCCTTCACATCTGCACTATGAGATCAGGTCTTTAATTCCTCTGTGTTCTGCTCCCCACTGCTGACATGGTCTCCCTTACAAGAGACTCTACAACCTATTGCCCAGCCTGTCTGAGCTTCATGCATTAGGCCCTCAGGACTCACCCAACTGCCGGAAAGAGGGCCCAGGACAGTTAGGTTCTGATTTCCCCAACTCAAAGCAGGGCGAAGTAAGCTCTGGTTCCTGGGTCAGTGGAATACACCAGGTTATGGATGGCTCAGAGGTTGGTGGGAACATACACCATCTGCGATACATTCATGAATTATTTAGTAAAGAACACAGAAATTTTTTTTTTTTTTTTGAGACAGAGTCTCACTCTGTCGCCAGGCTGGAGTGCAGGGGGCGCAATCTTGGCTCACTGCAACCTCTACCTCCCATATTCAAGCTATTCTCCTGCCTCAGCGCGTGCCACCAGGCCCAGCTAATTTTCATATTTTTAGTAGAGACAGGGTTTCACCATGATGGCCAGGATGGTCTCGATCTCTTGACCTCATGATCTGCCCATCTCGGCCTCTCAAAGTGCTGGGATTACAGGCGTGAGCCACCATGCCTGGCCAAGAACACAGCACTTAATGGGTAGGTAAGGTGGCAGCACAGAGTAGGAACAGATGCAGCCTATGTTTCTATGGCTTGTCCTTTGCCCATGGTTTTCACCAAAGAGCACAGCCAAACATAACACCAAGCTCACATGGGGTCCTGCCAGATTTGGGGGTGGAGGGAGGGAGCTGAATTCTTGCTGTGACTTTGAAATACTCTGGCTTATCTACTCATCTCTATACTTTCATTTAAAAGAATATTTACATCCATTAGATACTCCTGGTTGTTGAGTCAAACTCGGCATTTTCAAGAATTCTTCCTCAGCTGGGATAGGGATGAGGGTGAAGAAGGCTCTTTGTCTAGCTGTCCCTGCCTCCAGCTTCCCAATCTTGAGAAAGTTCATCTCCTGGAACTGCGATGGCCTGAGAGGCCTGCTCCAACACACACGGAACTCAGCAGTGTTGCAGGGCACAGCTGGAAAAACCCCAATCCCACCTCAACCTTCTGTCACCCAATATTAATCTTGCCTGTCAGAGCCAAACATAACCTGACATTCCCCTGTGCTATTGCAACCCCAACCATCATGCTTGCACAAAGCCAAATCCTACTGTTTACAGCCTGATGATAACCCAGTTGACATTCTGTGCTCTAAGCTACTCCCTTAGAAAGAGCTTCCCCTGGCCAGGCGCAGTGTTTCATGTCTGTAATCTCAGCACTTTGGGAGGCCATGGCGGGTGGATCATGAGGTCAAGAGATCAAGACCATCCTAGCCAACACAGTGAAACCCCGTCTCTACTAAAATTTCAAAAATTAGCTGTGCGTGGTGGCACATGCCTGTAGTCCCAGCTACTCAGGAGGCTGACGCAGAAGAATCACTTCAACCTGGGAGGCGGAGGTTGCAGTGAACCGAGATCGCACTACTGCACTCTATCCTGGCAACAGAGCAAGATTCCATCCCAAAAAAAAAAAAAGAAAGAACTTCCCCTTGACTTTTTCAAGGCCTCCCCAGCAGGACTCAAGATAGGTAGCTCCACCTAAGTCCCACTCACCTCTGGGTCCTCCACAATATTTAATACACCTCTTAATCCTAGAAAATATTTTCTAAATATTAGTTCAATTAATTATATTGGAATTATTTTTGGAATTAATTCTTGCCTTCCCAAAGTTCATATCTAGTACTTTCAAGATTGATAAACTTGCATCTTTATTAAAGAAATCTCTCATTAGGTCTAGTAGCAGTTTTATCCACTATCAACTTCAGATTTAAGCAGTCTCAACTTCCCAACCAAAAAGAGGAATCCTAAGAACTTTGGATGGCATTATACTAAGTGGAGATTTTCTTCAGATTTTAAATCTATGGGGTCCAACACCGTAACCACTAACCATATGTGACTATATAAATTTACATTTTCTCCTTTGGGAGGCTGAGGCCAGGAGTCCATATCAGCTTCAACAACATAGAGAGACCTCATCTCTACAAAAAAAATTTTTTTAATTAGCCAGGTGTGGTGGTACATGCCGATAGTCCCAGCTACTCAGAAGGCTAAGGCAGGAGGATCACTTGAACCTAGGAGCTCGAGGCTACAGTGAGCTATGATTGCAACACTGCACTCCAGCCTGGGTGACAGAGCAAGATCTTGTCTCTAAAAATATATATATAAATAAAGAAATTTACATTTTCAAGAAAATTAAAAATTTAGTTTCTCAGTCTCAGCCACATTTTAAGTATACTCAATAGCCACATGTGGCTGGTGGCTACCATACCATATTGGACTGTGCAGATAGAGAACATTTCCATCAACATAGAAAGTTCCTTTGGACAGCGCTGTTCCAAATGCATTAAAAATCTTGAAAACCCAAAGAATCCTTAGCTTGTAGCTAGTATCAGATCTTCAAAGTACCATAATTAAATTTAAAAACACACAGCTCCTTTAATTAAAACACCATAAGTAAACACTCTCACTGATAAAGTAGGACTTTTATAATAATAGATTTGTCTCATCACAATGAAAAATTTAAACGCAGCCTAAGTCTCATCTATCCTTGGTTGCAAAAGCTAATAGGCTATGCAGAGGGCAATGTATTCTTAGAGTTGCATGAATCCTTTCTCCTGACAGATAAAATGTCTCATTAATGGTCACTTAGGAAACTAATCTTAATATAACCCTTAACGTTCTGGGCCTCACTAGAGTATACAAACAACACCTAGAAAATTTTCAACCTAGGGATTTCAAAATGTATGTATACAAAACCAAAAAATACCTAAGTCTTCCAGGAGTTCAGAATTTGATGCTAGGTAGAAGGTGTCTATAAATATGTGAAGTATGTATGTTAGAATAAAGGAACTACCTAAGGAAGCTGTGTCTTTTTCTCTCCCATCTCCATAAAATGCCAGTGTCTCTTAGCAGATAAAATACATACATAAGGGAGTCAGAGAAAAGAGGTCTTCTATTCCTTTTATAGACTCCTAGGAGCACTGAGACTCATTCAACAGCACATGAGTATGAGTCCTGGACAGTACAGCTTCAGCACCTCAATAGAAAAGTTTTTCCCTTCATAGTGAAGCAATGAGAGGCTAACAAGCACACAATTTTTAAAAATTGAAACAGAATTGGATAAGGATGGGCAGAAGGGTAAGCCTGGGGGCAGAGGACCAGGTAACAAGTCATTTAACAGTCTCAAGGTATAAAGTCTCAATTCTACACACTGTATGTATCTATTTGTGATGTTCCCACTGGGCTGGCCACCACAATGTATAATTATAAAGTTAGGATTTGGGGGTTTTTGTGTGTGTGGTTTTTTTTTTAGACAGAGTTTCACTCTTGTTGCCCAGGCTGGAGTGTGATGGCGCAATCTTGTCTTGGTGTGATCTTGGCTCACTGCAACCTCTGCCTCCCTGGTTCAAGCAATTCTCCTGCCTCAGCCTCCCGAGTAGCTGGGATTACAGGCATGCGATACCATGCCCGGCTAATTTTGTATTTCTAATAGAGATGGGGTTTCTCCATGTTGGTCAGGCTGGTCCTGAACTCCCAACGTGAGGTGATCCACCTGCCTCAGTCTCCCAAAGTGCTGAGATTATAAGCGTGAGCCTTCGTGCCCAGCCCATAAGGTGAGCTTTAATTACCCAAGATCATCCACTAGCTCTCATGAGACATGTTCTATCTGAAGGACTGCTCAAGAGGGTCACAAATGGCTCATAATTTTTTTCTGCTGGAATTTTTTTTTGTTTTTTGACAGTCTTACTCTGTCGCCCAGGCTGGAGTGCAATGGTGTGATCTTGGCTAACTGCAACCTCTGCCTCCCGGGTGCAAGTGATTCTCCTGCCTCAATCTCCCAAGTAGCTGGTGCCCACCACCACATCCAGCTAATTGTTTGTATTTTTAGTAGAGATGGGGTTTCACCATGTTGGCCAGGCTGGTCTCGAACTCCTAACCTCAGGTGATCCACCTGCCTCGGCCTCCCAAAGTGCTAGGATTACAGGTGTGAGCCACCGTGCCCGGCCTCTGCTGGATCTTAAAGCCTACAACTTCCTACCAAAGGAAAGGTAAAAGGAAATACATCCCTAAAATACCAGCAGAAGGGCAGCAGGAGACGTGGGGGGCAGCCAACAACTGGGACCTCAGTGATGCCAACCTTAACTATCATTTCACCCTTTCCCCTTCAAGCCATCCCATGGTCCTAAAACCTTTATAAGCCTTTTACACTTGACACTACTGTCCTGGAAGAGATGTTTGTTATCCTGAAATCAAACTGTATTTTCTCCTTTGGGAGCATGTACATTCTGTAATGAGACAGGTAATCCTCAGACAGTGGCAAGCTGAACCATACTAGGCTCAGATACTGACCTTGACTTTACTGAAAACTGTTAAGTGGTAAAAATTTTATGAAGGTAAGGCAAGAACAAAGGAAGAACATGTTTTCATGTTTTCCCTTCCATTTTACATGTACATTATTTCAATCCCACAGCCAACTGTTTGTCATCTCTTTATAAACTCTTAGGAACGCAAGAGAAAATAGTACATGAGTCACTCTCTCAAGAGCATAAAATGATAAGGAATACATTCCCACATATACAGTATTATTCACTGAAATTTTTACTTAGCTGTTTTTAATAAAGAAAACCATATAATCATGAAAAACATATTATAGGCATGTTACTGATTCTGATACAGCTTTCCTGAAATTCAGCAGAAAGTATGTCAACCAAACAAACATGAATACACATCAACCCTTAGAAAAGATGTTTAGAGAGCAATACAAAACATTTTAACTGGACTTTATCAGGCTTGTTAAATACTTACTGAGACATTAAGGAAGAAATTAACTTTCAAACAAAGACAATTGTTGTTTAAAGTAAGCAATCTCACAAAATGTTTATCTAACAGAATCCAGGCATGCTGGCTACAGCATCTCTATTGACATGCCTTAAGAAACCACAAATTATTAGGAAATAGGTCTCGAAAAATGTGGCCCATGTAGAAAAAGTCTTTAACAAAGAAAGGTTTATTTCCAAATTACATTAGTATTCACAAGGTGGAATAACTGTTATAGATGCACAGCATTAGTCTCATATACCGTAATACCTTTACTAATAAGAGAATATGTCCAAACGTCACATTTCTTTTTTACAAAGCTTAATTACCAGAGGTGAGAGCTGATAGGCACAGGAATGAGTTGCAGGGTATCAGATAAGACAATGGCTGCAGAATGAAATTAGTGTAAAATATTAACTAAAAGTCAAACAGGCAAGAAAATATAAAATATGCATCAGACAGTTTTAGGATAAGGTTAAGGAAAAGAGGCAGTGAGCCATATTAATATTAATAGTAAGAGGAAGAATAAGAGGAATCTCTGGTTAAGCAGGGAAGCGGAGACAGCAGGAGAAATCTTGAAGAAGGGGCAGAGTTTTCAGCTCTTAAGTGAAGTTAAAGCGGAAGGTGGAGACTCCACCAGCCCCAACAGACACATCAGGTTCAGGCGGAAAAGCAGGGGGAAGAGCAAGTTCCTTCTGACTGTATTCCCCCAACCCATGGCACCCACCAAGGAGGCTTTCTACGTCAAACTCAGAAGAAAGATTCTGGTGTCTAAAACTCCACCCCCAGACAAGTGTGGTGGTTCACGCCTGTAATCCCAACACTTTGGGAGGCTGAGGCAGAAGGATCATTCTGAAGCCAGGACCCTGGCCAACATAGCAAGATCCGGTCTCTACAAAATAATTTTAAAAATTAGCCAGGCATAGTGACATGAGACTGTAGTCCCAATTACTTGGGAAGCTGACATGGGAGGATCACTGGAGTCCAGGAGTTCAAAGTTACAGTCAGCTATGATAACACCACTGTACTCCAGCCTGGGCAACACAGCAAAACCTCATCTCAATCAATCAATCTCCACCACTATCTGTGTGCTGGCTGGTGGCATGCTTGCAACATAGGGTTTAACATGTAAATTCTGCATGAGATAATATCCAATTGTTTTCAGTATAATCAGTCAAAAAGTATCAATGAATGATTTTAGCTTTTTGTGTTTCAACGGAGGGCAGAGCTCAGAAGGCAAGGGGTGTTTGGAGATGGCCAGAAGCCAAAGCCAGGAGGCGAAGGGCAGTGAAATCACCACTACTGAGTGATGTACAGGGTATAGGTCAGCACCTTACTTTAGAATAACTCAGTGAAGCCTCATGATAACCTTATGGCTGAGGTGAAAGGAGTCAACTGGGGACAACTCTGATCCTTAAAATCCCCAAATCGTAGAAAAACGAGGTTGTCCAGTGAAAGTTCAACTATAAAACCAACAGGGGATATTAGAGACACAGCCTCCTTAAAGAATCAGTAAGATAAGACCAGGCACAGTGGCTCATACATGTAATCCCAACACTTTGGGAGGCTGAGGTAGGAGGACTGCTTGAGCCCAGGAGTTTGAGACCAGCCTGGCCAACGTGGTGAAATCCCGTCTCTACTAAAAATACAACAATTACCCAGGCATGGTGGCATGCACCTGTATTTCCAGTTACTCAGGAGGCTGAGGCAGGAGAATTGCTTCAGCTCAGGAGGCGGAGGTTGCAGTGAGCTGAGACTGCGCCACTGCACTCCAGCCCGGATGACTGACCAAAACTCTATTTCAAAACAACAACAAAAAAATCAGTAAGACATACCTGAAGACCAACAATTCCACTGCTAGGTATATACCCAAGAGAAGTAAAAACATGTCCACACAAAAATGTGTACACAAATGTTCATAGTAGTACTATTTATAGTAGCCAGAAAGTAGAACCATCAATGTCTGATGAATGAATAAATAAAATGTTATATCCACACAAAGAACTATTATTTGGCAGTTATAAAAAATAAAGTGCTTATACATACTACAACTCAAAAGAACTTGAAAAATTATGTTCAGTGAAAGAAGCCAGTGATTAAAAAAAAAGGCCACATACTATAGGATTCCATTTATATGACATGTCTAAAATACACAAAGTCATAGAGACAGAAAGTAGGCTGACCTAGAAAGCATCCTTGGTGGTTGCCATGGGATGGGAGAATACAGTCAGAAGGAACTACTGGTTTCCAGGGTTTAAGGGAAGCAGGAAATGGGTAGTGATGCTAATGGGTATAGGATTTCATTTTGGGTAAGAAAAATGTTCTGGAATTAGACAGTGGCGAATGACTTTGTGAATATACTAAAAACCACTGAATTATACACTTTAAAGAAGTAAATTTTATGATACACAAATTATGCCTCGATTTTTAAACTCTTCCTTTATTTTCATTTTCATTTTTTGAGATGGATTCTCACTCTGTTGCCCAGGCTGGAGTCCAGTGGCACAATCTCGGCTTACTGTAAACCTCTGCCTCCCGGGTTCAAGTGATCCTTCTGCCTCAGCCTCCCAATTAGCTGGGATTACGGGCACCTGCCACCACATCCAGCTAATTTTTAGTAGAGACAGGGTTTCATCATGTTGGCCAGGCTGGTATCAAACTCCTGACCTCAGGTGATCTGCCCACTTTGGCCTCCCAAAGTTCTGGGATTACAGTCATAAGCCACCGCACCCAGTCAGATCTACCTTTAGACAATAACATATCTAAACACTGTCCATTAGAAGGGGAGACTAGTCAGCACCAGAAGCTTAGAAAGGAAGGGAAAAAAACAAAAATGACACTGTCTAGGGGAGAAGCTTCAGGCTTCAGTAACAGGAGGACTAAGAACTCTGAGCTCAGATCCACTGAAAGGCTTCTCGGAATGGCATTAAAACTACAGAATTAATCCCGAGCTGCTGGCAAAGTGAACAGAGCCCCCTGAAGTTGGGTAATATAGTAGCCCTAAGACCTCCTGTCGAAATTTCACATGCACCAAGCAAATCTCATGGAGCTCTGCTTCCAGTATCCTCCCCTGATCCAATATTATTTATTTCTCATTGTAAATTATTGAGCTGCCTTTCAGGCTTTTTTAAGCCTAGTCAAGGTAGCTCCTGTGTCAAGAAATGACCTGCTTCCATATTTTTGGACAATAGACGATATGGGGAAAGACTAGGATGGCAAACCATCCTGGTTTTCCTAGGGCTGTCTAGGCTATAGCAGTCAAAGTCCTACATCCCAGGAAACCACTTGTTCCAGGCAACCCAGGATGGTTGATCACCCTAGAAAAGACCCTGAACTTGGTAACAATACTAAGATAATGTTGCCCTAACAAAGCAGATAATGTGTAGAGTGACTGATACAAACCCATTCCCACCATCTTCTCCTTTGCCTTCTAACCAGAGACTGGAAAGTTCTTGACATCCCAGACTACTTGCCACTAGTGATGGTCCTGTGGCTCAGCTCAAGCCAATGAAATATAAGCAGAAGCCTCAAGGGGTGCCTCATCTCATGAATAAAAAGGAAGAAGCTTCCACTGTTACCCTTGGCACTTTCCCTTTTTCCCCTGTGGGAACACAGAGATGGTACCTAGATACAAAGCAGCTATTTTGTGAGAATGAGATGAGCAAGTGAGCACAAGGAAGGCCTCTATGCTAAAGACAGTGAAGCAGAAAGACCCTGAGTCACACACTGTTTGGCCAGATACCACTAACCATCACCCAACCATGCACACTGGTTCACACCTCTGATCCCTGTAGCTTGCTATTCCTCTATGTAAAATGCCTTCCCTACTTTCTGGGTGGACTCTGACTAAATCTCAGTCTAGAAGTTACCTCCCTCTGCAAAGCCTTCCCTGGCAAAACAAATGTCTTCTTTTCTTTTTTTTTTGAGATCAAGTTCAATCTGTCACCCAGGCTGGATAGAGGGCAGTGATGTGATCCCAGCTCACTCCAATATCCGCATCCTGGGTTCAAGTGATTCTCCTGCCTCAGCCTCCCAAGTAGCTGGGATTACAGGTGCACGCCACCACACCTGGCTAATTTTTTGTGTTTTAGTAGAGACAGGGTTTCACCATATTGCCCAGGATGCCCTGGAACTCCTGAGCCTTAAGGGTAATCTGGTCACACCAAATCCAGAAAGTTAGCCCGCAACATTAGCATTAGTTGTAAGGTTAGTTACTAACGGACCCACTATAGTCTCCTTGGCTGACCACACTGTACTATACCCACAAAAAGTACTCCGTAAATGAATGAGTATGAAATATTTTGTTAAGTCACTGACTGAAAAAGTCAACCCCTTTCGTCTTTGAGTTTCTTAAGGGAACAAATAGTATCCCACTCATTGTTGCATCCCTAACAGGCAAATCTAAGATGCTCAATACATGTCTGCTAACACAAACCATCAGAGCTCCTCACAAAAATGTTTCCATTGAGCTGTGATTTAACTAACACCATCCTTTTCTGTGGGCTAAGAAATGCCTACTTGGACAGGGGTTTAGTATCATTCAGGGAGACTGAATTTCAATATGTGTATTTCTTATTTGTTTGAAATGTTTCTTTTTGTACAATCAGCATGCCTTACTTTTACAATCTGGTATTTCCCTTTAGTGGGGAGGATGAAGAAGAATGGAAGGGAAGATTGCCAATGTTAATACTCTTTGATGATAATATAGGATTAGAATCCAAACATAAATTACTCCTAAATTCATAAAGAAAAAAAAATTCTCTTTCTTCAAACTTCTATACTTCTTTATTTGACAATAAGAATTATATAAACCAGTATCTTGTTCTTTCCGCCTTAGCTTCCAGGATGTTTAGAACTAAATTATTCATTCTAGATATAGGATTTATCTGATCTTTTATCTTAATTATTTTTGACGCTTTGAAAAAAGATTAACCTATTAAACATATTTTAACAAAATAAGCAATGTAAAATCATTTTTTTGATCCAGTCATAGTATAACCAACATCAATAACAGCTGAAATTAAGCAGTCACTTTCTGCAGCATCAAAACTACAGTAAAGGGAGACTCTAAACCTACTCTGGTTCAGAAGCTGCCTAAAAAATAAATAAATAAAACGTTTTTAAAACTGCAGTAAAGCCTTGAAAAATATACATCTCCCAAATTTTGGCAAAATCAGCCCCCTTTTTCCTAAATTATTTCAATACATTTTAATACGCTTCAATTAATTTTTATATCACTGCATATTTATATATCTTTAAAGGTTTTCTTGGTCAGGCGTGGTGGCTCATACCTGTAATCGCAGCATTTTGGGAGGCCGAGATAGGCAGATCATCTGAGATCAGACGTTCAACACCAGCCTGGCCAACATAGTAAAACCCCATCTCTACTGAAAATACAAAAATTAGCTGGGCGTGGTGGCAGGTGCCTATAATCCCAACTACTCGGGAGACTGAGGCAGGAGAATCACTTGAACAGGAGGCTGAGGCTGCAGTGAGCCAATATCACACCATTGCACTCCAGCCTGAGTGACAGAGCGAGACTTCTGAGACAGAGTCTGGCCCTGACAAGGGCCAAAAAAAAAAGTTTTGTTTATTTATTTATTTATTTTTCTGATGGAGTTTTGCTCTGTCACTCAGGCTGGAGTACAATGGTGCAATCTTAGCTCAATGCAGCCTTAACCTCCTGAGTTCCAGCAATTCTCCTGCCTCAGCCTCTCAAGCAGTTGGGATTACAGACGCATGCCACCACACTCAACTAACTTTTGTATTTTTAGTAGAGACGGGGTTTCACCATGTTGGCCAGGCTGGTGTCGAACTCCTGACCTCAGGTGGTCCGCCCACCTCGGCCTCCCAAAGTTCTGGGATTACAGGCATGAGCCACCATGCCCAGCCAGAAGTTTTATTTTATCAAGCGTTAGACTGCCCACATTAACACACAAAACCCCAGATCTTCATTATTTTCCTCCCACTAACCTTATGGGTACCTTAATTTTGTCCTGAAATAAAAGGCCTATTTAAATTGAGGAACAATTCTGTGTAACTATCAAAGCAGTAACTTCTCAAAATAAAAATTTGCTTTTCTACTTGGAGATGTCTTAGAAATTGTACTACAAAAAGCAACAACCAAAAAACTGAAGATTAGCTTCTGAAACAAATCTTCGTAAGAAAAAAAAGTAATGCCAGTCACAAAGAAAGAACACTTATAGGTATCTGCCACATGCCCTACATAGAGAGACGTGCTCCTAGGAAGCTGAAACCTATTTTTCTACTGCCATAGTTTAAAAGCTGGGGGGTGCGGAGTGGGAGACGAAGGAGGGTGATAGATTTATATTTTCAGAGCTCTTCAAATAGTGGGCAATGTTGACATGAAGTTGCAAGTGTAAATATTTGTTCCCTGCTTGATTTATAAATTTCATGATGATAAAATTCTGTATATAGAGCCACTAATTAAAAAGGAATCTATTTGCCTTGTAGGATGCTTGAGGTTGTATGTTTATTCAAGATGAATAAAGTGGTGCATACTAGAAAGGAACAGGAATTAGAATTTTGAACTTCATTGGTTTAACAAGTTCCTCCTGGGAATGAAAAGAGATCTCATTTGTCAAATCTAAGAAGGCTTTTCAGATGATAATTTGTGTGAAGATGCAGCAGAACATACAGTAAAAATTATCTCCCCTAACCTTGAAAGGAAAGAAGGATGATATGTGATCAAGAAATAGCAAATTAAATGTTTGAGAAATAAGAAGACAGGCCGGGCACAGTGGCTCACGCCTGTAATCCCAGCACTCTGAGAGGCTGAAGTGGGCAGATGACCTGAGGTCAGGAGTTCGAGACAAGCCTGGCCATGTGAAACCCCGTCTCTACTAAAAATATAAAAATTAGCTGGGCATGGTGGCATGCATCTGTAACCCTAGCTGCTTGGGAGGCTGAGGCAGGAGAATCATGTGAACAGGAGGTGGATGTTGCCATGAGCCAAGATCCTACCACTGCACTCCAGCCTGGGCGACAGAGCAAGACTCTATCTCGAGGGGAAAAAGAAAAGAAAATAACGAAAGGGGAAAAAAAGGAAGACAATTCTCCATTACTTTGGTTTCAGGGTCACTTAACATTACCGTAACGGTAATCTAGTAATGAGGTCCCCTCACTATTCAAGACTGCTTTAATGTGCTACACATGAGAATTAGCTAAACAAAACTGATTACTACATTACAATATAGACGACAGCCAGAACTACCATTATTTACTTACATACTAAAGTGGAATCTAGACCTTAAGCCTGAATTGATTTCTTAGAATAGCCACCACCACCACAAACAAGATGTTATTTTGCACTAGGAATGTTTAAAGCACTCTTTAGTTAATAAACAATTAACTAATTTAATTTATCCAACATTTTGTTCTGTGAAATAACTATTATCCTCAACTTATCAAATAAAAAATATTTTTAAACATATATCTCAAACCCATAGAATATGTAACAACAACAGTAAACCCTAATGTAAACTATGGGCTTTGGGTGATAAGGCTGTGCAATTACAATGTGTCATGAGATGTAACAAACCATTCTGGTGGGGGATGTTGATGATGGGGAAAGTTGTGCAGGTGTAGGGGTAGGAAGTACATGGGAAATCTCTGCCGCTTCCACTCAATTTTGCTGTAAACCTAAAATTGCTCTTCAAAAAAAAAGTAAAGTCTATTTTTAAATACACACAAAACATGTTATCTCAAACAGAGAAGTAACTTACTTCTCTAACCCTGCACACAGCAAGCACTCAATATTTGCTAATGGCAAGACTGGAAGTAAAGGATGACTATGAAATCAACTAAGAAAGGCCAGGCGTGGTGGCTCACATTTGTAATCCCAGCACTTTTGGAAGCTGAGGCAGGTGGATCACTTGAGGTCAGGAATTCGAAATCAGCCTGGCCAACATGGTGAAATCCTGTCTCTACTAAAAATATAAAAAATTAGCTGGGCGTGGTGGCACACGCCTGTAATCTCGGCTACTCAGAAGGCTGAGGCAGGAGAACTGCTTGAACCGGGAAGCAGAGGTTGCAGTGAGCCAAGATTGCGCCACTGCACTCCAGCCTGGGTGACAGAGCAAGACTCTGTCTTGGAAGAAAGAAAGAAAGAAAAGAAAGGAAAGAAAGAAAGAAAGAAAAGAAACCAACTAAGAAAACACTGACTTACAGCCCATCAATCACTGAAGAAATAAACAACATATGACAACCTACAGTAACCGCCCAAGTGAATTTGTCTTTCACTTTCTTATTCCCATGGGGACTTACAGGACCTCTGTGATAACATAAGTTCCTTCTACAATGATCTTGTATATGGCTTTCCAATTTTTCATGATAACTTAAGAAATACGTTCACATCATGACCTAGTATATACATATGTGCATATTAAACTAAAACAGAAGTTTCATGAAACATTACTTACCCTTTTACACAAGGCATGCTGTATTTTTATTCTGTTTCTCTTTTTTTCTCTTTAAGGCTGATAGGAACTCATTATGTTAATTTCACAATCAATTAATGAAAGACAATTCAATGTGAAGAACATTGATTTCATGCCCATATTTTGGTTTTCTGGGTAGAGTAAAATTTCTGCCTGCACCTGATAACTCCGAATGAGTCATTTCAACACCCTGAGTCTTACCTGATCTGTGAAATAAATACCTGTATTAACTACTCAGAGAGTAGCTGCATTGAGGAAAAGAGAGAGGAAATAAAAACACCTAGGGGAGAAGATTCTATTGGAATTCAGTCTGCAACCATCAGGGTGCACCAAGTGCGGAACATCTACCTCCCTCTCTCTCCCCTAAAATCTCATCCAATCCATGAGCAAGTTCTGTTAAATATGGATGTTCGGTTTGTTTGGCTTTTTTTTTTTCTTCTGTTTTTGAGATGGAATTTCGCTTGTTGCCCAGGCTGGAGTGCAATGGCACAATCCTGGCTCACTGCAACCTCCACCTCCTAGGTTCAAGCGATTCTCTTGCCTCAGCCTCCCGGGTAGCTGGGATTACAGGCATGCACAATCATGCCTAGCTAATTTTGTATTTTTAGTAGAGACGGGGTTTCTCCATGTTGATCATGCTGGTCTCCAACTTCCAACCTCAGGTGATCTGCCTGCCTCGGCCTCCCAAAGTGCTGGGATTACAGGTATGAGCCACCACACCCAGCCAAACATGTTCTTCAAAACACATTTCAGATCTGTCCTCATCTCTCCATCCCCACTGTCAAAACCCCAGTCTATGCCTCCATCCTCACAAAGGCCTCCTCTCCTCTATTCTTGCTCCTATATAGCACCCCCCACCACACAGCAGCTTTAGTGACCTTTAAAAAGTTTTATTTTGCTTTACTATTTTTTTTGCTGCCACTCAAGCTAAAGTGCAGTAGCACAAGCATAGCTCACTGCAGCCTCATATTCCTGGGCTCAAGCAATCCTCCCATCTCAGCCTCCTAAGCAACTGGAACCACACACACATGCCATTACATCTGGCTTTTTCTTTTTCCATTTTTTGTAGAGATGGGATTTCTCTGTGTTGCCCAATTCTGGCCTCAAGCGATCTTCCCACCTCAGCCTCCCAAAGCACTGAAATTACAGGCATGAGTCACCACACCTGGGTAGAAAAATTTTGTTTTGAAAAAATTTCAAACCTTTAGAAAAGTTGCAGGAATAATACAAAAACACCTATATGCCCCTTAAAAATGGCCACTTTTGCTTTATCCCTCTTTTGTGAATCATTTGAGAATAAGTTGTAAAGACCATGATCATTCAACCCCACCTTAAGAACAAGATCATTTTCTGCATTCCCGTGATGTATTATCACACTCAGGACATTTAACATTGATACAAGAGTATCATCTAATAGTCCATATTCCAAATTTGCCAATTTCCCCAATTCTGTACTTTATAGTAACTTTTTTTTCTCCAACCCAGGACCATTTAGTTTTCATGTCTCTCAGTGACTTCAAAACACAAATCAGGACAGGTGCAATGGCTCACGCCTGTAACCCCAACACTTTGAAAGACCAAAGTGGGAGGATCACTTAAACTCAGGAGTTCAGGACCAGCCTGGGCAACATAGCAGAACCCTGTCTCTACAAAAAAAATTGCTTTTAATTTTTTTAATTAGCCAGGAGTGGTGGTGCACAACTGCAGTCCCAGCTACTCATGAGCCTGAGGTGGGAGGATCATTTGAGCTCAGGAGTTCAAAATCAGCCTGGGCAACACAGTGAGACCCTGTCACTACAGAAAAACTTCAAAAACTTGCCAGGCATGGTGGTATGGAACTGTAGTCACACCTACTTGGGAAGCAGAGGTTGCAGTGAGCTGAGATCGTGTCGCGGCACTCCAGCCTAGGTGAAAGAGCAAGACTTTGTCTAAAAAAAAAAAACTTACAGAATCTCAGGGTTGAAAGAAAGCTTTAGGCCATGTAACTTAGTCCATGCTACTGTAGAATCCTCACACGCTGTCGTGCAACCTCTGCACCAGCTGCTGCAAGGATGGGAGCTCATGTGCCCAGAAGCCACTTCTGTTGTCTTCAGGTTCTGTGAGAATGTAATACTTGCATATTTTGAGCTGCTGTCTGTCTGTCTGGGTTCAAACAGAACTGAGAAGCGTGAGAAGGGAATTACTGAGTATCTAGTCTGTGCCAGATACAATGCTGGTTAGGTTATTGATAGTACAGGATAATTTATTGTTGCTCTCATGTGTGCCATAATTTACTTCCATCTCACACCTATCCAGCAGCCTATTTTCCTTTGATTTTTGAAGGACCTGCTGCTCACTGTCTGCGTTGAAGCATCCTGTCCTCTCAGGTGGGCTGAAGAGTAAGCCATTATCCTTATTAAGCACATGAGGAAACTGAGGTCTAGAGAGAGTCAGGGTCCCACACACGGGAGTCACACCCTGTTTTCTGACTCCAGCTCCAGGCTTTTTTGTATAATGCTCTGAGTATTCCTGTTTGAGCTGAGGACGTCTGTGTTTCTAGCACCTGAAACGTCCTTGTTTTAGCATGCTAAATCCTATTGTTCTTACTCATCTTGGTACCCTTCACAGTGCTCCCCTTAGAGCGAGTGTTGCAGCTTATTTTAAAATTTTTTTGTAGAGCCAGAGTCTCTCTACATTACCCAGCTTGTTTCAAACTCCTGGGCTCAAGCAATCCTCCTGTCTTGGCCTCCCTAAGTGCTGGGATTACAGGCATGAGCCACCATGTCCAGCTTGTAATTATTTTTTAAATGGAATCAAACATGTCTCAAGTACTCATAACCATATGGGGGGCCAGGTGTGGTGACTTACGCCTGTAATCCCAACACTTTGGGAAGTTGAAGCAAGTAGATCACTTGAGGTCAGGAGTTCAAGACCAGTCTGGCCAACATGGTGAAACCCCATCTCTACTAAAAATACAAAAATCAGCTGGGTGTGGTGGTGTGTGCCTATAATCCCAGCTACTTGGGAAGTTGAGGCAGAAGAATCACTTGAACCCAGAAGGCGGGGCTTGCAGTGAGCCAAGATGGCACCATTGCACTCCAGCCTGGGCAAGAAGAGTAAGACTTGTTATCAAAAGAAAAAGAAAAAAAAAAAAAAAGGCCGGGCATGGTGGCTCATACCTGCAATCCCAGCACTTTGGGAGGCTGAGGCGGGCATATCACATGAGGTCAGGAGTTTGAGACCAGCCTGGACAACATGGTAAAACCCTGTCTCTACTAAAAATACAAAAAAAAATTGGCCAGGTGGAGTGGTGGACACCTGTAATCCCAGCTATTCAGGAGGCTGAGGCAGGAGAATTGCTTGAACCCGGAAGGCAGAGGTTGCAGTGAGCCGAAATCATGCCACTAAACTCCAGCCTGGGCAACAAAGAGAGACTCTGTCTCAGGAAGAAAAAAAAAAAAAAAAAAAAACTAAATGGGTAAAACTAAGTTTAAGATGTAGTTTCTGTCTCCAAGCATACAACCAGCTTAGAAGGTCAAGGCCCACAGAATTGAAGCATTGCAAATAGTGCCAATGAGCAAGACAGACAATGAAGAATAAAACGCTACAGTATTTCAGAGGGGGAGAAATTACTAGAGGCTGGAAGATGCTCAAGTAAGCAAAAAGTTTTGCTAGGCCATGAAGTTTTGCTAGGACTTGAAGGTCATGTAGCATATGGCTACCTGAGGAGCAAATCCTCAGCTAAGTAACATCAGTGGTGGTTTTCTTTCTGTGCTATGGAGCCCGCTGGACATACACAGCTATGTACTGACATCTCCAGGACAGGAGGTATGTCTCATTGTTGGTTTACCATTCAGCACAGGCTGTAGAGCATGTGGTGACCTGGCAAACATTTCTGCCACACAGTGCAAGATGACATGAGGTTGCATGAGGGATGGAAGAGGGACTGTGGAAGAGCCCTGTGGGGCTGGTGGAGAGGGATGTGTCTACAGGAGGAAGAAAAATGTACCCAGAGCAGTGCAGACACAGAACAGCACAAACCGAAGTAAAGAAGGGTGCCAGTGGGTGCCTATCTAATTCCAGTTTCCATTTGTTCTCCAAGAGCAAAGGCCAATCTTCTATCTCTCAGTTCAAAACAACTCGTTTTTTAAATGTCAAAGATTTCTTTATGACTTTTGTTTTTACATATATCCCATGGAATACAAAGCAGCTATAAAAAGGAACAAGATCATGTCCTTTGCAGGGACATGGATGGAGTTGGAAGCCATTATTCTCAGCAAACTAACGCAGGAACAAAAAACCAAACACTGCATGTTCTCACTGAATAAGTGGGAGCTGATCGATGAGAATGCAAGGATACATGGGGGAAACAACACACAATGGGCACCTGTGGGGGACAGGGAGAGGGAGGGCAACAGGAAGAATAGCTAATGGATGCTGGACTTAAAACCTGGGTGATGGGATAATCTGTGCAATAAACCACCATGACACACATTTAGCTATGTAACAAAGCTGCACATCCTGCACATGTACCCCTGAACTTAAAATAATAGTTAAGAAAAGACTTCTTTTTATTTGACACTCTCCATGTTTTTCCATCTGCATACGTCCAACATAAGATTTTCTAACACCAGGCAATTAATTGGCTTTCTTACATACCTGGTGTATGTAAAACCAATCAAAACCTGATTTTATTTTAGACTCAGACATTGATGAATCATAAGCATTTATTTTACTCTCCAAACATTTGTGTTATTTGTTTCATGAGCTCACCAAAGTGTTTCACAGAAGAGAAACAGCTATGAAAATAAAAATCTCTTTCAATAGACAATTTATAATTAAACAAGCAAAATGAAAATGAAAAGATCAATCGGATCTATTTGAAATTAGTCAGTATGTGACTGGGAGACTTGTTGGTCATCATTATATAAAGACATCCTATAACTCAATCAAGACAGTTGAAGGTGAAAATAAATAAATAAATAAAGACATCCTTGTTGCTGCTCACCCTAGATCAAGATGTGGAGCAGCCCAAGTAAGAAGTTCCTCAACTCTAAAGTGCAAAGAAAGGTCTGCCATCTTGATAATCTGCCCTTGGGCCTTTCAATGTAGGTCCCATGGTCTCATGTTTGGTTTTGGGTGAGTTTTTTGTTTTCTGTATTTCCAGACAGGATCTTGTTCTGTCTCCCAGGCTGGAATGCAGTGGTAGGATCATGGCTCGCTGCAGACTCAACAGACTCAATCTCCCAGGCTCAAGCGATCGATCCTCCTGCCTCAGCCCCGCAAGTCACTGAGACTACAGGTGAATGCCACCGCACCTCGCTAATTTTTGTATTTTTGCAGAGGTAGGGTATTGCTATACTGCCCAAGCTGGTCTCAAACTCCCGGACTCAGCTCATCCTCCTGTCTTGGCCACCCAAATTGCTGTGATTACAGGCATGAGCCACCGCACCCAGCCAGGTCTCATGTTTGAAATCTCTGTATGTTACCTGAGACACAGGATCAGAAAACATATGCCATGTGTCTCCTGATCACCACAGATACCCTTCAAAAACCCTCCAAGTTTGGTGAAAATCTGTCCAACTGTTTCTGACAGATGAGGTAACAGATAAACAGAAGCTTAATTTTAGTTAATAACATTAACTACTTGCATCCATACAGCAGAGGTGAGCAAAGAAATAAGGTCACTGTCTTTATGGAGCTTTTCCATTTAGAGGGGACAACTTAAGTTATAAAATAGCCAGACAAATATATAATTAACGACTATAATAATAAGAAAAAGCATATGGTACTTTGTTAGAATTATAAAGGGGACCTCATTGAGAATGGAAAATTCAAAGAGGTAGGAAAAGTCTTTTTGAAGAACAACATTTCAGGTTGGGCACAGTGGCTCACACCTGTAATCCTAGCACTTTGGGAGGCCGAAGTGGGCAGATTGCTTGAGGCCAGGAGTTTGAGACCAGCCTGGCCAACATGGTGAAACCCCATGTCTACCAAAATTACAAAAATTAGCCAGGCATGGCCAATCCCAGCTACTGGAGAGGCTGAGGCAGGGGAACCACTTGAACCCAGGAGGCAGAGGCTGCACTGAGCCAAGATCGCACCACTGCACTCCAGCCTGGGTGGGCGACAGAGATACACACACACACACACACACACACACACACACACAAAACAACATTTAAAGAAAACACGTGAAATAACACTATGTTTTTCAAAACACCAGAATGCATAGCTGTATATATGCTTTGATTATAGTTGTGTGAAAGGACATGGACATAGACAAATCTGGAAGGAAATACGCAAAAACAAAATAGTTGTGTTAAGATGGCAAGAGTCTAAACGGTGTTTCACCCTTCAAAGTTTTTCTTTAATGTTGTCACATTATTTTTACCACTAATAAGACAAGCATAGACACAGAATCCGAAGCCCTCACAGAGAACTTGGGCATTTTCAGCTTAATCTTAAGCTTCATTGTAAAACTGTGGTTCAAAACAAGGCTGATCTTCACTAAAACAGCAGCAGGGCAGAATGAAGCATGAGCCTAAGAGTCTGAGGGCTCTGGACTCCAAAAAGGCCCAGCCATTAATTATCTGTATGATACCAGACAAATGACTGAACGTCCACGGGAGGCTATTGTATCATCTCTAACATGGAGCTAACAAGACCTGCCTCATAAAGTTGTGGTGAGGACAAAATGAAAGAGCATATGTAAAGGGCGACACCCAGCACAAAATATGTGCTTAATAAATACTGGTAGACATTCTGATAGTTATTAGCATATAAATCCAAATGAAACAGTGAGCTCTGAACCAAAAGGCTCTAGGGCCCAACAGATGACTAAACTGGAGAAATTAAACAGTTCCTCATTAATCACTGTTCAATGATTTCTCTTTCACAACAAGCAAATCAACTAGTAGCTAAAGTCACTTTCTCTGAGGTTACCTATATTGCACCCTCAGTAAAACCTAAATGATCAGTTTAAGAAAAAAATCTCTGAGAAAAGAAATGATACAATTTCAGCAATTTACCAAATACAATTAAGAACCTCTTTATTAAAAATGAAGCCTCCCGAGTTTCTAGAAATTGAGATAGAATCCATATTAAAAAAAAAAAAATGGCAGATTTATTCCAGTTATTTGGGAAGCTGAAGCAGGAGGATTGCTTGAGCTGAGGAGTTCAAGATGAGCCTGGCCAAGAGAGGGACGCTGTCTCTTAAAAAATAACAAACAAAAAACTGATTTTAAAACAAATAACCCTACAACCCAAAAGTTACACAGCTAGTATTTGCCAAGATGATGTTATTAAGCATGGATGATAAAAAGCATGTTTTTTAGTTTCCAGATATTTATAAAAATAAACTTAAAAACTCTATCATGTATCTTCAAGCATAAGACTGTGCCATCAAATTAGAATGTTTCTGACACCAAATATTATGAAAGTGTATTTTCTTCAACTTAAAACACTAGGTTAAAAAATTCTCATTCGGCCATACCATAAAACTTTGCTTCAATCATTTAGTTAATTGAGCAAAAAGTAAAAACATTTTTGTTTATTCACTTCCATCAGAACAGAAAACAGTGTCAAAAGGGGAAGAAGGCTTTCAATATTGCTTTGTTGAATACCTGGATTAGAGTGACCACCCTTTAAGATAGTCTTTGTATACTTCAAAACCCAAACCAAGCTACATGGAGCAGCTGCTCACTGACCAACTGGTCTGCAGAATTCAATAACCGACAAAAGGTTACCTTAATTCAATAAGATAATCAGCATACATTCACCCACCATCCAGAGTCTAACCATCTGCAAGGCGGCAGAGCCAAATGCCTCTAAAACAACTGGCAGTGTGCAGACATGTCCTCGTGTCCCTCATGTCAATGAAATTTCTCTCTTAGCAACAGCTAAAAAGAAGCTGAACTTTCAGAAAATCTCAAGATATCATGATCCAACAACTTGTTAGTAAGTTATTTTGAGTGCCACTGAGATTTCCAGGCCAGATGGGTAATATGTTTTATTCAATTGAGTCTTGTACTGGGATAACAAAATGTGAGACAGACACGATCTGGATCCTTTCATTGTTCAAGAGGCAAAATGTCCTAGTGCCTTCCAAATAACAGCAGGAACAATGTAGCAAGAAAAAAAGAAAGAAAGAAAATATATATATAGCAAAAACCCACAACAAGAGCAACTTCAGAGTAAGAAATCAATAATAATTAATTTTTTAAAGATCTCAATTGGTTTTATTGTGCTTTGAGAGTCAGCCAACACTGCATACTGTAAAACAGAATAAGAATTCCCCAATAATAATTTAGACTGCAATATCTGACATCTGCCCTAAGCCAGGACACCACTCAGCTAACCATGCAGCTAGCTATAGTTATCAAGACTACCAAATAATAACAATGATGATAAACCAACATACAAGGTTTAAAAAAGACATAATGGGTACTATAAACAGAATTTCACATAGAAATTTACTTTCATTCTAACCTATTACACTGAAATCACCTGATACAGTATTTCCCAAAGTGTGAGATTCTATCACTACTGGTACTCAAGATGCCTTGAGGTGAGACTTGAGTTGTTATGAGGTGAGCTGAATCACACAGAATGAGAAAGTTGTTCCCTTTTCAATTTTCCTTCATACCTTCCCATTAAGTCAAGGAGAAAGTCTCAGTTTGTTGCTAATATGTGTTTAACGCCTCTTTAATGCTTGCTAATCTTATTTTGAGAAAGCAGGCCTCAGGCCCACAGCCTTGGCAGACAACAATATCCAGCTACATTTTAATAAAACTTTTAAAATAACTTTTACAGTTAACTTCTGTTTATGGCAAGGAATGCTTGTTTTCCACTTACAGTAATGATATAGACTCCTTTCTTTAGTAAATCTACTAAGATTTTTTTTAAAAAAGAGGCAATTTAATTTTAAATAAACAGTCTACTTACATTTATTTTTCCAACTTAACACTTTCAAAATATTTCAGCCCTACAATAAATTTGGAATAGCGTAATGAACACTAGTATGCCCTTCACCTAGAATGAACAATTGGTCCTATCTTTTGCCTCATATCTTTATCTGTATCTATCTATATTCACACAAATATTTATACATACATATTTTGGGTATGGTTTTTGCTGAACCATTTGAAAGTAAGCTGCAAACATCAGGACATTTCACCATTAAATACTTCAGAGGGCATCTCCCCACTCATAAAGACATCCTAGATAATCGAAATGCCATTATCATACTGAAGAGCAGTAACATTAATGCCATTAACTTCCCTTAATATGTAATCCAAATTCAAATGTATCCAATTATCCCCCCAAATAATAGATATATATTTTTTGAGATAGAGTCTTGTTCTGTCACCCAGGCTGGAGTGCAGTGGCATGATCTCGGCTCACTGCAACTGCTGTCTCCTGGATTCAAGCGAGTCTTCTGCTTCAGCCTCCCGAGTAGCTGAGACTATACGCGCCCACCACCACGCCTGGCTAATTTTTTTAATTTTTTAGTAGAGATGGGGTTTCACCATATTGGCCAGGCTGGTCTTGAACTCCTGATCTCGTGATCCACCCGGCTTGGCCTCTCAAAGTGCTGGGATTACAGGTGTGAGCCCACACCTGGCCCCAAATAAATAATTTTTTAATACAGTCATCTCTTGGTATACATGAGGGATGAGTTCCAGGACTGCAGACTATAACAAAATTCACACATACTCAAGTCCTGCAGCTGGCTCTGAAGAACCCATCTAGATAAAAAAAAATCAGCGCTCTGTATATGTGCGTTTTGCATCCATAAATACCATATTTTCCATTTATATTTGATTGAAAAAAATCTGCACATAAGTTGATCAGTGCACTGCAAACCCATGTTGTTGAAGGGTCAACTGTACTGTCTTCCATGCAAGGCATTTGATTGGTATGCCTCTTTAGTGAGGTAATGTGAAAGCAAGTACTAAGAAAATAATACAGGGACTGGGTGCAGTGGCTCATGCCTGTAATCCCAGCAATTTGGGAGGCCAAGGCATGAGGATCACTTGAAGTCAGGTGTTCAAGACCAGTCTGGGCACCATGTGAAACCCCCTCTCTCCCAAAAATTACAAAAATTAGCCAGGTATGGTAGCGCATGCCTGTAATCTTAGCTACGTGGGAGGCTGAGACAGAAGAATCACTTAAGCCTGGGAGGTGGAGATTTCAGCTGAGATTGCACAACTGCACTCCAGCCTGGGTGACAGAGTGAGACTCCATCTCAAAAAAATAATAATGATTAAATAATTAATACAGCCAGCATATAAAACTGGTAAAAAATTGTGATTGAGGCACACTTTGGTTTGGGAAACTCTGAGTTTTTGGCTTGAAGGAAGCAGAGAAAAAGCAATCCAAATAACCAATTCAAAAAAGAAAGGAAAACTCTACTATTAAACTAAACTCATATTTATAGCATACAAAGCTATGAAGAAAAACATTAAGACTCTCCTTCTCTTCTGTAGGAACTTGAAAAAGGACTGAGCAAATCAAAAGATCATTGTCAAACTATACAGTAGTATGCCAAAATGCTCTTTTAAAAATTCCATAGCTGATACATGTTCAAAATAACTAGCTCATTTTTGTTATTGAATAGGCACTATATTAGGCCAAGTAAACGCATCACCTCATCAAATTCTAATTAACAACCCTATGAAGAACATATAATCATTCCCATTTTACAGATAAGATAACTGAGACTCAGGGAGTTTGTGTAAGACTTTCTTTTCTTTCTGCTATTAGAACTTTTTCAAGAAGAATGTACTCATACATGGCTTATATATCTAAAAGAAGTTTAAAGAAAAAAAAATACCAAAAGTCTTATCCCAGTTTCTGTTACAAGAAATATAAAAACATATATATATTAGCTTATAAGTGCTTTAAAAAGCCTTGTAATAACATATACAAACCACTAACTGTGGTTGCCTTTGGAAATCTGTTTTCGGAGAAGAACATTCAGGGCCAATGAGGTACAACTTTTACTTTTTATATACAATTGGATCTCTGTATATGTGGATTCAACTAACCTTAGATTTAAAATACCTGGGGTAGCTGGGCGCAGGGTGGGGGTAGGGGACCCACGCCTATAATCCCAGCTACTCAGGAGGCTGAGCTGGGAGCCTCCCAACACTTGAATCCAGGAGGCAGAGGTTGCAGTGAGCAGAAATCACACCACTGCACACCAGCATGGGCAACAGAGCAAGACCCTGTCTCTAAATAAATAAATAAAACACCTGATGGGGGGAAAATGGATGGTTGCATCTTTACAGAACATATACAGGCTTTTTTGTACAGACTTTTAGATAGACTTGAGGTCAGGAGTTTGACACCAGTCTGGCCAACATGGTAAAACCCCATCTCTACCAAAAATACAAAAATTAGCCAGTCATGGTAATGGCTGTCTGCAATCCCGATATTAGGGAGGCTGAGGCAGGGAAATAGCTTGAACATGGGAGGCACAGGTTGCAGTGAGCCAAAATCAGCCATTGCACTCCAGCCTAGGTGACAGAGTGAGACTCCATTTCAAAAAAAAGAAAAGAAAAAAGAAGCTCACTCTTTTCCAACTATGTATGTCAGATTCAATACAGCAAGGATCTCTAACAAATGCACTTTTTCTCATTACAGCCAATATCTAATCAGTTAAAATAAATCCTTTTCTGAATTCTTGAATCCTCAGGTTCACAAGATGATCTTAAGCAGATGGTGGAACACAGGCTGACACATAGGCTGGTTGTGACCCTATAGACCACCAGAATTCAAGTGGAAAATGACTTAAGTGATACATATATTCCAGAAAGCCTTGGAAATGGGAATACCATACAATGGAAGTCACGTGCCTCTGCCTTCTCCCCTACATTCTGAAGCAAAGCTGGATAGCTCCATAGGTTAAAAAATGCTAAGTGGAAATAAAAGTTGGAAAATTAGTTGAATTAAAATTTTCAAAGAGGAGAATGAAGCTGAGTACTAGTAGACACCTAAATTTTTTTTTCTTTTTTTTTGAGACCGAGTCTTGCTCTGTAGCCCAGGCTGGAGTGCAGTAGTGTGATCTCGGCTCACCACAACCTCTGCCTTTGAGGTTCAAGCAATTCTCATGCCTCAGCTTTGTAAGTAGCTAGGATTACAGGCACATACCACCATACCTGGCCAATTTTTTTTTTTAAAATATTTTAATAGACACAAGGTTTCACCATGTTGGCCAGGCTGGTCTTAAACTCCTGACCTCAGGTGATCCGCCCGCCTCAGCCTCCCAAAGTGCTGGGATTACAGGCATAAGCCACAAATCCCAGCACCCCCCCCTCCTTTTTTTTTTTTGAAAGAGGGTCTTGCTCTGTTACCCAAGCTGGAGTGGAATGTGACGATCACAGCTCACTGCAGCCTTGACCTCCAGGGCTCAAGCAATCCTACTGTCTCAGCCTCTCAAGTAGCTGGGACTACAGGCACTCACCATAATGCCCAGCTTATTTTTTGTGTTTTTAGTATAGACAGGGTTTCACCATGTTAGCCAAGCTGGTCTCGAACTCCTGACCTCAGGTGATCCGCCTGCCTCAGCCTCCCAAAGTGCTGGGAATACAGGCATGAGCCACCGTGCCCAGTCACAATTTTTATTATTTTTTGTAGAGACGTGGTCTCCCTATGTTGCTTAGATTGGTCTTGAATGCCTGAGTTCAAGTGATCCTCCTGCCTCAGCTTCCCAGTGTTGAGATTATAGGCGTTAGCCACCATGCCCCAACTTAGATTTCTGACAGATATAATTATTAGGTGATTTATTTTAAAGGCATCATAAATTAGTAAGGAAAGTAAAAATGTGGCAGGGTGTGGCAGCTCACGCCTATAATCCCAGCACTTTGGGAGGCCGAGGCAGGTGGATCATCTGAGGTCAGGAGTTTGAGACCAGCCTGGCCAACATGATGAAACCCCATTTCTACTAAGAATACAAAAATTAGCCGGGTATGGTAGCATGCGACTGTAGTCCCAGCTACTCGGGAGGCTCAGGCAGAACTGCTTGAACTAGAGAGGCAGAGGTTGCAGTGAGCCAAGATCACACAATTGCACTACAGCCTGGGCAACAGAGCAAGACTCCATCTTGGAGGGAAAAAGAATGTTAATATATGATCCTGCAAAGATCTGTCAGCTATTTAAAAAAAAAAAAAAAGATCCTTACACCATTCACCAAAATAAAGACTGCAGTAATTTTAAGAATTAGGAAATCTCTCTGAGCTGGAGATGAGAAAAAAAATTCTAAACATAAAGAACAACACAAGAAAAAAAAAGAAAGTCATAAAAGTTGGCCGGGTACAATGGCTCACACCTGTAATCCCAGCAATTTGGGAGGCCAAGGCAGGCAGATCACTTGAAGCCAGGAATTCAACACCAGCATAGTCAACATGGTGAAACCCTGTCTCTACTAAAAATACAAAAATTAGCTGGGCATGGTGGCACAGGCCTGTAGTCCCAGCTACTTCGGAGGCTGAGGCAAGAGAATCACTTGAACTCAGGAGGTGGAGGTTGCAGAGGGCTGAGATCTTGCCACCGCACTCCAGCCTGGGTGATAGAGATCCAGTCTCAAAAAAAAAAAAAACAAAAAATGTTAATGGCTCAACTGTGAATCATATATTTTATAGTATATTATTATAACTCAGAAAAACATAAACACAGAAAATATACACTTACCTAAGTAAAAATGGTACATATTGAGATGCGAGGGGTAAAGAGAAAGAGAAAAGTGTATGTGTATGAGGGACATTTATCCTTATCTACCCTTGCAAGAAGTCAATAGATAATGTCTAAAATTTTAAAATAAGAAATGACAGCATAAGGATATTACAGACCTCTGACTTCCCTAAGAAGCCAGATTAACCGTGGTTGAAAGAGTTGAAGATGCTTATCTGCAGGGCATAGGAATAAAGATGGGGAAATAACCACAACACTGTTATTGAGCAATGGCCATTAATCATTTAAAAATTTCCAAGTCATTAATAATCAAAGAAATGCAAAGTAAACTCCTAAGGATCCATTCTTCCTTCAAAAGCTTTAGAAAAAGAATTCATAGTCATGTCCCAGTATTACCTTCTTTAATAAACTATTCTATGGGAAATAATTATCCACACATGTACAAATTTTTAGTAGCAGTATTATTTGTAATAGCAAAAGAATTAGGAACATCTTAAATGTTGAATGATAGAAACATAAATACTATGTAGCTATTTAGTCACGCTTCAAAGAATAATCAAGAATATGAGACAAGGCTCACAACGGATTTAAAATTTAGAAAGGAAGATACAAAATCATATAGCTCACACAGTCTTCTTTTTATTTAAACGTAGCATAAATATATAGAGAGAGGAAAAAAGACTGGAAGAAAATACACACTTTCAGCAATAGTTATCTTTATAGTCAAATCTGCATTGATAATGTATCATCTCCAAATCTTTCTGTTTTCCAAAGTCTGTACAAAGAGCATGTATTACTCCGAAAATAATAGACCCCTTTTCTGATTACTTAAGTAACAAACTCCGAAAATAACAGACCCCTTTTCTGATTACTTAAGTAACAAGAGGTAGGGTTGGAGGAAGCCACAAAGAGAAATTCATTCTAGCCATTCTAGGCCTATGTGACCAGAGCGAGAGGAGGTCTTCAGTAGAAAGTGAGGAGGACATCGGTTTACAGCTTTTCCTTCTCAAACAGGACGGCAGAATGGAGTGCCGGGGGCTGCTGTCCCTCCACAGCCTTGGATTCTGTTCAGCTGACCTTCTGTCAAGGGTCAGGACAAGCTCACCACTTTCATAAGTCAGGCAGCAACTATCCCTGTGTGGTTGGTGCTATTATCATCCCTATTAGACAGCTGAGGAAAACCTGGGATTTGAAACTAAGCATTCTGGCTCCAGAGTCACTTCCCCACAAGACTCCAAAATCTCTTTTAGCAGAAAGCAGAGCCCTGACCAATTAACATCTCTAGATTGCTTCCTCAACCACCTAAGTAGATCCTGCTTGTTCACCTATTAAAGAAGAAAGCCTCCAACAGTGATTCCCAACCTTCTGCTGTCTGCTGGCATCACAGGGAAACTTCAGAAAGTTCTAATGCCTGGCTCCCACTCCAATATTTTTATTTAAGCAGCATGGAGGTGTGATCTGAGCATCTAATTTTTAAAAGTTCCTCCAGGCCGGGCGCAGTGGCTCACGTCTGTAATCCCAGCACTTTGAGGCCAAGGCAGGTGGATCATGAGGTCAGGAGTTTGAGACCATCCTGGCCAACATGGTAAAATGCAGTCTCTACTAAAAAATACAAAAATTGGCTGGGCACAGTGGTGGGTGGCTGTAATCCCAGCTACGCCAGAGGCTGAGGCAGGAGAACCACTTGAAGCCAGGAGGCGGAGGTTGCAATGAGCCGAAATCAGCCCCTGTACTCTAGCCTGGGCGAAAGAGCAAGACTCCATCTCCAAAATAAATAATAAAAATAAAAGCTCCTACAGTAATTCTAATGTGCAGCAAAGTTTGGGAACCACCGGCCTAGGTCGAATGACCTGCTGAAGGAGAGGAGGGGCAAGAAGCTCCAGAAAAGTACTCTTTTTGCATGTAATTTCAGGGGTCTACAAACCCCAGAAAAAGGGCTCCTTGAATGTTAGCTTTAAAACCTTGAACCTAGTGATCTCAAAGATCTCCTGTAACTCTAAGGTTTTATACTACATTTAAAGAATTATACAAATATGACTAAATCAATACATAATAGAGACAAGAGGTAAATCTGATGATTTTTGGTTTTCTATTCTGAAGCACAAACTCCAAGTTTAATTAATTAATGAGGTTTCCCTTGGGATGTGTATTTAGAAGACATAAGGAAAGGAATCAGCAGTATAACCTTACATCAGCACTATCCAAACTGTTTAACCAAATGCAAAGATTTCTAGACAAGTGAATGGCTGCTATGAAGAGAAAGGGAGAGGAGAGAGGCCCATCACTGAATCATCTTGGGTTAAGCAAGGTAAATTTCAGAACTACTCAGGCGCTTTAATCTCAGAATATTATTGGCACCATTAATATCTTCCTTCTTCCTCAGAACATCATTTGGGAAAAGCTACTTTAATGATATCATACTATAAATTTTAACAATCTTCTCAGTGACTCCTATTATAAACACTAAAGAGGCACTTAAAGGCTCATGTTTATAATAATCTAATACGAAACTATTTTCTATACTGTCTCATTAAAAGATGTTTTTTTCATCAGGAAAATGAGGGGCAACGTAGTATAATGGTTACGTGTACAGAACAAGGAGCTTGGATGCCTGGGTTTGAATCCTGGCTCTACCACATCATGGCTAGGTAACCTCGGGCAAGTCTTTCACCTCACATGCCTCAGCTTCTTCCTTTGTATATGAAGAATGAATAGTCCTACCTTACAGACAAGTTATATATAAAGCACTTGAAGTAGTGCCTGCCTCATACTAAAGCATTTTATAAATGCTGGTTGTTACTATTCATTCTTAAAAGAAAACATCAATTGCTCTAAAAGTGAAGATCACTGTACTGGTTATTTGAAAAGGAGTAACAGCTGTATGTCTTAGCATGTTTCAAAGGATCTTTTACTTTTTCTTTTTTTTTTACTTTGAGGCAGAGTCTTGCTCTGTCACCCAGGCTAGAGTGCATTGGCGCGATCTTGGCTCACTGCACCTTCGACCTCTGGGGTTCAAGCAATTCTCCCGCCTCAGCCTCATGAGTAGTTGGGATTACAGGTGTACACCGCCACACTCGGGTAATTTTTGTATTTTCAGTAGAGATGGGGCTTTGCAATGTTACTCAGGCTGGTCTCAAAATCCTGGCCTCAAGTGATCCTCCTGCCTCGGCCTCCCAAAGTGCTGGGATTACAGGCATGAGCCTTCATGCCTAGTCTCAATTGATATTTTAATTACCATTTAAATATGTGGTAACTTTCATAAAATACCTAATACAGTATTTTATATATTACAAGAACTCACTAGGTACGTGTTGATTTCATCTGAAGAAATGAGAGGCAGAAGGTGATAAACTGACTATACTACCCTCTGCCTGTGCACCAGGATTGAAACATCAGCTCCAACACTTCCTGTGCACTCTTGGGCAAGTCACCTGTTTCTTCATCTGTAAAATTCAGTTAATAACAGTACTTATCTCTGAAAGTTCATGCAAAATTATTCCATATATATTAAACACTTAGAGCATTATCTGGTATACAATAAGCACTGTTTAATATTAATACCTTCTTGCATGTTTTCTGTACAGCCTTCAAATCTAATATTACCTGCTTATAATGCACACTTCACAAGGCACAAATACACATTTTAACTGTGTTTGTTGGCTTTTGCTGTGTCACATAATAAATGGGGAATCTAAATAGTCAGAGACACAAATCATGAATTTCAGGAAAGAAAAGGCACTTTCCACAAGACACACGTCAAAACAAAAAACAACCTAAAAAGTGGTGTTCTCAATGCTGGCTCTTTATTTAATTCTGCTATAAAAATTTTAGAAGCCAGAAAAATACATACAATTTATACCTGATCAATGTTCTCCAAACTGCCTGCAGGCTTGTGTTCATACACTAGCAAGATTTACTGCTAACCAACATGCCATACTAAATTAAAATCAAGATACTACACAATTTTCCAACAAAGGGGTGATTTTATAAGTTGGTATACATGCTCCGTGAGGATGTAATTGTTGGCATCTTGTTATATTTCTGTAGCTGGTGGAAAACGAGATAAGTTAGAAGGTTTACAGAGGGTCAGAGCTCATCAGATGAAAAAATCATCTTTTTTATCAGTTCCAGAAAACATATTTATTAAGCTAACTATACAGTTATTCTTTAACAATTGGAACAGTCAGAATTTCCAAAACATTCCAACTAACTGTAGCTACTGCAAAAGACTCTGCCGGGCACAGGGGCTCACATCTGTTATCCCAGCACTTTGGGGGACCAAGATGGGTGGATTGCTTGAGGCCAGGAGTTCAAGACCAGCCTGGTAAACACAGCAAAACCCTATCTCTACTAAAAAAATACAAAATTAGCTGGGTATGGTGGCGGGCACCTGTAATTCCAGTACTCAAGAGGCTGAGGCATGAGAATTGCTTGAACCTGGAAGGTGGAGGCTGCAGTGAGCCAAGATCGCATCACTGCACTCCAGCCTGGGCAACAGAGCAAGACTTTGTCTAAATAAATAAAATTCTTCAGATGTTACTTAGTCTTTAAAATATCATCAAAGAGGCAGGGCACAGTGGCTCACGCCTGTAATCCCAGCACTTTGGGAGGCCAAGGCGGGCAGATCACGAGGTCAGGAATTCCAGACCATCCTGGCCAACATGGCGAAACCCCATCTCTGCTAAAAAGCAAAAATTAGCCAGGAATGGTGGCTTACACCTGTAGTCTCAGTTACTCAGGAGGCTGAGGCAAGAGAATCACTTGAACCCAGGAGGCAGAGATTGCGGTGAGCTGGTATTGTGCCACTGCAGCACTCCAGCCTGGGCAACACAGCAAGACCCTGTCTCAAAAAAATATTCACACATCTCAACTTCTATTGTTAAAAACTCTGAAGCTATCTATTAGTGCCAAATCCATTCTTCAGTTCTTCAATTTGTAAGTAAAGGAACATGAAGTGGAGGGAACAGGTAGCCCCCATTCCTGCCTTCCTGGAAATGACTCAGGATGTACCATGAGACTTGAAACTCAGGCCTCTTGACCCCCAGCCTTCAGCTAGCACTACTCTCATAAATTGTGATTCATTCCTTTCTGGGTTTTTTTCCCTTTTTTTTTTCTAATTAAGAAGTAAGAGTCCTGCTCAGTCACTCAGGCTGGAGTGCAGTGCCACAACCATAGCTCACTGCAGCTTCAAACTCCTGGACTCAAGCAATCCTCTCACTTCAGCCTCCTAACAAGTAGTTAGGACTCCAGTGTGTGCCACCACACTTGGCTAATTTTTTAAAATTTTTTTCTAAAGATGGGATCTCACTATGTTGTTTGGGCTGATCTCAAACTCCTGGCCTCAAGTGATTCACCTGCGTTGGCCTCCCAAAGCACTGGGATTATAGATATCAGCCACCTGCACCTGGCCGTCATTCCTTTCTAAGCAGACTTGACCATGGTCCACCATAGCCCAAAAACCTTCAAGGATTTGCAAACCCCAATGCAAAATTTGATTTAGGTGACAATATTAAACCCTGTGTGGCAGGCAAAATAAAGGGCCCCAAAAAATGTCTACTTCCTTTTTTTTTTTGAGACAGAGTTTGACTCTTACTGCCCAGGCTGGAGTGCAATGGCGCGATCTCAGCTCACCACAACCTCCGCCTCCCAAGTTCAAGTGATTCTCCTGCTCAGTAGCCGGGATTACAGGCATGTACCACCACGCCCAGCTAATTTTTTGTATTTTTAATAGAGATGGGGTTTCTCCATGTTGGTCAGACTTGTCTCAAACTCCCCATCTCAAGTGATCCGCCCACCTTGGCCTCCTAAAGTGCTGGGATTACAGGCGTGAGCCACCATGTCTGGCCAAAATGTTTACTTCCTGATGTCCAGATCCTTAGATGGCAAAATAAACCTGCAGATATGATAAAGTTAAGGACTGTGAGATAAGCGCATTATCTGGATTATCCAAGTGGGCTCAATCTAATAATATGCATCCTTTAAAAGCCGAGAAGCTGTCCAGGCTGTCCTAAGAGGGAGAGGTGACTGTAGAAGAATGGTCAGAGATGCAACATTGCTGGCTTTGAAGATGGAGGAAGGGACCATGAGTCAAGGAATACAGACAGCCTCTAGAAGCTCAAAAAAGCAAGAAAACAGATTCTCTCCTAGAGCCTCCAGAAAATAACATTATTTTGCCTTCACCTTGATTTTAACCTAAGAGACCCATGTTGGACTTCTGACATACTGAACTGTAAGACAATAAATTTGTGTTGTGTTAAACCACTAAGTTGCTGTAATTTGTTACCGCAACAATAGAAAACTAATATACACTGGGTGAAAGGTTACTCACATGGTTTCAAAGTATCACTGCACAGATTACTTGTTAATTAACAAAAGGGAAAAGGTGCCTTTATAAACAAAGATCTAGCAGGCAACCTTAACCAACTGATAAAATAAGCACCACCAGTAATGAGACAACCTGAAATTATTTATCTCCTGGTATCTCACAAGAAGAAATACACAACATCCCTCACACAGTATGTTTTCTTTTTTTTTTTTCCTTTTTGAGACGGAGTCTCACTCTGTCTCTCAGGCTGGAGAGCAGTGGTACAACCTTGGCTCACTACAACCTCCACCTTCCAGATTCAAACGATCCTTCCACCTCAGCCTCCCAAGTAGCTGGGACTACAGGCATGCGCCATCATACCCCCTGATTTTTTTGTATTTTTTGTAGAGACAGGGTTTCACCATGTTGCCCTGGCTGGTCTCAAACTCCCGAGCTCAAGCAATCCACCCATCTTAGCCTCCCAAAGTGCTGGAATTATAGGTGTGAGCCACTACTTCCAGCCCCCCACACACTATTCTTGTCAAAAATGTTTACTCTGAATCTAATCATGCAGACACAGTCAGACAAATACTAATTGTGGGACATCCTACAAAACAGCTACCCTAGACTCTTCAAAAACGTCAACGTTTTCAGAAGCAAAAAGGAGGGAAAACTGTTCTCTATTAAATGAGACATGACAGCCAAATCCAATACACGATCCTTGGTTGGATCCTGAATCAAAAGTCAAAGGTTGGTCAGGCACAGTGGCTCATGCCTTTAATCCTAGCACTTCGGGAGGCCGAGGCACATGGATCACCTGAGGTCATGAGTTAAGACCAATCTGGCCAACATGGAGAAACCCCATCTCTACTAAAAAATACAAAAAAGTTAGCTGGGCATGGTGGCACACACCTGTAGTCCCAGCTACTCAGGAGGCTGAGGCAGGAGAATCACTTGAACCTGGGAGGTGGAGGTTGCAGCGAGCAGAGATCACACCACTGCACTCCAGCCTGGAGAACAGTGATACTCTGTCTCAAAAAAAGTCAGAAGTTAAGAGATTTTGGGGACATTTGGGGAAATATGGACTATCAGTTAACACTCATTCCACTGCTGAATTTTTTGCATAGCAGTGTCATAGTAGGCCAGGCGTGGTGGCTCACACCTGTAATCCCAGCACTTTGGGAAGCCGACGTGGGTGGATCATGAGGTCAGGAGTTCGAGACCAGCTTGGCCAACATGGTGAAACTCCATCTCCGCTAAAAATACAAAAATTAGCCTGTGTGATGGTGTGTGCCTATAGTCCCAGCTAATCGGGAGGCTGAGGCGGGAGAATCGCTTGAGGTTGCAGTGAGCTAAATTCACACCACTACACTCCAACCTGGGCAACAGCAAGACTCCATCTCAAAAAAAAAAAAAAAGTATTGTGGTATAGAGGAGAAAATTTTTGATATATTATTAAGTATTTGTGAGTGAAATATAATATTTGCCATTTATTTTCCAACAGTTCAGCCAAAAATTATGAATATGTAAATATGCTGCACATATATATATGTATGTACACCCATGTATAAAAACATATACATACAGGAAGAGAAATAATGTGGCAAAATGTTAAAACTGGTAAATCTATGTGAAAGAAATAGAATGTTTACTATTCTTTCAATATTTCTGAAATACTATAATTTTATAAATTATAAAGGATAAGAGAGAAATACCTTCCTAGTGTCCTCCATGCCTACCTTTCCCAGGCCTGCTCATACACTGCCAGGAGTCCACCTAGAACAGCTGATGTTCTTCAAAGAGCCAATACTCTTCTACCAGCAGATTCTGTTTGCTGCTGCTTTACTCATAACTCAAGGTTCAATAGCTAAAGCTGGGTTTTGTTATAAGACAGAAGTGTCGACAGGCCAGGCGCAGTGGCTCACACCTGTAATCCCAGCACTTTGGGAGGTCAGGAGTTCAAGACCAACTTGGCCAACATGGTGAAATCCTGTCTCTACTAAAGATACAAAAAATTAGCCAGGTGTGGTGGCGTGCAGCTGTAATCCCAGCTACCTGGGAGGCTGAGGCAGGAGAACTGCTTGAACCCAGGAGGCAGAGGTTGCAGTGAGCCGAAATCACACCGCTGCACTCCAGCCTGGGCAACAGGGTGAGGCTCTGTTTCAGAAAAAGGAAAAAAGAAGTGTCTACAATACTAATTTTAGAAACAAGTTGGTCAAATATCAAATGGGAGTCATCTTTTAATGGCCTTATTGCTAGATTTTAGTACATTCTTTTCTCTTCTTACTATTATTTCTCTTTCCCAATATAATATTACGATCTGTTTCTTAAACCTCACCATACCCATTTATGATTGGAGAGGGTGGCAAGCACTACGGAGAAACTCTGGACAAAAAGTACAGGTGGTCACATCAGAAACTACTACAGAAACAATCAAGCTCTGCCTCTGGCTCTCAGCCCATATCACTCTGAACACCCCAGGCAGCCCAGACCAAGGCTCACCTCCTTCCTGCAGGCCTCACTGCTCTCCATATGGCAGCTCACTGACATCAAAGAAGACGGAAGAAATTATCTAAATTCACCAGGCTAGTTCCACTCCTTCCCTTGAACTGTGGAAGAGTCACTGATATCTCAATTACCTCTCCTGCAATAGTACCTTCTTCCCTGCGTGCTGAGATTTTATAATGCTAAAAAGTGGGGTGAGGAGTATATACTGGACTAACAGATGGAAGATTAACAACAAAAGACCTCCCTGATGGTGGAAACAAAAGCTAAAATATTTCTATACCTATAATAGTAATACTGAGGAAGAAAAATTGAACTTGTAAGTAAAATGAAGTTGCTCTTCTGTAACGCCTCTCTAGCTACAGACAGGAAAAGGCCCAGCATGGTTTCTATGTATGCCTATGCTGTTTCTAATAGAAAGGACAAAATCAAGCCAAAACAAACATCTGTTAACCAGTTAAGTTTGTTAATGAAACCAAATTGCAGCTGGTTTATCAAAGATCAAAAGTGAGGCAAATTAGAGAAAGGATGTATGAACAAAGCTGGTTTCTAAAAAATGGTGGCTAAAGAATTCTAAACCCACTTGTCAAATTAACACAAATCCTTCCTGGATTTTGCTTAGATCACTGATTAGTATTTATTTTGTATCTTTGCAGAGATCAGCATCATAGTTTAAATCTAGTATCATTCATTCTAAAACTTGGTCTATATTGCTCATTTTGCAGATTTCTCAAAATATCACCTTTCATAAAACAAAACCAGAAAAAAAAATGTACACTCTACATAATATTACGCTAATTAAAAGATTCACTTACATAAGGAAAAAGAAATATGTAGTTTGCAACTCTTGGAGAATTCTCTGGTAAAGTGGTTCTGCCCCAAACAGAGGCATATGTACATTTAACATTTCACAACATGCACTGCCGCAACTCCTTCTCTTACATATACAATTTCCCATCACCACCTGAAGACCTAGAGAGATAAGCACACCCACTCACAAAAACATACTTCCCTCATGGCCTTGCTAACTCAAAATGTCACAAGCAAATTACATGACTGACGCATCTGCTAACTTTAATTTCGTGAGCTAATTGATGTTTATGTACTCAGGAACATTAATAGATTGGAGAGATGGAAGTACCTGAGAAGATTCAGGTTCACATTTTAAATGCCAGTGTGACTAGAGAACAGTTTCACCTAATCTACTACAGTTCAATGTGCAGGGCCAAGAAAAGGAAGTTTATAAACAAAACAAAAAGTCAAGAATTTTATAATTAAAATGCATTGCTACTGTCACGATAAAACAAAACAATGGGTCAGGCGCGGTGGCTCACGCCTGTAATCCCAACACTTTGGGAGGCCAAGGCGGGCGGATCACAAGGTCAGGAGTTTGAGACCAGCCTGGCCAATACGGTGAAACCCCATGTCTACTAAAAATACAAAAAAAATTAGCCAGGCATGGTGGCTCATGACTGTTATCCCAACTACTCAGGAGGCTGAGGCAGGAGAATTGCTTGAACCTGGGTGACGGCAGTTGCAGTGAGCGGAGATGGCACCACTGCACTCCAGCCTGGGCAACAAAGCAAGAAGCGAGACTGTCTTAAAAAAAAAAAAAAAAGGCATTTCTTATATATTAAAAATAACAGGCCAGACAGTGGTTCACGCCTATAACCCCAGTACTTTGGGAGGCCAAGATGTGTGGACTGCTTGAGCTCAGGAGTTCAAGACCTGGGCAACATGGCAAAACACCATCTCTACAAAAAATACAAAAATTAGCTGGGTGTAGTGGTGTATATCTGTAGTCCCAGCTACTTGGGGGTCTGAGGGGGGAGGATTGATCACTTGAGCCCAGGGAGGTTGAGGCTGCAATAAGCCATGATTACACCACTGCATTCCAGCCTGGGCGAGACAGAATAAGACTGTCTTGGAAAAAAAAAAAAAATTAGCCAGACACAGTAGTGTACACCTGTAGTCCCAATTACTCAGGAGGCTGAGGTGGGAGGATCAAAGATCACTTGAGCCCAGGAGGTCAAGGCTGCAGTGAGCCATGATCAAACCATTGTACACTAACCTGGGCAACATAGTGAGACCCTGTCTCAGAAAAAACAATAATAATAATAACATACAAAGATAAAACATATAAAAAGAATATAGACCTTCATTTCTGAGAAACATTAAAATGTACCGTTTGTTTAAAAATGTTTGAAGAGAAAGGATGAATAAAATCTTTGTCATTTAAGACAAAATCAAAATAAATCAGCAAATAGTACTTAACTGTTAAATAACTTCGAAGCTATAGAATATAGATTTCCTTAGCATTGAAAGTATCACAGATGTAGCTGGGAATACAAGAGTAACTCCTGAAAGCTGCTAATCATCCAGGACAGGATCATGTGTTGCAGTAAAGTATCACAAGTATCAAACATATCCAAGATCCAAAGAGTTAAAAGACTGTTTAACATTCATTTGAACAATCAAAAATCCTTTTGACATAATATTTCTACTTTACCTGAAGCCCATTTCATTAGAAGTCTAGACAAGTCCCATCTTGATAAAAGCTCAAAAGTGGAACACACTGTCATGCCTCAGAGTACGATAGAAAGACTCATTCACTCTTCATTTTATCTTTCCCTTGACCCAACTAACTAGTTTGAGACAATCCGTGTGCTCTCTCAACAATGTCTCAACAACTGGTACTACCTGCTCACAAAAGCAGTCCTCAGACACTGCTATTCTGAAGAACTTCTGAAGCTTAATTATAAGAAGAACATGAACTGCTTTTTATTTCCTTCCATGACCCTGGAACAGCAAGTATTTGATCCACCTAGTCTTTCACATTACAATAGGTTTCTGTCTGACTTTAGTGATTCCAAAACTGACTTTATCCATACCAATTCCAAAATGCAGGTGATTCTGAAGAATATATTTTAGTGTATATAGAGATTTATTCAATTTTCAGTTAAATATACATAATCAAGCGCTCTTTGAGAAAGATGACATCTGCAACACAAAGGACACCAATTCAAAGGAAAACTAAGAAGGTCAACAGAGAGGAGGACATTCAGGCTCTATAATTAGCAGATAAAAAATATACACATTTCTGCCAAGAAAGATCCAGAGTCGCCTGAGACTATGAACAATTCCCCTAGGGCTGAGAGACTTCTGGAAGCCTGCCACAGCAAAGAACAATATGAACTAATGAATGGTCCTTCATAAAGTACAGGCTATTGGAAAAGTCCCAGAACAGATGAGGAGGGTCTACTTTAGGGCAGGGATAAGGGGACTGGATAGAAAGAACAGAACGGAGAAAACAGAAAAAGGAAAATCTAAAAATAAAGTTATCTAATTCATGGCATCTATATAACACAAGAAACTGCTGTAGGATATAAATTTATCTTCTATTTACAGAAATATTTAATAACATTGCCAAAAACCCTAACAAAGTATCTCTCTAAAAGGGGCAGGAGAAATAGAATGAAAAACTGAACAAGCCAAGACCACACACGACAAGTGTCCTACATTTGTCTTTCAACCCCATTTCTGATCATCTGAACTCCTTTTAAAAATCATTTTATTTTTTTTCTTATTGCCGGTAATGATACTGATAGTATCACTGCTTTTGTAATTATGTTTGAAGGTTTTTGGAAGATTCTAATACAATTATTTCTCCAAGAGAAAAACATCCAAAGCCCTACTTGATACTGAAAGTGTCCCACCTTCCAAATATGATGCCAATGTTGGAATGAGAATTCCCACGTTATGTATTACACTGGAAATAGACCAAGATTTGACACTTAATAAATTTTATGGAACATTCTCACTAAAGTGAAATACCAAAGAATTTATTTTAAAATGGAACTAAACTGATTTTATAAAAATGCTAAAGCTCAAACGTTCAAATGGAATCTTAATGCTACAAAGTACACAGTGATAAAAGAAGTCTCTCTTAGAATATATGACTTTCTGGCCAGCCCGGACACGGTGGCTCACACCTGTAATACCAGCACTTTGGGAGGCAGAAGTGAGCGGATCACCTGAGGTCGGGAGTTCAAGACCAGCCTGTCCACCACGGAGAAATCCCACCTCTACCAAAAATACAAAGTTAGCCAGGTGTGGTGGCTGATGCCTGTAATCTCAGCTACTCGGGAGGCTGAAGTAGGAAAATCGCTTGAACCTGGGAGGCGGAGATCGTGCCATTGCACTCCAGCATGGGCAACAAGAACAAAACTCTGTCTCAGAAAAAAGAAAAAAAAAAAAAGAATATTTGACTTTCCAAAGTCCTCATAATCTGACCTAATTGAGCTTTACTACTTTTAATGAGAAACACTAATACTATCCTTTAGGAGCTCCCTCACCAAGTCAAAGATAAAGTTTTATCTTCTGTGGTTTAATTCATTTCCATATCACCTCACCGAAGAGAGCTTTCTTAAATAAATACAAAGAATTTATGCTAAGGAGACAGTGTGGTAATACCCAATTTGAATTCTAGACTATCAGAAGATGTGCAATTACATTTCAGAAGGAAGGAGCCCTTCTATTTTAACTTGCATTGTATTCCTCCTAGCAGTCATGCATCAGAATGATGATGATGTTAAATCTAATGAGACACAGACTTACTACTTTCTCTACTGCCTTTCCATATTGCTAATATTATAAATAGTATCTACTTTAAAATCTGTAATAAGCTTATTGCAACTACCAAATTTAAAATGCTGGATGGAAACCTATTTGTTCGGGCAAAACTGCTTCTAATCATTTGAAGAAACTGGAAGAGATACTTTTACTGTTAATAAAAAGCCACCACTGTCGACCAGTGTTACTGCCCCGTGGTAAAGAGCTCTGGAGTCAGACTGTCTCATCAGAATCTTGGCTTCACCACTCACTAGCTCTATCAGTGACCTTGGGCAAATCACTTAAGCTTTCAGCCTCATTTTTTCATCTGTAAAATAAGCGTAATAATCTACCTCCCTTGCAGTTATTGTGATGAATCAAAAAGATAATAAATGTAAAGTACTTGGAATAGCGCCAGCATTTAACAGTTACAAAATGTTAGTTATTATTTTTACTATTTTTATTTGGTTTTACATTTAATGTAACTGCTCAAAAAAGTAGCCAGAATAACAGTTTCTTTGAAAGTCATGGCTGGGTGCGGTGGCTCACGCCTGTAATCCCAGCACTTTGGGAGGCTGAGATAGGTGGGGATCACTTGAGGTCACGAGTTTGAGACTAGCCTGTCCAACATGGTGAAACCTCGTCTCTACTAAAAATACAAAAATTAACTGGGCATGGTGGTACACACCTGCAATCCCAGCTACGTGGGAGGTTGAGGTAGGAGAATCACTTGAACCAGGAGGCAGAGGTTGCAGTGAGCCAAGATCGCGCCACTGCACTCCAGCCTGGGCAACAAAGCGAGATTCCATCTCAAAAAAACAAAAGTCATTAGTTAGTCCAGGCATGTGGTGTGGTAGCTCACATCTGTAATCCTAGCACTGTGGGAGGCTAAGGTGGGCAGATCACTTGAGGCCAGGAGTTCGAGACCTAGCCTGGACAACATTAATGAAACTCATCTCTACTAAAAATAAAAAATTAGCCAGGTGGGGTGGCACATACCTGTAATCCCAGCTACTCTGAAGTCTGAGGCACAAGAATTGTTTAAACCTGGGAGGCTGAGGTTGCAGTGAGCCAAGATCATGCTACTGCACTCCAGCCTGGGGGACAGAGAGACACTCTGTCTCAAAAAGAAAAAAGGCATTAGTTGACTAAATTGTAATTGAGATCACTCCATTTCGGAACTGTTTTCATTTATATCATAAATTTCCTCCCACAATGCAATGTAAACTCTATGACTTCTAGAGCACATCAAGAACAATGGGCCCAGCGCGGTGGCTCACGCCTGTAATCCCAGCACCTTGGGAGGTGGAGGAAAGCGGATTACAAGGTCAGGAGATAGAGACCATCCTGGCTAACACAGTGAAACCCCGTCCCTACTAAAAATACAAAAAATTAGCCAGGCATGGTAGCCGGTGTCTGTAGTCCCAGCTAGACGAGAGCCTGAGGCAGGAGAATCGCTTGAACCCAGGAGGCGGAGGTTGAAATGAGCCATAATCCCGCCACTGCACTCAAACCTGGGTGATAAGAGAAAGAAACTACGTCTCAAAAAGAAAAAAAGAAAAAGAAAAAAAAAAGAGAAAAATGTGAATACACACATGACTTTACATTCCATTTCAGAGGATTTGTGGGATACCTACCCAAGCTTATTTGTGGATCCCAGGCTAAGAATTTCTATTATATTTACTTAGTCAGTTTACATGATTTTAAACAATTTGCCACTTTTAATCTCAAAGGGTAATATATTATGATGTAATTTTATCACATTTTTTAAGAAAAATTCTTTTTTTTTTTTTGAGACAGAGTTTCACTCTGTCCCCAGGCAGAAATCCAGTGGTGCGATCTCAGCTCACTGCAACCTCTGCCTTTGGGGTTCAAGTGATTCTCCTGCCTCAGCCTCCCAAGTAGTTGGGACTACAGGCAGGTGCCACCACGCCTGGCTAATTTTTTATATTTTTAGTAGAGACGGGGTTTCACCATGTTGACCAGGATGCTCTCAATCTCCTGACCTTGTGATCTACCTGCCTCGGCCTCCCAAAGTGCTGGGATTACAGGTGTGAACCACCGCACCCAGCCAAAAATGCTATTAAAGAATACAAACATGTTGCCAAATTTGTTTGAACTGATTTTTATTTATTTTCATTTTTTAAGAATCAAATGATAATAGAATTAGTCTCCAGTTGAACTGATTTTTATTTATTTTCATTTTTTAAGAATCAAATGATAATAGAATTAGCCTCCAAATTTCAACAAGTAAAAATTCTAGAAAACATTTCTCAGCTTTACTCATTATAGCATGATGCTAACTAGACAATTTAAAGATCAGCATCATAAAAAGAGCAGTAATAATTGCCTGCTAAGCAATAAATTACTCTGCTCTCAATCTTAGACACTTTCAGACATGAATTTTCCTTTAGACTAAAAATACTTCTGTACAGATGCTGCCTGAAAAAAATATGATAAGGTTAGCAAGAAATGATAAGCAAGGTTAAAGTAAAGGATCAGAAGGGACTGTGGAAAATTTGTACTGACTCCTCTATCACAAGTAAAATTATCCCTGAATCACAAAATTATTGAAACATACTATTAAATTGCCTAAAGCTGCCTGAATTAGTCCATATAGCTGATCATTATAAAACCTCAACATACCTTAAGGTAGTATACATATTTTAAAAAACAGAGATATCCAAATCCATCAAGAAATGGCTCTACAGTCAGCCCTTAAGCAATTTCTTCATAGTATAAGCTTTTATAAAAGATATTTAGTTAAGGCTGGATGCAGTGGCTCACGCCTGTAATCCCAGCACTTTGGGAGGCTGAGGCGGGTAGATCACAAGGTCAGAAAATCAAGACCATCCTGGCCAACAAGGTGAAACCCTGTCTCTATTAAAATACAAAAAATTAGCCGGGTGTGGTGACACATGCCTGTAGTCCCAGCTACTAGGGAGGCTGAGTCAGGAGAATCGCTTGAACCTGGGAGGTGGAGGTTGCAGTGAGCCGAGATCATGCCACTGCACTCCAGCCTGGCAACAGAACAAGACTCTGTCCCACCCCCAACCAAAAAAATTGTTTTAATTAAAAACAGAGGTGCCTGATTTGGCCACTTGAGACACATGAATTAGGATTTAAGTCACTTTTTGTATTTTCTTTTAACAAATGTTTTAAGAAGAAAATTTCATAAGTTTACTTCTCTCTTTATGGCCACATTCTCTCACAGAGAACTAAAGACTGGCTACACAAACACAACAACCACCTAAGGATCAAATAAATCCTTTTGATCCAGAAGACTAATGAAACAAAAATACAGTTAAGAAATAAGTGTTGGCCAGGCACAGTGGCTCATGGCTGTAATCCCAGCATCTTGGGATGCCAGGGTGGGAGGATGTCTTCAGCCCAGGAGTTGGAGACCAGCCTGGGCAACACGGTGAAACCTCATCTTTACAAAAAGTACAAAAATTACCCAGGCATGGTGGTACACACCTATAGTCCCAGCTACTTGGGAGGCTGAGGTGAGAGGATCACTTGAACCCAGGAGGTGGAGGTTGCAGTGAGCCAAGGTGGTGCCACTGCACTCCAGCCTTTTAGATCAGCCCACAGGCAGACTACCTGGTCTTATCCAATTTGTAGGACCAAGTGATTTGCCTTTCCATGGGCTGATTTAAAGCTCAAATGCTTTAGCTGGACCTCTACCAGCTAAAGCATTGAGGAAAACAGGTTCCATTTCAAGGGTTCATGGTATCCAAAGAAGGGGAGCATAACTTTTCCTAACACATGTGTTTCAATTGTTTCTAAACTGTACTTAGCCCAGGCAACATGGCAAAACCCCATCTCTACAAAAAATTTTAAAAATTAGCTGGGCATGGTGGCATACACCTATAGTCCCAGTTACTTGGGAGGATCACTTGATCCCAAAAGGTCAAGGCTGCAGTAAGCCATAAGATAAAACCACCTTTTATTTCTTCCTTTCTTTATCTTTGAGACAGGATCTCGCTCTGTCACCCAGGCTGGAGTACAATCAAGGCTCACTGCAGCCTCTACCTCCCATGCTCAAGTGATCCTCCCACCTCAGCCTCCTGAGTAGCTGGGACTACAGATGTGCATCACCAAACCCGGTTAATTTTTTGTAGAGACGGGGGTCTCACTATGTTGCCTAGGCTAGTCTTGAACTCCTGGGCTCAAGCAATCCTCCCACCCTGGCCTCCCAAGGTGCTGGGATTACATGCAGGATCCACCCCACCCAGCCAAAACCACGTTTTTCTATCAACGATTAATGTTTTATAACATGTATTAATAAAATTAACTGTTATCAATGTATTTGCTCACCCAAAAAACAGAGAACAAACCCCAAAACTGGACAGGAACTATAAATAACTTTCTGCTGCTCTACTTTGTTTTTAGTTTGGGAATTAAATACAGCAGCTTTGAAACAAAACAAAGAAAAATCCTACTCAACCAAAGACTTAAAGTGGTAGCAGTAATGTAAAGAGAATTCTGTCATATATTTGTAAATACTATAGAAATAACATAAGGCCCAAGAAATCAGAGTATTTTAAAAAGATACTGTATGAGACAAAACAAACATTCACCTACAACACAGAGAAGTGGACAATAAAAAAATGACTTTAAATTGAAACAAGGGATTTAGGTCACATATTAAAATAACTTTTAAATGCATAGATTATCACCATTAAAATAAGAAGTCTGGAGGCTGGGAGTGGTGGCTCATGCCTATAATCCAGCACTTTGGGAGGCTGAGGCAGATGGATCACAAGGTCAAGAGACCAAGATCATCTAGGCCAACATGGTGAAACCCTGACTCTACTAAAAATACAAAAATTAGCTGGGCATGGTGGTGCATGCCTGTAGTCTCAGCTACTCGGAAGGCCAAGGCAGGAGAACCACTTGAACCCGGAGGCAGAGGTCGCAATGAGCCAAGATTGCGTCACTGCACTCCAGCCTGGTGACAGAGCAAGACTCTGTCTCGGGAAAAAAAAAAAAAAAAAAAGAAGTCTGGCCAGGCCTGGTAGCTCACACCTGTAATCCCACCATTTTGGGAGGCCAAGGCGGGTGGATCAGTTGAGGTCAGGAGTTCCAGGCCAGCCTGGCCAAGATGGTAAAACCCTGTCTGTACTAAAAATACAGAAATTAGCCAGACGTGGTGGTGGGCGCCTATAATTCCAGCTACTTGGGAGGCAGGAGAATCGCTTGAAGCTGGAAGGTAGAGATTGCAGTGAGCCAAGATCACGCCATTGCGCTCCAGCCTGGGCGACAGAGCAAGACTCTGTCTCAAAAAAAAGAAGAAGATAAAAAGTCTGTAGAGTCTTCTTTGAAAAATAGTAATAAGGAGAAAAATATAGGATGGCCTTTCTTACATTTCCGAAATATATATGACCCTGCCTGGAGGAAAGAAGATTAATGTTATCCTTCCTGGTCCCTTCAGGCACCAACCAATTAGCAAAATTAGAGCGTAAAAACAAACCACATAATTGTTCCATTAAATTCTTGGTCAATCGATGAGGAAATCCTCAACACAATGCAATACAATATATACATTTTAAAATACAAAAGCCTGCTCTAAGTCAAAACATTCAATTTTATCTAACTTTGCTGGGAACTTTTGTCCACATAAAACTTAAGTGAAACTGTGAAAGACGAAGGACAGTAGGGAGAATGCACGAACATTGCTCCTTCGCTTACCTGGTCTTTCTCATGGGGTAGAAGGCTGACAGGTGGGAGCGAGGATGGGAAAGCACTGGGATACTGAGGCGCCCCTTTGCCATCTAAGCTCCCATAATTGACCCTGTACTGCGGTCCATCTTTCAGTAACCTCCCATTGTTCACAGCGCGTTTGGCTCCCAGTCGCAGGCGCTGCTGAAAGGCTGGGTTGTTGGTGGTGCTTGTGAGATCACTTTGACTTCTGAGATACTTCTCTATGTTCTTCAGGGAGGAGCCATTTGGCTCCTCAAGTCCTTCAATTGCTCTCCTTAAAAGTTTATTCCAATCCACATTGCGGAGATCATTACATGATCCTCTAGACCCCTTCGTTGACTTAGGAAAAGTGCCTGGTTTAACTGATGAAAAGCGCCCAGGGTTGTCTGGGTCCTTATAGGAGGCAAGGCCTTTGTTGGTGACTTTGAGAACTGAGCCATCCTGAACACTGAGTTCCAGCTGTTCAGAGACTGTCTTCTTATCCAACCCATGGGAAGTACTGACCGCATGGCAGATTCTCTCTTCAGAGGGCCTTTGCTTTTGCTTTTTAATTTTCTGTATAGCTTCAAGAATCCACTCTGTATAAAGTGGGTTTGCAAGTTTTACCATGGTTGACAAATGACTTCTTCAACACAAAAGTTACCCATAGAGGTTCTCTTTGTATTCAACAGAACTTGCACATTTGAAAGTCATTTACAATTCAACAAATGGACAGAGTATTCCAGACTGTATTAAGCAACATATTACAAACATCCATCCTTAAGAGATTCAAAAGCAGACAAACAGGCAATGTTGACGGTTGTCTTATTTTACCAACAGGAAAGACTGCATTCGGGTGAAGAACATCTTTAACTGGGAAATCAAGACCTTAAAGGATAAAAAGAGGGGAAAGCTTCTTAATAATGAAACTTACACAAATAAACTAAAAGATTCTTGAGCATTACTTTTTCAGACACAGAATGACCACAGAAGTAATGACAGGCAGGTATTACATAACACAGCCACAGTGACTATATTTTTCAACAAGAAATTGGGTCACAGTCTGAGAGAAATTGTTTTTAGAATTTTTTCACTTCTTATATGAAGTTATTTATGGGGCATAATCACATCTAAATTATACATTTAATTATCTTTATTGAAATTAACAAAATTACATAAAAGTGGTTCAAGGTATATGTCTGCCATAAACATAAAATACACATCAAAGAATAAGTCTGTGATACAAAAAATCTGATGAAAGTACATTAAACTCATTTCAAGAAATCTTAAACTTTTAAAAAAAGAGTAAATAATCCTGCTTTCAGCCAAGTATTGTATTTCCCAAGTTCACACATAAAAACACTTCCCATCTAGCTAGTTCTATAGAATCACATCCCCTATCCCTTTAACAAAGGGTCTATGACACCCTCTAACCCACAAGTTGGAAAACTGAAACTAATATAGTAACATAACCCTTCACCTTTAAGTAGTAGAACATTCTAGTTATCTTAATACCCAATTAGCTCATTAAACAGCTCAATACAAGAAAGGTATATACAAATCTGATTCCAGATGGACAGTGGTATTTGTTCTGGGAGATGCCTGGTATATACGAAAAACCACCCTAGATCTCCAATCTGGTATTAAGTACATCTACAAAGAGCCTATCAGGAAAAAGAGCCTTGGCCTGGGAAATGAGCCAAACCTGAGCTCTAATCTTGCTCTCCAATGATAACATCCACTTCTAAATTCTTTTTATAGTTTAAAGTGTACAGAGTGTGCTCATATGTAACTTGTCACTTAAACTCCAGGACAACTCTGTGGGTAAAATGAGGCTCAGGAGAAGACGGAATTCACACAAGGTAAGAATCAATAACAGATTTAAGACTCAAACACCATTAATTCTTTTGTTGTTGTTGTTGTTGTTGTTGTTGTTGTTGTTGAGACAGAGTCTTGCTCTGTCACCCAGGCTGGAATGCAGTGGTGCAATCTCAGCTCACTACAATCTCTGCCTTCTGGGTTCAAGTGATTCTCCTGCCTCAGTCTCCCAAGTAGCTGAGATTACAGGCATGTGCCACCACGCCCAGCTAATTTTTGTATTTTTAGTAGAGATGGAGTTTTGCCTTTTTGGCCAGGCTGGTCTCAAACTCCTGACCTCATGTGATCCTCCTGCCTCAGCCTCTCAAACTGCTAGAGTTATAGGTGTGAGCCACTGTGCCCAGCCAATTCTAAAATGCCACTAAGTCCATCACTGTTCTTACCTGAGCCACAACTGCCTGCTCTAGCTAGTTCTGCCTTTGCAAAAAGACCAACATGGGCCTGAACCCAAGCTCTACCACATGTCTAGTGGAAGACACCCTGGGTAAGTAACTTAAGCTTCAGTCACTTTACTTGTAGGTAATACTAGTATATCTCTTACAGGATTATTGAGAGGATTAAATGAACAAATTATCTAATATTCAATATATAGTAGTTACCACTTTCATCAAATGCAACGTCTACATACTTCAAACATTTTCTAATAAAATACAAAATTAAAGATATCTCTGGTTATGTATTTAGACAGAATATACCTAAAAGGAGAAAATAGTATCTTTCCTCAAAAACTTTAGCCAGATATACTGAAGAACATACTATTTGCTCTCAGAGATCCTGGAATGTTGCTGAAAAACAATTGGATCATTGAACTATACCTGTTCAAATGGTACAGTTTTAAATGCCAACACAAAATGCCACCTTGAAAGAGGCAGGTTAAACAAGATTGTTCCTTCTGTGATCAGTAAGCTGTAAATTCACTCTACTCATTTTCCCCTCAGATTCAGAAACTTGGGGCTAAAGAGACCATAGAGGTCATCCGGTCCAACCTCTAGTTATCCAACAAAAGATCCCTGCCCAATATCCCAAACAGATGGGCATTGAGTCTTCACATTTTTAAAATACTTCCAGTGATTGATAATTGGTCACTTTTTGAGGCAGCTCACCCCACTGTTGCACAGCTCTAGCTATATTTCTTGCTCAGCCAAGCAAAACTCTGACACCCCATAACTTCTACCCACTAGTCCTATTCCCTGGAACAATCCAAGACAATTCTTAGTATTTATTCAATGACAGACCTTCAGATGTCTGAAAACAAGTACCTTCTGAAAACCGCTAACAACCAAACCCCATGCTACCTCCAACGATACCTTAGACCACTCATATCCCAGTTCCTTAACCCTTCCACATATCACATGGTTTCAAAGCACCACTTTCTCTTGGTTGCTCACTAGTTTGGCTAACGGCCATCTTAAAATCAGACAGTTCAGGCATCCAATTATAAATGCAACCCAAATTACAGGAACTTCCTCAATACCCCTGCCACACAAGTAGCCATGCTGGGCATGCAGTCCAACTAAAACTCCCAGATCTTTTTTCAAAAAGTACTGTCAAGTTGAATCTTTCCACTCCTTTCCTTATGCAAATTGAAATGCTGGAATCTAAAGTTTATTACAGTTCAATTTCATCTAGTTGACTTAAGTCTATCTTCCAACCTGCTAAAGATTGTTTTGAATCTTGATTCTGTCATCTATGTCTTCTACAATCTAATAAGTACTCCCTTTGGTGTCATTATATAAACCCTTGACAAAAATGTTAGACTTGGAACACAGTGTGATTAGGAATGAAATCACTGGCTTTTACAGTGCAACCACTTTCAGGATAGAACACAGGAATCATTCTGTGTCAGTAAGTTTAGAACAGGAAATTGATCTTTCCAAAGTAAAATGGTTTCAGGCAAAATTTCATTAGAAGATATTTCACTGTATCCAAGCAATTATTTAATCTTTCATCATTTATTCAGGATGAATCACAACTAATTTAATTTGACTGCACAAAATATAACTGCAGAAAGTAGAAGAGGTCACAAGAAAAGTGTCCAATATTGCCAAGTTGCTTTTAGGTGTTATGGTTACACAAGCAAATGAACACATATTAAAACAAAATGCATGGCTGGGTGAAGTGGCTCACCCCTGTAATCCCAGAACTTGGGGAGGCTGAGGCGGGTGGATCACCTGAGGTCAGGTGTTTGAGACCAGCCTGGCCAACATGGTGAAACCCCATCTCTACTAAAAATACAAAAAATTAGACGGAAGTGGTGGCACATGCCTGTAATCCCAGCTACTCAGGAGGCTGAGGCAGGAGAACTACTCGAACCTGGGAGGCACAGGTTGCAGTAAGCCGAGATCGCACCACTGCACTCCAGCCTGGGCAACAAGAGCAAAACTCCATCTCAAAAAAAAAAAAAAAGCATTTCATAACTAATAGATACCCAAAATATACCTTCATGACATGCTTTTACCACAATCTTTTTTTTTTTTTTTTTTTTTTGAGACGGAGCCTTGCTCTTGTCCAGGCTGAAGTGCAACGACTGGATCTCGGTTCACTGCAACCTCCGCCTCCCAGGTTCCAGCGATTCGCCTGCCTGGGCCTCCAGAGTAGCTGGGATTACAGGCGCCCGCCACCACCCCTGGCTAATTTTTGTATTTTTAGTAGAGACGAATTTTTGCCATGTTGGTCAGGCTGGTCTCGAACTCCTAATCTTGTGATCCACCCACCTCAGCCTCCCAAAGTGCTGGGATTACAGGCATGAGCCACTGCACCCAGCCCACAATCTTTACCCACAATCATTTTTATCCATTAAACAATCATTTATATTCATTACCAACACATTTCAGTAAGACTGTCATTTTATACCTTAAAAATAAAATAAGGGAAAGTACCAGAATTGGAACTTCAAACGTTTTAACAGTCCATGACAAAAATGGAGATTATCCAGGTCTTCAGGCAAATCTGCCAAAAGAAAAAAGGAAATGTTCATGTGGACATAAGGACATCCTTAAATTCAGCAACCATCCATGGATCTGCACAACCATTCAAGACAAACAGCTCCAATGAGTTATTATACTACATTGGGTGTTATATTAATTATTTCAGACCACTGAAAGATTCTTATAAGCATGGAACTTGAGACAGAAAATGAAGCCCCGAGGACCCAAGCCAAGTGCCTGAAGAAGTAAATTTCATCCTTAAGCCCAGACCTGTTCAAATTTTAAAAATCAGGTTTGTGATAGATTTCAAAGAAAGAATCTCATCATGGAAAAAAAACAAAAACAAAACCCAATACGACTCAAATAGCCAAACAGATATAACATTTACCTGAAAAAAAGATAAAGTCAAAAGTTGTTTTAAGGTCAGCATTCACTTTCTGGGCAGTATTCACTGTTTGTGCCAAAGGCCACCAGGGACCTAGGTGCTGAATGGACTACCTAGATATGACCAATAAGCTCACCTACAAGAAAAGATGTACCAGTTTCCATAATAGCAAATATGTATTGACACAAGTCACACTTTAGAACAGCAGTGATTATTTTTACTTGAAAAGTAAAAAATAAATGTAAAAGAACTGTGATCTTATGTAAAACAATCAAGCCACCTTAGATCCTCCTTCTTCCCTCCCCCAGCCATGACACACACCCCACTCCTCAATTTAATCTCAAAATTAGCTCTCATCTGACACCAACCAACAGAGTTAATTAGGCAGAAGCAGATGTAACTCAGCAGCTCTTTGCTACAAGCAGAATCACAGTGTTTAAAAAAAAAATACACAGCCAGGAGAGGAACAAAATCAGAAGTCTCTTATCTGTAGCCAATTCTCAACTAAACACATGTATATTATCCACTTTGTATATTATCTACTACAAATTTTTTAATCTTAGGCTGATTTGTTTCCAACATCCCACTGGCCCTACTGTAAATTGATATAAGCAAGAGAATAGATTGAAAACCAATTTCATTTTAGCCTAAGCAGTATCTAACTGGAAAGACAAATCCACAGGAATAAAAAAAAAAAAAATGCATAATTCATCAAAAGCCAAATAGAAATTTTTTTTTCCTAATTCGGAATTATCCACACCATTTCTCTTTTTCAGAGCACTGGGATTTGTTTCATATGTAGATAGGACAGTCTATCACAAGCTAAAACCCTAAAATCATTATTCTCTTTTCGTTTTTTCTATAAAAACTTGAAAGTTGGACTAAAGGGCTACCAAAAAGGTAGCAAATCATCCTAAATTAATTCTGGGGATTTATGCTACATTGAATTAAATTATTCTATTTTCTAGGGCTGTGAATCATTTTATTTTTAACTACAAAATATCAGTAAATTATATGGTTGTATCATACAGTCTTATAATATAACACTATTTACATCATTCATTACAAATATTCTAAACATATCTAGAGAAATGCTTAGTCCAGCACTGAGCTTTTAGCTTCACTGGTATTACATAAATATCAACACTATTCAGAAATATTCACGTCAGCATAAGAACAGTCAAAATATCCTGGATCATAAGTATTATGCGAGGCCTCCACTAAGCTTTTACTAAAGCTGTGTGTGTTGTTTCAAAATCAATGTCATAACACTCAAGTCATGAGATTACGGATGAGCCAAAAAACAGTGGTAGAAAAAAAACAAAGATTAATAATAGAGTTTACACTTTTGTCACCCTGAGTTTTACTTGCTAACAGTTATTTTTATCTCTTACTTTCATAAGCTCTTGGCTTTTTCTTTCTTTTTTTTTTCTGAAAGGAATCACCGTCGGAAAACCTGGATTTTTTCAAAGCCCATTGTGTAACTGACTGAGCAACCACAAATCTTAGCAGTATCTTCTGAAACAGAACAGAACTATTCAGGGGAAGGGACCTTGACTTATTTTTCTATCAGCACCCAGCTCAGGTTATTGGCAGAGTTGCTCAAATAGTGTCCTTGGTTAACAAATATCTGCTGTCTGACAACATCAAACATCACTCATATGGTGATATTTGTTATCTTTCAAATCCTGGATGCATCTATTTCCTCTGAAATCAATGCTTCAGGCCCAAAACACGCGAACTGGGAGGTGAGGTTATAAATACTAATCAAAGAAAAACCAACAAATATTTAGCGAGATGATGTTCCCTGCATGCAGCTCTGTGGTAGGTACTATGGGGAATACAAAGCAAAGCTGGAGACAGAACATGTAAGAGTAGCAATTAAGCACTAACAAAGCAGGCCAGGCGTGGTGATTCACGTTCGTAATCCCAGCACTTTAGGAGGCTGCGGTGGGTGGATCACCTGAGGTTGGGAGTTCGAGACCAGTCTGACCAACACGGAGAAACCCCATCTCCACTAAAAATACAAAAAAATAACCAGGCATGGTGGCACATGCCTGTAATCCCAGCTACTAAGAGGCTGAGGCAGGAGAACTGCTTTAACCCGGGAGGTAGAGGCTGCGGTGAGCTGGGATTGCACCATTGCACTCCAACCTGAGCAACAAGAGTGAAACTATATCTCAAAAAAAAAAAAAAAAGAAAAGAAATAACAAAGCATTGTTTGGCAGTTCCTCAAAAAGGTAAACACAGAATTACCGTATGGTTCTGTAATTCCATTTCTAGGTATAGACTCACAAGAATTGAAAGCAGATATTAAAATAAGTACACATACACTCATGTTTATAACAATACTATTCACAATAGCCAAAAGGTGCAAACTGCCCAAATGTCCATCAGCAGATGAACAGAAAAACAAAATGTGGTACATCCATATCCTGGAATACTATACAAGTATAAAAAGCAATGAAGCTTGGATACATGCTACTACAATGTAGACAGACCTCAAAAATATTATGTTGTGAAAGAAGCCAGACATAAAGGCAACACATCATATAATTTCATTCATATGAAACATAGGGTCTCAGGGGCATAGCTAGAAAACTGCTGATTGGGTAAGTGTTTGTTTTGTTTTGTTTTTTTTGAGACGTAATCCCGTTCTGTCACCTAGGCTGGAGTGCAGTGGCACAATCTCCACTCACTGCAACCTCCACCTTCCGGGTTCAAGAGATTCTCCTGCCTCAGCCTCCCAAATAGCTGAGACTACAGGTGCCCACCACCACATCCGGCTAATTTTTGTATTTTTAGTAGAGATGGGGTTTCTACTAAAGGCTTGTCTCGAACTCCTGACATCATGATCTGCCCACCCCAGCCTTTCAAAGTGCTGAGATTACAGGCATGAGCCACCGTACCCCGCCTGGGTAAAAGGTTTTATTTGGGATCAATGGAAATGTTTTGGAACTTGATAGTGGCAGTGGTGACACAACACTGAATGTAGTAAATGCCACTGATTTGTTCACTTTTTAATGTTTTTTTCATTTTATGTTATATGAGGTTCACCTCAATAACCTGTGCTTTAAAAAAAAAAAAAAAATAGAAATAACAAAGCACTGGGGCGGGCGCGGTGGCTCACGCCTATAATCCCAGCACTTTGGGAGGCCGAGGCAGGTGGATCATGAGGTCAAAAGATCGAGACCATCCTGGTCAACATGGTGAAACCCTGTCTCTACTAAAAATACAAAAAATTAGTTGGCCATGGTAGCACGTGCCTGTAATCCCAGCTACTCAGGAGGCTGAGGCAGGAGAATTGCCTGAACCCAGGAGGCGGAGGCTGCAGTGAGCTGAGATCGCGCCATTGCACTCCAGCCTGGGTAACAAGACCGAAACTCCGTCTCAAAAAAAAAAAAAAAAAAGAAAAGAAATAACAAAGCACTAAACTATAATAATAATACCAACTATTTCCTGACACCTATTGTGGGCCTATTGTGGGCCAGGTATTTTATATAGATTATCAGTAAACCTTAAAACAATCCTGTAAGGTAGCATTGTTGCTCCATTTTACAAAAGGAAAACAGGCTTGACTTAAGATCTCAGAGCCATTAAGTCATGAAGGGTTTTCATTTAGATGCCAAAGCCTCAACACTTTCTGTCTCTTCAGTGGTTTTTAGACTAGGCTCTTTGGATCGCTTGTGAGGAATTACCTCGGGTATTACCTGCAGGTACCCCTTATTAGTTAAACTTTGGGCCATCACAGCACCTTGAACCCAACAGTGCAGCTCCACTTTAACTGTTTTACATATACTGGTCTTCCCTATAAGATTGGCTTTAAAGAAAGTGTTCCACTGATTACAGAAGGAAGAAGTCTGGAAACAACTGTGACTATACTACCTTGCTGAAATCATGTGGAGGATGGATGGAACATCTCTTGGAAGGATGGGGCTGAATCTGGACCTTGAAAGACAATGCTGAGCCTGGATAAGTGCCCCGTCCCTCGGCCCAAATTCAAATCCTCCATGGCCCAGTGCAAACAACTTCTCAAATGCCCTAACATCTCTGTCTAACAGGAAGCTTTTAGCTTTTTTACTGTTTTGACATTCATTTCTCACTTTGTATTACGCTTACTTGTGTATTAACCTTGTCACCCCTACTACACTGTAAAATTCTTTTTTGTTGTTGTTGTTGTTTTTGTTTGTTTTTTTGAGATGGGGTTTCACCATGTTGCCCAGGTTGGTCTCGAACTGCTGACCTCAGGTGATCCGCCCGCCTCAGCCTCCCAAAGTGCTGGGATTATAAGTGTGAGCCACCACACCCACTTATAAAGAATTTTACACTGTAAAATTCTTAAAAACAGGATTCATGCTTGATTCATCTTTGAACACCCTAAGATTCCCAAGACCACAACTTGATCATAAGAGGGGTCCAATGCCTATTTGCTAAATAAATGTATCAGGGAATGAATGAAGGAAATCAAAGTGAAAGAACAGAGGCTAAGAATGAGCTGTTGCCCAGGCACGGTGCCACACGCCTGTAATCCTAGCACTTTGGGAGACTGAGGCAGGCAGATCACAAAGTCAGGAGATCGAGACCATCCTGGCCAACGTGGTGAAACCCCATCTCTACTAAAACACAAAAAATTAGCTGGGCATGGTGGTACATGCCTATAATCCCAGCTACTTGGGAGGCTGAGGCAGGAGAATTGCTGTACACAGGAGGTGGTGGGAAGGTGCAGTAGCCAAGATCGTGCCACTGCACTCTAGCCTGGTGACAGAGCAAGACGTAGCCTCAAAAAAAAAAGAATGAACTGTCAAACAAAAGGGACACCAAGTCCATGTGCCTGACTAGAACAGGTAAATGCTGAAGAGGGATAAAGAAATTAAGTTGGGCCAGGCACAGTGGCTCATGCCTCTAATTTCAGCACTTGGGAAGGCCGAGGCAGGAGGAGTGCTGAAGGCCAGGAGTTCGAGACAAGCCTAGGCAACATTGTAAGACCCCCATCTCTACAAAAGTAAAAAATTAGCTGGGTGTGGTGGTGTACACCTGTAGATGCAGGTACTCAGGAGAATGAGACAAGAGGATCTCTTGAGCTGCCCAGGAGGGTTAGGCTGCAGTGGGCTATGATTGTGGCACTGCTCTCAAGCCTAAGCAATAGAGTAAGAGTGTCTCTAAAAAAGACAAATATAATTGGCCGGGCACAGTGTCTCATGCCTGTAATTCCAGCACTTTGGGAGGCTAAGGCAGGCAGATCGCCTGAGGTCGGGAGTTCAAGACCAACCCGGCCAGCAGAGTGAAACCCCATCTCTACTAAAAATACAAAAATGAGCCAGGCATGGTGGCAGATGCCTGTAATCCCAGCTACTCAGGGAACTGAGGCAGGGGAATCACTTGAATCTGGGAGGCGGAAGTTACAATGAGCCGAGATCGCGCCATTGCACTACAGCCTGGGCAACAGTGCGAGACTCTGTCTCAAAAAAAAAAGAAGAAGAAGACAAATACAATTTAAAAACAAAAAAAAAGAATAGAAATAAAGTTGGCTATGAACAAAGCCAAGCTGTGGTGTGTGAATGTGACAGATGAACAGGAAGCCATTGCAGAGGCAGGTGACACTACAATGTACAGTGAAGGGCATGCGCACACACACACACAAAACCCTGTTGAATGTTTGAATCACTCTGGCAATAATATCCATCTACTCTGGAGGGAAAGGTGATTGAAAGAAAAAACAAAAGCAACCAGTATTTCATCTCTCCAAACATCAATCTTGTTCAACTTATATTTATGAGCCTAACTCAGCAGCAAGCCCAGAGCAGGCACTCAATAAAACGTTAGTTGAACTGAATATTTAATTCCCCATCTTTTTAGAGTAACACTAAGTTCTTTCCCACTACTCATTAACACAGAGAGTTTTCAATTCATAAGCTAATAATGTTTTCCAAGGATTTCTAAGAGGCTAAATCACCATAAAAATTATTATTTCAACTAATACATATTATATTAATTGGAAGTTTAATTTTTCATGTCATGCTTTCCTAGTTGACAATATCCTTGTTATGTCATTAAACTGTAATTGTGTAAATGTGCTTCAACAAACAATAACTGAACCATCAATAAACTATTATGGCTTCCATAATCCCTAGCAAAGATTAGTTTCAACATCATCATCATAAATTAGTAGAGACATGTCCCAAATCTCCTGGTGAAACCCACGAATTAGGTTTGCATAGTCATCCCTGCATTTAAGTGCTCAATAGTTTCAGTCTCTAAAATTTAATCACAGTCAGGAACCTCACAGGAAATCTGATCCCTTGTAAAACAGAGGAATTTAGAGACAAGATGAAAAGTCATTTGAAGTCATCAGGCCTTTGGAGCCAGGGTACACTGATTAGTATGATGATATTATAACCAAGCACTTTCACTTAAGAAATAATCAACTAAATTTAGAGTGCCTTTTTTTAGCATTTAAAACATCTTAACCAATCCTAGATTTCTCCCTAATTACAAATTAGCTTTTGTTGGTTTTTGATGACAAAGACTGAGAATAATGTATTAAGAAAAAAAATTTTTTTTTTTTATTTTAAATAGAGATATGAGGCCAGGCATGGTGGCTCACGCCTGTAATCCCAGCACTTTAGGAGGCCAAAGCAGGTGGATCACCTGAGGTCAGCAGTTTGAGACCAGCCTGACCAATATGGTGAAACCTCATCTCTACTAAACACAAAAAATTAGCCATGCATGGTGGCGTATACCTGTAATCTCAGCTATTTGGGAAGCTGAGGCAGGAGAATTGCTTGAACCCAGGAGACAGAGCTTACAGTGAACCAAGATTACGCCATTGCACTCCAGCCTGGGCAACAAGAGCAAAACTTGGTCTCAAATAAATAAATAAGTAAATAAATTTTTTAAAAACCAGTGATACAAAAAAACAAACTAAATAAATAAATAAAAATAGATGTGGGGTCTCACTATGTTGCCCAGGTAAGTCTTGAGCTCCTGGGCTCAAGGGGATCCTTTCACTGTAGCCTCCCAAAATAGTAGGATTACAAGCATGAGCCACTGCACCTGGCTGAGAAAAATCTGACATCTTAACTTTTTTTTGAGACAGGGTCTCATTCTGTCTCCCAGGCTGGAGTGCAGAGGCGCAATCTCAACTCACTGCAACCTTCGTCTCCCAGGTTCAAGTGATTCTCCTTCCTCAGCCTCCCCAGTAGCTGGGATTACAGGAACATGCCACCACACCCAGCTAATCTGTTGTATTTTCAGTAGAGACAAGGTTTCACCATCTTGACCAAGCTGGTCTCTAACTCCTGACCTCAAGTAATCCACCCGCCTTGGCCTCCCAAAGTGCCGGAATTACAGGCATGAGCCACTGTGCCTGGCAACATCTTAACTTTTTAAAAATTCTTCTGAAAAGATAGATGATTCCAGGATTCACTATTAACTGTATTACAGATGTCTTCTGACCAGATATCCAGATACCCTGAAAAATTGAGGTTCCTCTTTGAGAGTCTCATGAATTATAACATTCTAGCTCTACTCTAAAAAATAAGCACATGTACCTACATACACTGGCATACATTTTCAAGGGTTAACAGACCTTCTGTCATCCATCCATGGACCACTTAAGGTCCACTGGCTATAGAGAGAGAGGTATTTTATCCAATTTCACAATAGTTAGCTTTGTGTACTTTTGTTAAGGCATGTTACATTAAGAGGAAGAAAGTTATTCTTTTTGGTTTTGAATATTATCAAAAAACAGGTTTCTGACATTTTATTCAACAAGTAGGTGAGCTGTGATAGGAAGTATCAAAGAGTCAGGGATCCAGTCCCCACTTTGCTAGCTACCCAGACTAGCGGATATTGGATGTGTTACTAAATCAATATAAGTCTCCGTTTTCTCTTCTGTAAAAATGAGAATACTATTCTGTTTTACAGAACTGTTAAGAGGAATCACTGAGATAACAAATATGAAAGAAGCAAGGATGGTGGCAGACACATAACAGGAACACAATAAAATGCTAGCTCATAAAAGGGAAAAGGGCAATACAGTCAGCTGGAGACCTGTAAAATCTAATCTGGCTGAACTTCTGTCTATATGACCATTTTCTCCTAAGAGACAGGAGAAGTCAGCACCTGGCTCTTAGTTACAGCTGCACAGAAGTAAAAATTCAAGACAGAGAATAGAAAAAAGTGAAGGAAAGCACAAATAGAGTCGTAATGGTGAGGTTGGGGTCCAGAAGAGTGTATTTTACTCACAGTTATATATTGTTTAAGGTCAACAAAGCTTTTTAAAGATAATACTGCATAGGAGAGTATCTTCTTGACCTCAGGGTAGGAAAAGTCTTAAAACAAGGTACAAAAGGCACTAACCATAAAGATCAATAAATTTGACTCCATTAAAATTAAGAACTTCTGTTCATTAAAAGACACCATATAGAGAATGAAAAGGCAAGCCACAATATTTGCAACATACACTCACGACAAAGGACTTATCTTCACAGTAAATAAAGAACTTCTAAATAGCAATAAAAGATACAAGGCCCAATTTTTAAAAGCAGGGTGGGAAAGACTTGAACAGAACTTTATAAATGAGGCTATCTGGCTGCACGATGGCTCACAACTGTAATCCCACCATTTTGGGAGGCCAAGGCGGGCGGATCACAAGGTCAGGAGGAGTTCGAGACCAGCCTGACCAACATGGTGAAACCCCATCTCTACTAAAAATACAAAAATTAGCTGGGTGGTGCACGCCTGTAATCCCAGCTACTCAGGAAGCTGAGGTAGGAGAATCGCTTGAACCCGGGAGATGGAGGTTGCAATGAGCCAAGATCGTGCGACTGCATTCCAGCCTGGGCGACAAAGCGAGACTCTGTCTCAAAAAAAAAAAAAAAAAAGAAAGAAAGAAAGAAATGAGACTATCTAAATGGCTAAAAAAATATATGAAGAGCTGTGCAATCTGATTACTTATCAAGTAAGTGCAAAATTTACCATATTGGTTAAAATTTTAAAAGCTGAAAAGGTTGACATTGGAGAAGGTGAGAAGCAAGGGAGCTCATATATTGCTGGAGGTAGTGTAACATGATACAATACTTTAGAAGAGTTTGGTACTTAGTAAAGATGAAGAGACAAGCATACCTTATGACTAGGGTAACCATACGATTCATCATCTAAACCTAGATACTTCTGAAAACTAAAAGTGTTATAGTTACACTGGGAAAATAAGCAAAAACCAGGATAAATGGTCACCCTAGCTGTAAACTGGCAATTTCATTCCTAGGTGTATACCTTAGAGAAACTTATGCACATGGGCACCAGATGACAGGTATAGGAATGCTCATAGCAGCTTTGTTTTCAATTGCCCCAAACTTGAAACAACTCAAATATTCAGCAACAATGGAATGGATGTTACAAAAATTGTGGTGTATTCTCTTTCTGGGGTCTACCAGAAGACAGGTATCAGAAGATCGTGGGAGTCCTATAAAAAGGTGCTTAAGGGTGCTTTGGAAATGTAAATTAAGGCATTACAGGGAAGAAATATTCCATCACCCCACTTCTCCCATCCATGCATCATTTACCCCTCTGCAACAAAGACTGATTACTATAGCTCACACATCCCTACTTACTTAAAACTATACTTACGTAAAACTATTTATTTAGGCCAGGCACGGTGGCTCACACCTGTAATCCTAGCACTCTGGGAAACCAAGGTGGGTGGATCACCTGAGGTCAGGAGTTTGAGACCAGTCTGGGCAACATGGCTAAAAATACAAAAATTAGCTGGGCAGATGCCTGTAATCCCAGCTACTTGGGAGGTTGAGGCAGGAGAATCACTTGAACCCGGGAGGTGGAGGTTGCAGTGAGCTGAGATAGCACCACTGCACTCCAGTCTGGGCAACAGAGCAAGACTCTGTCTCAAAAAAGAAAGAAAGAAAGAAAGAAAGAAACTATTTCCTTTTCTCTCCCTCTGTCTTTTTTTTTTTCTTTTTCACCCTCTCAACCCAGCTTTTCCCGACTCCAGGAAGAACCAGGAAGAGAAGGCCTCCTCTTTTTTTTTTTTTTTTTTTTTTATCAAGACGGGGTTTCACCGTATTGGTCAGGCTGGTCTCAAACTCCTAACCTCAGGCGATCCGCCCACCTCAGCCTCCCAAAGTGCTGGGATTATAGGCCTCCTTTTCTCTCAATACAAATGTAGGCGTGTATAGGCACTAAAGTACACTGTAGAGAACCAGAAGACTGAAAGCCAGATCACTAAGTTACCTCTTTTATTAATTAGTATGTGAAAGTCCATGAGAGCTGCTGAAGCACATTAAAATTATCATACTTTTCTCGTCTACTTTCCATTACTCACCCTATTTACCTTTCATTCATGCTATGCCTCACATCTGAGTTTCCACCTGATCTTCACAAGTAGTGTGTGAAATAAACACATGCTATAACAGCAATGACATAATATCCACTCTACTCAGAAGCCTACATGTGGCTAGTAAGCAAAACTTCCTCTGCCGACCATGTCATTACCATCAGCCATTCCCTAAATTCCTCCTTTAATGTTAAAATCTTCTCTGTCTCTATCTTTTCTTTTCTTTTTCTTTAAACCATCTCTTCACCTCCCCAACATTTAACTCTCAGTAGAAGTTCTCGGGAAAGAAGAAACATGTGTATTATCCTTTCCTTATTAAAAACATAAAATACTGCCCAAATTCATTTTGATAAATATGTAAAGAACTTATGACTAAGAAAAGAATAGAGTGTTTTATTTCCAGGCTATGCCAGAAAATCTAGGGTATACAATTTAAACAGGAAGAATGCACTTAAAAAATAAATAAATAAAAAATAAAAGGCTGGGTGCGGTGGACCATGTTTGTAATCCCAGCACTTTGTGAGGCCGAGGTAGGCGGATCACAAGGTCAAGTGATGGAGACCATACTGGCCAATATGGTGAAACCTCGTCTTTACTAAAAATACAAAAATTAGTTGGGCATGGTGGCACATGCCTGTAGTCCCAGCTACTTGGGAGGCTGAGGCAGGAGAATCGCTTGAACCTGGGAGGCAGAGGTTGCAGTGAGCTGAGATCGTGCCACTGCACTCCAGCCTGGCAACAGAGCGAGATTCTATCCCCCTCTCCCAAAAAAAAACTTTTTTGGAGCTCCACAGAACTAAGACTATTCAAACACAACTAATTCCCATTTGCTACTTCCACCTTCTGTTGCATATAGGATGTGTCTTCATATGCTCTACCCTGAATTTCCTTGGTACCTCCAACCCCAAACATACTTGGTTCATTGGTCTTCACTTCCTGTTTCCCACATCTGTAATTCTTTATCACTACCCTTTCACAACTTTTGTCTAATACTCTCTTTAACACGTCCCATCACCTTCTACCAATAACAGAGCTTAAACTCCTTCATAAGGCATAGGATACCATTTGTAATCTAACCCCTCCTCTGCCTTTGTCTGGTCATCTCCCACAACTCCCTGTACTCTGCCCATAGCAAAGTACTAGCAAATTCAAAACTATGCAAAATGTCCTATCCCAAGGTATGGTACGTCTCTTCCTGGGATACCCTGCTGCCCACACACTCCCTTGAAGACTCCAGATCAAGTTTAACATAATAAATCCAGCCTATCATGGGTCGCCGTGGCTCACACCTGTAATGCGAACACTCAGGTAGGCAGAGGTGGACAGATCACTTGAGCCCAGGAGTTCTAGAGCAGCCTGGTCAACATAATGAGACCCCTTTCTCCTTTTTATAAAAAATAAATAAATCCAGCCTATCAAACAACTCATCTCCCAAACTAACACCTTTCTTTGCCCCATCCTCACCCCCGGCGCAGTCCACCAAATCATATTCACCCAAAATTACTGTACAGCCCCACCCACTTTCTTCACACCTGCCGATTTGCCTACCCCTCCCAATCCCTTGTCTCCAAGAGACTTTCTGCCACAGATGTATTTTGCAAATTCTAAGCGGCCTCCCTCCCTTCCCTTCACATTGAAGTCTGCTCTGCTGTCTTCGCATCGTCTTTCAGAAACTCCCAAGCACAACCATCCCATCCTTCCATGTTTTAAAAAATACTTCATATCCCAAAGCTATCAAACCACCTTCTTATTCCAACATGCCGATCCACCCAGACACCTCTTTCCCATCACTACAATCGTAATTGCCCCTCACATGGGTCAATGCTTCCCCCAACCTAACACTCTGCACTGCTTCCTGAACTCTACTCCACATCCACCACACCCAAACCCCCTACTCTGTCCCCAGACAACTGCAATCTCGCCTTCGGCATCATCTCACCTGCCCTCAAACACCCCTCGGTCTGCCTTCCACTTCTCTCAAATTGCATCTCTCCCTAACTCTCCCTCTGCACCTGCTTCTACACCTCCAGCTTCCCCTCCCACTCACCCCTCACTAGTCTTCCTCACACCCTCACAGGCCCCCCCCCACCGCTCCTACCAGTTCACTCCCACTCAGAAATTCCCTCTCGGCCCCCGCCTTCCGACTCACCGAACCCCGCCCCCACCCGATCTCGCCCCGCCCCCTCCGCCCTCGAGCCCCGCCCCTTGCCCTAGAGGCCCTGCCGAAGGGCGGGGCCTGTCCCTCCTCCCCTTTCCCCCGCCCCCTACCGTCACGCTCAGGGGCAGCCTGACCCCGAGCGGCCCCGCGGTGACCCTCGCGCAGAGGCCTGTGGGAGGGGCGTCGCAAGCCCCTGATCCCCCCATCTATTCCCCCCTCCCGCTCAGTCTCCTCCCCTTGGGAACGCGCGGGGTGGGTGACAGACCTGGCCGCGCGCCACCGCCACCGCGCCTGCCGGGGGCGCTGCCGCTGCCTGAGAAAGAAGCCGCGGCTGCCGCCTGGAGGAGGTGCCGTCGCCTCCGCCACCGCTGCCGCCGCCGCCAGGGATAGGAGCTAAGCCGCCGCCATTTTGTGTCCCCCTGTTGTTGTCGTTGACATGAATCCGACATGACACTGATTACAGCCCAATGGAGTCTCATTAAACCCGAGCCGCGGCCCCGCCCCGCCGCTGCTCCATTGGAGGAGACCAAAGATACTTAAGGCCACCCGTTGGCCTACGGGTCTGTCCGTCACCCACTCACTAACCACTCTGCAGCCCATTGGGGCAGGTTCCTGCCGGTCATCTGGCTTCCACATAGACACACCCCTCGACCCATCATCCCCCCCCTCCGGCACCACCCCGGGGGAGGGTCCACTGCCAATACCAATCAACAGACCGCTGGGTCCGCCTCTTCCGGGCACCTATTGGTCCAGCCCTTTTTCTCTCTCCTAGATACCGCGCCACCTCTACTTCCACCTACCCGCCCCCTCCACCTCTAGGAAAGGATTGGGTCTACTCGCAGCAGAGGAGCTTGGCCTTATTGGCTGCAGACGACGCCAATCAGGAGGCCTTGTCCCTCTCCCCTCCCCCACTCAACCCCAAACCCCCTAGCCCGCAGCTAAAGTTTGTGTGAGAGCTGATCGCTGGCGGCGGCCGCAGGATTTAGGGGTGGGCGCGGGCGGGCGCGCGCGGGCGGGCACGCGAAGTTAAAATTCGAGGTTCTCAGTCACCAGCTCCTTCGGTGGAGTGCGCGGACGGGCGCGCCGCCCGGAGCGTTCCATCCCGCCCCCTCCTCCACCCTCTCTCCCGTCCCGTCCCGGGCGACTACTTGCCCGCCCCCTGGCTCGCATCCTTCCCCCCCAGCACACCCCTACCCTGCCAGCCCCAGGCCAGGTGCAGGCAGAACGATGTCGCTGCAACCTCCTCGCCATCCCATGCCGCGGGGGAGCAAGCCCCTACCCGCCGGGCGTGCACCCCCCGGCTCCACACTTGCCCGTGTCTGCAAGCACGTGCACCGTTCGCCGCTGCCTCCGGCCACCCCGGTTCCCGGCTAACCTCGCCTGCAGCCCGGCCAATCGCTCGCTGCCCTTTGTTGCTGCAGCCTGGGTCTCCCCGCTGCCTTCCTCAGCCTCCGCCTCGTCCTTTGCCAGCCGCCCGGGTCCGCAGCGCCGCGCTCCCCCCGCCCGGGACCCACCGCCGCCGCCTCCTTCTCCTCCTCCGCCTCCTCCTCCTCGGCTCCGGGCTGCAGCGCACAGAGCCCGAGGCAGCGCCGCCCAGCCCCGCTCCCCCCGCGCCGCCCGCCAGCCCGCCCGGCCTGGCCGGGGGCGCAGCCCGGACCCCGCCCGCCCCAGTCTCCGCCCCGGGGGTACCTGCCTCCGCCCCGGGGGGCTCCTCTCGCCGCCCTCGGGGGAGGGCGGGGACGCTGGTGTCCGCGGGAGGATGGGGACGCCTGGGCCGTTTGGGGAGGGGAGTGTGCCCGCCGGGGCTGGGACTGAGGTGCGGTCCTCGCCAATGCGCCCCCCCCCCGTCGCTGTGGGCCCCAAACTTCGTCCTTCGCCCAGGCCTTGCGCCCTCGGGCGATCGCGGCAGTTTTGGGGTGGGGGACGCCTTGGGAGCTGTGTCTACCCTGATCGGGAGGAAGAGGGAGCAGTGACATTCAGCGACTGCGGACAGGGCACGGCGGCGGCATCCTTGGGTGGGAGTGGGGATGTCAGACGCGGGCTGGAAGGGGAAGCTGCCCCTCAGGATGCCCTCTCCCTGCCTGCGAGAAGCTGGCGAGCTCAGCCGCGTTCTGGGTGCTTTCTTGGGCGGTGCAGGCGAATGGCAGAGGTGCTGAGGCGGGAGGGGGGCGGGGAAGACCGCTGGGGGGCCCTTCCCCCCCTCCTTTAGCCAGCGCTCTAAGGAAGGCTGATGGCGAAGTTCGGTTTTCCAGGCTTCCCCTGGGCCCCCCGAGTTCCTGAGGCCCACTTAAGGGAGGCTGGGGGCTCCTCTGACCGCCTAGGCGAGGCCACTCTGACGCTGCCCACATGCCTCCCAGAGCTCTCTGGACTCTGAAGAGAGCGCCCCTGGTTCTTTCCGAAGGTGAATGGGATGCTGGCAGAGGAGACTTCAGAAAATAGGAAAGGTGGGCTCGAGAAATGGCTCCTAGAGAGTTTGAGCACGAAGTTTCCCTTCCCAGGCGCCATTTCTTTGAGAGGGGGAGGAGAATTATGGCTTCGCAAAAGAACCAAATTTCAGTCATGGTGGCCTCGGTGGAAAACCACCTGTTGCCTGACGTCTGTCCCTGGAGTCAGGGCCGTCTTGGGCCCGGGCAGGTCGATGCAGGGTACCATGGAGGGGAGGCCCCGTTGACTCCTGCCCTGGTTGACTCCTGCAGCCTCATGCCACTGACACTGCAGCGGCATCTTCACCTCCCCATTAGAAACCACTGTACATCTAGGTGGGCACTTTGTTAAGACAACTGATCTCCGTCCTCATCTCAGACAAAACAAGCAGCTCACGCAGCCCTGCCTTCAAATGCAGGCCACAACACAAGCTTCATTTTTTAAAGATGGTCTGCTGCTTTGGGGTGTGAGCTCCCTCTCCTCCTGTGCTTCTTGGCAGCAAGGTGAGAAAGGAACTTAGACAAAGGGCACAGAGTTGGATGAAAGGATAGAAAAAGGGCGAGGGGGAGCAGAAGAGTTGTAATACTACACTGCAAACTGTCACTGGTTCCATTATAAACCGCTTTTATAGGTGTTTTATTACTTAGTTGTTAGTTTTTAAAACACAAACCTCTTTAGATTAAATCTTGGCATTCACAGGCTCAGCCCAGGGAAACAAAACACAGAGAAAACTCTGGCCATCCGCTTGGCTACTTTTGAGTTACATTACCGATAAAACAAACAGCAGGTTGGGTTTCCTCAGACTCTGTCCCAGCCTGTTTTATTTAGTATCTTCAGTAGCCTGCTGAAGATGAATTTTTACAGACCAATAGTTCATAATTCAGTCTAGTTCATGTAGGTGTTTCGAAAAGAAGGACATTTATAAGGTGTGCTTTTTTATAATGCAGGTGCTGGGATTTTTGTTCTCCAAAAAGTTACTAAATAAACTTAAGAATCCTGGCCCACTCTTTATTTAGGCTTTCTGTTCTATTTTGTTTTTCTTATGATCTGCCCAGGTGCACTTTATTTTGTAAATTACATTTGCGGCCCTCAGACTGCATTTTATCTCAAGCAATAAAAATAAACCATGCCTTAATTAAAAACAAGTTTGAAAACCCCAAATCTGTACACTCAAACTAAAATACGTTAAAAGAAAAAAAAAGCAGCTAAAAACAATAAAAGCCAAAAAGTCCACATTTAAGATGCCTTCAGCCAATGAATTGTGGGTGATTTATGAGCAGCCAACACTCATTATCACTCGTGTATTATTCCACAAGGATCTCCAGTGCATCAAGTGAAGAGACACCTTAGAGAGAAATGGGCTACGTTTGCCTAAACTTGTGTTCTTGTAATCCCAGGAGCTCAGGAATACAGAAGAGAGAAATGTCTTCATTCAACATCTTGATATGTTTCTTGAGATTCTATTCTTAGCAAGCATAGTTCTGTAACGGGGGTGTGACAAGGAATCCGTAGCTTTCCCTTTGATACTCCCCCCTAAAGTTACTTGTCCTTTGAGAAAACTTCAGATAAGTGGGACTAGAAAGGATAATAGAGACACAGCCAGAGATTTTGAATGCTTACTCCTAAACCGTTCTCTGTGGTATCTCAGGTGAGCTAAATAGCTAAATTAAGAAATTAACCTAGAAATAGCTTGAATTGAAAACCAAGCATGGTGCAAATTTTGCAAGCCCACTGGGCTGGAGGATTATGAATGGAGAAGCTTGTCTGACCTGCCCCCTACCACCCCAAAACAGCTGCCAACCACCACCACCACAAATCAGAACCATAGACTAGTTACACTGCTCCATGCAATCTACAGATCACTAGAATCAGAATGATCTGGAAATGAGTGTTTGAAAGACAGGTTCCTTGGCCCAACCCCAGAGATTTTGATTCAGTAGGTCCGAAGTGAGTCTCCCAAAAATGTATTTTTAGCTTATGACTAGTCTTGAAGCTTACAATCACTAAATTTGAGAACCACTGGCCTAGCTAAATTCTCTTCTTCCCCAACCAAGGAAGTTACTTCTGTGAGTGTCTTAGCCAGAAGGTTATAGTCCCTAGTACTGGGCTGATTCCATGGTCTGACCTTTTTGTCCTTGAGTTCTGAACGAGAATAATAAAGTGCAGAGGAGCTGCAGGAGCCTATGGGAACCCAGATGGTTTGATCTTTTGGGTTTGTTTACTTGCTCTGAGGCAAGTCAGACAAACAGCCTGATAAGAGGTACCACATCCACAGAGGCACTACGAAGTCCTTCTAAAGGAAATTGAGTAAGGAGGCACAGGCAGGGACCCTGAACTTACTTGTCCAGGGTCCAGCCCATTGTGAATTCTATTTACATCAATTAGTCACTTAAAAAACATTGATCTATACCTCCCTTCCAACTGCCACATGGAATCCTCTCTCTTCATTGACTGGAAACTGACCCCACAAGGTCACAATGTCTGGTTACTTCAATCAAGGGCAGAGAGAATAGGGGATGATCAGTCAAAGCATTAAACTAGTTAGCAAATTCTAGCTATAGCTGCCTTTATGAACAGCTGGGGTTATCTCAAATACCAGTATTCTGAACCCACATCTAATTTGTGCATTCCTGCTTTAAAACCTTTAATGTCTTTTAAATGCATTCTGGACCAAGTCTAAACCCATTAGTCGTCTAGGGGTATGCATATGTGTACCTCACCAGTATCTCATCTCCAGCTTCCCTGAGCCTGCCACTTGTCTGTGCCCAGCACACCCTGTCCTCACTGCCATGCCCTCACTCCCTGCCTTATCTGATAAAGACCTTGATTAAGGCCTCCTCCAAATTCTTGCTTGGTTGCTGCCTCCTCTGTGAAGTTTTCCTGGTCTTTGCAGGTAGCCCACAGGTCTGAGAGCATGGCTTCACTCCAGCACTGGTGCTTGTTAAGTGCTTAGCTAATATTTGTTGAATTATGGAATAAATAAAAGCATTTACCCTACTCTGTTGTCATATTTTACCTGTTTTCCTAATTAGCTTTTCTACTGCATAGACCAGCTTGTTCATCTGTGTAACTGCCCTAATGCCATAGAAGCTGCTTAATGAAGACACACCATTCATACCTGTGATTTGCCTCCCTGGACACACATAAAAATCACCTGAGGAGCTCTTGAACCAGCCTAGAGCCTAAGTCCTGCCTGAGGCCAATTAAATTAGAATATCTCAGGAGAGGGGTCCTTCAACAGCATTTTTCCAAAGCACCCTGTGCAGTCAGGGTGAACAACTATTGATTTCTTTCTTATTTATTTATGTATTTATTTAAGACAGGGTCTTGTTCCTATTGCCCATGCTGGAGTGCAATGGCATGATCATGGCTCACTGAAGCCTTAACTTCCAAGGCTCAGGCGTTCCTCCCACCTCAGCCTCCCAGTTAGCTGGGACTACAGGAGTGTGCCACCACCCCTGCCTAATTTTTTGTGTTTTTAATAGAGATGGGGTTTCACCATGTTGCCAGGCTGGTCTTGAACTCCTGGCCTCAAGTGAGAGATTCTGAGGAAGACAGAAGAGTGGTAAGAGATTGTAGAATTAGTTAAAGATTGCTGAAGAACAAAGTTCTCCGGGATCTTTTGGTTTTTGTTTTGAGACTCAAAGGTGAAGTGGCCTTTCACTAATCATCATAGTGATTAGTGATGTCCAAATAGTATTAATAAAGACTGTTTTTAGCACCAGACTATACCAAAGAAAATTTTACAGGGTATGGTGGCTCACACCTGTAATCCCAGTGCTTTGGGAGGCTGAGGTGGGAGGATGGCTGGAGGCCAGGAGTTTGACACCAGCCTGGGCAAGATAGCCAGACCCCTATCTCCACAAAAAATTTAAATATTAGCCAAACATGGTGACACACACCCGTAGTCCCAGTTACTTGGGAGGCTGAGGTGGGAGGATCACTTGAGCCCAGGATTTGGAGGCTACAGTGAGCTATGACTGGGTCACTGCACTCCAGCCTGGATGACAGAGTAGAACTCTGTCTCTAAAAAATGAAATAAAATAAAATTTGAACCACCCCAGAGCTTAACTTTATGATTCACAGTCCTTTTTTTTTTTTTTTCAGACGGAGTTTCCCTCTTGTTTCCCAGGCTGGAGTGCAATGCTGCGATCTCAGCTCACCTCAACCTCTGCCTCCCAGGTTCAAGCGATTCTTCCGCCTCAGCCTCCTGAGTAGCTGGGATTACAAGCATGTCTGGCTAATTTTTTAATTTTTATTTTTAGTAGAGACAGGGTTTCTCATATTGGTCAGGCTGGTCTCGAACTCCCAACCTCAGGTGATCCACCCGCCTTGGTCTCCCAAAATGCTGGGATTACAGGCATGAGCCACTGCACCCAGTCTCTCAGTCTTTTGGATTTTGTAGGACAGTAACACTTCAAAAAGAATTTGAGCAAACTGACAGTTGCTAACTTTTAATTTTGATAAGAACTTTTTTTTTTTTTTGAGACGGAGTTTCGCTCTTGTTACCCAGGCTGGAGTACAATGGTGCAATCTCGGCTCACTGCAACCTCCGCCTCCTGGGTTCAGGCAATTCTCCTGCCTCAGCCTCCTGAGTAGCTGGGATTACAGGCACGCGCCACCATGCCCAGCTAATTTTTTGTATTTTTAGTAGAGACGGGGTTTCACCATGTTGACCAGGATGGTCTCAATCTCTTGACCTCGTGATCCACCCACCTCGGCCTCCCAAAGTGCTGGGATTACAGGCGTGAGCCACCGCGCCCGGCCCAGAACTTTTTTTTTTTTTTGAGATGAAGTCTCGCTTCTGCGCTCTTCTTCCCCAGACTGGAGTGCAATGGCAATCTCCGCTCACTGCAACCTCCGCCTCCTGGGTTCAACTGATTCCTGCCTCAGCCTCTCGAGTAGCTGGGATTACAGGCACCTGCCACCATGCCTGGCTAATTTTTGTATTTTTAGTAGAGACGGGGTTTCACCATGTTGGCCAGGCTGGTCTCGAACTCCTCACCTCAGGTGATCGGCCCGCCTCAGCCTCCCAAAGTGCTGGGATTACAGGCGTGAGCCACCGTGCCCAGCTAAGAAGGACATTTTTACAAAGAACTAATGGCTATCTACTATCTGTATCATTTCATAGAGTAAAGGACATTTTACCCCCCCAAAATAGTAAGAAAAGCATACTTCCTGAATAAAGGATAGCCCTTCCCATGAAAGACGAGTGGACGACTACAGGCCAGTGCCACCCCGCCTGGCTAATGTTTGTATTTTTAGTAGAGATGGGGTTTCGCCATGTTGCCCAAACTGTATCGAACTCCTAAGCTCAAAGTGATCCGCCTGCCTTGGTCTTCTGAAGTGCTGGATTACAGGCGTGAGCCTCTGTGCCCAGCCTCTTATTCTATTTTCAAGACAGAAGGAAAACACACAGCTCAGAGTGCCAGTGGCAAAGGAATGTGGAACAGAGTGCCAAATTAAGAGTAGGATACTCAGGTTTATTTTTATCCATCTCTGTAACCAAGTAATGTGTGTAAGCCTTGGGCAAATAACTGAGTGCCCTTGTCTTAAAGCTGGGTTTTCTACGAAGCAGGAAGCCCCATGGACAGCTATGTCCTCAGAGCCTGATACAATGCCTAATATGTAGTCAGTGCTTAATAAGTAATTGTTGGCCAGGTGCAGTGGCTCACGCCTGTAATCCTAGCACTTGGGAAGGCCAAGACGGGTGGATCACCTGAGATCAGGAGTTCAAGACCATCCTGGCCAGCACAGTGAATCCCTGTCTCTACTAAAAATGCAAAAATTAGCTGGGTGTGGTGATGGGCACCTGTAATACCAGCTACTCGGGAGGCTGAGGCAGGAGAATCACTTGAACCTGGGAGGTGGAGGTTGCAGTGAGCCAAGATCGCACCACTGCACTCCAGCCTGGGCGACAAGAGCAAGAGTTCATCTCAAACAAATAAAAAGAGAAGAATTAGTTGTAGGTACTAACACTGAATGATAATATTTTAGCATGTATTCCAGTTTTTTGCCTTAGTTAATATCTCTCTTGTGGCTGAAGTTTGAACTAAATTTTTCAGCTAAGGAAACTAGAATAGTAAAAATGTAACTTACTAGAACTTACAAGAATGTCAAATCTCCTTGGATGGTTTGCATGAATTATAATCATTCCATATCTGGAAATATTTCAATTTTTCTTTCTTTCTTTTCTTTTTTTTTTTTGAGACTGAGTCTTGCTCTGTAGCCCAGGCTGAGTGCAGTGGCATGATCTCAGCTCACTGCAGCCTCTGTCTCCTGGGTTCAAGCAATTCTGCCTCAGCCTCCCGAGTAGCTGGGATTACAGGCATGGGCCACCACACCCACCTAATTTTTTTTTTTTTTTTTTTTGTATTTTTAGTAGAGACAGGGTTTTGGCATGTTGGCCAGACTGGTCTCGAACTCCTGATCTCAGGTGATCCGCCCACCTTGGCCTCCCAAAGTGCTGGGATTATAGTCATAAGCCACCTCACCTGGCCAATTTTTCAGCATAATGGCAGACAGGGGCCCTGATTTGCCTCTCTCTCTCTCTCTCTCTCTCTCTCTGTCTCTGTCTCTCTCTAAATATATACATATACAGGGTCTCACTCTATTACCCAGGCTGGAGAGCAGTGGCACAATCTTGGCTCACTGCAACCTCTGCCGCCCAGGTTCAAGCAATTCTCCTGCCTCCGCCTCCCAAGTAACTGGGACTCCAGGTGTGCACCACCATGCCTGGCTACAAGGTCTCATTATATAACCCAGTCTGGTCTTGAACTCCTGCATTCAAGCGATCTTCCCACCTTGGCCTCCCAAAGTGGCAAGTTCATTACTGAACTTCAAGTTAAAGTTCATCTTTCAAGTTGCCTCCCAAGGACGGCCAAACCATTTCACCAGCTTGATACTTCTCTGATACCTACTGGTATCAGTAACAAGAGACTGCTTGTAGGAGGACATCTGAGTTATGTCACACAACATTGTCTTTTTTTCATATATACTTTAAGTTCTGGGGTACATGTGCAGAACGTGCAGGTTTGTTATGTAGGTATACATGTGCCATGGTGGTTTGCTGTATCCATCAACCTGTCATCTACATTAGGTATTTCTCCTAATGCTATCCCTCCCCTATCTCGCCCACCCCAACAGGCCTCGGTGTGTGATGCTCCTCTCCCTGTGTCTATGTGTTCGCATTGTTCAACTCCCACTTATGAGTGAGAACATGCAGTGTTTGGTTTTCTGTTCCTGTTAGCTTGCTGTTTTGTTTGGTCTTTTTTATTTATTTATTTATTTTTTGAGACAGAGTCTTACTCTGTTATCCAGGCTGGAATGCAGTGGCACAATCCCAGCTCACAGCAACCTCCCACCCCCCAGACTCAAGTGATTCTCCTGCTTCAGCCTACTGAGTAGCTAGAATTACAGGCGCTTGCCACCACACCTGGCTAATTTTTTTGTTTTTTTTTTGTTTGTTTGTTTTTGAGACGGAGTTTCGCTCTTGTTACACAGGCTGGAGTGCAATGGCACGATCTTGGCTCACTGCAACCTCTGCCTCCTGGTTCAGGCAATTCTCCTGCCTCAGCCTCCTGAGTAGCTGGGATTACAGGCACGCACCACCATGCCCAGCTAATTTTTTGTATTTTTAGTAGAGACGGGGTTTCACCACATTGACCAGGATGGTCTCGATCTCTTGACCTCGTGATCCACCCGCCTCGGCCTCCCAAAGTGCTGGGATTACAGGCATGAGCCACCGCACCCAGCCCCTTTTCTGTGTTTTTAGTAGAGACAGGGTTTCACTATGTTGGCCAGGCTAGTCTTGACTCCTGACCTCAAGCGATCTGCCCACCTCAGCCTCCCAAAGTCTGGGATTACAGGTGTGAGCCACTGCCCCTGGCCTATAACCTTGTCTATAAATTGCTTCAGGGTTAGGATTAGGGTTGGTTTATCTTTATATTCCACAAAGTGCCTTGCACGTAATAGTAACAAATAATGTTGAGTAAAATAAAAGGTTAAGGATCTGTTATCTGTTTATCTAAGATCTATCTTTCTAAATGCAGAAATTAGATTGTAAACTTCATATGCTTACAGATTTCTTTATTTTTATTTTTATTTTTATTTATTTATTTTTGAAGACGGGGTTTCACCATGTTGGTCAGGCTGGTCTTGAACTCCCAACCTCAGGTGATCCACCCGCCTTGGCCTCCAAAGTGCTTGGATTACAGGCGTGAGCCACTACGCCTAGCCCTACAAATTTCTTCTGTCAAACACATCATAGGCATTCATTAAATACATGAAGATTGGATGAATGCATTTCCTAACCACTGTGAAGTAATACTTCCTGTTACCCAGTCTAAAATCACTTTTTCTAAGCTGTGTATGTTTGTTGAAAAGTGACTTTAAAGACCTAACATTTTAGCATTTGACCAATGGAGTGTTCTATTTTTATTACATGTACTACATTTGCTATTTTTTTCTGTGGCACATATGTGCATACATAGTCTTGGAACTATTCCCATTGTACCTTTTCTCTTTCCAAGATTGAGTATCACATTTTGAGGACCTCTTATCTGAGCTGCCCCTTCTGGTGTTTGCAGACTATTCATCTGCTCCATGTGTCTCACTTCCATTACTGATGTGATTTGGCATATCTGTTACCTGAGAGTGAGATCTGTTTTCTTCCAATTCCAATGCCACATATGGAGTCATAACCTGTAGTAAATGGTCTGTAATAATTCCTAGACTTCTTTTCTTGAATGGCAACTGATGACCTGAAATAACTCTAAGTTCAACTTATTTGTAATTTTTAGTATCTCTCTCTGTAGCAGAAAAATTAGTGTTCACCAAATATTCCCTGTATGCCCCTGCATTTCATAGCCTTCCCTTTCATTAGGTTAGAACTATATGGCTAGTTTCAGCCAATGGATGACAAGCTGAAATGATATGTGTTACTTCTGGTTCAAAGAGTTAAGAACCAGAGTGAGTCATTCTTCATTTCTATCTTCCTCTGTGGCACCATCTCAGAAGCCATGTGTTCCAGATGATGAGCTACAAGTTAGCAGAGCTGCCATTAGCATGGAGCCCTGAGTAACTGCATGGAGCAGATTCCCCCTACTTGTTCTGATATGTAACAGGAGGAATACACCTTATTCTGTTAAGCCAAAGAGATGCTGAAGTTTGTCTGCTACAGCAAGTGGCATTGCTTCACCTAAATTGACAGTAGTGTTCAGGGTATATGTTCCAAGATCCCCAGTGGATGCCTGAAACCACAGATAGTACTGAATCCTATATATACTATGTTTTTTCTATATGTATGTACCTATGATAAAGTTTAATCTATAAATGAGGCACAGTAAAAGGTTAGCAACAACAATTAATAATAAAATAGAGCCTGGGCAACAAAATTTTTTGTAGTATCTCAACAAAAAAAATTTTTTTGAAGGCTGGGCGCAGTGGTTCACGCCTGTGATCCCAGCACTTTGGGAGGCTGAGGTGGGCGGATCACCAGATCAGGAGATCGAGACCATCCTGGCCAACATGGTGAAACCCCATTTCTAAAAAAAAAAATATATATATATATATATTTAAAAAAAATTTTTTGAGATGCTACAAAAAATTTAAAAATTAGTTGGTCACATGCCTGTAGTCCCCGCTACTCAGCAGGCTAAAGGACAGCTTGAGCCTGGAAGGTTGAAGCTGCAGTAAGCATGATCATGTCACTGCACTCCAGCCTGGGTGACAGAGTGAGACTCTGACTCAAAATAATAATAATTTAAAAATAGAAAAAATATAATAATAGGATACTGTACTAAAAGTTAGTTATGGAAAGGCCATCTCCCTCTCAAAAATATCTTATTGTAGCCTTCCTGTGATGAAGAAAGGATGGAGGGGTGGTATGAGATTTCATCATGCTACTCAGAACAGAGTGTAATTTAAAACATATGAATTGTTTATTTCTGGAATTTTTCATTTAATATTTTTGGACCACATTGACTGCAGGTAACTGAAACTGCAAGAAGGAAAATCATGGATGGCAGGGAGAACCACTGTGTGCCCTAAGTGCAATATAATCCAAATATCTTTCCTTTTCTTTTTCTTTCTTTCTTTTCTTCTTCTTTTTTTTTTTTTTTGAGATGAAATCTTACTCTGTCCCCAAGGCTGGAGTGGTGTGATCTTGGCTCACTGCAACTTTCACCTCCTAGGTTCCAGCGATTCTCCTGCCTCAGCCTCCTAAGTAGTTGGGATTACAGGTGCCCTCCCCAACACCTGGCTAATTTTTTGTATTTTTAGTAGAGACAGGGTTTCGCCAGTTTGGCCAGGCTGGTCTCAAACTCCTGACTTCAGATGATTTGCCAGTCTCGGCCTCCCAAAGTGCTGGGATTACAGGGGTGAGCCACTGCACCCAGCCCAAATATTTTTCTTAAAGCTACACCTTTCTGCCCTTTGGCTTTCTGTCATCTGAGGACATAATGTTCCTTCTCTGCAGAAGACGCAGCATTCAAGGCTTCATTTTTTTTTTTTTGAGATAGAGTCTCACTCTGTCACACAGGCTGGAGTGCAGTGGTGTGATCTCAGCTCACTGCAACCTCCGCCTCGTAGGTTAAAGTGATTCTCCTGCCTCAGCCTCCCGAGTAGCTGGGATTACAAGCATGTGCCATCACGCCTGGCTAGTTTTTGTATTTTTAGTAGAGATGGGATTTCACCATGTTGGTCAGGCTTGTCTCAAACTCCTGACCTCAGGCGATCCACCCGCCTCAGCCTCCCAAAGTGCTGGGATTACAGGCATGAGCTACCATACCCAGTCAAAGCTTCATCTTGGAAGCAGAGAGCAGTCCTCACCAGATGGCAGCACCTTGATTTTGGACTTCCCAGCCTCCAGAACTGTAAGAAATAAATTTCTGGCCAGGCGTGGTGGCTCACGCCTATAATCCAAGCACTTTGGAGGCCAAGGCGGGCAGATCACCTGAGGCCGGGTGTTCAAGACCAGCCTGACCATCATGGTGAAACCCTGTCTTTAAAAAATAAAAAACTAAAAAAAAAAAAAAAAGAAAGAAAGAAATTTCTATTCTGTATAAATTACTCAGTTCTGGATATTTTGTTATAGCAACACAAATGGACTAAGAAATTGGCTTGTTGGCTTTCAAATAATTAGCTTTGTCATTAAGTTGAATTTTTTGGAAATATGGATGTTGCTTGAGAGTACAGCTGTAACTGAAGACAAAAAAATTCTTCCCAGTGTCTGTTCAGTGGCCTCTTTGCAGCTTCCTCAGCCTAGTCTGGAGCTCTTAAAAACAGCTAATAATTGGCCTGGCATGATGGCTCATGCCCGTAATCCTAGCACTTCTGGAGGCTGAGACTGGTGGATCACAAGGTCAGGAGTTCAAGACCAGCCTGGCCAAGATGGTGAAACCCCATCTCTACTAAAAATAAAAAAATTATCTGGGCGTGGTGGCAGGTGCCTGTAATCCCAGCTACTCAGGAGGCTGAGGCAAAGAATTGCTTGAACCCAGGAGGCAGAGGTTGCAGTGAGCCAAGATCATGCCATCACTGGTCATGGTGGCTCACATATGTAATCCCAGCTCTTTGGGAGGCCAAGGCAGGCGGATCACGAGGTCATGAGATTGAAACCATCCTGGCCAACATGGTGAAACCCTGTCTCTACTAAAAATACAAAAATTAGCTGGGCATGGTGGCATGCACCTGTAGTCCTAGCTACTCAGGGCTGAGGCAAGAGAATCACTTAAACCTGGGAGGCAGAGGTTGCAGTGAGCCAAGATCATGCCACTGCACTCTAGCCTGGCGACATAGTGAGACTCCATTAAAGAAACAAAGAAAGAAGGAAAGAAGGAAGGAAGGAAGGAAAAGAAAAGAAAGAAAGAAAGAAAGAAACAGCTAGCTGGATGAAGAGGCTCACACCTGTAATCCCAACACTTTGGGAGGCCGAGGTGGGTGGATCACCTGAGGTCAGGAGTTCAAGATCAGCCTGGCCAACTGGTGAAACCCTGTCTCTACTAAAAATACAAAAAATTAGCCTGGTGTGGTGATGGACACCTATAATCCCAGCTACTAGGGAGGCTGAGGCAGGAGAATCAATTGAACCCAGAAGGCAGAGGTTGAAGTGAGACAAGATCACACCATTGCACTCCATTCCAGGTGACAGTGCAAGACTCTGACTCAAAAACAAAAAAAGAAACAGCTAATGACCTATGAGCTGATTTACAGGGTGGCTAGGGAAAGAGCACTTTATTCCTGTCAATTAAAGGAGTCGGGGACTGATACCGGGCATGGCGTTGTGTAATTCTTCGGCTCCACTCAAAACCTCTGAGGAAAACAGTGTAGGAACTCAAGATGCTGAAGTGGACTGAGGGAGCATGTTTGCTGAACATGCCTTTAGTATTTGGTAGAACAATATTATTAATAGTAGCTAACACTTTTGGAGCACTTAAAACCTAAATGAGTTCCCTGAATTGGCTCATGTAATCCTCAAAACCATTCTCTTTAAATATTGCTATTATCCCCCATTTTACAGACAAGGAAACTGTGCTCTGAGGTGTTAAGCAGTTGCGGGGAGGTCAGAAATCCCAGCTGGGCAGTTCATCACTGCACTCCACCTGCCCCTCAGTGAGGTCTGAATTCAGAGTCCAGGCCTGAAGCCTCTGTTCTGTAAGGATGGCCCTTGGGGCCATTCAGGAGTCCAGGTGGCACTGCCAGGACAGGTTCTGTGGAGCCCATGATCTCTCCCAGGCTGGAGAGGAAGCTAGCACCACCAAGGAGCCTTAAAGATAGGAAGCCAGGCAGGGCGAAGTGGTCTCGGGACAGAAGGAAGGAGTCGTGGCACTTAATGGATGAGAGAAAGAGAAGGTGCTACTGGCAGTGGCAGAAAAAGAACTGTCCGGGTAATGCCTGTAATTCCAGCACTTTGGGAGGCTGAGGCAGGCGGATCACAAGGTCAGGAGATCAAGACCATCCTGGTCAACATGGTGAAACCCTGTCTCTATTAAAAATACAAAATTAGCTGGGCATGGTGGCAAGTGCCTGTAATCACAACTACTCCAGAGGCAGGAGAATTGCTTGAACCCAGGAGGCAGAGGTTGCCGTGAGCCGAAATCAGCCATTACACTCCAGCCTGGGCAACAAGAGCGAAACTCTGTCTTAAAAAAAAAAAAAAAAAAAGGGAGTCCCAAGATGGCCAGCCAGCTCAGAATTGCAGCTCCAAGTGAAAGTGCAGAGGGTGAGTGGACGCCGCATTTCCAGACGGATTTTTATTGCCCACAGACCAGGAGATTCGCAGGCGGAGGAGCCCCACGGGTCGCAAGCGCAGCTGTTTTGGCCGGCGCGGCTGTTTTGCCTGCGCTCCGGAGCAGCTCCTCCTGGTGCAGAGTAAACAGGACTGTGTTCCCACTTAGCCAGCAAGGGGAGCTGAAACAGGGAGCCAGGCCAGGAGATTCCTGGGCAAAAAAAGAGCCACTAATCTCAGAGCAGCGGTTTCAGTGGTGCAGTGGGTCGCCGCATGGGAAATCACACAGATCCTGGCGCCTATTCAACAGGCGACCAGGTCACCTGGTAGAGAGCCGACCGTTCAACGAAAAAATAAAAGGCTCTGAGGCAGGGAGCCAGGAGATCATGCCCGGCTGGTCCCACCCCCACAAAAACAAAAACAAAGACAAAAAAACAGCAATTGGAAACGCTCTGGGTTGAGAGTTTCACAGCAAGCACAGCTGAACCCGGGATGGTCCAGCTCTGTGGGGGAGGGGCATCCACCATTACTGAGGCAGCCTGCCATTGCTGCAGCAACCCGCCATTACAGAGAAAGTCCGTGAATACAGAGGCAGGCCAACATTGCGGAAGCAGATCTAACTACACTCATATAAACAGGACTGCAGGGAAGTTCACACGGCAGCTGGGTGGAGCCCAGAGCAGCTCAGCGAAGCCTCTGCAGTCTGAGAATGACTAGGCTGCCTCCTTGTGGGCAGGGCAGCCCTGAAGAAAAAAAAAGGCAGCAGTACAGTGGAAACTCATAAAGCCCTAACTCCCTGGGACAGAACACCTGGGAAAAAAAAAAGGGGGGGTTATGAGTTCTGCTGCTGTAGACTTAAATTTACCAGCCCAGCAGCTCTGAATGAACAACGTGGCTCACAGCTCAGCACCTGAGCTAATATAAAGGACTGTTTCCTCAAGCAGCTCCCGACCCCCGTATATCCAAAGAGTCACCACATAAAGGAGAGCTCAGACTGACATTTGGCAGGTATCCTTCTGGGACAAAGCAGAAGAAACTGTAGCAACCTTTACTGTTCGGCAGCTGCTGCAAGTGATCCCCAGGCAAGCAGGGCCTGGAGTGGACCTCAGCAGTCCTACAGCAGAGAGGCCAGACAGTTAAAAGGAAAACTAAGAAACAGAAATAACTTCATCAACAACAAACAGAACATCCACTCAGAGACCCAATCAGAAAGTCAACAACTACAAAGCCAACAGGTGGATAAATCCATAAAGATGGGAAGAAACCAGCGCAAAAAGGATGAAAACACCCAAAACCAGAACACCTCTCCTCCTACAAGGGATCACAACTCCTCACCAGCAAGGGAACAAGAGTGGATGGAGAATGAGTGTGATGAAATGACAGAATCGGCCTTCAGAAAGTGGGTAATAAGATACTTCCATGAGCTAAAAGAACATGTTCTAACCCAATGCAAAGAAACTAAGAATTTTGAAAAAAGGTTTGATGAAATGCTAACGAGAATAGACAATTTGGAGAGGAATATAAGTGAATTGATGGAGTTGAAAGACACAACACGAGAACTTCGCAAAGCATGCACAAGTTTCAACAGCCGAATTGACCAAGCAGAAGAAAGGATATCAGAGGTCGAAGATCAACTCAGTGAAATAAAACGAGAAGGCAAGATTAGAGAAAACAAGGTAAAAAGGAATGAACAAAGTCAACAAGAAATATGGGACTATGTGAAAAGACCTAATCTACATTTGATAGGTATACATGAATGTGATGAAGAGAATGAATCCAAGCTGGAAAATACTCTTCAGGATATTACCCAGGAAAACTTCCCCAACCTAGCAAGGCAGGCTAATATTCAAGTCCAGGAAATACAGAGAACACCACAAAGATATTCCTCTAGAAGAGCAACCCCAAGGCGCATAATCATCAGATTCACCAGGGTTGAAATGAAGGAGAAAATGCTAAGGGCAGCCAAAGAGAAAGGTTGGGTTACCCACAAAGGGAAGCCCATCAGACTCACAGCAGATCTCTCAGCAGAAACCCTACAAGCCAGAAGAGAGTGGGGGCCGATATTCAACATCCTTAAAGAAAACAACTTTCAACCCAGAATTTCATATCCAGCCAAACTAAGCTTCATAAGTGAAGGAAAAATAAAATCCTTTGTGAACAAGAAAGTACTCAGAGATTTCATCACCACCAGACTGGCTTTACAAGAGCTCCTGAAAGAGGCACTACACATAGAAAAGAACAACCAGTACCAGCCACTCCAAAAACACATGAAATGATAAAGAGCATCAACACAATGAAGAATCCGCATCAACCAATGGGCAAAACAGCCGGCTAGCATCAAAATGGCAGGATCAAATTCACACATAACAATATTAACCCTAAACATAAATGGACTACATGCCCCAATCAAAAGACACAGACTGGAAAATTGGATAAAAAGCCAAAACCCATCAGTGTGCTGTATACAGGAAACCCATCTCACATGCAAGGATACACAAAGGCTCAAAATAAAGGGATGGAGGAAGATTTACCAAGCAAATGGAGAGCAAAAAAAAGCAGGAGTTGCAATTCTCATCTCTGATAAAATAGACTTTAAAGCAACAAAGATCAAATGAGACAAAGAAGGATATTACATAATGGTAAAAGGATCAATGCAACAAGAAGAGCTAACGATCCTAAATATATATGCACCTAATACAGGAGCACCCAGATACATAAGGCAAGTTCTTAATGACTTACAAAGAGACTTAGACTCCCACACAATAATAGTGGGAGACTTCAACACACCATTGTCAATATTAGACAGATCAACGAGACAGAAAATTAACAAGGATATCCAGGACTTGAACTCAGACCTGGACCAAGCAAACTTAATAGACATTTACAGAACTCTCCACCCCAAATCCACAGAATATACATTCTTCTCAGCACCACATCACACCTACTCTAAAATTGACCACATAATTGGAAGTAAATCACTCCTCAGCAAATGTAAAAGAACGGAAACCATAACAAACAGTCTCTCAGACCACAGTGCAATCAAGTTAGAACTCAGAATTCAGAAACCAACCCAGAACCACACAGCTTCATGGAAACTGAACAACTTTCTCTTGAATGTTGACTGAATAAACAATGAAATGAAGGCAGAAATAAAGATGTTCTTCAAAACCAACGAGAACGAAGACACCACATACCAGAATCTCTGGGACACATTTAAAGCAGTCTCTAGAGGAAAATATATAGCAATAAGTGCCCACATGAGAAGAAAGGAGAGATCTAAAATTGACACCCTATAGTGAAAATTGAAAGAGCTAGAGGAGCAAGATCAAAAATACTCAAAACCTAGCAGAAGACAAGAAATAACTAAGATCAAAGCAGAACTGAAGGAGATAGAGACACGAAAAACCCTTCAAAAAATCAATAAATCCAGGAGCTGGTTTTTTGAAAAGATCAACAAAATAGACCACTAGCCAGATTAATAAAAAAGAAAAGAGAGAATAACCAAATAGATGCAATAAAAAATGAGAAAGGGGATATCACCACAGATTCCACAGAAATTCAAACCATCATCAGAGATTATTACAAACAACTCTATGCACATAAACTAAAAAACCTGGAAGAAATGGATAAATTCCTGGACAGTTGCCTCCTCCCAAGCCTAAACCAGGAAGAAGTCAAAACCTTGAATAGACCAATAACAAGGTCTGAAGTCGAGGCAGCAATTAAGAGCCTACCACCCAAAAAAAGCCCAGGTCCAGATGGGTTTACAGCCGAATTCTACCAGACATACAAAGAGGAACTGGTACCATTCCTTCTGAAACTATCCCAAATAATCCAAAAAGAGGGAATCCTTCCCAAATCATTTTATGAGACCAATATCATCCTGATACCAAAACCTGGCAGAGACTCAACAAGAAAAGAAGACTACAGGCCAATATCCATGATGAACATAGATGCAAAAATCTTCAATAAAATACTGGCAAACCGATTACAACAGCACATCAAAAAGCTCATCCACCATGATCAAGTAGGATTCATCCTGGGGATGCAAGGCTGGTTCAATATACGCAAGTCTATAAATGTAATTCACCACATAAACAGAACCAAAGACAAAAACCACATGATTATCTCAATTGATGCAGAGAAGGCCTTCAACAAAATTCAACAGCCCTTTATGCTAAAAACCCTCAATAAACTAGGTATCAACGTAACATATCTCAAAATAATAAAAGCTATTTACAACAAACCAACAGCTAATATCATACTGAATGGGCAAAAACTGGAAGCATTCCCTTTGAAATCTGGTACTAGACAAGGATGCCCTCTCTCACCACTCCTATTCAATATAGTACTGGAAGTTCTAGCCAGAGCAATCAGGCAAGAGAAAGAAATAAAGGGTATTCAATTAGGAAAGGAGGAAGTCAAATTGTCTCTATTTGCAGATGACATGATTGTATATCTAGAAGACCCCATCATCTGAGCCCAAAATCTCCTGAAACTGATAAGCAACTTCAGCAAAGTCTCAGGATACAAAATCAATGTGCAAAAATCACTAGCATTCCTATACACCAATAACAGACTTAAAGAGAGCCAAATCAAGAATGAACTGCCATTCATAATTGCTACAAAGAGAATAAAATACCTAGGAATACAACTAACAAGGAACGTAAAGGACCTCTTCAAGGAGAACTACAAACCACTGCTCAATGAAATAAGAGAAAACACAAACAGATGGAGAAACATTCCATGTTCATGGTTAGGAAGAATCAATATCGTGAAAATGGCCATACTGCCCAAAGTAATTTACAGAGTCAATGCTATCCCCATCAAGCTACCAATGACCTTCTTCACAGAACTGGAAAAAACCACCTTAAACTTCATATGGAACCAAAAGAGAGCCCGCATAGCCAAGTCAATTCTAAGCAAAAAGAACAAAGCGGGAGGCATCACACTACCAGACATCAAACTATCCTACAAGGCTACAGTAATTAAAACAGCATGGTACTGGTATCAAAACAGAGATATAGACCAATGGAACAGAACAGAGGCATCGGAGGCAACACAACATATCTACAACCATCCAATCTTTGACAAACCTGATAAAAACAAGCAATGGGGAAAGGATTCCCTGTTTAATAAGTGGTGTTGGGAAAACTGGCTAGCCATATGCAGAAAGCAGAAACTGGACCCCTTCCTGACACCTTACACTAAAATCAACTCCAGATGGATTAAAGACTTAAACATAAGACCTAACACCATAAAAACCCTAGAAGAAAACCTGGGCAAAACCATTCAGGACATAAGCGTAGGCAAGGACTTCATGACCAAAACGCCAAAAGCATTGGCAACAAAAGCCAAAATAGACAAATGGGACCTAATCAAACTCCACAGCTTCTGCACGGTGAAAGAAACAGTCAATAGAGTGAATTGGCAACCAACAGAATGGGAAAAAATTTTTGCAGCCTGCCCATCTGACAAAGGGCTGATATCCAGAATTTACAATGAACTAAAACAGATTTACAAGAAAAAAACAAGCCCATTCAAAAATGGGCGAAGGATATGAACAGATACTTTACAAAAGAAGACATACATGAGGCCAACAAGCATATGAAAAAATGCTCATCATCACTGGTCATTAGAGAAATGCAAATCAAAACTACATTGAGATACCATCTCACGCCAGTTAGAACGGCAATCATTAAAAAATCTGGAGACAACAGACGCTGGAGAGGATGTGGAGAAATAGGAACACTTTTACACTGTTGGTGGGAGTGTAAATTAGTTCAACCATTGTGGAAGACAGTGTGGCGATTCCTCAAGGACCTAGAAATAGAAATTCCATTTGCCCCAGCAATCCCATTACTGGGTATATAGCCAAAGGATTATAAGTCGTTCTACTAGAAGGACACATGCACACGAATGTTCATTGCAGCACAGTTTACAAGAGCAAAGACCTGGAACCAACCCAAATGCCCATCGATGATAGACTGGACAGGAAAAATGTGGCACATATACACCATGGAATATTATGCAGCCATCAAAAACGATGAGTTTGCGTCCTTTGTAGGGACATGGATGAACCTGGAAACCATCATTCTCAGCAAACTGACACAAGAACACAAAATCAAACATCGCATGTTCTCACTCATAGACGGGTGTTGAACAATGGGAACACATGGACACAGGGAGGGGAGCACTATACACTGGGGTCTGTTGGGGAGGAGTCGGGGGGACAGCGCGGAGTGGGGAGTTGGGGAGAGATAGCATGGGGAGAAATGCCACATATAGGTGAAGGGGAGGAAGGCAGCAAATCACACTGCCACGTATGCACCTATGCAACAATCTTGCATGTTTTTCACATGTACCCCAAAACCTAAAATGCAATTAAAAAAAAAAAAGAGGACTGTTCGGGGCCAGGACTTGCAGAAACCTGAGACTCAACTACCTCCAGCTTTCAAGGACACCGAAAGTACCACTTTTTGGACTTCTCACTTAATTCATAGAAGCATTATTTTAGAGAGAGGTGGAATGGGCGACTGGGTACCTCAGGCGGCTGCTGAATGGGGGGTCCTCAGCGCTGCAAACCCCGGCCATCCTTTGCCATCCTCTGCTGCCACCAGGCCTCCGATGCTCTGCGACTTTGTCATTCCGCATCCCACGGTGCTAGCTAAGTCAGTCAGCTGTCACAATGAGGTCTGGAGCTGCAGGATACAAAATAACTCCGGGGAGACCTCCCCGAGGCGAGGCGAGGCGAAGTGGGGGTGCGTGGGGGGTGGGTGGAAGGCTGGGCCCCAGGGGCGAGGAAAGGAGCACCAGCTGCCTCTTGCAAGTTGCTAAATTAGTCAGGCTGTTGTTTTTCCTTTTAATTTTTGTGTGAATTCAAGAATAGGTTGCGGGTGTCTTGGCAGCATGTGAATGAGACCCTTCCTCAAAGAATTCACCTTGCTCAAGGGCTGCTGTCAGGCGCACAACACTGAGCGAAGCAAGCTTTGCCGGCTGCCTCCTGCTCTCCCTCCCGGCCGGCACGCTCGGCCTCCTTCCCAGCGCCTGCCTCCCGGACCCCGCGCGCCAAGCCGGCTCCACTGCCCCGTGGGCCGCGCCCAGCCTGCCCGCTCCCTCTTGGCCTCACCCCGCCGGAGCAGTGACCTGAGCAGCAGGCAGGGGAATCGGGCGGAGGGCTCTGGAAGCTGCCAGACTCGCTCCTGGCCTCGCACCTTCTGGCCTCGCACCTCAGTGGCGAGCCCCGAAGCCGCCTCAGGCGCGCACAAGGAGAGGGGCTTTCGGTGACGGTGGCCCCAGACATTTGTTACCCTTATAGAAGGCAATGCACGGATGGCGAGTATTACCATTGTTTTTTGTCTCAGTGGCACATCCACCTCTTTGCTGCCACCTTTCTCCATCTGAGTGCACTTGAGGCCTCCTGGACTTGGGTCTCCAGGGTAAAGCCAAGGACCCAGAGCCTCAACAACCTGTCTGACGGCCTCGGCCGGTGCTTTTGCCCACGCAAGCGCGTGTCTCAACTGAGATTCATTAAGAATCAACAAGATACCAGGCGCGGTGGCTCACGCCTTTAATCCCAGCACTTTGGGAGGCCGAGGCGGGCAGATCACAAGGTCAGGAGATCGAGACCATCCTGGTTAACATGGTGAAACCCCGTCTCTACTGAAAATACAAAAAAATTAGCCGGGCGTAGTGGCGCGCGCCAGTAGTCCCAGTTACTCGGGAGGCTGAGGCAGGAGAATCACTTGAACCTGAGAGGCAGAGGCTGCAGTATGCCGAGATCGCACCACTGCCCTCCAGCCTGGGAGACAGAGTGAGATTCTGTCTCAAAAAAATAAAATAAAAATAATGAGAATCAACAGGTTGCCGGGCGCAGTGGCTCATGTCTGTAATCCCAGCACTTTGGGAGGCCTAGACAGGCGGATCACTCGAGGTCGGGAATTCTAGACCAGCATGACCAACATGGAGAAACCCTGTCTCTACAAAAAAATACAAAGAAAAATTAGCCGGGCATAGTGGTGCATGCCTGTAATCCCAGCTACTCGGGAGGCTGAGGCCAGGGAATCACTTGAACCCGGGAGGCAGAGGTCGCAGTTAGCCAAGATTGTGCCACTGCACTCCAGCCTTGGCAACAAGAGCGAATCTCTGTCTCGAAAAATAAATAAATAATAAAAGAATAAAAAGGTTACTGGGCTCGGTGACCCATGCCTGTAATCCCAGCACTTTGGGAGGCCGAGGCAGGAGAATCACTTGAGCTCAGAAGTTCGAGACCAGACTGGGCAACATGGTGAAAAACCGTCTCTACTAAAAATACAAAAATTAGCCGGGGGTGGTGGTGCACACCTGTAGTCCCAGCTACTCGGGAGGCTGAGACACGAGAATTGTTTTAACCCGGGAGGCAGAGGCTGCAGTGAGCCAAGATCACGCCACTGCACTCCAGCCTGAGTGACAGAGTGAGATTCTGTCTCATAAAAAGAAAAGAATCGACATGTTACAGTTTTTAGAATGTTTTGGATATTTTAAAAATATATAGTCCAACATGAAGAGTTAATAAAAGTTCATGAATAACAGCGAATAAACATATGAAAAACGGTCAGATTCAATAGTTACCAAAGACATGATCATTAAAACTATGAGAGGCTATTTTTTTCCTCCCAGATTAACAAAATGAAAATATTGCCATTCTCCACACTGACCTGGGTGTGGAGAGTTTGGCAATCTCAGTGGGAGTGTGAGGAAAGTAAACTGATATTAGTTTTCTGGAGAGTAATTTGATGTTTACCAAGAGCCTTTTTTTTTTTTTTTTGATATGGAGTTTTGCTCTTGTTGCCCAGGCTGGAGTGCAGTGGCACAATCTTGGCTCACTGCAACCTCTGCCCCCCGGGTTCAAGTGATTCTCCTGCCTTAGCCTCCTGAGTAGTTGGGATTACAGGCAAGTGCCACCACACTCAGCTAATTTTTTGTATTTTTTGTAGAGACGGGGTTTCACTATGTTGACCAGGCTGGTCTCAAACTCCTGACCTCAGGTGATTCACTCACCTCGGCCTCCCAAAGTGCTGGAATTACAGTCGTGAGCCACTGCACCTGGCCACCAAAACCCTTAAAAATATACCAAGTAGGCCTGGTGTGGTGGCTCATGTGGTAATCCCAGCTCTTTGGGAGATCAAGGTGGGAGGATTACTTGGGCTCAGGAAACTGAGGCTGCAGTAAGCCATGATAGCCACTGCACTGAAACCTGCACAAAACAGAACCAGACCCTCTCTTTCTCAAAAGAAGAAAGCCCCGCCCAGCTTGGTGGCTCACATCTGTAATCCCAGCACTTTGGGAGGCCGGGGCAGGTGGATCACCTGAGGTCGAGGGTTCGAGAACTGCCTAACCAACATGGGGAAACCCTGTCTCTACTAAAAATACAACATAAGCCAGACGTGGTGACGCATGCCTGTAATCCCAGCTACTCAGAGGCTGAGGCAGGAGAATTTCTTGAACCTGGGAGGCAGAGACTGCAGTGAGCCAAGATCGTGCCATGGCACTCACTACAGCCTGGGCAACAAGAGTGACACTCTGTCTTTAAAAAAAAAAGCCCCAAGTAAATGAAGGGCCTCTAAAGCAGGGGTTTGGGAGCTGTAAACCAAAAATAAAATTCTAAGCCTCCCCAACCATCTGAATGGAAACTTCTTCCTCAGCCAGGGCTCTTAAAATTTAACCTGAGAGACTGTTTCAGGCATTAACATCAACACAGACCTTTAAATCTAAGAAGAAGCATTTACAATCGGTTCTCTCTGAAACCTGCTACCTGGAGGCTTCATCTGTGTGATTAAACTTTGGTCTCTACAACATCTTATAGCACCCAGACATTCCTTTCTATTGATCCCAGGTCTTAATTTTTTTTTTCTTGAGACAGAGTTTCACTCTGTTGCCCAGGCTGGAGTGCAATGGCGAGATCTTGGCTCACCGCAACCTCCACCTCCCAGGTTCAAGTGATTCTTCTGCCTCGGCCTCCCAAGTGGCTGGAATTACAGGCATCCCTCCACCACGCCCAGCTAATTTTGTATTTTTAGTAGAACGGGTTTTCTCCATGTTGATCAGGCTGGTCTCAAACTCCCCACTTCAGATGATTTGCCCACCTTGGCCTCCCAAAGTTCTGGGATTACAGGCATGAGCCACTGCGCCCAGCCTGATCCCAGATCTTTAGACAAACTCAACCAATTGTCAACCACAAAATGTTTAAATATACCTATAGCCTGGAAGCACCTCCACCACCTCCACCCCCTGCTTCAAATTGTCCTGCCTTTCTGGACCAAACCAATGCATTTTCTTCAATGTATTTGATTGATGTCTCTTGCCTCCCTAAAATGTATAAAACCAAGCTGCACCCCAACCACCTTGGGCACATGTTCTCAGGACCTCCTGAGGGCTGTGTCACGGGCCATGGTCACTCATATTTGGCTCAGAATAAATCCAAATATTTTACAGAATATGAGTCTTTTCATCAACAGAGCCAAGCAGATCCGGGTCTGCTGTCAACATTCCAGCTGTGTGCCCTGGAACAAGTCACTTCACCTCCTTTAAGCCCCTTTCCTCAACTACAAAAGGGAGATGCTCCTCCCTACCTCATGAGACTGTTGAGAAGATGAAGAAAAAAACAAAACAAAACAAAACAGCCTGCTTAACAGATGGTGATGGTTGCCGAAATGGTTGCTATTGTAAATTCATTTTGCTATCTCCTTGGCCCAGTAATCTGGACTGTCCCAAGTAAACAGCTTTAGGTGTAGACAGAAATTCATGCGCAAAAGATGTCTATCACAGCATTACAATATAATCACAAAAACATGAAAACAACATACCCAGCAACAGGAGAAAGTTAAGAAAATTATGGTATAACCATGGGATTTTACATATAAATTCAATGGATAGCATATGATATACACTGCTTTGTAGCTTGCTTTTTTCACTTAACAGTGTGACATGTTGCAAGTTTTTACTGTGTCTGCAGGATAAGTTCCTAGCACTAGAATCGTTGGGTCATAAGATGTGCATTTTAGATTTCTACGGCTATGGCCAACTTGCACGGAGGCTGGCCCCGTGCACACTTCCCTCAGATATAGGGCAGAGCCTGTTTCCTCAACCCTCTGCAAACATTATCAACATTTTGCTGTGATAATGTGAAAGTGGTATCCTGTTGAAATTTCAATTTGTATTTTTCTTTTCTTTTTTTTCTTTTTCTTTTCTTTTCTTTTTGAGATGGAATTTCACTATTTTTGCCCAGGCTGGAGTGCAATGGCATGATCTTGGCTTATTGCAACCTCTGCCTCCAAGGTTCAAGCAATTCTCCTGCCTCAGCCTCCTGAGTAGCTGGGATTACAGGCACCTGTCACCACGCTTGGCTAATTATTGTATTTTTAGTAGAGATGGGGTTTTGCCATGTTGGCCAGCCTGGTCTCAAACTCCTGACCTCAGGTGATCCACCTGCCTCAGCCTCCAAAAGTTCTGGGATTACAAGCATGAGCCACTGTGCCCGGCCTGCATTTTTCTTATTATGAATGAGGTTGTGTACCTTTTCATGCATTTAAGAGCCATTTGTATTTCCATTTCATTCAACTGTCCACTCAATACAATTGGCCTGAGTTTCCAATGGGTAGTGAGTCTAATTTTTATTTATTGTTATTACTTGAGACAGAGTCTCACTCTGTTGCCCAGACTGGAGTGCAGCGGCATAATCTTGGCTCACCTGCAACCTTTGGTTTCAAGGGATTCTCCTTTCTCAGCCTCCCGAGTAGCTGGGATTACGGGCACCTGCCACCACATCTGGCTAATTTTTGTATTTTTAGTAGAGACGGGATTTCTTCCATGTTGGTCAAGCTGGTCTCGAATTCCTGACCTCAGGTGATCCGCCCACCTCAACCTCCCAAAGTGCTGGGATTACAGGTGTAAGCCACAGAGCCCTACTATTTATTTATTTATTTTTGAGGCAGAGTATTGTTGTGTGACCCAGGCTGGAGTGCAGTGGCATGATCTCGGCTCACTGCAACATCCACCTCCTGGGTTCAAGTGATTCTTCTGCCTCAGCCTCCTGAGTAGCTGGGACTACAGGCACGCGCCACCACGCCCAGCTAATTTTTGTATTTTTAGTAGAGACAGGGTTTCACCATATTGGCCAGGCTGGTCTCGAACTCCTGGCCTCATGATCCGCCCGCCATGGCCTCCCAAAGTGCTGGGATTATAGGTGTGAGCCACAGTGCCTAGCCTATTTATTTATTTATTTTTTAAGTGGAGACAGAGTCTCACTATGTTGCCCAGGCTGGTCTGGAACTCCTGGGCTCAAGCAGTACTCCCACCTTGGCCTCCCAAAGTGCTGAAATTACAGGCATGAGCCACCAGGCATGGCCAAGAAAACAATTTTAACTCAAAATATGCATTGTCTAGGGCCTAGGTAATTTCTCTTTCTATCCTTAGACTCTATTGTTGTAATCCATTGACATTTCCTGCTCTCTAGCTCCTTCAGGGCAGGAAACTTGATGACCTAGTTTACAATTTGAACTCCAGCAGGCACCCCACAGAGACTTCAGTGAGACACTTCTGCTTTGTAAGTGACTGCCAAGAACTTCTGGTCTCCTAGGCAAATCTGCATACTACACAAGGAAAAAGGATTATTGTATTTTATCAAGTTCTATCACGAAACAGTCGTGTTCAACTGGTGACAAAATGTAGTGAATTTTCAAAGTATTACCCCAGCCTTCTATAATAGGTTGGCAGCCTAACTTTCAAGGGCACATGAGTGAGTGTGGACAAGTTCACCCCAAGCCTTGCCCGGGCCCAACCCTACTTCCTAGCCCCATATTCAACAGACTCTCCCGACCTGCCACACCTCCAACCCCTGAGACTTGCTGGGATCCAGCTCCCCACTGGTAGGTTGACAGGCACGTCTCCACCCACAGGGCCTGGGCAGCTTGTAAAGATCCTCAACTTATCCTCTTAGGAGCCAAGAAAAGTCCCTTTCCAACAGGAAAGAACAGGGTCGCCCAGATTGTTATGCAAATGTTAACTCATCTATGGAAACTTCAGAGCATTCCTGGCCTCATCAGCAAGAAACAAACCAAAAAAAGAAAAGAAAGAAAAGGTAAAATGAGAAGATACAGAATAACATCCAGCTTCTAACAGAGGAGGGTCAGGCCAGGCATCGCTGCCACACTCTCATGTGTTGCTTGCTGTTTAAAGGCAAATTTGGGCCAAAGTACAAGGTGAAACCTTGTGCCCCAAACTGATTTCATTTTGGACCCCAGCCATCAGTGTCATCTGCTAAAGAGGCCCTTCCCAGGATCGAGGGACATGAGTGTGGCACTGGAGAGACATCAGTGTGACTGTGCTCTGGCATCCAGCACCACTCTACTGGAATGCTTAGTCCTCGACAGAGCCCCTTTAAACAACCACCTCTGCCCTTCCTTTACATGTCTTAACAGGCTTTCTGAATTTAAAATTTTTATTTTGAAAAGCATGTCAAATTTACAGAAAAGTTGCAAAAACAGTTCAAGGAACTCCCATATGCACCTCACCTAGGTTCACCAATTGTTCATATTTTTGCTGCATTTACTTTAGCCTTCTGTATACAATATATATCGCTATTATCTTTTTTATCAACCTGCTTACCAAATTATTTTTTATTTTCTACTTTTTTTTTTTGTTAGCATTTTACTCTTGTTGCCCCGGCTGGAGTGCAATGGTGCGATCTCGGCTCACCGCAACCTCTGCCTCCTGGGTTCAAGGGATTCTCCTGCCTCAGCCTCCCAAGTATCTGGGATTACGGATGCCCGCCACCATGCCTGGGTACTTTTGTATTTTTTGGTAGAGAGGGGGTTTCACCATGTTGGCCAGGCTGGTCTCAAACTCCTGATCTCAGGTGATCCACCACTACACCCAGCTAATTTTTATCTTTTTTTTTTTTTCAATTTTTTCTTTTCTTTACTTTTCTTTTTATTATTATTATTTTTTTTTTTTTTTGAGACGGAGTTTCGCTCTTGTTACCCAGGCTGGAGTGCAATGGCGCGATCTCGGCTCACGGCAACCTCCACCTCCTGGGTTCAGGCAATTCTCCTGCTTCAGCCTCCTAGCTGGGATTACAGGCACGCGCCACCATGCCCAGCTAATTTTTTGTATTTTTAGTAGAGACGGGGTTTCACCATGTTGACCAGGATGGTCTCGATCTCTTGACCTCGCGATCCACCCGCCTCGGCCTCCCAAAGTGCTGGGATTACAGGCGTGAGCCACCGTGCCCGGCCCTCTTTTCTTTTAAAAAAAGAAAAGATATATTCATATATTTTTAAATTGAGACAGAGTCTGGCTCTGTTGCCCTGGCTGGCCTCAAGTGATTCTCCTGCCTCTGCCTTTCTTTTTTTTTGAGACGGAGTTTCGCTCTTGTTACCCAGACTGGAGTGCAATGGCGCGATCTCGGCTCACCGCAACCTCCACCTCCTGGGTTCAAGCAATTCTCCTGCCTCAGCCTCCCGAGTAGCTGGCACTACAGGCGAATGACACCACGCCCAGCTAACTGATTTTTGCATTTTTAGTAGAGACGGGGTTTCACCATGTTGACCAGGCTGGTCTCGATCTCTTGACCTCGCGATCCACCCGCCTCGGCCTCCCAAAATGATGGGATTATAGGCGTGAGCCACCACGCCCGGCCGCCTCTGCCTTTCAAAGTGCTAGGATTATGGACATGAGCCACCACACTCCAGCTATTTATTTATTTATTTGTAGAAACAAAAAAATAAATTTTTTGTGTAGGCTGGCAAAATTACTTCTAATAATATGTCTCCATCTTCCAGTGAGCCTAAAACCCACCATCTTTGCCTGGAACCCCATTTGAGCATTAGTATGCTTGATTTGAAGGTGGAAGGTGGAAGCTTGGCTTTCCTGGGGAAGGGCTCCTCCCAGAAATGAAGGAAAGGATGGCTCTGTGCTGTCAGACTCTCTAATAAAGGACGGCAGGTTGGAACCCAGGGAATTCAACCCAGTCATTCTGTGGGTTGAAGCTTCCGGTTGCTCCTTTTATCTTGCAGTTTGGTCCAACCACGCAAGCCTGACACTTAGCCTTTACATCCTGTCCACACCCAGATTCTCCTTCCACATCGTTCCTCTGCCAGTTGAGTAGAAGGCACACCAGCACCTTCTCTACTCCCACTCTGGAGTTCTGATGTTTGGAGAATAGATGAAAACAGGCTCAAACACACAGAGAATTAACCACATTAAAATTATAATGAAGTGGCCAGGTGCAGTGGCTCATGCCTGTAATCCCAGCACTTTGGGAGGCTGAGGCAGGAGAATCACTTGAACCTGGGAGGCGGAGGTTGTGTGAGCCAAGATTATGCCATTGCAATCCATCCTGGACAACAAGAGTGAAACTCCACCTAAAAAACAAACAAAAAACACAAATACCCTCCAATCCAAGTAATTCCCTTCTTAGGAAAATTCCCCCACAAGTGCCCTAAGGGACAAATACAAAAATGTCCACTGCAGCATTATATATAGTGAACATGGAAATAATTGACCACTAATAGGAGAATGAATCAATACTTTAATGTATAATCCTACAATAGAACACCATGCAAAAGTTAAAATTAATGAACCAGAGCTATATGTATCAGCATTTCAAAATATAAGTCAGGTCATATCTCTACTCTGCTCAAAACTCTTCATTTCGGTGAAAGCAAAATCCTTCCAATGGCCTACAGCCCTCTCTGTGGCCAACATCCCCCAATCCACCCCCACCTACCCAATTATTTTTCTGATGTTACCTGGCACACACTTCGTTTACAGCTGCAAAGCCTCCTCCTCTTGATAGTCGCTAGCTCACCTGCCCTATCCTGTTTTCCATTTTTTCTAGCCTGATCTCTTTTCAGTGAAGGCAGGGATCTTTGTCTGCTTTGTTTACTGATGTATTCCAAATGCTCAGAATGAACAAACATGGCTAAATCTCAAAATCGTAATGTTAACCAATAAAATCATGTTGCAGAAGGATGTTTATGGTATGATATCATCTATATAAAGTTTTAAGATGTAAAATAATACTATATATATTTATATATATAAAATCATTCCCTTATGTTTTTATACGTTTACTACATACATAAAAAACTTTTACTACATATATAATATATATTATACTATGTATAATATATTTGTAATTATACTATATAATATAGTATATAGTATAATATATATTATATATGTAAAATATATATTTTATATATATAGTTAAAGTATAAAAACATAAGGGAATGGTCAACATCAAATTTAGGATAGTAATTATCTCTGGCTGTGGGAGTGAGTGGGATGGATTATGATAGATTTTTCATGTTTTGTTTTAAAAAACTGATCTGAGACAAATGAAAAAAAATCATGAGACTTGGTAAAGCTGAAAAGTTTGATTCTATTGTCTTCAATTCTTTTTTTTTTTTTTTTTAAGAGATGGAGTCTCCTCTCCCTCCATCACCCAGGCTGCAGTGCAGTGATGTGATCAGAGCTCACTTCAGCCTCCAACTCCTGGGCTCAATCAATTCTCCTTCTTCAGCCTCCTGAGTAGCTAGGAATACAGGCATACACCATCGTGACTGTGAATTTTTTTTCTTTTTTTGAATTGCAGTCTCACTCTGCAGTCCAGGCTGGAGTGCAGTGGCGTGATCTCAACTCGCTGCAATCTCTGCCTCCTGGGTGCCAGTTCAAGCAATTCTCCTGCCTCAGCCTCCTGAGTAGCTGGGACTACAGGCATGCACCACCATGCCCAGCTAATTTTTTTTTGTATTTTTAGTTGAGACATAGTTTCACCATGTTGCCAGGCTGGTCTTGAACTCCTGACCTCGTGATCGCCCACCTCGGCCTCCCAAAGCGCTGGGATTATAGGCGTGAGCCACTGCACCTGGCAAATTTTTGTATTTTTTGTAGAGACAGGGTTTCATCATGTTGCCCAGGCTGGTCTTGAACTCTTGGGCTCAAGCAATCTGCCTGTCTTGGCTTCCCAAAGTGCTGGGATTACAGGCATGAACCACTACACCTGGACCATCTCTATTCATTTTTTTTTTTTTTTTTGAGACAGAGTCTCGTTCTGTCACCAGGCTGGAATGCAGTGGTGCAATCTCGGCTCACTGCAACTTCCACCTCTCGAGTTCAAGTGATTCTCCTGCCTCAGCCTCCTGAGTTGCTGGGACTATAGGTACTCGCCATCACACCCAGCTAATTTTTGTATTTTTAATAGAGACAAGGTTTCACCATTTCACCATGTTGGCCAGGATGATCTCAATCTCTTGACCTCATGATCCACCCACCTTGGCCTCCCAAAGTGCTTGGATTACAGGTGTGAGCCACCACGCTTGACCCTCTATCCTTTTTTTTTTTTTTAAGATAGAGTTTCACCTTGATGGCCAGGCAGGTCTTGAACTCCTGACCTCAAGTGATCCATCCACCTCGACCTCCCAAAGTGCTAGGATTGCAGGCATGAGCCACTGCACCCGGCCAACCCTCTATTCTTTTAACTCTATTTGTGTCTTTGAATCTGAATTTTGTCTCTTGTAAATAGCATATTTTTGTTTGTTTGTTTTTTTCTACAGAGTCTCACTGTGTCCCCCAGGATGGCACCTTCTCAGCTCACTGCATCCTCCACTTCCCGGGTTCAAGCGATTCTCCTGCCTCAGTCTCCCAAGTAGCTGGGATTGCAGGCACCTGCCACCACACCTGGCTAATTTTTGTATTTTTAGTAGAGATGGGATTTCACAATGTTGGCCAGACTGGTCTTGAACTCCTGACCTCAGGTGATCTGCCTGCCTTGGCCTCCCAAAGTGCTGGGATTACAGGCATGAGCACCCCACACCCAGTGATAGTTTTATTTTTAAAATCCATTCTGAAAATCTCTGCCCATGGATTCAAGTGTTTAGTCCATTCACATTTAATTTAATTACTGATAACATAGGATATATATCTGCCATTTTGCTATTTTTAATATATATTTTAAGTCTTTTTAACATATATTTTAAGTAATACTCTATTACTGCCTTCTTTTCTGTTAAGTAGATATTTTCTAGTATATTCTATTGTCATTCTTTTACTATATATTTTTAGGTATTTTCTTAGTGGTTCCCTGGGGATTGCAATCAACATCTTAACTTAAAACAATACAGTTTGGAACCATGCCAATTTAATTTCATTAGCATACAAAACTTGCTCCTACAAAGTTTCATTCCCTCGACGTTCCTTTGTACTATTATTGCCAAGCAAATGCATGTTTATAGAATATATGACCCTCAATATATGCTTCATGGGTTTTTTTTTTTTTTTTTTTGAGATGGAGTCTCGCTCTGTCGCCCAGGCTGGAGTACAATGATGTGATCTCAGCTCACTGCAGCCTCTGCCTCTTGGGTTTAAGCGATTTTCCTGCTTCAGTCTCTGGAATAGCTGGGACTACAGGTGCGTGCCGCCAGGCCTGGCTAATTTTTTGTATTTTTTTTTTTAGTAGAGACAGGGTTTTACCGTGTTGCCCAGGCTGGTCGCAAACTCCTGAGCTCAGGCAATCGGCCCACCTCAGCCTCCCAAAGTGCTGGGATTACAGGCATGAGACACCGTGCCTGGCCAATATTTCATGCTTTATATTAGTGCTTTATGCAGTTGTTTGAAGTAAGACAGGAGAGAAAAAGAGTCACAAACAAAACATACATGTATACTGTCTTTTACAGTTGCCTATTTAGTTATGTTTTCCAATGCTCTTCACTGCTTGTGGATTTGAGTTAGTGTCATGTGTTCTTTCATTTCAGCCTGAAGGACAGATGTGCTAGAGATAAATTCTCTTCAGTTGCTGTTTTTATTTAACATTGTAACTTTTCTTGATGTGGGAAAATATACATAACAGAAAATTTATCATTTTAACCTTTAAATTTTTTTTGTTTTTATTTATTTCTTTTTCTTTCTTTCTTTCTTTTGAGGCAGAGTCTCACTTGTCGTTCAGGCTGGCATACAGTGGCACGATCTTGGCTCACTGCAACCTCTGCCTCCCATAGTCAAGCAATTCTTGTGCCTCAGCCTCCTGATTAGCTGGGACTACAGGTGCATGCCACCATACTTGGCTAATTTTTTGTATTTTTAGTAGAGTTGGGGTTTCGCCATGTTGGCCAGGCTGGTATTGAACTCTTGGCCTCCAGTGATTCACCTGCCTTGGCCTCCCAAAGTGTTAGGATTACAGGCATGAGCCACCATGCCTGGCCTATTTATTTTATTGATACCTACTACATGTACATATTTTGGGGGCATATGTGATAAATTTGATACATTTATATAATCAAATCAGGTTAACTGAGATATCCATCACATTAACTACTTTATGCCAGGGACATTCTCTTTAAATTACTATTTTCTAGCTATTTTGAAATGTACAACTGGTTAATGTCAACTGTAGTCACCCTACTTACCTATTGAACACCAGGTCTTGTGTCTTTTTTTTTTTTTGAGACAGAGTTTCATTCTTGTTGCCCAGGCTGGAGTGCAATGGCAAAATCTTGGCTCACTGCAACCTCTGCCTCCTAGGTTCAAGCAATTCTCCTACCTTAGTCTCCCAAGAAGCTAGGATTACGGCTGTGTGCCACCATGTCCTGCTAATTTTGTATTTTTAGTAGAGTCGGGGTTTCACCATGTTGGTCAGACTGGTCTTGAACTCCTAACTTCAAGTGATCCACCTGCCTCGGCCTCCCAAAGTGCTGGGATTACAGGGATAGGTCACCATGCCCAGTGGTCTTGTGTCTTCTAAGTGCATATTTGTAGTCCCCCATCTCAGCCTGCCAAGATGCTGGGACTACAGATGCATGCCACCACACCCAGCTAATTTTATTTTTGTTTGTTTTTTGAGATGAAGTCTTACTTTGTCGCGCAGGCTGGAATGAAGCCTTGTAGTGAGGATTAAATGAAATAATATACACAGGCTGGGCGTGGTGGCTCACACCTGTAATCCCAGGACTTTGGGAGGCCAAGGTGGGGGATCACTTGAGGTCAGGAGTTTGAGACCAGCCTGGCCAACGTGGTGAAACCCTGTCTCTACTAAAAGTACAAAAAAATTAGATGGGCATGGTGGCACATGCCTGTAGTTCCACTTACTCCAGAGGCTGAGGCAGGAGAATCGCTGGAACCCAGGAGATGGAGGTTGCAGTGAGCTGAGATCACACCACTGCACTCCAGCCTGGATGGCAGAGTGAGACTCCACCTAAAAAAAAAAAAAGAAAAGAAAGAAAAAGAAATAACATAAGCAAAGATCAACACATGGTAAATGCTCAATCATTGAAAACCATTATTAATAAAGATAATATTATAAAATGTTATTTCTGCAGACTATATTATTAGTTTTTGTTTGTTTTAAAAATATGTGTATAATTTGCTATCCAGTGTGTGTTTTGAGGTGGTGGGAGATTCTTTGTTTGTTTTTTGAAATAGAGTCTTGCTCTGTCCCCCAGGCTGGAGTACAATGGCACAATCTTGGCTCACTGCAACCTCCACCTTCCCGGCTTAAGCCATCCTTCCACCTCAGCCTCCTGAGTAGCTGGGACTACATGCATGTGCCACCACACCCAGCTAATTTAGTAGAGATGGGTTTCACCACATTGGCCAGGCTGATCTTGAACTCCTGATCTCAGGTGATCTGCCCACCTCGGCCACCCAAAGTGTTGGGATTACAGGCATGAGCCACTGCACCCAGCCCATCTAGTGTTTTTTTGTTTTTTTTTTTTCTTTTTTTGAGATGGAGTTTCGCTCTTATTACTGAGACTGGAGTGCAATGGCGTGATCTCGGCTCACGGCAACCTCCACCTCCTGGGTTCAAGCAATTCTCCTGCCTCAGCCTCCTGAGTAGCTGGGATTACAGGCACGCGCCACCATGCCCAGCTAATTTTTTTGTATTTTCTTCTGTTGCTTCGTGTCTCCATCCTTTCTTCGTTTACCATGGTATATTGCCTTAATTGTCTGAATCCCTTAGGGCCTTGGACAGTGTCTTGCACAAGACAGGGACCCAGTTAAACAGTGGCTAAAAATCAAATGAATGAATGAATTGTTAAATTAAGTTTAGCTTAAAGCTGCCTCCTTACATATTTTAAGTTCAGCCTAAAAGTTTCTTCATACATAGCAATCTGTAACCTAACTGGATGTGTAAACAGGCTATAACTTACTCAGCTACCGAGCATTCAGTTCCAGCCAATCAAAAGTGGCCAACTGTTCAAACCATGTTTAAATTAGGCAAACAATCAGCTGTAACCAATCCAGCAATTTCTGCACCTTTCTCTCATTTTCTTTTCTTTTTCTTTTTTTTTTTTTAGACGAAGAGACGAAGTCTCCCTCTTGTCGCCCATGCTGGAGTGCAATGGTGTGATCTCAGCTCACTGCAACCTCCACCTCCTGGGTTCAAGCAATTCTCCTGCCTCAGTCTCCCAAGTAGCTGGGATTACAAGCACCTGCCACCACGCCCACATAATTTTTGTATTTTTAGTAGAGATCGGGTTTCACCATGTTGGCCAGGCTGCTCATGATTTTCCTTTTTCTATATATCACATTGCTTTTTCTGTTCCTAAATCTTTGACCACATGGCAGCACCAGAGTCACTCTGAACCTAATCTGGTTTTTAGGGGCTGTCCAATTTTTGAATAATTCTTTGGTTAATTAAACTCTTTAAATTGTCTAAAGTTTTTCCGTAAACATAATGATCCTCTTCGAATCCTGGGACAGAAGGAAATGCCCAGCAGGCTTAGAACACCCATCATTGTTTATTGTTTCCTCAACTTCACGGCAAAGCATCAGCTTCACTGTTTAACCATTAGCTAAGGTCCAACTGTGCTATTATTATCTTTATTAGAGACAGAGTCTCAATCTGTTGCCCGGGCTGGAGTGCAATGGCGCCATCTTGGCTCACTGCAACCTCCACCTCCCAGGTTTAAGCGATTCTTCCGCCTCAGCTTCCTGAGTAGCTGGGATTACAGGTGCATGCCACCACACCCAGCTAATATTTATTTATTTATTTACTTACTTACTTATTGGCTACAGATCCTTGATTTAGTCCAACCAGCATTTTTTTTCTTGTTTTTTTTTTTTTTTTTTTTTTTTTTTTTGAGACGGAGTTTCGCTCTTGATACCCAGGCTGGAGTGCAATGGCGCGATCTCGGCTCACCGCAACCTCCGCCTCCTGGGTTCAGGCAATTCTCCTGCCTCAGCCTCCTGAGTAGCTGGGATTACAGGCACGCGCCACCGTGCCCAGCTAATTTTTTGTATTAGTAGAGACGAGGTTTCACCATGTTGGCCAGACTGGTCATAACTCTCAACCTCAGGTGATCTGCCTACCTAGGCCTCCCAAAGCTGGGATTACAGGAGTGAGCCACTGCACCCAGACTGTGCTATTATTTTTTTTAAATATGCAGTTAGGTAGGATAAATAAGTGTAGAGATGTAACATACAGCATGAGGACTATAGTTAATAATGTTGTATACTAAATATTTGCAAAGATAAGAGATTTTGGGTGCTGTTATCACACACACATACATGCATAAAAAGTAACTATGGAAGGTGATTGTTTGGAAAAACTGGAGCTATGCTTTACCTCTGCTCTCACATGACCATAAGAACAACAATCATCAACAAGGAAGGAGACTTTTGTGACCAAATGTGTATGGGAGCGTCTCCCTACCACCAAGTGAGCAATCAGTTCTGCAGGGAACACCAGTGGGGTGTCCTCCAATTTGATTCTGACACCACATACCTGGAGATAGTGTCAGATCCCACAGGTTAGGGGCTCAGTCTGCAAAACTGCCTCCCTTCAGACACTAGTGGCAAGTCCAGGCCTCTGCAATTTCTGACTGACTGGCTTTGAGTTGGGGCTCGCATGACCCCATCTTTGGGTTCAATTAATTTGCTAGAGTGGCTGGCAGAACTCAGAGAAACACATTTACTGGTTTATTACAATGTATGTTACAAAGGATACAGATGAAGAGATGTGTACATTGAGGTGTGAGGGACGGAGTTTGGAGCCTCCATGCCCTCTCCAGGAACCTCCATGTTCAGCTATCCAGAACTCTCTGACACCTGTCCTCTTGGGTTTTTATGGAGGCTTCATTACACAGGCATGACTGATTAAACCATTGGCCATTGATGATTAAGTTGACCTTCAGCCCCTCTCCTCTTCCTGGAGGTTGAGGGTAGGACTGAAAGTCCCAATCCTCTAAATATGCCTTGGTCTTCCATCCTGAAACTATAAAAAAGATAGCATACAAAAAGACAGCACTTTGTAGCTGAGCATGGTGGCTCCCACTTGCAAGTCCCAGCTATCAGAGAGGCTAAAGCAGGAGGATTCTTTGAGCCCAGGAATTGGAGGCTACAGTGAGTTATAATCACAGCCCTGCACTCCAGTCTGGGCAACAGAATAAGACCTCATCTTAAAAATAAATAAATAAATAAAGACCAACATGGAGTAACCCTGTCTCTACTAAAAATACAAAATTAGCTGGATGTGGTGGTGCATGCTTGTAATCCCAGCTACTCAGGAGGCTGAGGCAGGAGAATCACTTGAACCTGGGAGGCGGAGGTTCCGGTGAGCCAAGATTGCACCATTGCACTCATCCAGCCTGGGCAACACTCTGTCTCAAAAAAAGAAAGAAAGAAGAAAGAAAGAAAGAAAGAAACAAGAAAGAAGAAAGAAAGAGAAAAGACAGCACTTTGGAGATTTCAAGGATTGTAGGAGTTGTATGCCAGGAAATGGGGATGAAGACTGTGAAAGGAAAATAAATCTTGGGGCCCCCAAATTACTAAACTAAAGGGAAAAGTCAAGCTGAGAACTGCTCAGGGCCAACCTGCCTCCAATTCTATTCAAAGTCACCCTTCTGCTCACTGAGATAAATGCATATCTGATTGCCGCCTTTCGAAAGGCTAATCAGAAACTCAAAAGAAGGCAATCACTTGTCTCTCATCTACCTAAGACCTGGAAGCCCCTCCCCTCCCTACTTCACATCTTCCCACATTTGCTTCTAGTTGTTCCGCCTTTCCAGACCAAACCAATGTTCATCTTACATATATTTGATTGATGTTTCGTGTCTCCTTAAAATGTATGAAACCAAACTGTGCTCTGACCATGTAGGGCACACGTCCTCAGAACCTCCTGATGCTGTGTCATAGGCGCGCATCCTCATCCTCAAATAACCTTTCTAAGTTAACTGAGACCTGTCTCAGATTTTCAGGGTTCACATTTTGGTAATCCCAGAGGTATTCTGAGTGGAGATGCCCTGACCTTTGACAAATCTCCTATCAGTGCTTGGTACCAGCACGAGGTAATTTTAGTGCTCAAAACAATAGGACAATTTGCTGAGGTCTGGGAGCATCCCCTCTAGGGAATCCCTCATCTTCCCAGATTTGGTCAAGATCTAAAGTTTGTTTTGCTATACAACTCCTTTTTTTTTTTTTTTTTTTTTGGTTTTACTTGCTTCCAACAAGAAAGGCAAGATTTCCTGTTTCCATGACGATGGAAGGCAGGTAACTTCTTTATGGGAAGATGAGTTCTGGTTTTTCTTTTTTTTTTTTTTTTCCTGCTTCTAGGATGGTAGAGTACAGTCTTCAGCTGAGACCTATACCTAAGTAAGTATATGAATTGGGGTTTTGTCTTGGCTAAAGTTTGACAACCAGCTGGTCTTAATTTCTCCTTACCATTAGAGCACTCAGTAATCATGTAAGTTGTGTGATAAATTTCTTTTAACTGTTTTTTGTTGTTATTGTTGTTTCTGCTTTTTTGTTTTTTTGGTGGGGGGAGGCGGTTTATTGAGATGGAGTCTCGCTCTGTCACCAGGTTGGAGTGCAATGGTGCAATCTTGGCTCACTGCAACCTCCGTCTCCCGGGTTCAAGCGATTTTCCTGCCTCAGCCTCCCAAGTAGCTGGGATTACAAGCATACACCTGTAAATTTTTGTATTTTTAGTAGAGACGGGGTTTCACGGTGTTAACCAGGATGGTCTAATTTTTTGTATTTTTAGTAGAGATGGGGTTTTACCATGTTAACCAGGATAGTCTTGATCTCTTTTCTTTTTTGAGGAGGGTAGGGGCAGAGTTTTGTTCTTGTTGCCCAGGTGCAACCTGCACCTCCTGGGTTCAAGGGATTCTCCTGCCTCAGCCTCCCAAGTAGCTGGGATTACAGGCACCTGCCACCATGCCCAGCTAATTTTTTGTATTTTCAGTAGAGACCGGGTTTCACCATGTTGGTCAGGCTGGTCTTGAACTCCTGAGCTCAGGTGATCCTCCCGCCTTGGCCTCCCAAAGTGCTGAGATTACAGGCGTGAGCCACCTCGCCTGTCCTGTTTCTGTTTTTGTTGTTGTTTCGGTCTTTTTGTTTTTTTGTTTTTTTGTTTTTTTGAGACAGAGTCACCCAGGCTAGAGTGCAGTGGCTCAATCTTGGTTCACTGCAACCTCTGCCTCCCAAGTTCAAGCAATTCTCCTGTCTCAGCCTCCCAAGTAGCTAGGATTACAGGTGCCTGCCTGCCACAATGCCCAGCTAATGTTTTGTATTTTTAGTAGAGACGGGGTTTCACTGTGTTGGTCAGATTGGTCTTGAACTCCGGACCTCAGGTGATCCATCTGCCTCGGCCTCCCAAAGCGATGGAATTTACAGGCGTGAGCCACCATGTCCGGCTGTTTGGGTCTTTTTCCTGTTGGGTTTGACCAACTCTATCCAACTTGATCAAGTCCAAAAGAAAGTTCCAAATTATTGTTACAGGAAAGGGGTCCCGATCTAGATCCCAAGAGGGGGTTCTTGGATCTCATGCAAGAAATAATTCAGGGCGAGTCCGCAGTGCAAAGCAAAAGCAAGTTTATTTATTTATTATAAGATGGGGTTTCACCCTGATGGCCAGGCTGGTCTTGAACTCCTGACCTCTGGTGATCCACCCACCTTGGCCTCCCAAAGTGCTAGGATTACAAGCGTGAGCCACCGCGCCCAGCCCATAAAAGCAAGTTTATTAAGAAAGTGAAGAGTGAAAGAACTGCTACTCCATAGACAGAGGAGGACGTTCCTGAAAGTAAGAGGAGGAACGAATCCACCCAGGTACAATGCTTGTGTATGTGGGGAGATGTGCTTTGCTACAAGGGTTTGTGATTAAAGGATTACTTTTCTTAATTACTGCATTTTGCAAGATCAATACTATGATCTTTAAAGCAAAATTAGGAATGCCTTTGTTTTCCAGATATTGGGATATCTGGACACCTCCAACTCTGAGTCTGTTTAGTAAATATTATTATTATTATTATTTTTTTTTTTTGAGACGGAGTTTCGCTCTTGTTACCCAGGCTGGAGTGCAATGGCGCGATCTCGGCTCACCGCAACCTCCGCCTCCTGGGTTCAGGCAATTCTCCTGCCTCAGCCTCCTGAGTAGCTGGGATTACAGGCACACGCCACCATGCCCAGCTAATTTTTTGTATTTTTAGTAGAGACGGGGTTTCACCATGTTGACCAGGATGGTCGCGATCTCTTGACCTCGTGATCCACCCGCCTCGGCCTCCCAAAGTGCTGGGATTACAGGCGTGAGCCACCGCGCCCGGCCCTAGTAAATATTATTAATTTGTTCCCTTAATCATAAACATCTAGAGGCTAGGAATACCTTATTTTTTGAGAATGCAACCAAGCCTTATTTCCCTAACCCTCACTCAAAATGGAGTTGCTCTGGTTCAAATGCCTCTGACACATCTCCCCCTCCCTTTACAAGAGGATCCTTAATCCTAAGGATTGCAGAGGGATGAAGATCCGTTTTCTGTAACTTCTTTAGGCTGAATAGAGGTGATGATATGCCTGTTAGGATCTCTTGCATTCAGGACAGAGCAAAGCTCAGTCAGAGAGCATTGGTATGGTGAAGGTTGTTCATAATTCCGAGTTCCGGCAAAAGGTGATATATATCCCTTTCATTTCTTCTGAACAAGAGTAGGAGATCACTGATTGGCTCACAGGAATAAAAAGGTTTAGTCTCGGCCTGTGGGACTTTGTAAGAGACAGGTTTAATTCAAGATAAGTGGCTCCAGCTGTTCATTCCCAGAAGTTTAATGGCAGTTGGGGTACTAAGGAGAACTTGATAGGGTCCTTTCCATTTGGGGGAAAGATGATCTGCTGGGGACCCTTCCAAGTTTTTAATAGGACCCAGTCTCCCACTGGGTTGTAACAAGATTCTTTTCCTTAGTGAGGGAAGGGAGTCTTTGATTTCCATATTCAAGGAGTGCGTTTTGCACTTGTCCTAAGTTGATCACATAAATCTTTTTTTTTTTTTTTTTTTTTTTGAGAAGGAGTTTCACTCTTGTCACCCAGGTTGGAGTGCAATGATGTGATCTTGGCTCTCTGCAACCTCTACCTCCAAGGTTCAAGCGATTCTCCTGTGTCAGCCTCCTAAGTAGCTGGATTACAGGTGCCCATCACCACGCCCGGCTGATTTTTGTACTTTTAGTAGAGACAGGGTTTCATCATTTTGTCCAGGCTGGTCTTGAACTCCTGACCTCAGACGATCTACCCACCTCTGCCTCCCAAAGTGCTGGGATTACAGGCGTGAGCTACCACGCCCGGCCTGATTACATAATTATGTAGCTTGAAAGTATCTATGTCTATTAGGAGGTCCATAGTTACAAAAGACCTTTCATACATTATTTCAAAAGGGCTGAGCTACAGATTTCACTTAGCGGCCACTTGAACCCGGAATAAAGGTACAGGTAATAAAGCCGTCCAGGTTTCTGATGTCTCTGGGCATGGTTTAGCAAGAGTCCTTTTTAGAGTTTGATTAGCTCTTTCTACTTTCCCTGAAGACTGTGACGCTTCCTCCATGCCAAGTGAAGGCGGTAGGGAATTCCTAGGACTGAAGATGTGAAAGATGGGCCATTGTTGCTTTGTAAGCTCTTAAGCAACCGAAATATAGGAATTATTTTTTTTAGTAGGAGTTTAGAAACCTCAATTGCCTTTTCAGACTGGGTAGGAAAAGCCTTGATCCAACCTGTAAAGATGTCATGAATGCTAATAAATATTTAAGCCCTTTACATGGGGGCATCTGAGTATAATCTATTTGCCAATCTTCACCAGGGTACATCCCCCTGTGCTGAAGAGGCCTTACTAGAGGAAGAGGTAAAGACTGGTTATTTGGGTTATTCCAGGCACATAGTTCACAGGCTCCAGGAACCTGCTTTACTGTTTTAAGTAAGCTTGTTTCAATAAGAAAGCCAAGACATTAATTGAAATTGGGAATCTGTTCCCCGGTGAGTAGAGTCATGCAAATGTTTAACTATTTCCCACTGATTCGCACCTGGTAGTAACAGTTTGTTGTCCTGCTTCCCTGATGCACAAAGCTACTTCCATCTGTAAACCCTTCTACCTCATGATTATCTAGAGGCTCATCCTTTAAATCTAGACAGCTGGAGTAAACTTGCTCCATAACTTGAATACAAGAATGATCTAGGTCACCTGTGGGTTCAGGCAAATAGGTAGCTGGGTTCAAAGTCTGGCATACTTTAAGTACTTTTTATTTTATTTATTATTTATTTAGTTAGTTGAGATTGAGTTTTACTCTTGTCTTCCAGGCTGGAATGCAATGGTGCAACTTCAGCTCACTGGAACCTCCATCTCTTGGGTTCAAGCAGATTCTTCTGCCTCAGCCTCCCAAGTAGCTGGGATTACAGGCACCTGCCACCACACCCAGCTAATTATTGTATTTTTAGTAGAGAGGAGGTTTTACCATGTTGGCCAGGCTGGTCTTGAACTCCTGATCTCAGGTGATCCACCTGCCTCGGCCTTCCAAAGTGCTGGGATTACAGGCGTGAGCTACCATGCCCAGCCATACTTTAAGTATTATAGCATAATGTTTAACAACAAAGCCTGACACTTATTCACAGGAAAGGAGAAGGAGCAATTTCTGTCTACCTTGTGATTTCCAAAAGATACTACTGTTTGCAGCTGAGTTGCCAAATCTCTTCTCAACAAGGGTGGGGCATTCAGGAGAAAACCACAGTCCCTGAAGCACAGCTTAGAGTATAGGTAAATGTCATCTATGGGCTTGTGCATCTATCCCTTTGACCATACAGTTTTGGGGTGACAGAGGCCCATTATAATGGGTCAAAACAGAGTAAACATTCCAAAAGGAAGTTAATATTCTTACCTGCCACATGCCCAAGGCTCCCCCGGAGATACGTCGAGTTGTCTGATAGGAGAGTGATGGAAAGTCTAGGCCCCGGCACTCTTGGGCTCACCTGGCTATTTTGGCCATCACTGGTTCAGGTACTGATGGCCGCCTTTTGAACGCAGAGCAATCCCTCTTCCAATGACCAGTTTTCTTACTGTGTGTACACTGATTGGTGCCCAAGGCATTTTGACTCAGATGCCTAGCTTTGGGCTTCCCACCTTTTAGCTTCCCTTGTTCAGGCCAAGGGCCAGGAGGGCAGCCCCATGTGGGAGGTGAGCTTAAGGCTGAAGCCAAGAGCTGCACCTTGTGGGAGGTCCTTGCTCTTTCTGCTTCCTCCACTTCGTCCCTGTTTTTAAAACCTAAAAATGCCATATCCGAAAGCTGTTCCCTAGGAATCTGGGGACCCATAGCTGCTATTTGTAGTTTCCTGCAGATACCTGGTGCAGACTGGGTTATAAAAGGTACTTCCAAGAGGGTTCGTCCTTCCCTTGAGGCAGGATCGGTATTAGTATATTTCCTGATTGCCTCAACTAAAGCTGGATTCTCATCTCTTTGCCCTGAGAAACGTCCTTAACCTTTTCATAGTTAACCGGCTTTTTCATACATGTGTTTATCCCTCAACTAACAGGTGGTCATATGATCTCTCCTCCTCAAGTTCTCACTGCCCCTTGGATAATAGTTAGGTTCATGACTACGCCAAATGTCATGCCAGGTTCCAGCCCCATCTGAGGTCCAAGAGGAGTGGGTGGACGGGGAGTAGAGAGCTGATAGAACATTCGAAGGACTATAAGCAAGTGAAATGTGGTTTTATCCAGCAGCTCTTTCATGAGCAGCTTTCTCACTCTAGCTCTCACACTGTTCTCTCATCGGCAGCTTACTTACACTGCCCTGTCTCAGCTGCTTGAGCTGCCTGCTCCCACACACAGCTGCGTGGCCAGCTCTCCCTTGTTTTCAGGATCAGCAGCTTAACTCTTTCTCTCTCTGGGCCTGAGCACGAGTCGTGCCATGCTGTGCTGAGCCATACCCTGGCTCCTGTCTGTCTGCAAGATGGACAGCTCTGGTTCTTTCTCTTTCTCTAGGCACCAGTGTGCCTGCATGAGAGCACTCTCATGCCCCAGAGTGCCTGTACAGCATTAGCAGGGCACTTACACCTTTCACAGACAATAGTGGCTCCAAGGCAAGTATGAACTTCACAAACAGGTTATATAACAAGTGGCATATGTGCCTGCACCCTAAACTTGCTGAGTTACTTTGGCCTGGATGTCTACCTATTGTTGACCAAAGCACATCCATGTATCTTCCAATAGTTCAACTCTGGATCTTGATCTGGAACTGCTAGACTTCCTGCCTGATGTATATTATGGTTTGGGTTGTGAGCCAATACCTCATCTGCGTGGGTCCTAGCTGTCCCCAGAATGCGTTGTTTTTCTTCCACTGTACATCATAGAGACAACAAAACATGAAGACCCTGCCAAGTTAAACGATAAGTCAGAGTGAACTCCTCAAACTCAACTGTGAATTTTCCTGGATCTTCACAGAAATGACCAAACTTCTCTTTACATAGAACCAAATCAGACATAGAAAAGGGGACATGTACTCTCACAGTGCCTTCTTCCCCGTTTGCCACCTCTCTAAGTGGACAAAGATTTCTTTGGAGGTTGATGGGAGGCTCCACTGCAAGTAGTCCTCACTGGGCTCAGTTCCTCAGGGAGTGGTGGGTATAAAGTGGGACTCGACTAGTAAGGAGGAGGGGATGAAGGGTTCTCAATAGAACTTTCAGGCAGATTGGAGAGAGAAAAGACGGACACATCTGAGCTTTCAGAGCTGACGGAAGGAGGTTCTGTTCCACCCAAACCTGCCCGCTGAACCGGGTGTGGGGGCTTGCACTAGAGAATTATCTCGTATGTCTAGCTCCTTTTCCTCTTTTCCTCTCATCAAACATGCACACGCATGCCACAGGGTTTTACCCTGACTGAGCAGCAAAAATGCTTAAACATACAGTATTTCATACCATTTTCCCTCCCGCTTACAAAACAAATTAAGTTGAATTATAGTATTAAAGACCGTGGTTCCAGTAGGAGGCCATTTCTCTTGGTTTTCCAAATAATACTGAGGCCAAACAGTATTACATGGAAACACCAGTTTTCGCCGGGTGAGGTCGCTCACACCTGTAATCCCAGCACCTTGGGAGGCCGAGGCAGACAGATTACCTGAGGTTGGGAGTTCAAGACCAGCCTGACCAACATGGAGAAACCCCATCTCTACTAAAAATACAAAAATTAGCCAGGTGTGGTAGCATATACCTGTAATCCCAGCTATCAGGAGGCTGAGGCAGGAGAATTGCTTGAACCCAGGAGGCGGAGGTTGCAGTGAGCTGAGATTGTGCCATTGCACTCCAGCCTGGGCAACAAGGGCAAAACTCCATCTCAAAAAAAAAAGAAAAGAAACACCAGTTTTCTCTTGTTAAGCCCATTCAGTTTAAACTGGTCCCAGTGTTCAGGAATATATCCCAGTGGTGAGTTCTTTGGAATCAATGCTGTGGTTCCCACGAAGGAGGCAGGTGATGTTGAAAGAAAGTTCCAAACCTGTGAGATGGTATTGCCACTGGCAGAGTTCCACCAAAAAGTGAGGTTTTTAAAGCCAGCTGCATTAATGAGGGGATCCCTGCTGAAAACTGAATTCTCTTATTCACATTTTCCAAATAACATAAGTGAGCCAAGCCGTGAATCTCAGGTAAGCCACAACATGGATGTTGGCAAAAATGTGGAATAAGGCAAAGGAAATGAAGAGGATTTAGATGGGAATGACCAGAGCAAGCAGGTTCTGGGCAATAGCAGCAGTGTGGGTTGGACAAGCAAAGCTGGTTTGCCCAACTCCAAGAAAAGTTTTTTAGTGTGAAACAAAACAGCAAGGAGAAAATTCCCCTGACCTTCATCCTAGTGCTTCTCCATCACAAGCAGAAAGATGGAAATCGGGAGGTGCTTAGGAAAAGAGTAAATTAAAATCCTTAAGACTAGTTAAATAAAGTCTGCTGACAATGACAGTGAAACAGAGACAGCAACGAAGGAATTGATTTATGCAGCAAAGAGGACAAGGCAGATTATACAAAGAGCATAGCCTGCGGTGCCAAACATATTTTTAGCTAAGAGGGACTTTACCTGTAACCCCCAAATCATAGAAGTGATTCTAACCCTCCTAAGTTGGGCCTCTAACCCCAAATCAGCCAAGCATCCTTGCCTTTTATTAAGAAGGGCCTCTAACCCACTCTGTCTTAGGAGAGACTCTACCTCCCATAAGTTGGGCTTCTAACCCAATCTCATTATTATTATTTTTTTGAGTCAGAGTCTCACTGTGTTACCCAGGCTGGAGTTAAATGGCGCGATCTCAGCTCACTGCCACCTCCACCTCCTGGGTTCAAGCGATTCTCTTGCCTCAGCCTCCTAAGTAGCTCGGATTACTGGCGTCTGCCACCACGCCTGGCTAATTTTTGTATTTTTAGTAGAGATGGGGTTTCACCATATTGGCCATGCTGGTCTCTTGGCCAGGCTGGTCTCGAACTCCTGACCTTGTGATCCACTTGCCTCGGCCTTTCAAGGTGCTGGAATTACAGGCATGAGCCACGCACCGGCCCCAATCCCATTCTTTACCCAGGAACCCCACCACTTACCCAAACTCGCCCAATCAGTGCAGCAGTCTATTCCTTTGGGTTGGAGTTTTTCTTCAGTATCATCCCTCAGGGTTAAGACCAGCCTGGCCAACGTGATGAAACCCCTTCTCTACTAAAAATACAAAAATAAGCCATTAGATATATAACATCTACCCCAACATTTACCCAAAGGTAGCTTTTGAGTCAGAGTTTCCACACTATAGTCCCTTCTGTGGTCTCCAGAAATACGTTACAGGAAAGGGGTCCCAATCCAGACCCCAAGACAGGGTTCTTGGATCTCGCACAAGAAAGAATTCAGGGCGACCCTGCAGTGCAAAGCAAAAAGCAAGGTTTAAGACAGTGAAGTGATGAAAGGACAGCTACTCCATAGATAGAGCTACTTCAGGACCTTCCTGAAAGTGAGAAGAGGAATGCACCCGCGCCAGGTACAATGCTGGCATATATGGGGAGACGTGCTCTGCCACAAAGGTTGTGATAAAGAATTAATTTTCTTAATTATTGTATTTTGCAAGAATTAGTATTATCTTTAAAACCTTTGTCATCCACGGACAATTGTTGTCTTGGTCCTCTTTAGATGGTGGTTTTTTTTTTTTTTTTTTTTGAGACGGAGTTTCGCTCTTGTTACCCAGGCTGGAGTGCAATGGCGCGATCTTGGCTCACTGTAGATGGTGGTTTTATAATCAGCTATGAGACTCTAGCAGGTGCTCTTGAATGCAGGTTTCTGATAACTTTGGAGATTGTGACATCAGAATAGAGGAAAAACTGTAGGAGTCATGCAGAGCTGAAAGGGGCTTGAATTCTAAATAATTACCAGCCATTATTCCACAAATCATAAGATTTGCAACTTCCCCAATTACTAGGATTGGCCTTTAAAAATGTCTCTTCAGGTTTTTGCATTTCTGACAACCTGATGGCCCCATCTGGACCTGCCAATCAGTCCTGTGACCCCCACCCAGGAACTGACTCAGTGTAAGAGGACAGCTTCGACTCCCTATGATTTCATCTCTGAGCCAACCAATCAGTGCTCCTGACTCACTGGTCCCCTACCCACCAAATTATTAAAAACTCTAATCCCCAATTCTCGGGTACACTTATTTGAGTAATAATAAAACTCCAGTCTTTCATACAACCAACTCAGCGTGAATTAAACTCTTCCTCTATTGCAATTAACCTGTCTTGATAAATTGGCTCTGTCTAGGCACTGGACAAGGAGAACCTGATGGGTAGTTACAGCCTCTACAAAAAAATTTTTAAAAATTAGCTGGGTATGGTGGCACGTGGCTGGAGTCCCAGCTACTCGGGAGGCCAGTGTGGGAGGATCACTTGGGCCCATGAATTCTAGGCTGCAGTGAGGTATGATGGTGCCACTGCAATCTAGCCTAGGCAACAGAGCAAGACTCTGTCTGCAAAAAAAAAATTTTTAATTAAATTTAATTTAACAAATTAAAAATTTTATTTATTTATTTTTTCTTGAAACAGAGTTTCGCTCCAGACTGGAGTGCAGTGGCATGATCTCAGCTCACTGCAACCTCCACCTCTCAGGTTCAAGCAATTCTTCTGCCTCAGCCTCCTGAGAAGTTGGGACTATAGGCGCATGCCACCATGCCCAGCTGATTTTTGTATTTTTAGTAGAGACAGGGTTTCACTATGTTGGCCAGGCTGGTCTTGAACTCCTGACCTCAAGTGATCCACCCGCCTCGGCCTCCCAAAGTGCTGGGATTACAGGCGTGAGCCACCGTGCCCGGCAGCAAGTTTCTTTTTAAAATTTTTAGGCCAGGCACGGTGGCTCATACCTGTTATCCCAGCACTTTGGGAGGTTGAGGTGGACATATCACCTGAGGTTGAGAGTTCAAGACCAGCCTGACTAACATGGAGAAAATTAGCCAGGTGTGGTGGCACATACCTGTAATCCCAGCTATTCAGGAGGCTGAGGCAGGAGAATCGCTTGAACCCAGGAGGCAGAGGTTGCGGTGAGCTGAGATCGCGCCATTGCACTCCATCCTGGGCAATAAGAGCAAAACTCCATCTTAAAATAAAAAAATAAATAAGCAATTTCCCTTTTGATTACATTTAAGTAAAACAGCAAATTTTGTTGTTGAGAATGTTAGCCAGAAATTTCTCTTGAGGACTCCAGTGAAGCCGATGATAAAGTGGTTCTCTACTTCCCTGGTGGGGGTGTTCCTAGATGGGCGTGAAGGGGAAGAGTCCATGGATTTTTTCACTCTTTGTTGCCCAGGCTGGAGTGCACTGGCATCTCGGCTCACCGCTGCCTCCTGGGTTCAAGCAATTCTCTCGCCTCAGCCTCCTGAATAGCTGGGACTACAGATGTGTGCCTGGCTAATTTTCATATTTTTTGATAGAGACGGGGTTTTACTATGTTGGCCAGGCTGGTCTTGAACTCCTGACCTCAAGTGATTTGACCACCTTGGCTTCCCAAAGTGCTGGGATTACAGACATGAGCCACAGTGCCCGGCTAGCATTCAATTTTTATGATTTGTAAATTTAACTACCTAGAAATCCAGGATAAGGACTCAGGTTAATACTCAGACCCATCAGTAAAAGAAAAATGCAGTGAAACATTTTTTTATTATACACCATGCAATTGTTTCCAATTAGCCCAGGATTCATGTTGCATGTTATAGAACACAAAGTATCTCTAAACAGTCTAGAACGACTTCTTGTACAATATACTTCCTAATTATATCATTGCTGCTGGTTTGTAATTTCTGTTATAAACAAGTTTGCTGAGAGGTTCATAACTCCACTTTAGCTTCCATAAAGCATCTTTTTGGCAGGTACGAGTTGAATTGGATGCAACTCCTCACTCTAAATTAAGTGAGAACTTGTTAAGTCACTTTATTTAGATCAAGGAGGGATTTTATCAGTTTTTGGAGAGGATACAGACGCTTTTTGGTCCTGCCACTTCCCATAGCTATAGACAGCTATTTTATCAGGAGAAACCGTTCCCCAGGGGTAAACCCTGCTGAAAACTGGTGGGTGCTTCTCCTCTGGGATGCAGGTGGCTGGGAACCGGCTGTTCTGCACTCTGCATGGAGAGAGCTGAAGCCTGAGACGTGACCCTGGCTCTTCCCTGCTCCCTGGCCGAGCTCACTGCAGTTCGGCACTAGCATGAGATGGTCTGAAATGTCAGCAGGCCTGGGTCTCTTGGCCACACACCCTCCAGACTCCCATATCTTCGGTCCTTGCCTTCTGCAGAGTTTGGCTAGAAGGATTTTAGGGGCCCTTGTGAGAGGGTCTCATCATCCTCTGGCCAATCTGAGTGGCTAGTAACTCTGCCAGTGTCCCAAAGTGACCAGTGACTGTGACAAATGAAACACAATCTGTCAGGCCAGGTGTGCTGGCTCACGCCTGTAATTCCAGCACTTTGGGAGGCTGAGGCAGGAGGGTCACTGGAGCTCAGGAGTTCGAGACCAGTCTGGGCAACATAGTGAGACCAGCCCCTGTCTCTAGAAAAAAAAAAAAAATCCAAGTGTGGAGGTGTGCACCTGTAGTCCCAGCTACTCGGGAGGCTGAGGTGGGAGGATCACTTGAGCCCAGGAGGTAGAGGCTGCAGTGAGCTGTGATTATGTCACTGCACTCCAGCCTGGTAACAGAGCGAGACCCTGTCTCAAAACAAAAACAAAAAGAAAAGAACACAGTCACTAATTCTGAAATATAAAGCCAAAGAATTTCATCCAGACTCTTTCAAAGAATGTTAGCCAGAAGTTTCTCTTGAGGACACCAGTGAAGCCGATGATGTGGTTTTCTGCTTCCCTGATGGGGGTGTTCCCAGACGGGCATGAAGGGGAGGCACCCATGGACACCTTTTGTTTTCATTTATCCTTTTGAGCATTTTTGTTCCTCGGGCAGCAGATCAATGACCGCCCAAGGGACAAGGGACAGCTGCAGCTCTGAGTCATTTTCGTGTGCTCACATTTTCATGTTCATGCAGAAATAATTCCTCTGCTTGTTAACAACCTGGCGATTCTGCCTCTCCCTTCTCTGGACGCTGAGTCCTAGGTGTTGCAGCGGCTGCAGTTTCCTGGGCTGGGGCCTTTCCTCCTTCTGTTTCATCTGCAAAAACCCATTCCTGGTTTCAACTGCCAATTTCAGATTCAAAATGCCCATCTTTCCAGCTCCTCTCATTTCTGCTACACCTTCCCTCCCTCTGTGATCTACCCACTTGCTGGGCTGTGTGCACCTTGAAAATAAGACCTGTGTCACCTCTGGTCTGAATCCCCCCCAGGGGGCTGAGTTTATCATTTGTTGAATTAAACCAAATTATATCTACTTTTGCATTTTCATTGTCTCCCCATTTGAACCCTTAGCTTTGATCTTCACCACTCTGGACTTTCTATTCATTCATCTCTTCATTCATGGAACATGTATTGAGTGCTTTCTAAGGGTCAGGCACCAGTCTAGGTACTGGAGAGGTCCCAGTGAACAAAACTCTGTCCCAGGTGCCAAGCAGACCCCAGTGCAAGGGGAGGGCTGGGCAGGAGTACAGGGTCCACTGTGGAAGGGGCTGCAGATCTGCTGGGAGAAGGCAGGAGGCTTTCCAGGGCAGGCAGTGTCCATGCTGGGACTCCTGGAAGCTGGAGTCTGGTCCCTGAGGGGCCCTGTGCCCTCCTGCTCTCCTCTCTTATCCTCCTGCTATTCCTTGTCTCTCTTTTCAGTGTTGTGGGAAGTAGAAGAGTTCCTCTTTAAAGTTTCCTTTCTTGTTAAAGAATAAATTTGCTAATAACTCTTTGTTAAGCCCTATCCTATGTAGCTGTTAAACATGTCATGCTTATAGGCACATAGTATATTCTATATCCTTGTGCCCACAGGCATGTCCCAGCTCACCATTGCCTTTGCCTGTCTAAAAGAGCTTTAAGTTGTTAGCCAATTGGGTTTTAGTTTAGATTGTGAGGTCTGGCTCCAGCCAACAGAGATCAGACACAGCAGTAAGGCCTACCCCAAATGCGTAAGGGATAAATATGTCTGCTTTTCCTTTGTTCGTTGTACTCCCATGGCAAAATGGCTAGGGAGAGTACCCTTCCTGCAGTCCAGGAAGTAAAAATTGCTTGCTGAGAGATCCTTTGTCTTAGTGCTGATTTTTCTTTGTGGCACCAAGCATCTGTTTCCAAGTGTCAATGACATTGGCAAGGTTTTATTCTGGACCTTGTCCTCCTTCCTGGCTGGCTCTCACCTCAATGCAGGTGACTTCTCGCCATGTCTCTAAGCCCCAGGCTTCTCCTGCTGTACATTCTAACAGCAGGCCGGATCCAGTCCCCTCCAAACATTCTTCTGTTTCCCCAGAATTCAGCACATCTGAAACAGAACGTGGCATTTCTCTTCTGAGTTCTTGTTCCTAAGACATTCAGGTGGTTATGTTCTGGAGGCTGGGTCTGGAATCAGGTAGAAGGCATTGCCGTTGATTTCTGTCTTTTTACACAACCCAGTCCAAATTCTACTGGAGCCATATTCTCTCTACTCACAGACATTCCTTGGTGAGAAACATAATCATACTGTTGGATTATTTGTCTCTGTTTTTTGTTTTGTTTTGTTTTTAGGGACAGAATCTTTGTCACCCAGGTTGGAGTACAGTGGCACCATTATAGCTCACTGTATCCTCCAACCCGTGAGCTCAAGCCCTTCTCCCATCTCAGCCTCCTGAGCAGCTGGGATCACAGGTGCATGCCACTACACCTGGCTAACATTTTAATTTTTTGTAGAGGTGGGAATCTCACTATGTTGACCAGGCTGATCTCGAACTCCTGGCCTCAGGTAATTCTCCTGCCTCGTCATCCCAAAGCGCTGATATTATAGACTTGAGCCACCGCACCTGGCCTCTTTGTCTCTGTTCTTAGGTAACGGTTTCTATCATGTTATATCAAGAGTAACTTACTTCTCAGAGGTGGCCTAACGACTGCATGGGGCGGCTGCAGCTGAGCCCTGTTGTCGCATGCCAGTCGCCTCTGGCAGTTTAGGGGACTTGTTCAGATTTTTCACCAAGAACTTCCAGCCCCCTGCATTTCCCAGGACATGGTAGAAATGCATTTTGGAACCTCTTGTGGTTGGGTGGGGCCGTGTCACGTGTTCTGGCCAATGAGTCCCGAGTGGAAAAAAAGTACCATGTGTCCCTGGGCTGTGGCATTTCATTTACATGCAAGAGCCTTCCAAGACTCCCTTTTCCATGGCGACTGGCAGTGTTTGAGATGACAGCTGCTTCCCCAGCCTGGGTCCCAGAATGAGGAGACATGACACCGTGGCCCCAGCCAACCCATGATACACACAGAGCTTGAGTGAGAAATAAACCTTTGTTATTATAAACCACTGAGGTGGGGGCTGTTCGCACCTGACTGGTGTGAAACGAAGCTCTATTTATCACCTTTTATATTTCAAGTAGGCATGAGTTTTTATAAGTAAATAGCTGACATATCCATTTCCATAAACATTGTAAATGAAATCCCCGAAAGCAATAGGTTTCTCTTCAAACAATGGTTGAAAATATATGCAGTGAGAGCATATTTTACACAAACCTAACCTGGGTGAAAGCAATGTGTGTTCCATACTTAATAAGTTAGGTTTATTTAAGAGACCACACTGATTGTTAAGTTCGCCTTAAGCTCTAGCTGCCTCTGCTGGGACACAGCACTTACTTGACCTACTGAGCCAGCACGTGGTGGCCACCCCTGGCCCCTTTGTCCCACTGTCACTCACTCTGATAATTCAGAAGCCTGTTTCAACTGGCATCACCCCTCTGATCTTTCTTTTTCTTTTTCTTCTTTTGAGACAGTATTTCATTCTTGTTGCCCAGGTTGGAGTGCAATGGCACGGTCTCGGCTCACTGCAACCTCCGTCTCCTGGGTTCAAGTGATTCTCCTGCCTCGGCCTCCAAAGTAGCTGGGATTACAGACATGCGCCACCGCATCCAGCTAGTTTTGTATTTTTAGTAGAGATGGTGTTTCGCCATGTTGGTCAGGCTGGTCTCGAACTCCTGACCTCAGGTGATCCACCCGGCTCGACCTCCCAAAGTGCTGAGATTACAGGTGTGAGCCACCACGCACAGCACCCCTCTGGTCTTTCATCTTTCTCTTCCTTGTGCTAATGTGCCACTGAAGTTTCTAGTTAGAAGGGTCCCTCATGGTCACACAACAAGAACAGAGGAAGGGAAACTCGTGTGGCCATCATTTAAGGGCAGAGGACAGATGCTTGGGGTCCGGGCAAGGACAGTCTTTGCAGATACTAACATGGACCAGGCCTCATCCCCTCAGCCTGGAACGAGGCCCCGGCTGCCTGGGCTTGCTCCACCCTTGGGGCTTTGCTCAAATGCAGCCCTTTCCCCCAGTGAGGCCTCCCCTGAACCCCAGATTTAAAATTGCAACTGCTCCCTCATGTTGCTTAATGCTCTGCGTCCCCTGCCTGTGTATCCTGCACAGCACTGTCTCCTGAGCACACACCATACCATTTCCTAATTTATTATAGTTATTGTCTCTTTCCCTCTCTCCTAGAACATGAGCACTACAAAAGCAGAAAACTTTGTGGTTTTGTGTCTTGCACCCCAACAGGCTGTCCAGGCTCTTGTCCAGAATAGTGCCTGGCACAAAAGAGACACTTAATAAATATTTGTTGAGGCTGGGCATGGTGGCTCATGTCTGTAATCCTAGCACTTTGGGAGGCCAAGGTGGATGGATCACCAGAGGTAACAAGACCAGCCTGGCCAACATGGTGAAATCCAGTCTCTACTAAAAATATAAAAATTAGCGTGGTGGCACACTCCTGTAATCCCAGCTGCTCAGGAGGCTGAGGCAGGGGAATAGCTTGTACCTAAGAGGCGGAGGTTGCAGTGAGCCGAGATCACGCCACTGCACTCCAGCCTGGGTGACAGAGCGAGACTCCATCTCAATAATAATAAAAAATAAATATTTGTTGAATGAATAAGTAGGGTGGGTCCCAGGCATTGATGATTTTGCTGGGCTCCCCAAGTGGTTCCAAGCAGAGCAGGGTGGACAGCCACTGCCCTCAGGCCCTCATTCACCTGCAGTGTGCAGAGTGCTTGCCCTTTTCTCAATTTGATCCAAGTGGCCAAGCATTTTTTGGTTTCTTCCTGCCAAGCAGGGACAGTATCCCTGCCACAGCCTTGGGAGAGCAAGAAGATGGAGTCTGGGAGCCCCTGAGAGCCTCGCTATGTGTTCCTGTTTTAAATGGACACACACCAAAAAGAAACACAAATGGTGGTGATAAGGAACAATTTTTAGTGACTACTAGATTTGGCATTGCAAGTGGAGGACAGTTTTTCTCTCTAATTTCATCTCCTGAGCAGAGGTGTCCCTGGCCGCCTGTGGTGGTCAGGGCAGCATCAGATGCCTGTGGCGGCAGTGGTCTTGTTCTGAACCTTGGAGTAGCAAAAGGGAGACACAGTGTCATGACATAATTTGTCCTTTGCAAGACAGGACAGACACATCACTGTTGGCAAGCACACAGACCCTTCGCTAAATTTTTATTTTAAAATTTCTTTTATTTAAAGAGTACCACTTGCTGTAGGGCACAGTGGCTCACGCCTATAATCCCAGCAGTTTGGGAGGCTGAGGCATGAGGATCACCTGAGGTCAGGAGTTTGAGACCAGCCTAACCAACATGGGGAAACCTTGTCTCTACTAAAAATACAAAATTAGCTAGGCGTGGTGGTGTGTGCCTGTAATCCCAGCTACTTGGGAGGCAGCTGAGGCAGGAGAATCACTTGAACCTGGGAGTCGGAAGATGTGGTGAGCCGAGAGTACGCCCTTGCACTCCAGCCTGGGCAACAGGAGCGAGACTCTGTCTCAAAAAAAACGAAAAAAAAAAAAAAATTAGCCAAGCGTGGTGGCTCCTGCTTGTAATCCCAGCTACTACTTGGGAGGCTGAGGCAGGAGAATCGCTTGCACCTGGGAGGCAGAGGTTTCAGTGAGCTGAGATTGCACCACTACCCTCCAGCCTGAGTCACAGAGTGAGATCCTGTCTCTAAATAAGTAAATAGTACCATTTGCTAATAATTTTTTGCCAGATTGTGTTACAGTGTTGTTTGTTTGTTTCTTTGAGACAGAGTCTTGCTCTGTTGCTCAGGCTGGAGTGCAGTGGCACAATCTCATTTCACCTGCAACCTCCGCCTCCTGGGTTCAAGTGATTCTCGTGCCCCAGCCTCCCTGAGTAACAGGGATTACAGGTGTGAGCCACCATGCCCAGCCTGAATCTCATTACTTTCTAAGTAATGTATTTGATTAGTGGGTGGCTTGGTAATAATAAAATAACCACTATATTTTGAGCCCTTACATTGTAGTAAGAGATATTATCTCCTAATTCTTAACAACCATCAAAGGGAGTTATTTTTACTCCATTTTGCAGAGAAGCGTAGATATAGATTTACTGAAAGTCACACAGTTATTTTAACCACGGGATCTAGGTTCAAACCAGGTCTTCTGACTTCAAAATCTGTGCTCTTAATTGCTCTACTCTTTTCAAATGTGCTCTTGTCAATAGAGAACAGCGTTGGTTCTCTTCCTTTCCCTGGTCACGGAGGAGCCCTACACTTCTTACTGCCCTCGTGGGACTGTGCTACCATTTGTAACCAACGGGCTGTGCGTGGAATTTCCAGGCAGAGGCATTTAAAAGCAAGTATGAGTTCTCTACTCTCTTTTTCCCTGTTGTAGTAATTTGGAAGCAATGGTCAGTTATGGTGAAGTTATAAGATAAAAGGTGAGCCAGGCGCGGTGGCTCATGCCTGTAATCCCAGCACTGTGAGAGGCCGAAGTTGGCAGATCACCTGAGGTCAGGAGTTTGAGACCAGCCTGGCCAACATGGTGAAACCCCATCTCTACCAAAAATACCAAAAAATTAGTCAGGTGTGGTGACCAGCACCTGTAGTCCCAGCTACTTGGGAGGCTGAGGCAGGAGAATTGCTTGAACCCGGAAGGCAGAGGTTGCAGTGAGCTGAGATCCCGCCATTGCACTTCAGCCTGGGCAGCGAGAGTGAGACTCTGTCTCAAAAAAACCAAAAATACAAAAATAAACAAACAAAGTCACCCTGGATCCCTAAGTCACCACATAGCAAATAGCTGTCCTGGCTTGCATTGAACTTTGAGCAAGATACAAATTTTTGCTGGGCGCAGTAGCTCATGCCTGTAATCCTAGCACTGTAGGAGGCTGAGGCGGGTGGATCACCAGAGGTCTGAAGTTTGAGACCAGCCTGGCTAACATAGTGAAATCCCGTCTCTACTAAAAGTACAAAAAATTAGCTGGGTGTGGTGGCAGGTGCCTGTAATCCCAGCTACTGGGATGCTGAGGCAGGAGAATCGCTTTAACACAGCAGGCAGAGGTTGCGGTGAGCTGAGATTGTGTCATTGCACTCCAACCTGGGCAACAAGAGCAAAACTCTGTCTCAAAAAAAAAAAAAGTTTATGTGTTAAGCTGCTGAGAGCTCAAGCTCTGTTTGTTCTTGTGGTGTAGGCTACCCCATCCTATGAAAGCTGAGTATCAGTGCCTCCATTTATTTTTTCATGTTTATATTGTTTTATTTCTTTTTTTTTTTTCTTCAACTTTTCTTTTCAGTTCAGGGTTATGTGTGCCGGGATGTGCAGGGTTGTTACACAGGTAAATGTGTGCCATGATACTTTACTGCACAGATCATCCCATCACCTAAGTATGAAGCCCAGCATCCGTTAGCTATTCCTCCTGATGCCCTCCCTCCCCCAACCCCCACAGGTGCCCAGTGTGAGTTGTTCCACCCAGGTGTCCATGTGTTCTCATCACTCAGCTCCCACTTATAAGTGAGAAGATTTGGTGTTTGGTTTTCTGTTTCTGTGTTAGTTTGCTGCGGATAATGGCTTCCAACTCCATCCATGTCCCTGCAAAGGACATGATCTCATTCCTATTTATGACTGCATTGCCTTTATTTATTTTCCTCTGGATTGGAGTTCTGCCCTCTAGGGCTATACATAAGGAATGCCACATTATCTTACTGTCAGACACTTGCCAGATTGTTTTATTTGCTGTTACCTTCTATGAGTTAGTCTTGTGGTATTGATTAGTTATGATCTCCTTAGCTGGTCAGATATTGTGTTTTATATTTCTTTGTTGTTGTTATTTATTTATTTGAAACAGGGTCTCGTCTGTCACCCAGTCTGGAGTGCAATGGTGTGATCTCAGCTCTCTTTAACCTCTGTCTCCCAGGCTCAAGGGATTGTCCCACCTCAGCCTTCAGAGTAGCTGGGACTAGACTACAGGGGCACGCCACCACACTCAGCTGATTTCTTTTTAGAGACAGGGTCTCACTTATGTTGCCTGGGCTGGTCTTGAGCCCCTGGCCTCAAGCAGTCCTCCTGCCTCGGCCTCTCGAAGGGCTGGGATTATAGGCATGAGCCACTGTGCCCGGCCTATATTTATTCTTTATCCTGGAAGCTCTAAACACAAAGTTAGTGCTATAGCAGTGCTGGTGAATTATTGGGTCTATATTATCCAGAAAAAAACTATTTGCATTTACTCTGGTTTTAAAAAGTTAATATTCAGTAGACTTTTAAGTTCAGTTGAAACCCCTATTCTATTTATAAGTCTAGGTAATTTTAGCAATTACTTTTAAGGAGTTGTAAAGTAATAATTTAGTCCCATTTACACATTCAGTTAAATGCCTTCAACCATTTAAAACTTCATTTATAAATTTAATATATTCTATTTCCTTTTAAAAGTACATCAATACAAAAATTAGCTGGGTGTGGTGGCATGTGCCTGTAATTCCAACTACTCAGTAGGCTGAGGCAGGAGAACCACTTGAACCTGGGAGTCAGAGGTTGCAGTGAGCCGAGATTTCGCCACTGCACTCCAGCATGGGCGACAGAGCACGAGTCAGTCTCAAAAAAGAAAAGAAAAGAAAAGAAAAAGTACATTACTGACAAATGCTCCCAAGTACCTAATTTTTATAAATCTAATAAATTAAATATATTGCTCTGGTGATCCTAATTTCCCTTAAATGTTTCACTACTGTGTTTGAATTTAGTAAGATTTTTAGTTAAAAACCCCAAATCAAACACTTGATGACATGTTTCTGATGCAAACACAAACTCATAGTACACAGAACTGTTTTTGTTTTTGTTTTGAGATGGAATCTCGCTCTGGGCGGCGCAATCTTGGCTCATTGCAGCCTCCACCTCCCGGTGGAGAGTTCAAGCGATTCTCCTGCCTCAGCCTCCTGAGCAGCTAGTACTCCGGTGCCCACCATCACACACCCAGCTCATTTTTGTATTTTTAGTAGAGATGGAGATGGAGGTTTCACCATGTTGCCCAGGCTGGTCTCGAACTCCTGGACTCAAGTGATCCTCCCACCTCAGCCTCCCAAAGTGCTGGGATTACACCACCACACCTGGCCTAGAAAGAACTTTCTATCTGAATCATTTGAGAGGATTGCTAACCTAATACTCCATTACCTGTGAATATTTAGTGTGTGTTTTCCTGGAAACAAGGACATTGTCCTGTATAACCTCAACACAACCATCAAAATCAGGAGATTAACATGGTATGTTACTATCATTAGATCCTAATACCACATCTGAGTTTTACCAGCAGTCCTAACAATGCCCTGCACAGCAGGCAGACCCAGTTCAGATCCCGTGTTGCATGTAGTTGTCATGTCTCTTCCTTCTCTTTCAGTCTGGAATAGTTCCTCAGCCTCATGTCCTTGATATTTTTGGAAGTTACAGGCCAATTATTTTGCAGAATATTCCTTGTTTTGAGTATGTCTGATCCTCACGATCAGATTCAGGTTATCCGTCAGGCAGAAAAAAGACAGAAACGATGCTGTATTCTTTATTGCATCTTATTGATTGGTGCATGATTTTGGTTTTTCTCATTGTTGATGATGTTGACCTACATCATGTGATTAAGATGGTGTCTACCAGATCTTTCTGCTGTAAACTTAACTTTTTTTTTTTTTTTTGAGATGAAGTCTCGCTCTGTTGCCTAGGCTGGAGTGCAGTGGTGCAATCTCAGCTCATTGCAACCTCCACCTCCCAGGTTCAAGCAATTCTCCTGCTTCACCCTCCTCAGTAGCTGGGATTACTGGCTGGCACCACCATGCCCGGCTAATTTTTTGTATTTTAAGTAGAGACGAGGCTTCACCATGTTGGTGAGGCTGGTCTCGAACTCCTGATCTCATGATCTGCCTGCCTTGGCCTCCCAAAGTGCTGGGATTACAGACATGAGCCACCATGCCCAGTCAAACTTAACCTTTTATTCATTTTGTAACTAATCAGTATTTTGCAAAAATATTTTTTGAAGCTATGCAAATATCCCATTTTTAATAAAAATTCAAATAAAACTTTCAATTAATTAATCTATCCATGTTTGAGTTATAATCTACTACCATTCTTTTGAATCTCATTGTCTCTCATCAAGCTGCCTTGTTCATTTTTTATTTTTGAGATGGAGTCTTGCTCTGTCACCCAGGCTAGAGTGCAGTGATATGATCTCAGCTCACTATAACCTCTGCCTCCTGGTTCAAGTGATTCTCCTGCCTCAGCCTCCTGAGTAGCTGGGATTACAGATGTATGCCACCACACCCATCTAATTTTTGTATTTTCAGTAGAGACAGGGTTTCGCCATGTTGTCCAGGCTGGTCTTGAACTCCTGACCTCAAGTGATTTGCCTGCCTCAGCCTCTCAAAGTGCTGGGATTATAGGTGTGAGCCACTGTGCCCAGCTTGGCTTGTTCCTTTTGACATGCCCCCATTATATATATATATATTTTGAGTACTTGTGTGCTTTCTGGAAAAATAAGATGTTTAAGGTTTACATGTCACCTTGCTTGCTCTAACAATGGAAGCATCCATTTCTCCAAAGAGCTGTGGAAAATAGTATTTAGAGCCAAGACCTGCCCTCTGGGGGGGGGGCCCGTTGTTATTGGAGTGACGCCGCTCCTGGGTCCCCTCAGTGACAGAAACAGAGAGCACCCTGGCTTCCCTTGCCCTCAATTTCTTTACTTTTTGTTGTTGTTGTTGTTTGTTTTTATTGAGGCAGAGTCTTGCTCTGTCGCCAGGCTGGAGTGCAGTGCAGTGGTGCTATCTTGGCTCACTGCAACCTCCACCTCCTGGGTTGAAGCAATTCTCCTGCCTCAGCCTCCCGAGTAGCTGGGACTACAGATGCACGCCACCACACCTGGCTGATTTTTGTGTTTTTAGTAGAGGTGGGATTTCACCATGTTGGCCAGGCTGCTCTCGATCTCCCGACCTCGTGATCCACCCGCCTTGGCCTCCCAAAGTGTTGGGATTCCAGGTGTGAGCCACTGCACCCGACCTAATATGTTTACTTATTTCATTTCCACCTATGCATGTGATGAATCTCCCACCTGGGCTGCCACCGAATTTTCCCTGAGTGGACTCTGACTCTGTACTCTGAGCCACCCCGGCATGGATCCTCTCATCCCCTCTTTACTCTGCTTGGGATCTAACACTCTGGGCTGGGTCATGGCAGCACCTTACTCTCCCTCTGCAGATACAATAGATTTCCATTACTCATAGTAGCTGCATTTGATAAGGTGACCATGGACACTGGATTAGTGAATATTGAACCATTGCTCCTAGCAGAGATACAGGGTTAGCTTCCTGAGAGCCTCTGGTCACAACAGTTTTGTCAACCGATTAATATATAACATTTTTATGTGTATTTATGATTTTGGGGGTTTTGTTTTGTTTTATTTTTAGAGAAGCTGGGTCTTGCTGTGCCCAGGCTTGAATGCAGTAGTGGCACAACTATGGCTCACTGCAGTCTTAACCTCCCAGGCTCAAGTGATTCTCCCACCTCAGCCTCCCAAATAGCCGGGACCACAGGTGTGCACCACCATACCCAGCTAATTTTTTAATTTTTTTGTAGCAACGGAGTCTTTTTTTTTTTTTGGAGACAGAGTCTCTCACTGTCACCTAGGCTGTAGTGTAGTGGCGTGATCTTGGCCCACTGCAATCTCCGCCTCCTGGATTCAAGCAATTCTCCTGCCTCAGCCTCCCAAGTAGCTGGGACTACAGGCGTGTACCACCACGCCTAGCTAATTTTTTTTGTATTTTTAGTAGGGACGGGGTTTCACCATGTTGGCCACAATGGTCTCAATCTCCTGACCTCATGATCCACCCATCTCAGCCTCCCAAAGTGCTGGGATTACAGGCGTGAGCCACCGTGCCCGGCCCTAGCAATGGGTCTTTATGTTGCCCAGGCTGGTCTCAAACTCCTGGGCTCAAGTAATCCTCTTGCCTCGGGCTCCCAAAGTGCTGGAATTACAGGCATAAGCCACTGCTCCCAGCTGTGTATTTCTGTTTAAAGATGCCTTATTAATAAATATTGTTGATTCATTAACATCGAATGAAGTTGACCGCACTACAGCTCTTGCCTGAACAAAGCTCACCTAACACGTATTTTTTCCAGAAGGTGCATCACAATCTTTCTGCATTTAGGATCACTAGAAGGCACTTCAGCCGTGCACGTGGGGACCATTTTAAACAGCACGATCCCCAAGAAAAAGAACAAAAATATGAAAAACATGGCACTAAATGGACTGTGAAAAGTACATTTCTTCACAAAATGACAGTTGAAACAGGAAGTCAGAGCATTACCTTGTTCGGCCTCTGCTGGAAATGTGCTTGTCAGTTGACTCAAATTTTTTGGTGCTCTGTGTAAGTTGGTGAATATCTGCAAAAGCATTGTGAGTTGGGCACAATGACTCATGCCTATAATCTCAGCACTCTGAGAGGCCAAAGCGAGAGGATTGATTGAGGCCAGGAGTTCAAGACCTGGTCTATGTAGCAAAATTACATTTCTACAAAAAATAAAAAAACTAGCTGGGCATGCTAGCATGAGCCTGCAATCCCTGCTTCTCAGGAGGCTGATGAGGTAGGATCCCTTAAGCCCAGGAGTTTGAGGCTGCAGTGAGCTATAACTGCACCACTGCACTCCAGCCTGGGAAACAGAGCAAGACCCTGTCTCAAAAAATTTAAATAAATAAATAGAGTGCAGTGGCTCATGCCTGTAATCCCAACACTATGGGAGGCTGAGGCAGGAGGATTGTTTAAGCCCAGGCATTTGAGACCAGCCTAGACAATGTAGTGAGACCTCATCCTTTAAAAATAAAAAATAAAATAAATAGTAGCAAGTTTGAAAGACGCTTACCCACTAAGGGAATTATTATATTATCTCACACAATTTTGGGACTTATTAACTCATAATTTTTGAGGTTGCCTCACTGACTTGCAGTGCGTGAGACTGAAGAACTGCTGAGGAGGTAGGCTACTGGTAGGATTCTTGCTGGCGACACTGACAGGTTCCTGGGAATCAGTGTGTATGGGAGCCAGCTTGCCCGGGCTCACAAAAGCTGACTGTGCAATCTCTTTCCAGCCCTACATTCTGGGCCTACCTTCTGGGTAGTTTGAAATGGGCCATGGTGGGTGCATTTACACCACAGAAATCTGCAAATGCCTCAAGTCAGGGCTTTTTCTTAGAAGAACTGGTGGTTAAACCATAACCAGCACGCCATTGCCGTGAACTGTATTTATAGATGCTGCACCAGTGACTTCATAACCCAAGAAGGGAACGCCCAGACAGCCAGAGACCCTCTAACCTCTCCTCACACAAGCGTTCGTGCCTTATATCACTTGTTTGGATACTGCATTTCTTTGGCTCTTAAGATATGTAACCCCAGCTCTAAAAGCTTAAATTTGATGGCTTCCTGTATCCTTCGGAGGACCACACAACTCTTACAGCTACAGAAATAAAATCTGACTAAGTCTAGGCTCTCTACACTTTGTTCAGTTGAATCTTGACCCTGAAGGTCACACTAGATTCCACAACCCCCTACCCCCAACCTCCAAGCTGACACACACCCCCCTGCAGCACCCAGCCCTGGGTCCTCATGCTATAAACTTTCATCACCTCTTTTTTTCTCTCTCTCTCTTTAGGGTCCAGACAAGGGTTCCTTTTGCAGACGAGTCCCCTGGCCTCCCAGCCTGGGGTGCAGGCACCCCTCTCCCCCGCCTGCAGGTCTCCTCGAGCCGGGTAAGTCACTGCAGCCAGTTCCTTCAACACCTGGCAGCAGCATGCTAGACAAAGAACTCATGCTGTTGTGCTGAGCCTGGTGATTCAAGCTGTAAAACTGCAGGCCAAGTTGTTAAACCCAGATTCAGGTAGACAGCCAAGCAGGGCCAAGGCTGCCCCGCATGTGAGTTTTGGCAGACAGAGCAGTTTCCCCATCTGTGGGGGCCTTGGTGTGGCCTTTCCCTCCAGGAGGTAATGTCGGTATAATTTATTGGGCCATAATTGTTGAAAGGAACAGTCCTTCAGGCCATTCATTCAGGCCAAAAATATTTCTTTATTGAGCGTTCCCAGTGTTCTCAGCCTTGTGCTATGCAGTGGGGGTGGGGTGGGTGTGTGATGGGGGAGTCACGAAACAGACCAAGTCCACTCATTCTGCAGCAACAGAGTGGCAATGGCAAGCAGGGCTTGCTACACGATCCACGCAGAGGCAGCGGGTCTTGCTGGAGAGTCTCAAAGGAAGAGCTCCTCGAGCAGCCTTGAACTTCGCCAGGTTTTGCAGGATGAGTGGGATTTAGTCAGTGAAGAGTCCGGCAAGGCGCCTCCCCTGGGGAATCAAAGCACAGGATGGGGTGGGGAGGGCCAAGGCTCGCCCAGAGAGTGGTGAGTCCTATGTGTGGACAGGCAGGGCCTTGGAGAGGGTCTCCTGAGAGACAAGCCAGAGATGTGGCACAGGCCACCTGGGAGGGGACGCTCAATGACAGGAGAGAGTTTGAACTTTGTTCTGTAAGAAACAAGGGATCTGACTGAAAGTTTTTGAGGAGCAGAACGGCGTGACCCATTCCATGTCATATGAAGGCAAGTTGGTGTTTCCACTCTCAACGTGAGAGGAGTTTTCTCCAAGAGGAGCATAGCCATGTACCCATGTTAGCAGGCCGGGGGCGTGAATGAAGGAAGAGGGTTGGGTATGTGTCCAAGAGCATCTCTTCCCGTACTCGCTGGGCCGTTTCCATTGTCCTGCTGCTACTATCTGTAGGAGATGTCAGAGATAACAGTGTGACTCCTAATAATCATTGTGGCAATTATAATAACCACAAAAATCATCAGTATAGGTCAATTGTACTAAGTAATCCCTATGTGCTAGGCCCTGAGCTAAACACGCCAAATGAATGATTTTGTAAAATATTTACCTCAACCCTATGAAGTAGACATTATTTTCCCTATTTTACAGCTCAGAAAAACCAAAGCACAGAGAAGTGAATGTACTTGTGCAATGTCACACAGCCAGGGAGTGGAAAGGGGGAGGCGAGGACCCAGCATTGTCTGGCTCCAGAGCCTGAGCTCCACTACAGCCCTGTCTGAGATGCAGCACTTCCTCTAGAAGGCAGTCCCCAGTGTATCTGGGCAGGATGGGCAGTGGGCGGCTGGATGTCAACCTGGGGAGGTGGTTTAGAAAGGGGTTGAGGACTGTGTCCAGAGGGTACTGAAGAAGCCCTCAGACTTGGACACCCTGCCCCGAGGGTCCACTTACGTTACTTCCTTGGCATCTACAAGTATTTGATTTTGAGACCCCATCAACACATGCTTCCCTGGCCGGGTGTGGTGGCTCATGCCTGTAATCCCAGAACTTTGGAAGGCTGAGGCGGGCAGATCACCTGAGGTCAGGAGTTCGAGACCATCCTGGCCAACATGGTGAAACCCCATCTCTACTAAAAATACAAAAATTAACCAGTGTGGCAGCGGGCGCCTGTAATCCCAGCTACTCGGGAGGCTGAGGCAGGAGAATCGCTTGAGCCTAGAGACGGAGGTTGCAGTGAGCCAAGACTGTGCTACTGCACTCCAGCCTGGGCGACAGAGTGAGACTCCATCTCAAAGCAAAAACAAAAACAAAACACATGTTTCCCTGAATACTCTCAGGTGAAGTGAAGGTGGGAGGGATGGCAAGCAGATGGATCACAGCAGCAAGATCAGCAGGATCCAGTCAATGGATGAGCATCTAGTGAAAGTTTAATAGGAATAATGCGAAATCTTGTAATGGTCTATGAAATCAACTGTACTAGTGTGGACACAGGAGTACAGCTTAATACTAATGTGATGCCAGAAAAAAGAAAATGAAACAAACACTTAAGTTTTGGTTGATGAAAGTATCAATATGAATTAACAGTGTTATATGAGTATCAAAAAAGGTTGTGACTGGCACTTTGGGAGGCTGAGGCGGGTGGACACATGAGGTCAGGAGTTCGAGACCAGACTGGCCAACATGGCGAAACCCCATCTTTACTAAAAATACAAAAATTAGAAGGGTGTGGTGGCATGTGCCTGTAGTCCCAGCTACTCAGGAGGCTGAGGCAGGAGAATCACTTGAACCTGGGATGCGGAGGTTGCAGTGAGCCGAGGTGGTACCACTGTACTCCAGCCTGGGCAACAGAGCAAGACTCCGTCTCAAAAAAAAAAAAAAAAAAAAGCTGTGACTGCAGACTATAATAACAGAAGTATAAAGCAATTGTTTGGCTTCCACACAGAAGCTATTCAAGGTATGCTATGTAGCCTCCCATGAAGAGTATCCATTAATTGCACAGAGTAGAGATGAAGGGAAGACGGACTTTGGCACAGGGTAGAGAAGCTGCTCGGAGCTGTCCAGAGACAGAGTGGCCGGCAGGAGCCAGTGTATTCCCTGGAAACTGGAGTGCTCAGGCATGAACAGGATGGCCGCTTGGCAGAAGGGTAGAGTAGTGAGGGAACCATCGGAAGACCACTGGGCTCAAAGAACTTCACATCCATTTTGACCCTCATGTTCCATGATTCCATGTACTAGAAGTCTCTCTGGGGAAAGGAAGGTGATAACCCGTGTGTTGTTTTAGGTATGAGAGCTACACCTACAGCGCTAGTGCAGAAGTGAAGCCTCTGGAGAGAAAGCATTGGTTGACCCTGAAAGCGCACAGGGGTATCTCCAAAAGCTGGGCCACCCCCTCAGTCTCACTGTCCCAGCGCCCACCGCGGCACTTCAGACATGGAGAGGGCTGAGGGTGGGGCAGTGAGCCACCCCCTTGGTTTGTGGTTCGGCCAAACTTGTAACAGAGACATGGAAATGTAGGCTTTACTGAATTAAGTGACAGTCACTCTGTATAAACAAATTGCCAGCTGTGGGAGTCCCCATGCAGCCACAAACCAAGGCTGGCAGTCTGCTCCTGGATGGGGCTCTGTAAGCTGGGTCAGCAATGGTTCCGAGGTACTGGATGCATATGATCGCCGCGCACAGGGGTGATAGCTCTGCTGTGGAAAGAATACAGGCTCCAGAATCGGGCAGCCTGGGTTCAAATCCCAATTCACCACTTTTTTTTTTTTTTTTTTTTAATGTTTTGAGACAAGTTCTCTCTCACTTTGTCACCCAGGCTGCAGTGCAGTGGCACGATCTCGGCTACTGCAGCCTTGACCTCCTGGGCGCAAGCAATCCTGCCTCAGTTCCCCAAGTAGCTGGGCTGATTCACAGCTTCTTAGCACCATGTAGTCTAGAGCAATTTGCGTCCTCTCTTTGAGGCTGAGGTTACTCCTGTGTAAAATGAGGATAATCACATCTACATAAAAGCTAATATTTATGAAGTGTTCATAATAGTAGGTGAGTAACAGAAACTAACCAAAGACCTATTTTTCTTCACAAATATTTTTAAGATCAGATCCTTTGAAAAAAAAAAATTACATTGCCCAGGCTGACCTTGAACTCCAGTCTCAAGTGATCCTCCCTCCTCAGCTTCCCGAGTAGCTGGGACTACAGGTGCGTGCCGCTGCGCCTGGCTCAGATGTTTCTTCCTTTCATCCTGTTGTGGCTTTGCCTGTGGGGCTGCTTGGATTTCAGCAGCTTTGGCCTCTAAGAAAACACGTATGAGCAGACTGCGGGGAGGGCTTAGAAGACATGAGCTCTAATTATGGGCAGGATCAACACATCGTTCACGTGGAAAGATCATCCCTAGCAGGTTTGTTTGGTTTGGTTTTTTTTGAGTCAGGTCTCATTCTATTGTCCAGACTGGAGTACAGTGGTATGATCACAGCTCACTGCAACCTCGATCTCCTGGGCTCAAGAGACCCTCCTGGTTGGCCTCCCAAAGTGCTGGGATTATAGGCATGAGCCGCCATGTGTGGACTTCACTAGCAGTTTTGCTAGAAAAGCATCTCATGTACCATCCCACTCAGTGTCTCCTGGAAGAGCTTCCCTGCGAGGAATTGCTGTCACCAGCTCCTTAAAGTGCCATCTGGGGGTCCTTCGAGATGCCAGGCACACCCCAAACCAGGGCCTTTGCATTTGAAGCCCTCCTGCCTCGGATATTTGTGTGAGTCAATCTCTTTCATCATTCAAATACGGTCTCATTGGAGAAGTCTGTCCTGAGTGGCCTGTCTAGAACAGCGTCTCTCCCTGCCCTGATCACTCCTTCCTCCTCACCCTCCACGTCACCTGACATTCCAGGTATTTATCTGTGTGTTATCATCATGCCCTGTGGACAGCAAGCTCCAGGAGAGCAGAGACTTGGCTCTAAGCAGAACTCTTTCCCAGGGCCTAGAACATGCCGGCGCATGGTGGGTCTCAATAAACCTTTTTGGATCATGTGGTTCATAATGGCTTCCTGGATGGCTTTACTGCTTCCCAAGAAAACTGTACCCCAAACGTCCTGAGTTCACTCTGAGGAATGGGTCTGTGGCCAGTGGGCAACTTTTAGAGAGGTAATGCCTCCCCACCAGGCACCCAGATGGACAGGTTTTGTAGCTGACTCCCTCTGCCTCTGGCTTCTTTGCTGCTGATCAGGTTAAACAGTAACAGTAAGAGACCAGGCACAGGAACAGGGTCTTTAGAATAAAAAGACATTTACTCAGCCAGGTGCAGTGGTTCACACCTGTAATCCCAGCACTTTGGGAGGCTGAGGTGGGCGGATCATGAGGTCAGGAGATCAAGACCATCCTGGCCATGGTGAAACCCATCTCTACTAAAATACAAAAAAAATTAGCTGGGCGTGGTGGCACGTGCCTGTAGTCCCAGCTACTGAGGAGGCTGAAGAAGGGGAATTGCTTGAATCCGGGAGACAGAGGTTAGCCTGGCGAAAGAGCAAGACTCCATCTAAAAAAAAAAAAAAAAAAATTTACTCACACAAAAGCAGGACAAAGCATCCGACTTCTACTGAGACACACAGAATAATCCCTGGAAGTGGGGAGCACTTACCAGTCTATCTTTCAATGGTGCAATTGTCTGGCCCCACAGAGCTGTGAAAGCTGTTTATAGATGGGCTTTCACACTCAAGCAAGGAAAGAGTCCGCTCTTGACCGTGGTGCCCAAGGTAAACCTATCCTACGTCTTCTCTCTGCACGACCGTTGCATTTCACTCCCATGGAAGATCATGTTTACTCCTTGGGCCCTTAGAGGGCTGATACTGTTGAAGCAATTATTCACCAGCCAGTTCTCATGCTGTCGAAACCTGTATTTCAAAGCTGTGTCTGGCGTTAGAAATAAACTCCATTGGCTGGCGGGGTTTTTTCTTGTGTTGGCATTTAGCCTTGTTGGGCAGTGGGAGCTTTTGAGCCGACAATTCAAACAGTATCTTGTGATGGAAAGTGACCAAATGGATATGGCCGGGGGTCTGAAATGAGGAACTGGATGACTAGAAATATAATTATGTTTTGCGTGACATCAATTTTTAAAAATGTAACCGATAAAAGTAAATGACTCAGAGGGTGGAGGAGTGAGGGTTGAAAAACATCCAGGCTCAAGTAAGATAATTAACCCAGCTATTAGCTATATTTTGTATTCTGCATTTGTCCTTTGTCACATGCATTGTTTGGCTGTATTGCCAGAGCTTGCCGTATGCAGAGTCTGGCCATATAGGATGACCAGACGCTCCCCCTTGAAACAGACCCCTTTGGGGTGGGGGTAGAAATGTGGTGGCAATATGTGTTTGGTGACACCAAGTATATTCGTCACCCATTTAAATCCTACAAAAATGGCATAGGCCCAAATGAGAGCCAGGTGGAGACCATGGCCTCCGTTAAGAGTCTTCAGGAGCATCCAGCTCTGGAACAAGCCCACACATACCCATCTCCATCTCTGTGCTTCCCTCGCTGGCTCACTCAGTAAGACGGTGGGTCCTTCAATGGTGGGGTCCATGAGTCATTCCCTTTTGCAGCCCCTGGGAGTAGAAAGTGCCTGCCACACGTGCTCAACATGGGATCATTGAATGGAATTGGAATGATTATAAAACAGAATTTCAGCAATGGAGGGACTTCAGAGATCATTAGGTCAGAAAGCTGACATTACAGCAAAGAGCCTAAAGAGGTGACACAATTTGCCTGAGATCCCATAAGGCTGGCAGCCATCAACAACCAGGGCCTTTGCTTCCTTGCCAGACCTTTTTCCACTAGAAAACCAGGTATTTCAGGTCAGGCGTGGTGGCTCACCCCTGTAATCCCAGCACTTTGGGAGGCAGAGGCAGGAGCATCACTTGAGTCCAGGAGTTTAAGACCAGCCTGGGCAACATGGCAAGACCTTGTCTCTACTTAAAAGAAATCAAAAGTTAGCTAAGAGTACAGTGTCCTGTGCCTGTGGTCCCAGCTATTTGGGAAGCCGAGGTGGGGGAATTCCTGATCCCAGGAGGTGAAGGCTGCAGTGAGTTGTAATCAAGTCACTGCATTCCAGTCTAGGTGACAGAGAGACCTTGTCTTAAAAAAAAAAAAAAAAAGACAAAAATCCCCTACATGCTTCAGAGTGGGAGTGACCTTGGCATTTGTGAACATGTTTTCCAGTTGTGTCCATGTGTGTGTGTATGTATGTGTGTGTTCATATTCATGTGTGTGTGTTTGGTCACAATGAATTTCTGGTCATTGGATAAAAAAGAAAAAAAAAAACTAAAGTCGGCCAAGCATGGTGGCTCATGCCTATAATCCTAGCGCTTTGGGAGGCTGAGGTGGGTGGATCACCTGAGGTCAGGAGTTCGAGACCACCCTGATGAACGTGGAAAAACCCCTTCTCTACTAAAAATACCAAATTAGCCAGGCACAGTGGTGCACACCTGTAGTCTCAGCTACTCGGAAGGGAGGCTGAGGCAGGAGAATCGTTTGAACCTGGGAGGCGGAGGTTGCAGTGAGCCAAGATTGCGCCATTGCACTCCAGCCTTGGCAAAAAGAGCAAAACTTTGTCTCAAAAAAAAAGAAAGAAAGAAAGAAAACAAAACAAAACAAAAAAACTGAAGTCATCTCTGTAATGCTCTCATTTTATAGAGTTGAGGCCCAGAATCTTGGCATAGTTGCCCAGGCTTCACAGTTGGATATGCGGTAGGCAGAGCCTGAAGCTGCCTCCTTTTTCAGGAGCTGAGCTCTGGGCTGTCCTGGGTGTTCCTAGACCACTAGGAACCTCCTGAGTCATCCACAGGAGGTGAGACTGCATCACTATCACCCATCACAGCCCAGCACAGTCCACTATGGCCAGTCCATGAGGTAAAGACCTCGGGCCCATGGCAGCGCTTAGCCCATTCTAGGGGCTCAGAAAGCCTTTGCTGAATAAAGGAAAGGCTGCTCCCAGGGCTGTTTTAAAGTGGGCCACTTAGAGAATGGCTATAAAGTTACCACGTAGAAAACAACATACGTACTTTTTTTTTTTTTTTAATACAGAGTCTTGCTCTCATTGCCCAGGCTGGAATGCAATGGCATGATCTCGGCTCACTGTAACCTCGGCCTCCTGGGTTCAAGCAATCAAGCAATTCTTCTGCCTCAGCCTCCTGAGTAGCTGGGATTACAGGCATGTGCCACCACACCTGGATAATTTTTTGTATTTTTAGTAGAGACGGGGTTTCTGCATGTTGGTCAGGCTGGTCTCGAATTCCTGACCTCAGGTGATTCAACCGCCTCAGCCTCCCAAAGTGCTGGGATTACAGATGTGAGCCACTGTGCCTAGCCAAAAACAACATGCATTCTAATAGAATGGTTATATCTAAATGGGTTTTGTCTTCTAAAGAATTCACCTTTTGAGGCTATATGTGTTTATTTCATCATGCTGCAACTGTTCAAAACAGTTTTAAAAGATATCCTATGGCATTCCCTTCTGAGTTCATTTATTACTCGTAGAACACCAAAATCTCTTTACTTTGTGGTCAAATTTTCTTTTTCACCTAAACACAATTTTCTCATTCTAATCTCCAGTCATATTCATCATATTTTATTTATTCAAAGATGTTTATTAAATGTCTTTTGCATGCCAGCGTCACTGACTTTAAGATTTAGTATTCAATCATTGTATGTGTGTATATGCAGTGAATATTTATTGAATGCCAGGCACTGTTTATAAGCACATCATAGAAACTGATTTATTTAATCCCATAACTTTAAAAGGTAGTTGGGCATAGTGGCGTGAGCCTGTGGTCCCAGCTACTCAGAAGGCTGAGGTGGAGAACTGCCAAGGGCAATGTAGCAAACCTTGCCTCTGAAAAAAATAAATACATAGGTAGGTATGGAAACTGAGGCTGAGAGAGGTTACAGATTGTCCCACAACACACAGCTAGGAAGAGATGGGTTTAAATCCAGCTCTGACTTCATAGCTTAAGAGCTTAAATATTCTAATATTTACCAAGTCAGAACACACTTTTTTTTTTCTTTAGAGACAGGGTCTTGGCATGTTACCCAGGCTGGAGTGCAGTGCCACAATCATGGCTCACTGCAGCCTCGACCTTCTGGGCTCCAGTGATCCTCCTACCTCAGCCTCCTCAGTAGCTGAGACTACAAGTGCATGCCATGATACCTGGCTAATTTTCTCATTTTTCCAGTTTTTTGTAGAGATGGGATCTCCCTATATTGCCCAGGCTGGTCTTGAACTCCTGGGCTCTAGTGATCCTCCCAACCTCAGTCTCCAAAAGTGCTGGGACTACATATGGACTATAACCTACTAAAGTGGTTTTCTATTGCAGACATTTATATTTATATATATATGTATATTTTGAGACAGAGTCTTGCTCTGTCACCCAGGCTGGAGTAGAGTGGTGCAATCTTGACTCACAGCAACTCCGCCTTCAGGGTTAAAGCGATTCTCATGCCTCGGCCTCCCAATTTCAGGCATATGCCACCATGCCTGGCTAATTTTTGTATTTTTAGTAGAGACGAGGTTTCACCATGTTGGAGAACATTTAAATATTTCCGTTAAAATATTTTAAGTAAAAATATGTAGAAATAAAAAACAATCAGCAGATACATGTAATACAAACATTAAAATTAAAAATATATATATTTTAAGGGCCGGGTGCTGTGGCTCATGCCTATAATTCCAGAGCTTTGGGAGGCCGCCAAAGCAGAATGGTCACTTGAGGCCAGGAGTTTGAGACCAGCCTGGCTAACATAGCAAGGCCTCATCTCTACAGAAAAATTTTAAAAATTGGCTGGGGATGGTCATACACACCTATACTCTCAACTACCTAGGAGGCTAAAGCAAGAGAATTGCTCAAGCCCAGAAGTTTGAGCCTGCACTCCAGCCTGGGCGGCATAGTGAGATCCTGCCGCAAAAAATATATATATTTTCAGGAATTCTGTGATGCACATCCTTGGACATAAATCTTCACGTATGTTGCTTGATCTTTTCTCTACAAAAAATTCTATTACCTACCGAATTGCAGGCTAGTGTCCTGGGGGCCTATAAGCAGGTCCAGAAGGGACCCCTGAAGCCAAAAGGCATCACAGAACTTGGAGTGACCCAGCAGCAGAAGAAAAAGAAGCACAAAGACAAGGCCAAAGTAGGAATCGATGGGAACAAGCAAAAAGAATGAGGAAGAGAAGTGGTATGACCTGGGCAAGCTGACCAGGTGGCCTTCAAGAAAATGCAGGAAAAGCGACAAAGGGAAAGGATCCTGAAGAAAAGCATCCCAGACCCACAAGCAGAGAGAGGAGGACTTCAGCAGACACCTGGACACACGCACAGAGCATCGTGACACCCTCAAAGTCAACTGGACCCGGGAGCTACCCCCCACCCATATAGAGCAGCATCCAGAGGTCAAGCAGTCCACATCAAGTTGTGTCTGTTTCCTTTGGTGTTTCTAGAAACTTGGCTTTACACACACCTCTACATCTTCTGCTACAAAGTGCTTTTCAAAGCTGTGCACCCCAGTCTGGAACTGGATTAAAGCAAGCCTGTTGTTTTACTCAGTTTAGGTTTCTTGGTACCACCTAGAAGATACACCCTTTTGGTTTGGATAGAAAGTTTCTCAAAGTTTGTCCAGAGGTACAGCCTGTTTCTGCGTCCAAGGCATGTAAAAATATTTGACCTGCTAGTGGCAGCTATAAGAACGCTCAGAGGCCAGCCAGCTGTCTTTGCCTGGATGAGATGGACCCCAGAGGATAGGTGCTAACGGCGACTCGACCTCGTGCAGTGTGCAGATCCCCACGGGGCCTAGGGTGGGCACCCTTCCAAGCTCCATCTAGCTTGGCCTTTTCCCTGCAGGCCATGGGAAAGTCACTGGAAACTTTGTGGACTTGACTTCCTCCTCAGCCACCTGGCCGGTGGGATGGCACAGCCTGGGTAGCAGACAACCACCTAAAACAAAGATGAACCACATACCTTGTCCCTTTCTGAGCCCATTCCCCCAAACCCCACATCCTTCCAGGCACTTCTAATGGGTATTGTCATGGCAGGCATTGCTAATGGTCACAGCATTCTTTGTAATGGAAGCCGGATACAGCTCAGCCTGGGGCTCCAGGCAGCCTCTTGTATTTACTCAGAGTTGGTACATCACATGGAGCCCAGTTGACATTCCTGCCCTAAGGACACCTCAGGGTGACGGGACCAGGGCTGAGCCCCAGCACAAACAGACATGAGTGATGTCATACAGGAGGCCCAGGTGGCAGTGCTAGAGGGCTAGGATCTTTGAGGGCCTACGCATCCTGGATGAGGCTAAAATTGCATATGCTATTGGGAGAAATGATCTCTGTTGACATAGATATTGAAAGAATAACAAAGAAGAGAAAAACCAAGTGTGGAATTTGGGGTTGTCCTATGTAAACTACAGAAGAAAGCAAAAAATCAGTTACTGAAAAAAAAAAAAATCTAGACACAGTATTTCCAGGTCATACTTTTAAAGCTTTAACTGCCTTCCACATACGTGAAATCCTTGTTTACCAGTGCTTATGTTATCATTATTTAAATTGTTGATAATCTCACCAGGCACAGTGGTTCTCGTCTGTAATCCCAGCACTTAGGGAGGCAGAGGTAGGAGGCCAGTTTGAACCCAGGAGTTTGAGACCTGCCTGGGCAACATGGTGAGACCTCATTCTGCACAAAAAGAAAAGAAAGACATACACAAAAAAGTAAATTGTTGGTAATTCAGGAGATATAAAAAGGTATTTAATTTTTTTCTTATTTTTACCTGTGTTTCTGTGTTTATTGTTGAAAATAAACCTTTCAGCCAGGCCTGGTGGCTCATGCCTTCCTAGAACTGTGGGAGGCCGTGGTGGGTGGACCATTTAGGTCAGGAATTAAAGAGCAGCCTGGCCAACATGGTGAAATCTCACCTCTACTAAAAATACAAAAATTAGCCCAGCGTGGTGGCGTACACTTGTAATCCCAGCTACTCGGGAGGCTGAGGCAGGAGAATCGCTTGAGCCTGGAGGCAGAGGTTGTGGTGAGCCGAGATCAAGCCACTGCACTCCAGCCTGGGCAACAGAGTGAGACCCTCTCTCAAAAAAAAAAAGAAAAAAGAAAAAGAAAAAATTTCTTTTTTATTCATATTCTTCTTTTGTGAATTGCCTTTCGTCCATTTTCCTAATGGGATCGTGCCACTGCGCTCAAGCCTAGGATAGAGACTTCATCTCAAAAAATTAATTAATTAAGGCTATTAATCTTTTGTTGATCTTTTATTTTTTTATTTTTTTATTTTTTTTGTTATTTAGTCTTTATTTCATAATCATAAACTTAACTCTGCAATCCAGCTAGGCATGGAAGGGAAAAAGGAAAGGGAACTGCAGCGAGAGCACAGATTTTAGGATACTGCAAGCAAATGGGGTGGAGGGGTGCTCTCCTGAGCTACAGAAGGAATGGTCTGGTGGTGAAGACAAAACACAAGTCAAACTTATTAAAGTTGTCCACAGTCAGCAATGGCGATCTTCTTGCTGGTCTTGCCATTCCTGGACCCAAAGCGCTCCATGGCCTCCACAATATTCATGCCTTCTTTCACCTTGCCAAAGACCACATGCTTGCCATCCAACCACTCAGTCTTGACAGTGCAGATGAAAAACTGGGAACCGTTTGTGTTGGGTCCAGCATTTGCCATGGACAAGATACCGGGACCTGTATGCTTTAGAATGAAGTTCTCATCATCAAATTTCTCCCCGTAGATGGACTTGCCACCAGTGCCATTATGGCGTGTGAAGTCACCATCCTGACACATAAACCCTGGAATAATTCTGTGAAAGCAGGAACCCTTATAACCAAATCCTTTCTCTCCAGTGCTCAGAGCACGAAAGTTTGGAAACTTGTCTGCAAACAGCTCGAAGGAGACGCGGCCCAAGGGCTCGCCATCGACGGCAATGTCGAAGAACACGGTAGAATTGACCATGGCTGATGCCACAAGGTCCCAGGCGGCAGCGGCATCTGCAAAGCACTTGTTGATCTTTTACACTGCCAACATCTTGTACCTGTTTGTGGTTTGCCTTATTTTTTAAAAAATCAAATTTAAGTTTTAAATTTTTATGTAGGCAAATCTATGCATCTCATAATTTTTCTTTAAGTATTATGTTTTGAAAAATCCTTACCACTCAAGGTAATAGAAACACTTTATATTTTCTCATTACTTTGTTTATAGAATTTTAAAAAGTAGGCCGGGCTCGGTGGCTCACACCTGTAATCCCAGCACTTTAGGAGGCTGAGGTGGGCAGATCACAAGGTCAGGAGTTCGAGACCAGCCTGACCAACATGGTGAAACCCCATCTCTACTAAAAATACAAAAATAAGCCGAACATGGTGGCATGCACCTGTGATCCCAGCTACTCAGGAGGCTGAGACAGGAGAATCGCTTGAACCCAGGAGGCAGAGGTTGCAGTGAGCCTAGATCATGCCATTGCACTCTAGCCTGGATGACAGAGTGAGACTCTGTCTCAAAAAAATAAAATTAATAAAATTTAAAAATAACCACATTGCACTCTAGCCTGGATGACAGAGTGAGACTCTGTCTCAAAAAAATAAAATTAATAAAATTTAAAAATAACCAATCTATTTGAAACTTTACCTTAATGATTGGCATGCAGTGGGGACTCAAGCTTAATTTTTCCCGACACCAATTATTCCAGCACAGATTGCTTGCATAATATTTCCCCTTTCTGGTTTTAAATGCTAACTTTATCATACGCAAAATACTGGTGTATATATGGGTCTGTTTCCAGGTTTTAAATTTTATTTTACTGATCTGTCTATTCTATGCCAAATCTGTTTTAATTACTGTTTACAGTAATTAAAACCTTTACAACAGGTTTTAATAATTATGAAAAATGCTCTTATATTTCTTTTCTTCCTATGCAATTTACTGACTCTCTTCTTCCAAAGTCTCTTTGAGATTTGTTGTTTGTTTGTTTGCAGAAAGTGATTTATTTAGGTAGAGAAAGAGAAAAAGGAGAGAAAGCTTCTGAGAGAGAGAGTGTGTGGAAGGGGATCCAAACATGGAGGCCCCTCTTTGAGATTTTAATGGACACTGCACTACATTTACTAATTAGTTTGAAATGAACTGACATCTTTTATTATTGCCTTTTCTCTCACATACACGTATCTTGGCAAACGTTTGCTCTATTCTTCATTCAGATCCTATATACATTTTTTAAAGTTTATTCCTGGGTGAAATATGTATGTGTCTATGTGTATGCATATATACACATATAAATATATGTGTGTGTATACATGTATATATGTATATGTATGCACACATCTATATATGTATACATGTGCATGTGTATATATGTGTATACACATATATATACACATCTACACATTTCTATGTATTTATGTGTATATATGCATACATATACGTATAGACATATACATATACACACATATACATGTATACACACATAGATGGATATGTATGGAATACGTATGTGTGTATACATACACAACACACAAACGTGTTATTTACTGTAATTGCTATTTGCATCAGATCTTTTTCTTCTCATTTTATTTTCAAACCGATTATTAATAGTAATATTCAGTCACTCAACAAATACTTACATGCTACTGTGTGCCAGGCACACACAAGGACCATACTAGTGTATAAAACAGACACAGTCTATATGTACCATTGATCATTTCTAAAATATTGATCATCCTTGCATTTCTGGAATAGGCTTTGCTTGGTTATAAAATATTATTTTAAGATATTGTACTAATGAATTAAATTTGCTAGTATTCCATTTAGGATGTGTGCTTATTTATTCCGTATAAATAGCCTAAGTGAGACTAATTTTACCTGGCTTGAGTCGTGTGTGTGTGCATGTGTCTGGTTTTGGTAGAAGGGTTATTTTAGCTTGTGAAATAAACTGGAATCTTGCCATTATTTCTATATTTTCTTTTTCTTTTCTTTTTTTTAATTTTTTTTTTATTGCATTTTAGGTTTTGGGTACATGTGAAGAACATGCAAGATTGTTGCATAGGTGCATACGTGGCAGTGTGATTTGCTGCCTTCCTCCCCTTATTTCTATATTTTCTGCAGCATTGGAATTGTTTCCTTCTTACTCCTAACAATCACATTGAATTAAAATGTTCAAACTGGAAGACTTGAACTGAGAAAAGGCCCCAGTTGTCTATGTCTCAAGCCTTTGAAAGAATTTATGAAAATGAGATAGAATGGAAGTTTACACTACAAGTCTCCAGATGACAAGACATGTCTTTTTTATTTTTAAATATATTTTATTGCATTTTAGGTTTTGGGGTACATGTGCAAGATTGTTGCATAGGTACATACATGGCAATGTGGTTTGCTGCCTTCCTCCCCATCACCTGTATCTGGCATTTCTCCCCATATTATCCCTCCCCAACTCCCTACCCCCTGCTGTCTCTCCCCTAGTTCCCCCACACAGACCCTAGTGTGTGATGCTCCCCTCCCTGTGTCCATGTGTTCTTATTGTTCAACACCTGCCTATGAGTGAGAACGTGCGGTGTTTGATTTTCTGTTCTTGTGTCAATTTGCTGAGAATGATGGTTTCCAGGTTCATCCATGTCCCTACAAAGGACACGAACTCATCATTTTTTATGGCTGCGTAGTATTCCATGGTGTATATGTGCCACATTTTTCCTGTCCAGTCTATCATCAATGGGCATTTGGGTTGGTTCCAAGTCTTTACTGTTGTAAATGGTGCCACAGTGAATATTCATGTGCATGTGTCCTTATAATAGAACGATTTATAATCCTTTGGATATATACCCAGTAATGGTATTGCTGGGTCAAATGGAATTTCTATTTCTAGGTCCTTGAGGAATCGCCACACTGTCTTCCACAATAGTTGAACTAATTTACACTCCCACCAACAGTGTGAAAGTGTTCCTATTTCTCTATATCTTCTCCAGCATCTGTTGTCTCCAGATTTTTTAACGATCGCCTTTCTAACTGGCGTGAGATGGTATCTCAATGTGGTTTTGATTTGTATTTCTCTAATGACCAGTGATGATGAGCATTTATTCATATATTAGTTGGCCTCATATATGTCTTCTTTGTAAAGTGTCTGTTCATATCCTTCGCCCACTTTTGAATGGGCTTGTTTGTGTTTTTCTTGTAAATCTGTTTTAGTTCTTTGTAGATTCTGGATATTAGTCCTTTGTCAGATGGGTAGATTGCAAACATTTTTTCTCATTCTGTTGGTTGCCACTTCACTCTAATGACTGTTTCTTTTGCTGTGCAGAAGCTGTGGAGTTTGATTAGTTCCCATTTGTCTATTTTGGCTTTTGTTGCCAATGCTTTTGGTGTTTTAGTCATGAAGTCCTTGCCTATGCCTATGTCCTGAATGGTTTTGCCTAGGTTTTCTTCTAGGGTTTTTTATGGTATTAGGTCTTATGTTGAAGTCTTTAATCCATCTGGAGATAATTTTAGTGTAAGGTGTCAGGAAGGGGTCCAATTTCTGCTTCCTGTACATGGCTAGCCAGTTTTCCCAACACCATTTATTAAACAGGGAATGCTTTCCCTATTGCTTGTTTTTGTCAGGTTTGTCAAAGATCAGATGGTTGTAGATGTGTGGTGTTTCTTCTGGGGTCTCTGTTCTGTTGCATTGGTCTATATCTCTGTTTTGATACCAGTACTATGCTGTTTTGATTACTGTAACCTTGTAGTATAGTTTGAAGTCAGATAGTGTGATGCCTCCAGCTTTGATCTTTTTGCTTAGAATCGACTTGGTTATGCGGGCTCTCTTTTGGTTCCATATGAAGTTTAAGGTGGTTTTTTCCAGTTCTGTGAAGAAGATCATTGGTAGCTTGATGGGGAAAGCACTGAATCTATAAATTCTGTAAATTACTTTGGGCAGTATGGTCATTTTCACGATATTGATTCTTCCTAACCATGAGTATGGAATGTTTCTCCGTTTGTTTGTGTCCTCTCTTATTTCGTTGAGCAGTGGTTTGTAGTTCTCCTTGAAGAGGTCCTTTACATCCTTTGTTAGTTGTATTCCTAGGTATTTTATTCTCTTTGTAGCAATTGTGAATGGCAATTTGTTTTTGATTTGGCTCTCTTTAAGTCTATTATTGGTGTACAGGAATGCTTGTGATTTTTGCACATTGATTCTGTATCCTGAGACTTTGCTGAAGTTGCTTATCAGTTTCAGGAGATTTTGGGCTCAGATGATGGGGTCTTCTAAATACACAATCATGTCATCTGCAAATAGAGACAATTTGACTTCCTCCTTTCCTAATTGGATACCCTTTATTTCTTTTTCTTGCTTGATTGCTCTGGCTAGAACTTCCAATACTATGTTGAATAGGAGTGGTGAGAGAGGGCATCCTTGTCTAGTGCCAGATTTCAAAGGGAATGCTTCCAGTTTTTGCCCATTCAGTATGATATTGGCTGTTGGTTTGTTATAAATAGCTTTTATTGTTTTGAGATACATTCCATCAATACCTAGTTTATTGAGTTTTTAGCATAAAGAGCTGTTGAATTTTGTCAAAGGCCTTCTCTGCATCTGTTGAGATAATCATGTGGTTATTGTCTTTAGTTCTGTTTATGTGGTGAATTACATTTATAGACTTGCATATGTTGAACCAGCCTTGCATCCCCGGGACGAAGCCTACTTGATCGTGATGGATAAGCTTTTTGATGTGCTGTTGCAATCAGTTTGCCAGTATTTCATTGAAGATTTTTGCATCGATATTCATCATGGATATTGGCCTGAAGTTTTCTTTTCTTGTGGAGTCTCTACCGGGTTTTGGTATCAGGATGATGTTGGTCTCATAAAATGATTTGGGAAGAATTTCCTCTTTTTGAATTATTTGGAATAGTTTCAGAAGGAGTGGTACCAGCTCCTCTTTGTATGTCTGGTAGAATTTGGCTGTGAACTCATCTGGACGTGGGCTTTTTTTGGTGGGTAGGTTATTAATTGCTGCCTCTACTTCAGCCCTTGTTATTCGTCTATTCAGGGTTTTGACTTCTTCCTGGATTAGACTTGGGAGGATGCAAGTGTCCAGGAATTGATCCATTTCTTCCAGTAAACCTGGAAGAAACCTATGTGCATAGAGTTGTTTGTAGTAATCTCTGATGGTAGTTTGAATTTCTGTGGAATCTGTGGTGATATCCCCTTTATCGTTTTTTATTGCATCTATTTGATTATTCTCTCTTTTCTTTTTTATTAATCTGGCTAGTGGTCTATTTTGTTGAGCTTTTCAAAAAATCAGTTCCTGGATTTATTTATTTTTTGAAGGGTTTTTTGCATTTCTATCTCCTTCAGTTCTGCTCTGATCTTAGCTATTTCTTGTCTTCTGCTAGGTTTTGAGTTTTTTTGATCTTGCTCCTCTAGCTTTTTCAATTTTGACCATAGGGTGTTGACTTTATATCTTTCCTTGCTTCTCATGTGGGCATTTATTGCTGTATATTTTCCTCTAGACACTGCTTTAAATGTGTCCCAGAGATTCTGGTATGTTGTGTCTTCATTCCTGTTGGTTTAAAAGAACATCTTTATTTCTGCTTTCATTTCATTGTTTATCCAGTCAACATTCAAGAGCCAGTTGTTCAGTTTCCATGAAACTGTGCAGTTCTGAGTTAGTTTCTGAATTCTGAGTTCTACCTTGATTGCACTGTGGTCTGAGAGACTGTTTGTTATGATTTTCGTTCTTTTGCATTTGCTGAGGAGTGATTTACTTCCAATTATGTGGTTAATTTTACAGTAGGCATGATGTGGTGCTGAGAAGAATGTATATTCTGTGGATTTGGGGTGGAGAGTTCTGTAAATGTCTATTAGGTTTGCTTGGTCCAGGTCTGAGTTCAAGTCCTGGATATCCTTGTTAATTTTCTGTCTTGTTGATCTGTCAAATATTGACAATGGGGTGTTAAAGTCTCCCACTGTTATGGTGTGTGAGTCTAAGTCTCTTTGTAAGTCATTAAGAACTTGCTTTATGTATCTGGGTGCTCCTGTATATTTAGGATCATTAGCTCTTCTTGTTGCTTTGATCTTTTTACCATTATGTAATATCCTTCTTAGTCTCTTTTGATTTTTGTTGGTTTAAAGTCTATTTTATCAGAGACTAAGACTGCAACTTCTGCTTTTTATTTTTATTTTTATTTATTTATTATTTTTTTTTGCACAGCGCCCCTCCTGACTCTTTTTTTTTAATTTACTTATTTTACTTTAGGTGCATACTATATCTGGCATTTTTCCCCATGTTATCCCTCCCACCCCCTACTGTCTCTCCCCTACCCACCACAACTGCCCCCAGTGTGTGATGCTCCTCTCCCTGAGTCCACATATTCTTGTTGTTCAACACCCACCTATGAGTTAGAACATATGGTGGTTGGCTTTCTGTTCTTGTGTCAGTTTGCTGAGATTGATGGTTTCCAGATTCATCCAAGTCCCTACAAAGAATATGAACTCATCGTTTTTCATGGCTGCATAGTATTCCATGGTGTATATGTACCATATTTTCTTTGTCCAGTCTATCATTGATGGGCATTTGGGTTGGTTCCAGGTCTTTGCTATTGTACACAGGGCTGCAATGAACATACATGTGCATGTGTCTTTATATTAGAATGATTTATAATTCTTTGGGTATATAACCAGTAATGGGATTGCTGAGTCAAATGGAATTTCTATTTCTAGATCCTTGAGAAATTGCCACACTGTCTTCCACAATGGTTGAACTAATCTACACTTCTACCAACTGTGTAAGAGTATTCCTATTTCTCCACATTCTCTCCAACATCTGTTGTCTCCAAATTTTTTAATGATGGCCATTCTAACTGGTATGAGACAATATCTCCGTGTGGTTTTGATTTGCATTTCTCTAATGACCAGTGATGATGAGCATTTTTTCATATGTTTGTTGGCCTCATATATGTCTTCTTTTGAAAAGTGTCTGTTCATATCCTTCACCCACTTTTGAATGGTCTTGTTTGTTTTTTTTCTTGTAAATCTGTTTTAGTTCTTTGTAGATTCTGGATATCAGCCCTTTGTCAGATGGGTAGATTGCAAAAACTTTTTCCCATTCTGTTGGTTGCTGATTCGCTCTAATGATGGTTTCTTTTGCTGTACAGAAGCTCTGGAGTTTAATTAGATCCCATTTGTCTATCTTGGCTTTTATTGCCATTGCTTTTGGTGTTTTAGTCATGAAGTCCTTGCCTATGCCTATGTCCTAGATGGTTTTGCCTATGTTTTCTTGAAGTTTTTTTATGGTGTTAGGTTTTATGTTTAAATCTTTGATCCATCTGGAGTTAATTTTAGTGTAAGATGATTGGTAGGGATCCAGTTTCTGCTTTCTGCACATGGCTGGCCAGTTTTCCCAACACCATTTATTAAACATGGAGTCCTTTCCCCATTGCTTCTTTTTGTCAGGTTTGTCAAAGATCAGATGGTTGTAGATGTGTGGTGTTTCTTCTGGGGTCTCTGTTCTATTCCATTGGTCTATGACTCTGTTTGGTACCAGTACCCTGCTGTTTTGATTACTGTAGCCCTGTAGTATAGTTTGAAGTCTGGCAGTGTGATGCCTCCGGCTTTGTTCTTTTTGCATAGGATTGTCTTGGCTATGTGGGGTCTTTTGTGATTCCATATGAAGTTTAAGTGGTTTTTTCCAGTTCTATGAAGAAGGTCATTGGTAGCTTCATGGGGATAGCATTGAATCTATATATTACTTTGGGCAGTATGGCAATTTTCACGATATTGATTCTTCCTAATCATGAGCATGGAATGTTTCTCCATCCATTTCTGTTCTCTCTTATTTTGTTGAGCAGTGGTTTGTAGTTCTCCTTGAAGAGGTCCTTTATATCCTTTGTTAGTTTTATTCCTAGGTATTTTCTTCTCTTTGTAGCAATTGTGAATGGGAGTTCACTCTTGATTTGGCTTTCTGTTTGTCTGTTATTGGTATATAGGAATACTTGTGATTTCTGCACATTGATTTTGTATCCTGAGACTTTGCTGAAGTTGCTTATCAGTTTGAGAAGATTTTGGGCTGAGACAATGGGGTCTTCTAGATATACAATCATGTCATCTGCACATAGAGACAGTTTCACTTCCTCCTTTCCTAATTGAATACCTTTATTTCTTTTTCTTGCCTGATTGCTCTGGCTAGAACTTCCAATACTATATTGAATAGGAGTGGTGAGAGAGGGCATCTTTGTCTAGTGCCTGATTTCAAAGGGAATTCTTCCAGCTTTTGCCCATTCAGTATGATATTGGCTATAGGTTTGTCATATATAGCTTTTATCATTTTATGATGTGTTCCATCAATACCTAGTTTATTGAGAGTTTTTAGCATGAAGGGCCGTTGAATTTTGTCGAAGGCCTTCTCTGCATCTATTGAGATAATCATGTGGTTTTTGTCTTTGGTTCCATTTATATGATGGATTACATTTATGGATTTGCATATGTTGAACCAGCCTTGCATCCCAGGATGAGGCCTACTTGGTTGTATGGATAGGCTTCTTGATGTGCTGTTGCAATCTGTTTGCCAGTATTTTATTGAAGATTTTTGCATCGATGTTCATCATGGATATTGGCTGAAGTTTTCTTTTTTAGTTGAGTCTCTGCCTGGTTTTGGTATCAGGATGATGTTGGTCTCATAAAATGAGTTAGGGAGGATTCCCTCCTTTTGTATTGTTTAATACAGTTTCAGAAGGAATGGTACCAGCTCCTCTTTGTACATCTGGCAGAATTCAGCTGCAAATCCACCTGGACTTGGACTTTTTTTGGTTGGTAGGCTATTGCTTGCTGTGTCTACTTCAGCTCTTGTTATTGGTCTATTCAGGGTTTCAACTTCCTCCTGGTTTAGTCTTAGTAGAGTACAAGTGTCTAGGAATTTATCCATTTCTTCCTGGTTTACCGGTTTATGTGAGTAGAGCTGTTTGTAGTCATCTCTGATGGTAGTTTTTATTTCTGTGGAATTGGTGGTGATATCCCCTTTATCATTTTTTATTGCATCTATTTGATTCTTCTCCCTTTTCTTTTTTATTAATCTGGCTAGCAGTCTGTCAATTTTGTTGATCTTTTCAAAAAACCAGCTCCTGGATTTATTTATTTTTTGAAGGGTTTTTTGTGTCTCTATCTCCTTCAGTTCTGCTCTGATCTTAGTTATTTCTTGTCTTCTGCTAGGTTTGGGGCTTTTTTGATCTTGCTCCTTTAGCTCTTTCAATTTTGATGATAGGGTGTCAATTTTAGATCTTCCTCTCTTCTCTGGTGGGCATTTATTGCTATAAATTTCCCTCTCGACACTGCTTTAAATATGTCCCAGAGATTCTGGTACGTTGTGTCTTCATTCTGGTTGGTTTCGAAAAGCATCTTTATTTCTGCCTTCATTTCATTGTTTATCCAGTTGACATTCAGAAGCAAGTTGTTCAGTTTCCAAGTGGTTGTACGGGTTTGGGTGTATTTCTTGATCCTGAGTTCTAGTCCAATTGCACTGTGGTCTGATTTCTGTTCTTTTGCATTTGCTGAGGAGTGATTTGCTTCCAATAATGTGGTCTATTTTAGAATAAATGCAATGTGGTATTGAGAAAAATGTATATTCTGTGGATTTGGGGTGGAGCATTCTGTATATGTCTATTAGGTAAGCTTGGTCCAGCTCTGCATTCAAGTCCTGGATATCCTTGTTAATTTTCTGTCTCATTGATCTGTCTAATATTGACAGTGGAGTGTTGAAGTCTCCCACTATTATTGTGTAGGAGTCTAAATCTTGTTTTAGGTCATTAAGAACTTGCTTTTTGTATCTGGGTGCTCCTGTATTGGGGATATATATATTTAGGATAGTTAGCTCTTCCTGTTGGATTGATCCTTTTACTGTTATGTAATGTCCTTCTTTGTCTCTTTTGATCTTTGTTGGTTTGAAGTCCATTTTATCAGAGACTAGGATTGCAACCCCTGCTTTTTTTTTGTTCTCCATTTGCTCGGTAAATCTTCTTCCATCCCTTTATTTTGAGTCTATGTGTGTCTTTGTATGGAAGATGGGTTTCCTGAATACAGCACACCAATGGGTTCTGACTTTTTATCCAGTTTGCCAGTCTGTGTCTTTTGATTGGGGCATTTAGGCCATTTACATTCAATGTTAATATTGTTATGTGTGAATTTGATCCTGCCATTTTGTTACTGGCTGGTTTTCTTTCCCATTAGTTGACTCATTTTCTTCATTGCATTTTTGGTCTTTGCCAACTGGTTTGCTTTTGCAGTGACTGGTACTTGTTCCTTTCCATGCTTAGTGTTTCTTTCAGGAGCTCTTGTAGGGCAGGTCTGGTGGTAACAAAATCTCTCAATAATTGCTTGTCCATAAAGGATTTTATTTCTCCTTCACTTACGAAGCTTAGTTTGGCTGGATATGAGATACTGGGTTGAAAGTTCTTTTCTTGTCAGTTTGCTCCTTTCTGCCCGTGGACGCCGCCGAAGCAGCATCATTAAAGTCTCTCTTCTCCCTGCAATCATGTCTAAGTCAGAGTCTCCTAAAAAGCCAGAACAGCTGAGGAAGTTCTTCATTGGAGGGTTGAGCTTTGAAACAACCGATGAGAGCCTGAGGAGCCATTTTGAGCAATGGGGAACGCTCACAGACTGTGTGGTAATGAGAGATCCAAACACCAAGCGATCCAGGGGCTTTGGGTTCGTCACGTATGCAACTGTGGAGGAGGTGGATGCAGCCATGAATGCAAGGCCACACAAAGTGGAAGGAAGAGTTGTGGAACCAAAGAGAGCTGTCTCAAGAGAAGATTCTCAAAGACCAGGTGCCCACCTAACTGTGAAAAAAATATTCGTTGGTGGCATTAAAGAAGACACTGAAGAACATCACCTAAGAGATTATTTTGAACAGTATGGAAAAATTGAAGTGATTGAAATCATGACTGACAGAGGCAGTGGCAAGAAAAGGGGCTTTGCCTTTGTAACCTTTGACGACCATGACTCTGTGGATAAGATTGTCATTCAGAAATACCATACTGTGAATGGCCACAACTGTGAAGTTAGGAAAGCCCTGTCAAAGCAAGAGATGGCTAGTGCTTCATCCAGCCAAAGAGGTCAAAGTGGTTCTGGAAACTTTGGTGGTGGTCGTGGAGGTGGTTTCGGTGGGAATGACAACTTTGGTCGTGGAGGAAACTTCAGTGGTCATGGTGGCTTTGGTGGCAGCCGTGGTGGTGGTGGATATGGTGGCAGTGGGGATGGCTATAATGGATTTGGTAATGATGGAGGCAATTTTGGAGGTGGTGGAAGCTACAATGATTTTGGCAGTTATAACAATCAGTCTTCAAATTTTGGACCCATGAAGGGAGGAAACTTTGGAGGCAGAAGCTCTGGCCCCTATGGTGGTGGCGGCCAATACTTTGCCAAACCATGAAACCAAGGTGGCTATGGCGGTTCCAGTAGCAGCAGTAGCTATGGCAGTGGCAGAAGATTTTAATTAGGAAACAAAGCTTAGCAGGAGAGGAGAGCCAGAGAAGTGACAGGGAAGCTACAGGTTACAACAGATTTGTGAACTCAGCCAAGCACAGTGGTGGCAGGGCCGAGCTGCTACAAAGAAGACATGATTTAGACAAATACTCATGTGTATGGGCAAAAAACTCGAGGACTGTATTTGTGACTAATTGTATAACAGGTTATTTTAGTTTCTGTTCTGTGGAAAGTGTAAAGCATTCCAACAAAGGGTTTTAATGTAGGTTTTTTCTTTTTCTTTTTCTTTTGCACCCATGCTGTTGATTGCTAAATGTAATAGTCTGATCGTGACGCTGAATAAATGTCTTTTTTTTTTTAATGTGCTGTGTAAAGTTAGTCTACTCTGAAGCCATCTTGGTAAATTTCCCCAACAGTGTAAAGTTAGAATTCCTTCAGGGTGATGCCAGGTTCTATTTGGAATTTATATACAACCTGCTTGGGTGAAGAAGCCATTGTCTTCAGAAACCTTGGTGTAGTTGAACTAATAGTTACTGTTGTGACCTGAAGTTCACGATTAAAAGGGATTACCCAAGCAAAATCATGGAATTACTGGTTATAAAGATGATTGTTGGCACACCCTATGCAATATATCTAAATTGAATAATGGTACCAGGTAAAATTATAGATGAAATGAAGCTTATGTATCATCCATTATCATGTGTAATCAATAAACGATTTAATTCTCTTGAAAAAAAAGAAAGTTCTTTTCTTTAAGGATGTTGAATATTGGCCCCCACTCTCTTCTGGCTTGTAGGGTTTCTGCTGAGGGATCTGCTGTGAGTCTGATTGGCTTCCCTCTGTGGGTGACCTGAGCTTTCTCTCTGGCTGCCCTTAGCATTTTTTCCTTCATTTCAACTCTGGTGAATCTGATGATTATGTGCCTTGGGGTTGCTCTTCTTGAGGAATATCTCTGTGGAGTTCTCTGTATTTCTTAAATTTGAAATTTGGACTGCCTTGGGAAGTCTCCTGGATAATATCCTGGAGCATGTTTTCCAGCTTGGATTCATTCTCCCCATCATATTCGGGTATACTGATGAAGCATAGATTAGGTCTTTTCACATAATCCTATATTTGTTGGAGGCTTTGTTCATTTCTTTTCACTCTTTTTTTTCTTGTCTTGCCTTCTCTTTTTATTTCATTGAGTTGATCTTCAATCTCTGATATCCTGATATTGGAGGTTTTGTTCATTTCTTTTTACTCTTTTTTCTCTAATCTTGCCTTCTTGTTTTATTTCATTGAGTTGATCTTCAACCTCTAATATCCTTTCTTCTGCTTGGTCAATTCAGCTATTGAATCTTTTGTATGCTTCATGAAGTTCTTGTGTTGTGTTTTTCAGCTCCATCAATTCATTTATATTCCTCTCTGAGTCATTTATTCTCGTTAACATTTCATCAAACCTTTTTTCAAGGTTCTTAATTTCTTTGCATTGCGTTATAGAAGAGATCTGCTTGATTGATTCGGCTATTAGAACTTGTGTTTGCTTCACATAGTTCTCGTGCTGTGTTTTTCAACTCCATCAAGTCGTTTATGTTCTTCTCTAAGCTGGTTATTCTAGTTAGCATTTTGTCTAACCCTTTTTCAAGGTTTTTGGTTTCTTTGCATTGAATTAGAACGTGTTCCTTTAGCTCAGAAAAGTTTGTTATTATCCACCTTCTGAAGCCTGTTTCTATCAATTCATCACACTCCTCGGTCAAGTTGTGATCCTGTGTTGTTGAGGAGTTCTGATCCCTTGAAGGAGAAAAGGTGTTCTGGTCTTTGATGGTTTCATGTTTTTTGTGCTTTTTTTCCCATCTTTGTGGATTTACCTGGCCGTGGTGTCAGGGAGCTGCTTGATGATGTCACTTGTCTGCCTGTGGAGGTGCTACTAAGTTTCTAGGGACTTCTTTAGGTTACTAGGGAAGCTTCCTGTGTCTTTTTTATTTATAATGGGAGATTAGGCCCACCTCTTCTGCTCACCTGTAAGTGCTACTGGGTTGTCAAGAACACATTCCGTTGCTACATAGGCTTCCTGTGTTTTTTGTTAAAACACATAGCCCTGTCCCACCCCTCTAGTGCCGGGTTGTGCCCTTCCTCCACTGGGCTGGATCATTCAGGGTTCATCTCAGACTGTGGCACTGGCTGTGCAACCCAATAGAGTCAGAGCTTCAGCCCTCTGGGGTTTGTTGGGGAGGGTAGGGACCCGCCCAGCCACACCAGGCCGTCTCCCCCTTTCAGCTTCCTCTCTCTCTGGTCATAGGGTAGGGGTCCACCCAGTTGCTCCTGCTTACAGCTCCCTCTCTCTCCAGGTGGGGGAAGGGGGTGATAGCTCAGTCTGCAGGCTCTTAATCAACTCCGTGCTTGTAATTCCTGGCACTTGATTGGCAAAGATCCCTTGTTCTGTGTATTGCTGAGGCTTTGGGGGAAGTGCTGTATCTGGATGGGAGTGCCAGAGGGGGAGCCTCCAACTTGCTGGTCAGATGCACTTTCTGGGTGAAGCAGCACCCCTCCCCACCTTGGTCTGCCCTGAGTGGGCTTTGCTCACCATCAGACCAGACCCGTTGAAATGCACCTGGTATGTCGGTTGGAGCTAGGATATCTCTGGATTTCTGTGTGTCTCTTGCTGGATGTTGTGCGCTGGAGTTGTGTCTAATCGGTCTTCTTGGATCTTCTCCCGCAACTCCTGCTTTTTTTTTTGGCTCTCCCTTTGCTTGGTAAATCTTCCTCCATCCCTTTATTTTGAGCCTATGTGTATCCTTGCATGTAAGATGGGTTTCCTGGATACAGCACACCAATAGGTTTTGGCTTTTTATCCAATTTCCAGTCTGTGTCTTTTGATTGGGGCATTTAGCCTGTTTACTTTTAGGGTTAATATTGTTATGTGTGAATTTGAACCTGCCATATTGATGCTAGCTGGTTGTTTTGCCTGTTAGTTGATGCAGTTTCTTCATTGTGTCAATGCTCTTTACCATTTGGTATGTTTTTGGAGTGGCTGGTACTGATTGATCCTATCTATGTTTAGTGCTTCTTTCAGGAGCTCTTGTAAAGCAGGCCTGGTGGTGAGGAAATCTCTGAGTACTTGCTTGTTCATAGATTTTATTTCTCCTTCGCTTATGAAACTTACTTTGGCTGGATATGAAATCCTAGGCTGAAAGTTCTTTTCTTTAAGGATGTTGAATATTGGCTCCTACTTTCTCCTGGCTTGTAGGGTTTCTGCTGAGAGATCCGCTGTGAGTCTGATGGGCTTGCCTTTGTTGGTAACCCAACCTTTCTCTCTGGCTGCCCTTAGCATTTTCTCCTGCCTTTCAACCCTGGTGAATCTGATGATTATGTGCCTTGGGGTTGCTCTTCTTGAGGAATATCTTTGCAGTGTTTTCTGTATTTCCTGGACTTGAATATTGGCCTGTCTGCTAGTTTGGGGAAGTTTTCCTGGATAATATCCTGAAGAGTATTTTCCAGCTTGGATTCATTCTCTCCATCACATTCAGGTACACCTATCAAACGTAGATTAGGTCTTTTCATATAATCCCATATTTCTTGGAGGCTTTGTTAATTTCTTTTTACTCTTTTTTCTCTAATCTTGCCTTCTTGTTTTATTTCATTGAGTTGATCTTCGACCTCTGATATCCTTTCTTCTGCTTGGTCAATTTGGCTATTGAATTTTGTGTATGCTTCACAAAGTTCTCATGTTGTGTTTTTCAGCTCCATCAATTCATTTATATCCCTCTCTAAGCTGTTTATTCTCATTAGCATTTCATCAAACATTTTTTCAAGGTTCTTAGTTTCTTTTTATTGGGTTAGAACATGTTCTTTTAGCTCAGAGAAGTTTCTTGTTACCCACCTTCTGAAGCCTCTTTCTGTCAATTCATCAGACTCATTCTCCATCCATCCTTGTTCCCTTGCTGGTGGGGAGTTGTGATCCCTTGGGGGAGAGGTGTTCTGGTTTTGGGTGTTTTCATCCTTTTTGCACTGGTTTCTTCCCATCTTTGTGGATTGATTTACCTGTGGTCTTTGTAGTTGGTGACTTTTGGATGGGGCCTCTAAGTGGACGTCCTGTTTGTTGACGATGAAGTTATTTCTTTCTGTTTCTTAGGTTTCCTTCTAACAGTCTGGCCCCTCTGCTGTAGGACTGCTGGAGGTCCACTCCAGACCCTGCTTGCCTGGGGCTCACCTGCAGTGGCTGCAGAACAGTAAGGGTTGCTCCCAGTTTCTTCTTCTGCTATCTTTGTCCCAGAAGGATACCTGCCAGATGTCAGTCTGAGCTCTCCTTTATGAGGTGACTCTTTGGATATATGGGGGTCAGGGAGCTGCTTGAGGAGACAGTCTGTTCTTTATAGGAGCTCAAGTGCTGAGCTGTGAGCTCCGTTGTTCCATTCAGAGCTGCTGGGCAGGTACGTTTAAGTCTGCTGCAACAGAACTCATAACAGCATTTCTTTTTTCCCAGATGCTCTGTCCCTGGAAGGTAGGGCTTTGTTTATAAGTTTCTGTCATGCTGCTGCCTTTTTTCAGGGATGCCCTGCCCAGTGAGGAGGCACCCTAGTCACAGTGTGCCAGCAGAGGCATTGCTGAGCTGCTGTGGGCTCCACCCAGCTGCCTTGTGAACTTCCCTGCAGTCCTGTTTATAGGGGTATAGTTAGAACTGCCTTGGCAATGGCGGCCTGCCTCTGTAATGGCAGACTCTCTTTGTAATGGAGGACTGCCTCGCAATGGCAGGCTGCCTTGGTAATGGTGGACTCTCTCTGTAATGGCGGGCTGCCTTGGCAATGGCTGACCTCCTCGTTAGTAGTGAACTGCCTCGGTAATGGTGGACAGCCCACCCCCACAGAGCTGGACCGTCCTGGGTTCAGCTATATTTGCTGTGAAACTCTCAATCAAGAGTGTTTCAGATTGCTGGTCTTTGTGGGGGTGGGACCAGCTGTGCCTGATCACCTGGCTCCCTGCCTCAGACCCCTTTTTTTGCAGTTGAACAGGCAACTCTGTCTCCCAGGCATTCCAGTCACCAGTTGAAATGGCACCCAGATTGCAATGGGGACTCGTGGTGCTTTTTTGCCTGAGAATCTCCTGGCCTGGCTCCCTGTTTCAGTCCCCTTTTTATCAGTTGATTGGGCGATTCTGTCTCCCAGGCGTTCAGTCACCTGTGCCTGGATTTGTATGAGATTTTGTGTGTAGACCCGCTGCATGGGTTGAAACAGCCATGCTGGAGACTTGTGGAGCTTTTTCACCTGGGAATATCCTGACCTGGCTCCCTATTTCAGTCCCCTTTTTTCCAGTTTAACAGGTGACTCTGTCTCCCAGGCACTCCAGTTGCCAGCTGAAATGGCGCCCAGACCCATGTGAGGTTTTTTTTTTGTGGAGAATGCAACAGCTGAAACAGCTGCACTGGAGACCTGTGGTGCTCCTCCGCCTGGGAATCTCTTGGTCTGTGGGCAATAAAAATCCATCTGGAAATGCGGCAACCACTCACCCTCCATGCTCTCGCTGGGAGCTGCAATCCAGAGCTCCTCTATTCGGCCATCTTGGATCCCTGATTGACAAGATACGTCTTTCTTGTTTTAGTCCTGTCCCCTCAAAGGGGACCAGTGGACTTTTATGTTCACTTCTTGAAAGGACTGACTTTTTTCCCAGGGAAGAAAAGTGCACCCTCATCCTCCAGCTGTTTGATACTCCTGGCGGGTGCAGGACTGGACTGATGCTGCAAGGCCGGGATGACAGACTGGCTTTGTACCAGGTGGGTAGAAAATGCCAGTGACAGCAAGCTGGGGTCAAAACACAGCACCATTACTGTTCCCGTCTCATAGAACCTGCAGATAGCCAACACAAATGAGAGTCCCATATCTCCCACTTGTCTTCAGCCTTTGTGCCTGAATTTCTACAACTACAGCTGAATCTGTCAGGCCAGTTCCATGCCACAGCAGAGTGCAATGCCAGGGCCAACATGTGAGCCCCAAAGTCCTGGTTCTGTGATCTAATATAATATCTTCCATAATGTTTTTATTCATATCCCTAAACATGTCTTCCAATTTTTTTTTTTTTGAGACCAGTTCTTACTCTGTTGCCCAGGCTGGAGTGCAGTGGTGCAATCTCGGCTCACTGCAACCTCTGCCTCTGGGGTTCAAGCAATCCTCCTGTGTCATCCCATGAAGTAACTGAGGTTACAGGGGCACACCACTATATCTGGCTAACTTTTGTATTTTTTTGCAGAGAGGGGGTTTAGCCATGTTGGCCAGGCTGATCTCAAACCCCTGGGCTCAAGTTATCTTTCTGTCTCAGCCTTCCAAAGTTCTGGGATTACAGACGTGAGAGCCACTGTGCCCAGCCCCAATTTTAAAATTTAAGAACCATCCCTCTTACTTCTCTAAGAACTTTTAAGTACATGGAGTTCCTAGATCTCTACTTGCAAGCAGTGATCTCAGCTCACTACAACCTCTGCCTCCCAGATTCAAGCCATTCTCCCACCTCAGCCTCCCAAGTAGCTGGGGTTATAGGCACCCGCCATCATACCCGGCTAATTTTTGTATTTTTGTAGAGACAGGGTTTCTCCATGTTGGCCAGGCTGGTCTTGAACTCCTGACCTCAGGTGATCTGCCCACCTTGGCCTTCCAAAGTGCTGGGATTACAGGCATGAGCCACTGTGCCCTGCAGCAAATGGTACTCTTAAAAAGATTATAGGTGTGAGCCACCGCATCCAGCACAAATAATTTTTATAAATCGAGACAAGGTCTCACTGTATTGCCCAGGCTGGTTTCAAACTCCTGACCTCAAGCGATCCCCCCATTTTGTCCTCCCCAAATGCCAGAGTTACAGGTGTGAGCTACTGCACCTGGCCTCTCACTGTTCTGGAATCAGAAGTCTGATGTGTGGGCTTGGCAAACTACTGTCCTTAGGGTCTCCAAATGCTAAAATCAAGGTGGCAGCGGGGCTTTGTTACTTCCTGGAGGCTCTGGGAAGGAAGCTGCTAACAAGCTCATTCAGGCTGTTGGTCACATTCAGCTCCTTGTGGTGCTAGGGCTGAGGTCCCGCTTCCTTTCTGTTGGCCTCGAGCCTCTTGAGGTTTCCTGTGAGCCTTGTCACATTGCCCCTTCACCTTCAATGCCAGCAGTGGCTTCCTGACTCCTCCTCAAGCGTCGAATCTCTCTGACTTCTGCCTTATCTCTCCTGCCTCCTGCAGGAGAAAGTTCTCTGCTTTTAAAGGCTCGTGTGATTAGACTGGTCTCACTGGATCACCCAGAATAATCTCTATTTTAAGAACTGTCACCTTCATTATATCTGCAATGGCCCTTTTGCCATGTTACATAATGTACTTACAGATTGCAGGGATTAGGACATGGATTTCTTTGTGGGACCATCATGCCTATCAGAGCTTTTATCTCTTTGTTTTCTATACAGGATATTCTAGGATAATTTTGTTCCCTTTGTGTTTTTATTTTATTTTTGAGACAGGATTTCACCCTGTCACCCATCAGGAGTGCAGTGGTGTAATCATGGCTCACTGCAGCCTCTGTCTTTCAGGCTCAAAAGGCCCTCCCAACTCAGCCTCCCAAGTAGCTATGACTACGACAGGCATGTGCCAACACACCTGGCTGATTTTTGTATTTTTTTTTAGAGACAGGGTCTCCCTATGTTGCCGAGGCTAGTCTTGAACTCCTGGGTGCAAACATTCCGTCCACCAAAGTGTTGCAATTACTGGCATGAGCCAATTGTGCCCAGCCAATTTTTTCCCTTTAAGAGAAAGTAAAAGACAACTCCATCCTTTTGGGAAAAAATGAACTGCCAGACACCATCAGGCCCCACACTCACATAGCCATCACATATTCAGCTTACAAGCATAAATCCTTGATTCTGGCTGGTATCAAACTCAGTAAAATTCATTTGTGGATTTAAGATTTGAGACAGCCAAATTTGGACACCCATTAGGTGGCACTTGATTAGAAAGCTGGCTTCCATCTCAACTTTCTCAAGGCAGCAACCCAACAAGAGGGCAAGGAAACTCTGAAGTCAAGGGGCAGAGTGGGGCTGGGGTTCTTAGTGATTATGGGGAAGTTCTTAAAGGCAAAAACTGTCCAAGACTTGAAAGTTATTTGTACATTCAAGTTAACTTTAGAGAACTTATTACTTAGCAACTGTAAATAGAGTATTTAAACGTTTTACACATGATAGTTTAAAAAAGCATGGCATCATGAAATCACTGTGTGTGTGTGTGTGTGTGTTTAAGACAGAGTCTTGATCTGTTGCCTAGTCTGGAGGGCGCTGGCACAATCATAGCTCACTGTAGCCTCAACCTCCTGGGCTCAGGTTATCCTCCCACTTCAGCTTCCCAAGTAGCTGGGACTACAGGCTCATGCCACCATGTCTGGCTAATTTTTGTATTTTTTGTAAAGCTAGTGTTTCACCATGTTGCTAGTCTTGAATTCCTGAGCTCGAGCAATTCACCTGTCTTGACCTCCAACAGTGCTGGGATTACAGGCGTGAGCCACCATGCCTGGCCACCAATATATTTTTTATTGGCTGCAACATTTGTCCTACGTTTAAAATGAGCAAATGTTGGTTGAATGCTTACTATATGCAGGACAAGCATATCAAGAGCACCACTATGTCCTTCTACCTAACTCTGGCCAAGATTTTGCACCAAGCTGTGTTCTTCTGAAACAGCACTGTCCAACAGAAATATAATACAAGCCACATAAATAATTTTTCAACTGCTTTATTGAGATATAACTTACATAAGGTTCACCACTGTTCACCAATTTAAAGAGAATAATTCAATGGTTTTTAGTATGTTTATTGAGCTGCATAACTATCTAATAATTATTACATAGCATTTAAAACCCTTTTTTATTAAAAAAAATTAACATATACAGTAAAGTTCATAGATAAGTTTTCTCTGTAAAATAAAGTGTTCATTGATTAGCATCATACATAGAATAAAATACAACCTATTTTTACGTGTTTGTATATCATACACAGATTACCAGTGGGCAGCCTTGTGTCTGATGGGCTGGAAGGGTTTGTATTAATGATATGTCACATTGGGAAACCCCAATTTTGAATGTTAAAATATACAACTACTTTGTTTTGAGTTCAGATACAAACTTATTGTCCTTTATCTGAAATAAATGTACATAATATCTTCCATGAATAATAGTTTATAAAGCTGTCTGAGATAGAGTCTCGCTCTGTTGCCCAGGCTGGAGTGTAGTGGTACAATCTCAGCTCACTGCAAACTCCATCTCCTGGGTTCAAGTGATTCTCCTGCCTAAGCCTCCTGAGTAGCTGAGATTACAGGTACGCACCACCATACCTGACTAATTTTTTGTATTTTTAATAGAGACAGGATTTCACCATGTTGGCCAGACTGGACTTGAACTCCTAACCTCAAATGATCCGCCCACCTTGACCTCCCAAAGTGCTGGGAGTCTTTTATCAGATATGTGCTTTGCAAAAATATTTTCCTATTCTATGGCTTACCTTTTCATTTTCTTAACAGTTTCTTTTGAATAGCAGAGATTTTAAATTTTTATGAAGTCCAAAATATAAATTTGTCCTTTTTTTTTGGGAGACAGAGTCTTACTCTGTCACCCAGGCTGGAGTGCAGTGGTGCAATCTTGGCTCACTGCAACCTCTGCCTCCTGGGTTCAAGCAATTCCTGCCTCAGCCTCCCAAGTAGCTGGGATTACAGGCATGCACCACCATGCCTGGCTAATTTTTTTTTTTTTTTTTTTTTAGCAGAGACAGGGTTTCACTATGCTGGCCAGTTTGGTCTTGAACTCCTGACCTCATGATCCACCCGCCTCAGCCTCCCAAAGTGCTGGGATTATAGGTGTGAGTTACCATGCCCAGCCTAAATTTGTCTTTTTTAGGATTGTGTTTTGGTGTCATGTGTAAATATATATAAAAAAAATATACACACACACACACATATATATATATATATTTTGCCTAATGGACTACCAAAATTTTCTCCCGTTTTTATTTTTTGTAGAAGTTTTATAGTTTCAGACTTTTAACAATCAATTGCCACATAATTAAAATTTTAGAAATAAACCCATACATTTATGATCAATTGTTTTTCAACCAGGGTGCCAAGAAAATAGCCTTTTCAACAAATAATGCTGGAAAAATTGGATATTCACATATGAAAGGAATGTGGATCTCTAACACCATATACAGAAATTAACTCAAAATAATATACAGATCTAAATTTAAGAGCTAAAACTATAAAATACTTAGAAGAAAATGCAGAAGTAAATATTTGTGACCTTGGGCTAGGCAGTGGTTTCTTAGATATGCCAAAAGCACAAATAAGAAAAAAGAAAGGTCAATAGCGAAGTTAGAAACTTTTGTGCTACAAATGATACCATCGAAAAACTGAAAAGGCAACTAACAGAATTGGAGAAAACATCTGCAGATCCTATGAAGGAACTGCATCTAGAACATACAAAAATACAATTCAACAATTAAAGACAAAGAACCCAATTTAAAAATGAGCAAAGGATTTGAAAGTACACCTGAAGAAGTTATATAAATGGGGAATAACACATGAAGTGATGCTCAGCACCATTAGTCATTAGGGAAATGCAAATCATAACCACGGTGAGTTACCGCTTCACATCCACTATGATGGCTATCACGATTTTTAAAGCACAGAAAATTACAAGTGTTTGTTAATGAGGACGTGGAGAAATTAGTAAACCTCGTACATTGCTAGGAATGTAAAATGGTGCAGCCACTGTGGAAAACCATTTGATGGTTCCTCAAAAAGTTAAACATAAAATTACAAGATGACTCTTTGACTCTACTCCTAGACATATAATCAAAAGAACTGAAAACAGAGACTCAAGCAGATATTTGCGTGCTAATGGTCATTGTAGCACTATTCACAATAGCCAAACAGTAGAAACAACCCAGTGTCCATCCACTGATAATCAAAATTGCACATACAGCGCAATAGTATTCAGCCATAAAAAAGGAATGACATTCTGATACATACTATACCATGGGTGAATCTTGAAAACATTATGCTAAGTGAAATAAGGCAGACAAATATTGAATTATTCCACTTATTTTTTATTTTTATTTTTTTTGAGATGGAGTCTCACTCTGCTGCCCAGGCTGGATGCAGTGGCATGATCTTGGCTCACTCAACCTCTGCCTCCCAGGTCCAAGCAATTCTCCTGCCTCAGCCTCCCGAGTAGCTGGGATTATAGGTGCCTGCCACTACACCCAGCTAATTTTTTGTGTTTTTAGTAAAGACGGGGTTTCTCCAAGTTGGCCATGCTGGTCTTGAACTCCTGACCTTGTGATTCACCTGCCTCGGCCTCCCAAAGTGCTGGGATTACAGGTGTGAGCTACTGTGCCCGGCCTGTATTATTCCACTTATAATATTTATAATAGGCAAATTTATAGCAACAGAAAGTAGGTTACCAAGGGTTGGGAGTGAGGAGAGGTAGGTGGTTAACAGGTCCTGAGTTTCTGTTTGGGGTGCTGGAAAAGTCTTGCAAATAGTGGTGATGATTGCAAAATACTGTGAAGAATGTAATTAGTGCCACTAAACTGTGCTCTTATAATGGCTAAAATGACATATTTTATGTTACATGTATTTTGCCACAATAATTAGACAAACACATAATGAGATACCATTTCATGTTCACTAGCATGGCTATAATAAAAAAGACAGGCAGTAATGAGTGTTGGCAAGGATATGGAGAAATCGAAACCTTAATACACTTTTGGTGTGAATGTAACCTTTCGTAGCTGTTTTGAAAAATGATTTTGCAGTTTCTTAAAAAGTTAAACAAGTAGTTTTCGTACAATCCAGCAATTCCACTCCTACGTGTCCACCCAAGAGAAATGAAAACTTATGCTCACCCAAAAACCTGTACACACATGTCCCTAGTAGCATTATTGTAGTAGCCCCAAAGTAGAAATAACCCCAGTATTTATCCACTGACGAATGAACAAACAAAATGTGATATATATCCTTACAATGGAATATTATTTGGCAAGGTAAAGGAATGAAGTATTGATACACACTACAACGCAGATGAACCTTGAACAAATTATACTAAGGGAAAGAAGTCAGTTACAGAAGACTAAATATTAGATGCTTTCATTTTATAAAATATCCATAAGAAGCAAATCAGTAAAGAAAGAGATTAGCTGTTGCTTATGACTGAGGAGGAGATAATAGGGGAAATGAGGAGTTATTGACAATAAGTACAAGGTTTCTTTCTGGGTAGACAAAAATTTTCTATAGATTGTGGTGATGGTTGTCCAACCCAGTGAACTTATTTAAAAAATTTGACTTAGGCTGGGTGATGTGGCTCATGCTATCTGTAATCCCAGCACTATGGGAGACTGAGAAGGGAGGGTCACTTGAAGTTAAGAGTTGGAGACCAGCCTGGGCAATATAGTGAGACCCTGTCCCTACAGAAAAATTTAAAAACCAGCTGGGCATGGTGGTACACGTGTAGTCCTAGCTACATAGGAGGCTGAGGAAAGAGGATCCCTTAAGCTCAGGAGTTTGAGTTTGCAATGAACTATAATCATGCCACGGCACTCCATCCTGGGCAATAGAGTGAGACCCTGTCTCTAAGGAAAAAAAAATTAAAAATGTAAAAAGTAGGTCAAGAGAACAAGATCATCCTGGCCAACACGGTGAAATCCCATCTCTACTAAAAATACAAAAATTAGCTGGGCGTGGTGGTGCATGCCTTTAGTCCCAGCTACTCGGGAGGCTGAGGCAGGAGAATCACTTGAACCCAGGAGGCAGAGGTTGCGATGAGCCAAGATTGCGCCATTGCACTCCAGCCTGGCGACAGAGCAAGACTCTGACTCAAAAAAAAAAAAAAAAAAAAGATGTAAAAAGTATACATCTTAAATGGGAGAATGGTTTGGTTTGTAAATTGTATCTCATAAAGCTCTTGAAGAGTCACTTGTGCATATTTATGTGAGACTATTTCTGAAGTCTCTATTCTGTTCCACTTATCTACGTTTCTAACTTTATGCTAATGCCACACTGTTTTGATTACTGTGGCTTTATATGTCTTGAATCAAGTAATGTAAATCCTCTGACTTTGCTTTTCTTTTTCAAAGCTGTTTTAGTTATTCTAGGTCCTATGTATTTTCATATGAATTTGAGAATCAGCAGTTTGTCAGTTTTCACAAAAATGCCAGCTAGAATTTTAATTCTGATTGCATAGCATCTGTATTAGTCCATTTTGTGTTGCTACAAAGGAATGTTCAAGGCTGGGTAATTTACAGACAGAAGAGGTTTATTTGGCTCACGGTTCTGCAGGCTGTACAAGAATGGCACCAGCATCCATTTGGCTTCTGGTGAGGCCTCAGGAAACTTTTCGTTCATGGAAGAAGGTGAAGGGGGAGCAATTGTGTTATATGGCGAAAGAGGAAGAAAATGAGAGATGCCAGACTCCTATAAACAACCAGCTGTCATATGAACGAGAATCACTCATTACCATGGGAGGACACCAAGCCATTCATGAAGTCTGTGCCCATGACCCAAACACCTCTCACTAGGCCCACCTCCAACAGTGGAAATCACATTTCAACATGAGATTTAGAGGGGACAGATATCCCAACCATATAATTCCACCCCTGGCCCCCCAGATCTCACGTCCTTCTCACACTGCAAAATACAATCACCCCTCCTTAATATTCCCCGAAAGTCTTAAGACATTCTAGCATCGACTCAAAAGTCCAAAGTCCAAAGTCTCATCTGAGACTCAAGGCAAGTCCCTTCCACCTATGAGCCTGTAATACCAATAACACATGATTTACTTCCAAGATTCAGTGATGGTACAGGCATTAGGTAAAGATTTCCATTCCAAAAGGGAGAAATCGGCCAAACGAAGTGGGCAACAGGCCTCATGTGAGTCTGAAACCAGCAGGGCAAACGTTAAACCTTAAAGCTCCAAAATAATCTCCTTTGACTCCATATCCCACATCCTGAGCACACTGGCGTGAAGAACGAACTCCCAAGGCCTTAGGTGGCCTCAGTCCTCTGGCTATGCTGGGCACAGCCCAAGTGGCTGCTGTCACAGGTTGGAGTTGAGTGCTTGCAGCTTTTCCAGGATGAGGGTGCAAGCTACTAGTGGCTCTACCATTCTTGAGCCTGGAGGGTGGTAGTCTCATTTCCATAGCTCTACTAGGCAGTGCCTCACTGGGGACTCTACATGGGGGCTCCAACCCCACATTTTCCCTCAGCACTGCCCTAGTTGTGGCTCTCTGTGGGGGCTCTGCTCTGGTGACAGGCTTCTGCCTGCGCGCCCAGTCTTTCCCATACATTTTCTGAAATCTAGGTGGAAGCTGCCAGTCCTACTTCACGCTAGCATTTTGTGTGCCTGCAGACTTTACACCATGTGGAAACTGCCGGGACTTACATCTTGTGCCCTCTGGAGCTGCAGCTCAAACTGTACCTGAAGCCCTTTGAGCCAAGTCTGGAGCGGCCAGCATTTGGGGAAGCGTGTCCTGAGGCAGTACAGGGGAGCAGCGCCCTAGCCTGATCCCTAAAACCAGTCTGTCTTTCTAGGCCTCCAGGTTTGTGATGGGAGGAGTGTCCTGGAAGATTTCTGAAATGCCTTTGGAGCTTTTTTCCCATTGTCTTGAATATTAGCACCTGGCTCTCTTTTACACATGCTAATTGCTTTAGCAAGTGGTTGCTCTGCAGCCTGCTAGGATTCCCCTCCTAGAAACCCTCTTTCCTTCTCTACCACGTGGCCAGGCTGTGGATTATCCAAAGTTTTATGCTCTGCTTCCCTTTTAAGTATAAGTTCCAACCTTAGTAATTCCTCTGCTCCCATATCTGATCATAGGCTGTTAGAAGCAGCCATGGCACTTCTTGAATGCTTTGCTGCTTAGAAATTTCTTCTGCCAGTTACCCCAAGTCATCACTCTCAAGTGTAGCCTTCCACAAAGCTCTAGGACATGGACACAATGCAGCCAAGTTCTTTGCTAAGGTGTAATAAGGGTGACTTTTACTTCAGTTCCCAGCAATTTCTTTTTTCTTTTTTTTTTGAGATGGAGTTTTGCTCTTGTCGCCCAGGCTGGGGTGCAATGGCACAATCTCAGCTTGCTGAAACCTCTGCCTCCTGCGTTCAAGCGATTTTCCTGTCTCGGCCTCTGGAGTAGCTGGGATTACAGGTGCCTGCGACCACGCTCAGCTAATTTTTGTATTTTTAGTAGAGATGGGGGTTTCTCTAGGTTGGCCAGGCTGGTCTCGAACTCCTGACCTCACGATCCACCTGCCTCAGCCTCCCAAAGTGCTGGGATTACAGGCATGAGCCACCATGCCTGGCCAAGTTCTTCATTTCTAGCTGATACCTCCTCAGCCTGGCCTTCACAATCCACATTTCTATCAGCATTTTGTACACAATCATTTAACTAGTCTCTAAAAAGTTCCCAACTTTCCCTTGTCTTCCTGTCTTCTGAGCCGTCAAACTCTTCAAACCTTTGTTCATTACCCAATTCCAAAGCCACTTCCATATCCTCAGGTATCTTTATAGCAACATCACACTCCTGGTATCAATGTTCTGTGTTAGTCTGTTTTGCATTGCTAGGGAGGAATGCCTTCAGAGCCTTTTCTCCCTTGTCTTGAATATAAGCACCTGGCTCCCTTTATTATAAATTTATAAAGACTGGGTAATTTGGCCAGGTGCAGTGGCTCACGCCTGTAATCACAGCACTTTGGGAGGCCAAGGCAGGTGGATCACTTGAGATCAGGAGTTCAAGACCACCTTGGCCAATATGGCGAAACCCTGTCTCTACTAAAAATACAAACATTAGCTGGGCATGGTGACTCCAGCTACTCTGGAGGCTGAGGAAGGAGAGTCGCTTGAACCTGGAAGCGGAGGTTGCAGTGAGCTGAGATTGCACCACTGCACTCCAGCCTGGGTGATAGAGTGAGACTCTGTCTTAAAAAAAATAAGAAAGAGGCCGGGCGCGGTGGCTCAAGCCTGTAATCCCAGCACTTTGGGAGGCCGAGGCGGGTGGATCACGAGGTCAAGAGATCGAGACCATCTTGGTCAACATGGTGAAACCCCGTCTCTACTAATACAAAAAAATTAGCTGGGCACGGTGGCGCGTGTCTGTAATCCCAGCTACTCAGGAGGCTGAGGCAGGAGAATTGCCTGAACCCAGGAGGCGGAGATTGCGGTGAGCCGAGATCGCGCCATTGCGCTCCAGCCTGGGTATCAAGAGCGAAACTCCGTCTCAAAAAAAAAAAAAAAAAAAAAAAAAAATAAGAAAGAAAGACTGGGTAATTTATAAAGAAAAGAGGTTTATTTGGCTCACAGTTCTGTAGGCTGTATAAACATGGCACCATCATCTGCTCAGTTTGTGGTGAAGTCTCAGGAAAGTTTTCTTTTTTTTTTTGGAAACAGTCTCACTCTGTTGCCCAGGCTGGAGTGCAGTGGCACAATCTCAGCTCACTGCAACCTCTGCCTCCTGGGTTCCAGTGATTCTCCTGCCTCAGCCTCCTGAGTAGCTGGGACTACAGGTGCATGCCACCATGCCTAGATAATTTTTGTATTTTTAGTAGAGACAGGGTTTCACCATGTTGGCCAGCCTGGTCTCAAACTCCTGACCTCAAGTGATCTGCCTACGTTGGCCTCCCAAAGTGCTGAGATGAAAGGTGAACCACTGTGCCTGGTCAGCCTTAGGAAGATTTTACTCATGGCAGGAGGCAAAGAAGGAGTAGGTATGTCACATGGTGACAGAGCAAGAGTGAGATGCCACACTCTTTTAAACAACCAGCTCTCGTATGACATAATACAGCAAAAATCACTTATTACTGCAGGAAGGCACCAAGCCACTCAGGAGGAATCCAGTTCTGTGACCCAAACACCTTTCACCAGGCCCCACCTCCAACACTGGGGATCACATTTCAACATGAGATTCAGAGGAAATAAATATCCAAACCATATCAGCATCTATAGATCAATTCAGGTACAATTGATATCTTAACATTATTGAGTCTTCTGATCCATGAACAGAGCATATCTTTTTTTTTTTTTTTTTGATACAGGGTTTCACTCTGTCACCCAAGGCGGAGTGCAGTGGCATGATCATGGCTCACTGCAGTCTCGACCTCCCACGTGTCTGTAGTCCCAGTTACTTGGGAGGCTGAGATGGGAAGATCACCTGAGCCCATCTCAGCCTCTCAAGTAGCTGGGACTACAGGCATGTGTCACCATACCTGGCTAATTAAAAAAAACAATTTGTAGAAACAGGCTACAATTTGTAGAAACAATTTTCATGTTGCCCAGGCTGGTCTTGAACTCCTGAGCTCAAGTGATCTGCCCACCTCATCCTCCTAAAGTGTTGAGATTACAGGTGTGAACCACTGTGCCTGGACTATTTATTTATTTAGATCTTATTTAATTTCTTTCAGCAACATTTTGTGGTTTTCAGTTAGAGGATTTTTACATATTTTGTCAGATTTATTCTGTAGTATTTTATATTTTTGATGCTATTATAAATGGCATTGTACTAATTTGATAAATTAATAAATTTATGACTTTTCACTGTTAGCATATAGAAATACAATACAATGAATTTTTGTGTATTATCTTGTATCCTTCAACCTTCTTAAACTTGCCTATTCTAGTGGCTTTTTTCTGGGTTCCATTAATTTCTACATAGACAGTCATATTGTCTGAAAATGGAGACAATTTTATTTCTTCAATTTGGCAGTTTTTTCTTTCTTTCTTTTTCTGCCTGATTGCAGTGGCCAGGACTTCTGGTTTAATGTTGAATAGAAATGGGGAGTCAAGTGTCTTGTAGGCGAAACTCTTCAGTCTTTCCCCACTGAGTGTGATGGTAGCTGTGGGGTTTTTGTAGATGTCCATGATCATGTTGAGGATATCCCTTTCTGTTCCAGATTTATTTAGTTTTTATCAGGAATGAATATTGGATTTTGTCAAATGCTTTTCTGTGTATATCAAGATAATCATATGGTTTTCTTCTTTACTTTGTTAATATGGTGAATTATAATGAATGATTTTTCTTTTAGAGATGGGATCTTGTGATATTGCCCAGGCTGGCCTTGAACTCCTAGGCTCAAATGATCCTCCCACCTTAGCCTCCTGAGTAGCTTGGACTACAGGCATAAACCACTGCAACTTGCTCAATTATTACTTCTGAATATTGTATTTATTTAGAGATGGGGCCTTGCTACATTGCTCAGGCTGGTCTTAAACTCTTAGCCTTATGAGGTCCTCCCAGCTCAGCCTCCCAGTGTTGGATTACAAGTGAGAGCTGCCACACCTGGCCTGATTTTAAAGATTAAACCAACCCTGTATTCCTGGGATAAACTCCACTTGATCATGATATGTTAACCTTTTCTTTTTGAGACAAGGTCTTGTTCTGTTGCTTAGGCTGGAGTGCAGTGGCCAGATCATGAATCACTACAGCCTTGACCTCCTGGGCTCAAGTGATCCTCCCATCTCAGCCTCCTGAGTAGCTATGACTACAGGCATGTATCACCATGCCTGGCTAATTTTCGTATACATATATAAATATATATATATACTTTTAAAAGAATTTTAATTTAATATTTTTTTGAGATGGATCTCACTCTCTCACTCAGGCTGGAGTGTAGTGGAGCAGTCTCTGTTCACTGCAGCCTCTGCCTCCTGAGCTCAAGTGATTCCTGTGCCTCAGCCTCCCGAGTAGCTGGGATTACAAGTGCTTGCCATCACAGCCGGCTAATTTTTGTATTTTTAATAAAGATGGGATTTCACCATGTTGGCCAGGCTGGTCTCTAACTCCTGACCTCAGGTGATCTACCCACCTTGGCCTCCCAAAGAACTGGGATTACAGGTGTGAGCTACAGTGCTCAGCCAACTTTTTAATATAGTGTTGAATTTGATTTGCTGAAAATTATTTTGAATTTTTAATCTATGTTCATGAGAGATATTGGTTTATTTTCTTCTTTTTTTTTTTTGAGACAGAGTCTTGCTTTGTAACCCAAGCTGGAGTGCAGTGGCGTGATCTCAGCCCATTGCAAACTCTGCCTCCTGGGTTCAAGTGATTCTCCTGCCTCAGCCTACCAAGTAGCTGGGATTACAGGTGTGTGCCACCATGCCTGGCTAATTTTTGTATTTTCAGTAGAGACAGGGTTTTGCCATGTTGGCCAGGCTGGTCTTGAACTCCTGACCTCAGGTGATCTGCCCACTTCAAACTCCCAAAGTGCTGGGGTTACAGGCTATTTTCTTCTAATATCTTAATCCGGTTTTGGTCCTAACCTTAAATAATGAGTTGGAAAGAATTATGTTTTCTTTAATTTATTTTGGAAGAGTATATGTAGAATTGGATTCTTTCTTCTTTAAATGTTTGGTAGACTTCATGAGTAAAGCCATATGGGCCTGAAGGTGTTTTTGTAGGAATGTTTTCAACTTTACAAATTCAATTTCTTTAATATATAACAGGCCAATTCCTGCCATCTTTTTGTTTGTTTTGAAGTAATTCTTACTGAGATACAATTCGCGTACCATAAAACTCAACTTTTAAAGTGTACAATTTAGTTGTTTTTACTATATTCAGGTTGTACAACCACCACCACTAATTCCAGAATATTCCATTACCATCAAGCCACCAAGGAGAAACTCCATAACCATGAATAGTTACTCCTCATTTCTCCCATTTTCCCAGTTCCTGGTAATCACTCATCTACTTTTTCTCTGTGATTCAGAATAATACCAACTTAGTTTCAATAGTATATAAACGATCTGCTCCTGTATTGCTTCACCTCCCTTTTTATGCTTTTATTGTCACAAATTATATCTTTATAGGAAAGAAGAACTACAATAATAATATGTTAACATTGTCTTCTATATTTACTTATGTGGTTACCCTGGCTAGTGTTTTTTGTTTTTTTTGGGGGGGGGACAGAGTTTTGCTCTCTTGCCCAGGCTGGAGTGCGGCTGAGCGATTTCAGCTCACTGCAGCCTCCGCCTTCCAGGTTCAAGTGATTCTTCTGCTTCAGCCTCCTGAGTAGCTGGGATTACAGGCATGCACCACCATGCCTGACTGATTTTCGTATTTTTAGCAGAGATGGGGTTTCGTCATGTTGGCCAGGCTGGTCTTGAATGCCTGGCCTCAGGTGATCACCTGCCTCAGCCTCCCAAAGTGCTGGGATTACAGGCGTGAGCCACTGTGCTTACCTGACTAGTGTTCTTTATTTCTCTGTGTATTTGAATTATTGTCTGGTGTCCTTTCATTTCAGCCCAGAGGATGCCATTTGGCATATCTTTTGGAGAAGTTTCTGCAATAAACTCCTTCAGCTTTTGTTTATCTAGGAATATCTCAATTTCCTCATTTTTGAAGGATATTTTTGTTGGATTCTTGGTTAACTGTTTTTTTTTTTTTTTTTCCTGTCAGAGCTTTAAATATGACACCCCACAGCCTTCTTTTAAAATAGACTTGATTTTTTAGAGCAGCTTTACAATTTTCACGGCAAAATTGAGCAGAAAATTTCAGGAGTTCCCATATACCTCTGGACTCCCAACGGGCACAACCTCCTCCGCTATCAATGCCCTGCACAAAAGTGGTATATTTATTATAATCAATAAACCTACAATGACACATCATTATCCCTCCATATCTATAGTTTACATTAGGGTCCACTCTTGGAGTTGTATGTTCTATAGGTTTTGATTAATGTGTAATGACATACATCTACAACTATGACATTAACAGGGAAGTGTCACTGCCCTAACTATCCCCTGAGCTCCACCTCATCATCCCTCCCTCCCCCAGCCCCTGGCAATCACTGATATTTTATTGTCTCTATAGTTTTGCCTTTTTCAGATGTTGAATAGTTGAAATCGTATAGTATGTAACCTTTTCAAATTGGGTCCTTTTGCTTAATAATATGCATTTAAGATCGCTGCATGTCTTTGCATAGCTTGATTGCTTTTTATTTTTATTTTTATTTTTAAAAATAGAGATGGTGTTTCACTATATTGCTCAGGCTGGTCTCAAACTTCTGGCCTCAAGCAATCTTTCTGCCTTAGCCCCCAAGAGTGCTAGGATTACATTACAGGCATGAGTCACCGTTCCTCACCGGTAGTGTATTTCTTATTAATGTTGAATAATATTCCATTATCTGATGTACCTCAGTTTACTTATCCATTTACCTGCTGAAGGACAAGTTTTGGCAATTATGAATAAAGCTGCTAAGTGGCTAAACTGCAATAAACATCCATGTGCAGGTTTTTGTGTCAATGTAAGTTTTCAATTCCTTTGGATAAATACCAAAGAATATGAATATAGTAAGAGTGTGTTTAGTTTTGTAAGAAGCCACCAAATGTCTTTCAGAGTAGCTGTACCATTTTGGATTCCTACCAGCAATGAATGAGAGTTTCTGTTCTGGCATTTTATGTCTGTCAGTGTTCTAAATTTTGGCCATTCTAATAAGTGTGTAATGGTATCTCATGGTCTTTTTATTTTTTATCTCATTGTTTTAATTTGCAGTTCTCTAATGACATAGGAGGTTGAGCATCTTTCCATATGCTTTTTTTGGGGGGGACAGAGTCTCACTCTATTGCCCAGACTGAAATGCAGTGGTGCAGTCTTGGTTTATTACAACCTCCACATCCTGGGTTCAAATGATTCTCATGCCTCAGCCTCCAGAGTAGCTGGGATACAGGTGCATGCTCTCATGCCCGGCTAATTTTGAAGATTATTTTTAGTAGAGATGGGGTTTCACCATGTTGGCTAGGCTGCTCTTGAACTCATGGCCTCATGTGATCCACCTGCCTCAGCCTCCCAGAGTGTTGAGATTGCAGGTGTGAGCCACCTTGCCTGGCTTCATATGCTTATTTGTTATTTGCATAATTTCTTTGGTGATGTGTCTGTTCAGATCTTTGGCCCATTTTTAAGTCAGGTTGTTCCTTTTCTTATTGTTGAGTTTTAGGAGTTATTTGTATAGTAAGGATAACAGTCTTTTGTCAAATACATCTTTTGCAAATATTTTCTCCCAGTCTGTGGCTTGTTTCCTCATTCTCTTGATCCACACTGCCTGTTGGCTTCCATGATTTCTAATCAGAAGTCAATTGTTAATCTTATTGTGGGTCTCTTGTATATGATGAGTTGCTTCTCTTTTGCTACTTTCAGGATTCTTTGTTTTTGGCAGTTTGATTTAATGTGTTTCAATGTAGATCTCTTTAAGTTTATCCTACTTGGAATTTGTTGATCTTATGGGATGTGTCAATTAGTATTTGCCATCAAGTTTAGGGAGTTTTCAGCCATTATTTCTTCAAATATTCTTTTGCCCCTTTCTCTCTCTTCTCTCCTTCTGGGATTTTCATTGTGTGTGATAAGTGTTATGTTGGTTATATGTTGGTCTGCCCATTTGTCTCCATTCTTATTTTTTCTCTTCCTCAGATTGGATAATTTCAATCTTGAAGCCACTGATTCTTTCTCCCTGTTGTTAAAATCTGCTGTTAAGCCCTCTTGTGAAATTTTCATTTGAGTTATAATTATTATCATTATTATTATTTGAGTCAGAGTCTCATCTGTTGCCCAGGCTGGTGTGCAGTGGCATGATCTCAGCTTCCCTGGTTCAAGAGATTCTTGAGCCTCAGCCTCCCAAGTAGCTGGGATTACAGGCGTTGGCCACCACATCCAGCTAATTATTGTATTTTTAGTAGAGATGAGGTTTCACCTCCCCAGGCTGCTCTCAAACTTCTGACCTCAAGTGATCCACCCACCTTGACTTTCAAATGTGCTAAGACTACAGTCATGAGCCACTGTACCTGGCCTGAATTATTATAATTTTAAACTCCAGAATTTCTCTTTGGTTCCTTTTTTATATTTTCTATCTCCTTATTCATATTCCCTATTTGGCGAGACATCAAGCTTTTTGTTTTATTTATTTATTTATTTATTTATTTATTTATTTATTATTTTGGGGACAGAGTCTCCCTCCATCACCCAGGCTGGAGTGCAGTGGCACCATCTTGGCTCACTGCAACCTCCGCCTCCCAGGTTCAAGTGATTCTGCCTCATCCTCCTGAGCAGCTGGTACTACAGGCATGCACCACCACGCCCGGCTAATTTTTGCATTTTTAGTATAGATGGGGTTTCACCATGTTGGCAGGCTGGTCTTGAACTCCTGACCTCAGGTGATCTGCCTGCCTTGGCCTCCCAAAGTGCTGAGATTACAGGTGTAAACCACTGCACTTGGCTTTTTTGTTGTTGTTCTTTAGACGTGTTTTATTTAGCTGTTTGAACACATTTAAAATAGCTGATTTAAAGTCTTTTTCTAGTAAGTCTAATGTCTGAGCTACCCCAGCGATGATTTTTTGTTGATTTTCCCCCCAAACATATAAGCCATACTTTGTTGTTTCTTGCATTTCTTGGAAAGTGGGCTATGGAACTAGGGCAGGTTAAAATGCTACAATGTCATTGCGCCTGGCCAAGGATGGAGCCTCTAAGAATGGGGCTAAATGGAGAAGAAGCAAGGGTTTCAGTACAGAGGATGTACACAGAAGTAAAGCCAGATAATACAAAGAACTATAGTTGTTCTGGCAGCCAAAATCCTTGGTGACTCTGCCATTCCTAAGTCTCTAACTCACTACAGAAATCTGGAGAAGTGAGAAAGTTCATTGAGCAAACATTTATTTAGCATCTACTATGTGGCAGTAGATAGTTCTGCCTTAGAAGAAGACATATACATTAATAAATAATTATATGATACAATGCAATTGCATAAACTATGATAAGGAAATAGGCAATGTACTATGAGAGAAAAATGGGTGAAGCAGCAACCAAAATTGTCTGGGTAACATAGAATAAAACATTAAAGAGGACCTGACTTTTGAACTGGATTTTTAAATTCAAGTAGTTGAAGAAGAAAAATGGTAATCCAGTTAGAAGCATGAGTGTAGTTATAAGGTATGTTTAGGCTGAAGTGGGGGTTATAAAGTGGGATGGCAGTAGGAAGGCTGTTAAAGTGGTTAAGGGGTGAATGTTCAAGGGATTTAAACAGACCAGGCAATGTGATTGAGTTTCCTCTTTAACAAGGCATCCCCCATGGTTGGGGAGGACTTACCGGTGATGGGGAAGAAACAGAGTTGGGGAAATATATATGATAATGGTCTAAATTACACCAAAGGAGATGGAGACATGAGGAAGAGATTTAAGAGAGGGAGAGCTGATCGAACTTGGTGATCAATTAGAGATATAGGAAGGAATGATGTCAGCAACATGGTGGACAGGAATCTCTGGACTTTCCCTCCACTCACAGATACACCAAATCAATATCTATTTACAGATCAATTCCCTTTGAGAGAAAGTAAGAGACCAGTTGAGAGACACCCACTGGGTGACTGAGAAAACATCAACATTGAATGGGGAAGCCAAGCCACACTCAGGCATGGATACCATTCTGGGCACTGTGCTATAAAACTGGGAAAGGAATTGCCAAAATGTATCTTCTCTAGGGTTGGTTTCTTAATCCACCAACTCTGAGAGTAGAGGGAATCAGGCATACACAAGTCTCTCTAGATCATAGGAGAAAAGTGCCAGTTTTATAGGTACACAAGCACTTCTAGAGGCTTCGTCTCCTGGGAACAATGCAGAGAAGGGGTTTAAAAACGGCACCCCACTTTCTCCCCAGAAGGGGTTATGACATACTCTTTCAGTGGCTACTTGGCAGCCTTGCTTTTAACTAACTTGTATCAGGGAGTTAAAGAGGCAGATAAAATAGAAACCTGCTGGCAGTCTAAGAAGCAGATTGGCACTTCCCAAGCCACCTTTCCTGGTTCACTCCAGCAATAACTCCAGGTCTATTAATCCCTTCTGGTAGGAGATTGTCCACACATCAAGCACCCCAATGTTGACAGTTTCTATCTGAAGAATTGCATCCTAAATCTTCTAGCTCTAGGAAGAAAGGGGATCTAAGTATATGTGAGTCTCTCTAGTCCACAGAAAAAAGTAGTGGTTTCATATGGGCATGCAAGCATTATCAGGGGCTTTATCCCCTGGAAACAGTGTAGAGAAAGGGCTATAAAAATACAGTTCCCTGTTTCTCCCCAGAAGAGGTTTATGCCAAGCATCAAGCGCTCCAGTTTTTACAACTATCTCCCAAAGGATTCCATCCTAAGCCTCTTAGATCTGGGAGCAGAAGGGACTAGGCATATGTGAGTCTCCGTAGATCACAGAACAAAGAGGTGGTTTTAAACAGGTGCACAAACACTTCCAGGGGTTAGACCCCCTTATGGTAGTGCACAAAATGGGTTGGAATGTACTGTTCCTCTTTCCTTTCCAGAGGAGGTTTATAGCACACACGTCCAGTAGCTACTTGATGGCCTGGCTTCTAATGAGCTTGCACTGGGGAGTTAATGGGACAGACAAACAGTAGCCCTACAGCAACCTGAGCCACAGCTTGGCACTTCCTGGTATAAATCCTTTCCTTTGGCTCACCCCAGGTATAAATACAGGCCTATGCATTCTTCTTGGGAAGGAGTTTTTACATGCACTGAGTGCCACAAATTCTACATCTCCTACCAAAGGGACTGTCTCCTTAAGAACCTCACTCTAGGGCAGGCATGGTGGCTCACATCTGTAATCCCAGCATTTTGGGAGGCTGAGGAGGGTGGATCACCTAAGGTCAGGAGTTCAAGACCAGCCTGGCCAACATGGTGAAATCCTGTCTCTACTAAAAATACAAAAATTAGCTGGACATGGTGGTGCACACCTGTAATCCCAACTACTCAGGAGGCTGAGGTAGGAGAATCGCTTGAACCTGGGAAGTGGAGGTTGCAGTGAACCGAGATCGTGCCATTGCATTCCAGCCTAGACAACAAGAGTGAAACACCATCTCCAATAAAACCCCCAAAAACCAACCAAACACAAAAAACCTCTCACTCTAGGAATTGATGGGACTTTGCATTCCTGAGTGGCCCAGACCACAAAAAATAAAGTGTCAGACATACAATGGGCCCATTTCCAGTAGCTATTTCCGCAGGAACAGAGGGTGCTGCCTGAATGTGAAGACAGGTATTTGTCACAGATTCTCTCCCCAGCTTTGTGCTGAGAGGATGGGAGAAAATGCTTGCACTCAGCTTCACTGTGAAGATAGAAGGAACTGGAACGAACTGGAACATGTATGCAACACCTCAACCTTTCCAGCTATATCAAGAGAGTCTGCTTCTACCTTACCAGTCTTGGGGTATGGAAGGACATAGCATATTCTTTTTTCTCTCTCTTTCTTTATTTCATATATTAATATAGAGATAGGGCCTCATGATGTTGTCCAGGCTGGTCTAAAACTCTTGGGCTCAAGCAATCCTCCTGCCTTGGCCTCCCAAAGTACTAAGATTATAGGCATGAGCTACAGTGCCTGGCCAGGACATGGCACATTCTAATCTCCAAGGGACCACCAAAACAAGAAACAGCAGTTTGGATGAACATAAAGATTTGAGAGAAAATTTAAAGTCTCTGGCCAGATGAATTGGTGGGATTCCCTATATAAGGCCAGTCTGACAAGACTAGGAGAGGCAGTTCTTATCTAATGTACAGAAACCAATAAAAAAGCAAAGTAACCACAAAATAGGAGAATATATTCCAAAAAAAGAACAAGATAAATCTCCAGAACTGATGTGAAGTGGAAATGTAATTTACCCAACAGGGAATAGAAAATAATGGTCATGACTGGGTGTGGTGGCTCATGCCTGTAATCTCGGCACTTTGGGAGGCTGAGGCAGGTGGATCATGAGGTCAGGAGTTTGAGACCAGCCTGGCCAGCATGGTGAAACCCCATCTCTAAAAAATACAAAAATTAGCTGGGTGTGGTGGTGCGTGCCTGTAGTCTCAGCTACTTGGGAGGCTGAGGAAGGAGAATCGCTTGAACGTGGGAAGTAGAGGTTGCAGTGAGCCAAGATTGCACCATTGCACTCCAGCCTGGGCGACAGAGTGAGACAAAAAGTTGAAAAAGAAAATAATGGTCATAAAGGTGCTCATTGAAGTCAGGAGAGCAATGTAAGAATAACTGAGAATTTCAACAAAGAGAGAGTATTAAAAAGTACCAATCAGAATCTGGGAGCAGTGGCTCATGCCTGTAATCCCAGCAGTTTTGAAGGCTGAGGTGGGAGGATTGTTTGAGCCCAGGAGTTTGAGACCAGCCTGGGCAACACAAGGAGATGTATCTCCACAAAAATTTTTATTAAAAAATTAGGTGTGGTGGTGCATGCCTACTGGTCTCAAACTCCTGACCTCATGATCCACCTGCCTCGGCCTCCCAAAGTGCTGGGATTTCCAGCTACTTGGAGGGCCGAGGTAAGAAGACTGCTTGAACCTAAGAGGTCAAGGCTCCAGTGAGCTATAATTGTGTCACTGCACTTCAGGTAGGGCAACAGAGCAAGACCCTGTCTCAAAAACAAAACAAAGTACAAAACAGAAATCTTAAGAGCTGAAGAATACTATGACTGAACTGAAAAATTAAATAGAGGGATTCAACAGCCCACTAGATCAAGCAGAAGAAAGGATCATTTAACTTGAAGATAGGTCACTAGAAATCATCCAATCTGAGGAATAAAAACAAAAAAGAATTTAAAAGAGTAATGATAGCTTAAAAGACTTATAGGACACCACCAAATGTAACAACATAAGCATTATTGGTATACCTGAAGGAGAAGGGAGAAAGAAAAGGACAGAAAACATTTTCAAAGTAATAAGGGCAGAAAACTTCCTAAGCGTGGGTGAAGAAAATAGAAATCCAGATTCAGAAAGCCCAAAAGATACCAAATAAGATGAATCCAAAGAGACCCATGCTGAGACACGTCATAATCAAATTGGTAAAAGTTAAAGACAGAGAGAGAGTTTGGAAAGGCAGGCTAGAAGGAAGCAGTATGACATATTCAAAATCCCCAAAGAAAAAAAATTTTCAACCAATGATACACTATACCCAGCAATCCTATCTTTCAAAAATGAAGGAGTGATAAAGATGTACTCAAACAAAAGCTGACAGAGTTTATCACCCCTAGATCTGGCTTACAAGAAATGCTAAAGGCAGTTCTTTAAACTGAAGGAATCGGATGCTAATTAGTAACATTAAAACATATAAAAGTCATTGGTAAAAATAAGTATGTTGTGAAATCCAAAACACTCTAATATGGTAAGGGCAGTGGGTAAATAAATTAAATCTGTAGTATAAAAGATAAGCAAAACTATTAACAACTAAAGCTACCATAATTTGTTAAGATGCAAATAATAAAAGATGTAAATTTTGACAAAAACCTAAAACATGGGAGGAGGGGGAGTAAAAGTATAGAGTTTGTATAAATAATCAAAGTTAAATTGTCAGTAGCTTAAAGTAGCCAGTTATAAGATGTTTTATGAAAGCTTCAGGGTAACTACAAAGCAAAAACCTACAATAGATACAAAAGAGATAAAAAGAAAAGACCCAAAGCATACCACTACAGAAAGCCATCAAACTGCAAAGGAAGAAAGCATCAACAAAACAATAAGAAAACAATGATCAAGATGGTGCCAGTAAATTCTGATCCAGTAATAGTTATGTTGAATATAATGGATTAAATTATCCAATCAAAATGCATAGAGTGGCTGAATGGATTTTAAAAAACAAAAACCAAGACCCAACTATATGCAGCCTGTGAGAGATTCATATCACCTTAAAGGACACTCATAGATGGAAAGTGAAGACAGGGAAAAAATATTCTATGCAAACGGAAACCAAAAGAAAGTAGGGGTAGCTACACTTATTTCAGATAAAATAGACTTTTTTTTGAGATGGAGTCTTGCTCTGTCACCTAGGCTGGAGTGCACTGGCATGATCTCGGCTCACTACAACCTCCACCTCCCAGGTTCAAGTGATTCTCCTGTCTCAGCCTCCTGAGTAGCTGGGATTATAAGCACACATTATCATGCCTGGCTAATTTTTGTATTTTAGTAGAGACAGGGTTTCACTATGTTGGCCAGGCTGGTCTCAAATTCCTGACTCAGATGATCCACCTACCTTGTGTCCCAAAGTGCTGGAATTACAGATGTGAGCCACCATGCCCATCCCTGATAAAATAGACTTTAGATAAAAAAGACTGTAAATAGAGATGAAGAGGATCATTATATAGTGATAAAGAGGTCAATTAAGAGAATATAACAATTATAAATACATATGCACCCAACATTGTAGCACGTAAATATATAAAGCAAACATTAAGAGATCTGTAGGAACATGTAGACTGGAGCAACACCATAATAGTAGGGAATTTTAATGTCTCAATTCCAACAACAGACAGATAATTCAGATAGATAATCAATAAGAAAGGATTGTACTTGAATTACACTTCAGACCAAGTAAACAGACATATAGAGCACATTCTACCTATTCTTTAAGTAAAAGAGTAAATTAGAGGGGAAATTTGTAAAAAGTCTTGAGACAAAAATGAAAACATACAAAAACTTACGCAATACAGCAAAAGTAGCTCTAAGAGTAGAGTTTATAGTAAAAAAAAAGCCTACCTTAAAAATGAAAAAAGTTATCAAATAAACAAACACCTCAAGGAACTGGAAGAACAAACTAAGCCCAAAGTTAGCAGAAGGAAGGAAATAACAAAGATCAGAGCAGAAAAAAATAGTTAGAGACTAGACAATCAGTAGAAAAGACTAACAAAATTAAGAGTTGGTTTTTGAAAAGCTAAATGAAATGGACTCTTTTTTTTATTTTTCTTTTGAGATGGAGTCTCACTCTGTTGCCCAGGCTGGAGTACAATGGCACAATCTTGGCTCACTGCAATCTTTGCCTCCCAGGTTGAAGCCACTCTCCTGACTCAGTCTCCCAAGTATCTGGGATTACAAGTGCCTGTCACCATGCCTGGCTAATTTTTGTATTTTTAGTAGAGACAGGTTTCACTGTGTTGGCCAGGCTGGTCTCGAACTCCTGACCTCAGGTGATCTGCCCACCTTGGCCTCCCAAAGTCCTGGGATTATAGGCATGAGCCACACACCTGACCATGAAATGGACTCTTAGCTAGACTAAGAAACAAAAGAGACAAGACTTAAATAAATAAAATGTGGCCAGGCGTGGTGGCTCATGCCCGTTATTACAGCACTTTGGGAGGTCAAGTGGTAAGATGAGTTTGAGCCTAACCTGGGCAACATAGCAGGACCCTGCCTCTACAAAAAATAAAAAAGTTAGCTGGGTGTGGTAGTGAGCACCTGTAGTCCTAGCCACATGGGAGGCTAATGCAGGACATAGGATCACTTGAGCCTAGGAGTTTGAGGTTACAGTGAGTTATGTCACATCACTCCACTCCCGCCTGGGTGACAAAAAAAAAAAAAAGTGGAAGAGGAGACATTACAACTGGTAACACACACAGAAATACAAAAGATCACAAAGGAGTGCTATTAACAATTATACACCAAAGAAATTGGACAAACTGGAAGAAATGGTACATTCCTGAAAACATGTAACCTACCAAGACTGAATCATGAAGAAATTGGAACTCTGAACAGACCAGTAATGAATAAGTAGATTGATTCTGGAGTTAAAAGTCTCCCATCAAAAAAAGCCCAGGATTAGATGACTTCATGGCTGAATTCTACCATTTAAAGAAGAACTATTACCAAATCCTTCTTAAATTCTTCCACCAAACTAAAGAGGAGAGAATAATTCTAAACAAGGTCATCATTAACCTAATACCAATGCCAGACAAAGATACTACAATTAAATAAAACTATAAGCCAACATCAATGAAGAACACTAATGCAAAAAATCCTCAACAAAATACTAGTAAATCATGTTCAATAGTCCATTCAAAGATCATTTACCGTGATCCAATGGGGTCTATCCCTGGGATGTAAGATTGGTTAAACATATTCAAATCAATAAATGTGATTCATCATATTAACAGACTGAAAGACAAAAACCATGTGATCATCTCAATAGATGCAGAAAAAACATTTGACAAAATTCAAGATCTATTTATGATAAAAACTCTCAGCAAGTTAGGTATAGAAAGAATGTTCCTTAATACAATTAAGACCATATATGACAGGGCCACATCTAATATTATACTCAATGATGAAAATTTGAAGGATTTTCCTCTAAGGTCAAGAACCAGACAAAGATGCCCATTTCCACCACTTTGGCTCAACATAGTACTAAAAGTGCTAGTCAGAGTAATTAGGCAAGAAAATAAAATAAAAGGCATCCAAATAGGAAAGGAAAAAACGAAATTGTCTGTGTTGATGATAGAATCTTATATATACAAAATCCAAAAGATTCCACCAGAAAACTACTAGAACTGATAAATAAATGAAGTTGCAGGATACAAAATCAACATACAAAAGAGTAGTGCTTTCATACACTGACAATGATCTGGGGAAAAAAAAAAAAAAGAAAATCCCATTTACAAAAATAGCAAAATAAAATACTTAGGAGTAAATTTAACCAAGGAAGTGAAAGATCTGTATGCTAAAAACTATAAACATTGATGAAAGAAATTTAAGAGCCAGTTGGATACATTAAATATGTTAAAAAAGAAACTAAAGAGGACATAAATAAGTGGAAAGATATAATTTGTTCATGCAATGGAAGAATTAATATTTTTTAAATGTCCATACTACCCAAAGCAATCTACAGATTCAATGCAATCTCTATCAAAATTCCAGCGTCATTCTTTTTTTTTTTTTGAGACAGGGTCTGGCTCTGTTGCCCAGGCAGGAGTGTTCACTGTAGTTTCCGCCTCCCAGGCTTAAGCCATCCTTCCACCTCTACCTCCACCTCCTGAGTAGCTGGGACTATAGGTGCATGCTACCATATCTGGCCAATTTTTATATGTTTTATAGACACAGGGTCTTACTTTGTTACCCAGGCTGGACTCAAACTCCTTAGCTCAAGCAATCTGACTGCCTCAGTTTACCAAAGTGCTGAGATTACAGGCTTGACTCACCACACCTGGCCTACAATGCCATTCTTCACAGAAAGATAAAAAAAACACCCTAAAATTTATATAGAAGCACCTAAGACCTGAATAACCAAAGCAATCTTTATTAACAAGAACAAAGGAGGAGGCATCACACTACTGGATTTCAAAATATATTAGAAAGCTATAGTAACTAAACTGTATGGTACTGCCATAAAAATAAACCTACTGACCAATGGAATAGGATGGAGATTCCAGAAATAAACCCATACGTCTATGGTCAATTGATTTATGACAAAGGTGCCAAGAATACACAATGGGGAAAGGACAGTCTTTTCAATAAATGGTGCTGAGAAAACTTCCATTCTTCCATAAGTAGATATCCATATATGGAAGAATGAAAATAGCTCCTTATTTCATCTCATACAATAAACAACTTTGCCAGGTGCTGTTTGTGGGGCTGAGGCAGGAGGATCACTTGAGCATAGGAATTTGGGACCAGCCTGGGAAACATAGGGAAACCCCAGCTATACAAAAAATAAAAGTAAATTAGCTGGTTGTGGTGGTGCATGCCTGTGGTCTCAGCTACTTGGGAGGCTGAGGTGGGAGGATTATTTGAGCTTGGGAGGTTGAGGCTGCAGTGAGCTGTGACTGTAATATTGCACTTCAGCCTGGATGATAGAGTGTAAAGAGTCAAATGTAACATCTGAAACTATAAAACTACTAGAATAAAACAGGAGAAAAGCTTCATGACATTGATCTGGACAGTGGTTTCCTGAATATGACTCCAAAAGCACAGGTGATGAAAACAAAAAAAGAAAAATAGGATTACATAAAAAAAACTTCTGCATAGTAAAGAATTAATAAAGTAAAAATACACCCCACAGATTGGAAGAAAATATTTGTAAATCATACATCACATAAGGGGCTAATATTCAAAATATATAAGGAACTCAAACTACTCAGTAATAAGAAAACCCTATTAAAATGTGAAAAGGACATGAATAGACATTTTGCAAAAGAAGCAATATGAATGGCCAACAGATATGTGAAAAAATGCTCAAGATCTCTAGTCATCAGAGAAATGAAATTAAAACCACAATGAGGTATATCACCTTTCACCTGTTAGATTGGCTATTATCAAAAACATGAAAGATAAGAAATGCTGGTGAAGATGTGGAGAAAAGGGAACCCTTGGCTACTGTTGACGATATTGTAAGTTAGTACAGTCATTTTGGAAAACAGCATGGAGGTTCCTCAAAAAACTAAAAATATAATTACCACATGATCCAACAGTCCCACTTCTTGGCATATACCCAAAGGAATTGGAATCGGTATGTCACAGACATGTCTGTTTCCTCATGCTCACAGCAGCATTATTCACAATAGCCAAGATATGGAAACAACCAAAGTGCCCATCAATGGATAAATGAATTTTAGAATGTGACTTATATATACAATGGAATACTACAATTCAGTCTTTAAAAAAATAGAAAGTTGGCGAGGTGCAGTGGCTCACACCTTTAATCTCAGCACTTTGGGAGGCTGAGGCGGGAGGATCACTTGAGGCCAGGAGTTCAAGCGCCTGGCCAGTATGGCAAAACCCCATCTCTACTAAAAACACAAAAATTAGCCAGGCATGGTGACACACGCCTGTAATTCCAGCTACTAGGGTGGCTGAGGCATGAGAATTGCTTGCCAAGAGGCAGAGGTTGTGTACTGAGCCAACATGCCACACTGCACTCCAGCCTGGGCAACAGAGTTAAGACCCTGTCTGAAAAACAATTTTTTTTTTGTTGTATTTGCTTATCTTTCATCTACTTATCTCCCTCTTCATGTTTCTTATTTTTTGATGCACTTTACCATAGCCTGAAAACCTCAGAACACTTTATCTCTATCAGTACATATATTATTTAACTAGAATTCAGTATTTGCTTATATATATATATATTTTTTTTTTTCAGGCAGGCTTTCACTCAGGCTGGAATACAGTTGTGCAATCAAGGCTCACTGCATCCTCGACCTCCTGGGATCAAGTGATCCTCCCACCTCAGTCTCCTGAGTAGCTGGGGCCACAGCCATGCACAACCATGCCCAGCTAATTTTTGTATATATATATATTTTTTTTGTAGAGGGAGTTTTGCCATGTTGCCCAGCTGGTCTCGAACTCTTGGGCTCAAATGATCCACCCACCTTGGCCTCCCAAAGTGCTGGGATTACTGGTGTGAGCCACCACAGCCAGCCTATAATTCTTTTTTGTGTGTGTGAGGTTGTGAGGTAAAACTTAAATATAATGAAATCACATAACTAAAGTGGGCTATTTCCTGAGCGTTGACAAATGCATACAACCTATGTAATCCTATTACGATGCAGCACATCACCATCAGTTCAGAAAGTCCCCTCAGACCCTTTCTGATCAGTTTCCACTTTCTTCCTCCCCTATAAAGGCAACCACTGCTCTTTTTCTTTATAGGTTGCTTTGCTTGTTCTAGACTTTCAAATACAAGGAAACTCGCAGTCTGTATGCTTTTGTATCTGGTTTAACTCAGTAAGGTTTTTCACTTTTGAACCAATTCATGTTGTTTTATCAGCAGTTAATTTCTTCCTTTTCCTATTTTTTTGAGACAGGGTCTGCCTCTGTCACCCAGGATAGAGTGCAGTGGCCCAATCATGGCTCACTGCAGTCTTGACCTGGGCTCAAGCAATTCTCCCACCTCAGCCTCCTGGGTAGCAAATACAGGTGTGCATCACCATGCCCAGCTAATTTTGCTTTTTATTTTTCTGCAGAGATGGGGGCCTCACTATATTATCCAGGCTGGTCTTAACTCCTGGGCTCAAGTGATCCTCCCACACTGGCCTCCCAAATTGCTGGGATTACAGGCATGGGCCATCACACTTGGTCCTCTATTCCACTATTTTAATATGTCAGTTTATCCACTCTCTTGCTGATGGACAACTATCTCTTTCCAGTTTTTGGCAACGATGAATAAAACTGCTACAAGTCTTTTGGTGTATCTACCAAAGTTATACTTTAACTACTGTTGGGTAAATACCAAGAAGTGAAACAGCTAGATGAAAGAATAGGTGTATATTTACTTTTTTATAAGAAACTTAAGGGTCTCTTCCCAAAGTGATTGTTCAGTTTTACATCAGCAATGTTCAGTGGTTGTTCAGTCCATCAGCAATGTTGCTCCATGTCTTCTCCAACATTTGGTGTTGTCATTTAAATTTTAGTCATTCTAGTGTAGTAGTATCTCAATGAGGTCTTAAAATTTATTTCTCCCATGATAACAATGTTGAATTCTTTATCATTCAAATTGATATATCATTCATGATTTATCAATCATGCTTATTAGTGATTCATATATCTTCTTTTGTAAAGTATCTGTATTTTTGAATTGTAAGAGTATTAAGATATATTCTGGATATGAGTTCAGATATATGTGTTGTAATTATTGTATCCTGGCCTATGGGGGATTGTAATGGTGTCTTTAGATGAACATAAAGTTCTAATTTTTTTGAAATCTAATTTATCAATATTTTTGTTATATGGTTAGTGCTCTCATGGTTCTTTCCAAGAACTTTTGCTTACCCCAGCTGGGAAAATATTCTCCTGTTTTCTTCTATAAGCCTAATAGTTTTAGCTTTTATGTTGTGACCGTGATTTATCTCTAATTTTTTGTATGGTGTGAGGTCAGGGTCAAAGATTCACTTTTTTTCCTTATGAATATCAAGTTTTTATAGCATCATCTATTGAGAAAATTTTCCTTTTCCCAATGGATTGCTTTGGCAGCACTGTAAAATATCAAACTACTTTGTATTTAAATTAATTGCACTACAGATAGTCCTCAACTTTCTATAGTTTGGCATTACAAGTTTTTTACTTTATTTATTTATTTGAGGCAGGGTCTTGATCTGTTGCCCAGGCTGGCATACAGTGGTGTGATCATGGCTCACTGCAGCCTCAGACTCCCAGGCTCAAGCAATCCTCCCAACTCAGCCTCCTATGTAGCTGAGCCTACAGGTATAAACCACCACAGCTAATTTGTTGTTGTTGTTGTTGTTGAGATGGAGTCTCCCAGGCTGGCGTGCAGTGGTGTCATCTTGGCTCACTGCAACCTCTGCCTCCTGGGTTCAAGCAAGTCTCCTGTGTTAGCCTCCCAAGTAGCTGGGATTACAGGCAACCACCACCATGCCACCATGCCTGGCTAATTTTTGTATTTTTTTTTCCCCTGAGACGGAGTTTCACTCTTGTTGCCCAGGCTGGAGTGCAATGGTGCGATCTCAGCTGACTGCAGCCTCTGCCTCCTGGGTTCAGGTGATTCTCCTGCCTCAGCCTCCTGAGTGAGTAGCTGGGATTACAGGCATGTGCCACCATACTAGGCTAATTTTTGTATTTCTAGTAGAGATGGGATTTCACCATGTTGGTCAGGCTGGTCTCGAACTCCTGACCTCAGGTGATCCACCTGCTCTGGTCTCCCAAAATGCTGGGTTTACAGGTGTGAGACACCATGCCTGGCCAATTTTTGTATTTTTAATAGAGATGGAGTTTCACCATGTTGGCCAGGCTGGTTTTGAACTCTTGACTTCAAGTGGTCCAACTGCCTCATCCCAAAGTGCTGGAATTACAGGTGTGAGTCCTGTGCCCAGCCTGTGGCTGGCTAATTTAAAAAATTTTTTTTTTTGTAGAGGTGGGACCTTACTTTGTTACCCAGGCTGGTCTTGAACTCCTGGGCTCAAGTGATCCTCCCACCTTGGCCTCCCAAAGTGTTGGGATTACAGTAGTGAGCCACGGCGCCTGGTCAAATCCTTTCCTATGATTGATTTGAATTCAGTTTTACAAACCTTATCTATCTTTTTTTCTTATAAAAATGTCATAATGCTAATAGCAGCTACTTATTAAGCATTTACAAGGCATTGTACCAAATATCTTATACTTGGTAATCATCTTTCTCAAATCATCTCAATGACCTTGTATATAAGGGTTATTATCTCATTTTACAAAAAGGAAACTGAGGTTCGAAGATTTGCCTAAGGTCATATAAAGGTAACTAAGTCTGACTCCATAAGTCCTGTTATACCATTTTGTCTTCCTTAAAAAAATGATTTATTGGTTTCCAATACTAAGTTATTCTTTGGTGTATTATGTTGCTTTTTTCATAATTCCATTAACAAATTGGATATCATTTCAGGGCCCAGTATTAAATAATGATCTTTTTTCCTTAGTTTGTTGTACACAGGGAAAAAGACAGAAAAAAATTTCTATATGTTTTTGTTTGCATCAAATTACAGAGTTCTATAGGACTATGATTTAAATATTGTAATACAACTTAAATTTGGCACATTAATTATCCAAAGTTTATTACATGATTGAGTGCACATTAAAGAGAGATTATTAGGCATAATTTGACAAAATTTCTGTACCTTATTTGACTATCAGGTATATATGTGGTATATTTATGTATGTGTGTGTGTAGATACAGATATACTCCTAAATTAAATATATTTGTATAAAAAGCTAAAGATTACTATGTTAAGACCAATTCATTAAAAAATCTATTATATTAAATTGCATCTGCATTCAAAGCAGAAATGTAAAAAAATGAATCAGTGTACTAAATACACATAAATTTACAAAGTAATTGAAAATGAAATAAAATTTCAAATGTTATATTCTTGTTTAATTGACATTTAAGTGGCACTATCATCATCAAACTATGGAAATAAGCATCATTTTTTAGGTTGTTGAGATAATAAAGACTCTACAAGCATTACCGTACCCTTGTACCCTCTAAATTAAGATTCAGCATTATTATAGTAGGAAAAGATGGCAGATAATTTTCTTCTTTATTAATATGGGAATTCTCAGGAAGCAATCAGGGCAGTGTCTGCACTCCTGGGCTTGCATTTTCAGCTCTTCCATCATCAGTGGAAGTCTGGCTTCTCAGGAAAGGTGCAGCCAGTCCGTCTAATTATGACGCTTGCTGCATAGTGGCCAGCACGAATACATTCAGTCAGAGGCTTGTCAGAGACGAGTTGAGACAGAAAGCCTAGAACACAGGCAAAAAAGAACATGAGTATTGTGTAACAGCAGTGGAAATGTCATATTGGGTTAGACCAATATATGATCTAAGCCCCTATCTAACTCATTCTTCAGCTTTGACAGTAAGAAAGAAAGAGAAAGTCTCGAGCGTTACATTTAGGGAGGTCTTTTCCCAAACAACATCATGGACTCAGCCTAATATTTCTTCTAAAGAGCTCAAGTTGAGACATAACAACTTGCCATCAACTCAATCTGGTCTTTCTTTTTTGAGATGGAGTTTCACTCCTGTTGCCCAGGCTGGAGTGCAATGGTGTGATCTTGCCTCACTGCAACCTCTGCCACTCTGGTTCAAGCTTCTGCCTCAGCCTCCCGAGTAGCTGTGATTATAGGCACATGCCACCATGCCTGGTTAATTTTTGTATTTTTAGTAGAGACAGGGTTTCATCATGTTGGCCAGGCTGGCCTCAAACTCCTGACCTCAGGTGATCTGCCCGCCTTGGACTTCCAAAGTGCTGGGATTACAGGCGTGAGCCATTGTACCCTGCCAATCTGGTCTTTCTAAGTCTAACCAATCAAGTTTTCCTTTCACTTGGAGATGAAAGGTTCTAAGAATGACTGTACCCTGTGACTTTGCAGCTAAGAAATGATTTGTTATCCCTTTCCTTTTCCCTCTGAAGTCTCTGGATTTTCATCCCTAATATATTGCTATTTGGACAAAATTCTTTTACTGGATGTCTGCCTCTCCAAATAAAAACTCTGAGAAATGAAAAATTATGAAGGACTTTACATCTCCCTTTCATTCCCAGAAGAAATGGTGAAATAATCTCTGTAGTAGAGCATGATGAACCAGGTTGGCACGAAAATAAATTATAAGTTAGTTAAAAAGAAAATAGTGTTGAGAACTTCTACTTCTGACCAAGACAGAATCAAAGGGAACCAGATTTACTCTTCCTCCAGAAACAGCTACAACAAAGACAAAATATATGAAACAAAGTTTTTCAAAAATTGCACATCACCCATAAAGGATTCATGAAAGAGAAGAAACAAATGAGGCAAAACATAGAATTTCTCTAGCTCACTGTCTGGAGAGAGTTACCAGGCCACAATACAAGGACGGACAACTACATAGATCCTTAGCTTGGGTTGAGAAGATGAAATTGGGAGTACAAGTAGGTGAAAATTAACAAATCTTTAGGCTGACTATTAAAAAGAGAGGAAGGGAGGGAGAGAGAGAGAGAAGACATAAATTATTATTATCAGGAATGACAGACGTGATATCACTATATAGAATCCACACATATTAAAAGGATAATTAGGAAACATTGTTAACAACTTAAGCTAATAGATTTGACAGGTTAGATGAATAGGACAAATTCTTTGAGAGACACAAATGAGCAAAGCTCATTCAGGAAGAAACATAATTTAAATAGCACTGTATCTATTGCCTTTGCAGTTAAAAAGAAGTTTTTGATGAGACGGGATCCAAGATGGCGGAAAAGGAACAGCTCAGGATTGCAGTTCCCAGCAAAAATGCAGAGGGTGAGTGATAACCGTATTTCCAAATGAATTTTTACTGCCCACAGATCAGGAGATTCCCAGGCAGAAAAGTACCACAAACCCCCAGCACAGCCTTCAGCCGGCACAATGGATCACCGCATAAAAACTCACACAAATCCGGGTGCCTTCTCAACTGGTGACTGGAATGCCTGGGAAACAGAGTTGCTTATGCAACTGAAAAAAAGGGGACTGAAACGGGGAGTCAGGCCAGGAGATTCCTGGGTGGAAAAGTGCCACAAGCCCCCAGCATGGCTGTTTCAGCTGGTGCAGTGGGTCTCTGCACAAAAACTGACACAAATCCAGGTGCCTTTTCAACTGGCGACTGGAATGCCTGGGAGACAGTCGCCCGTGCAACTGAAAAAAAAAGGGGACTGAAACAGGGAGCCAGGTGATCTGGCTCGGCCGGTCCCACCCCCCACAAAGACCAGCAATCTGAAACGCTCTGGATTGAGAGTTTCACAGCAAGCACAGCTGGACCCTGGATGGTTCACTTCTGTGGGGGAAGGGCATCTGCCATTACTGAGGCAGTCCACCACTACCGAGGCAGTCCACCACTACCAAGGCAGTCCACCACTACCGAGGCAGATCGCCATTACTGAAGCAGTTCTAACTATACCTCTATAAACAAAACTGTCAGGAAGTTCACACAGTAGCTGGGCAGAGCCCACGGCAGTTCAACAACTCTGCTGGCAGACTGTGACTAGGCGATCTCCTTGCTAGGCAGGGCATCTCTGAAAAAAGGCAGCAGCATGACAGAAATTTACAAATAAAGTCCCACCTTCCCAGGACAGATTACCTGGGGAAAAAAAAGGCGGTTATGAGTTCCACTGCACCAGACTTAAATGTACCTGCCCAGCAGCTCTGACCAGAAGAGCGGAGCTCACAGCTCAGCACTAGAGCTCCTATAAAGGACAGACTGTCTCCTCAAACAGCTCCCTGACCCCTGTATATCCAAAGAGTCACCTCATAAAGGAGAGCTCAGGCTACCATCTGGCAGGTATCCTTTTGATACAAAGATAGCAGAAGAAGAAACTGCCAGCAACCCTTACTGTTCTACAGCCACTGCAGATGATCCCCAGGCAACCAGGGTCTGGAGTAGACCTCCAACAGTCCTACAGCAGAGGGGCCTCTTAGAAGGAAAATTAAGAAACAGAAAGAAATAACTTCATCATCAACAAACAGGACGTCCAGTCAGAGACCCCACTGGAAAGTCACCAGCTACAAAGACCACAGGGAGATAAATCCACAAAGATGGGAAGAAAACAGCGTACAAAGGATGAAAACACCCAAAACCAGAACGCCTCTCCTCATGGCAGGGATCACAACTCCTCACTAGCAAGGGAACAAGACTGGATGGAAAATGAGTCTGATGCATTGACAGAAACAGGCCTCAGAAGGTGGGAAATAACAAACTTCTCTGAGCTAAAAGAACATGTTCTAACCCAATGCAAAGAAACTAAGAATTTTGAAAAAAGGTTTGATGAGCATCACATCACACTTACTCTAAAATGGACCACATAATTGGAAGTAAATCACGCCTCAGCAAATGCAAAAAAAACGGAAATCATAACAAACAGTCTCTCAGACCACAGTGCAATCAAGGTAGAACTCAGAATTCAGAAACTAACTCAGAACTGCACAGCTTCATGGAAACTGAACAACTGGCTCTTGAATGTTGACTGGACAAACAATGAAGTGAAGGCAGAAATAAAGATGTTCTTCGAAACCAACAAGAATGAAGACACAACATACCAGAATCTCTGGGACACATTTAAAGCAGTGTATAGAGGAAAATATATAGCAATAAATGCCCATATGAGAAGAATGAAAAGATCTAAAATCGACACCCTATGGTCAAAATTGAAAGAGCTAGAGGAGCATGATCAAAAAAACTCAAAACCTAGCAGAAGACAAGGAATAGCTAAGATCAGAGCAGAACTGAAGGAGACAGACACACAAAAAACCTTCAAAAAAATCAATCAATCCAGGAGCTAGTTTTTTGAAGGATCAACAAAATAGACTGACCGCTACCCAGATTAATAAAAAAGAAAAGAGAGAAGAATCAAATAGATGCAATAAAAAATGATGAAGGGGATATCACCACAGATTCCACAGAAATACAACCACCATCAGAGATTATTACAAACAACTCTATGCACATAAACTAGTAAACCTGGAAGAAATGGATAAATTCCTGGACACTTGCATCCTCCCAAGCCTAAACCAGGAAGAAGTCGAAACCCTGAATAGACCAATAACAAGGACTGAAGCTAAGGCAGCAATTAATAGCCTACCCACCAAAAAAAGCCCAGGTTGAGATGGGTTCACAGCGGAATTCTACCAGACATACAAAGAGGAGCTGGTACCACTCCTTCTGAAACTATTCCGAACAGTCCAAAAAGAGGGAATCCTTCCCAAATCATTTTATGAGACCAACATCATCCTGATACCAAAACCCAGCAGAGACTCAACAAGAAAAGAAAACTTCAGGTCAATATCCATGACGAGCATAGATACAAAAATCTTCAGTAAAATACTGGCAAACCAACTGCAACAGCACATCAAACAACTTATCCATCATGATCAAGTAGGCTTCATCCCGGGGATGCAAGGCTGGTTCAACATACACAAGTCTATGAATGTAATCCACTACATAAACAGAACCAAAGACAATAACCACATGATTATCTCAACAGATGCAGAGAAGGCCTTTGACAAAATTCAACAGCCCTTTATGCTAAAAACCCTCAATAAACTAGGTATTAATGGAATGTATCTCAAAATAATAAAAGCTATTTATGACAAACCTACAGCCAATATCATACTGAATGGGCAAAAACTGGAAGCATTCCCTTTGACATCTGGCACTAGACAAGGATGCCCTCTCTCACCACTCCTATTCAATATAGTATTGGAAGTTCTAGCCAGAGCAATCAGGCAAGAGAAAGAAATAAAGGGTATCCAATTAGGAAAGGAGGAAGTCAAATTGTCTCTATTTGCAGATGACATGATTGTATATTTAGAAGACCCCATCATCTGAGCCCAAAATCTCCTGAAAGTGATAAGCAACTTCAGCAAAGTCTCAGGATACAAAATCAATGTGCAAAAATCACAAGCATTCCTATACACCAATAACAGACAAACAGAGAGCCAAATCAAGAACAAACTGCCATTCACAATTGCTACAAAGAGAATAAAATACCTAGGAATACAACTAATAAAGGATATAAAGGACCTCGTCAAGGAGAACTACAAACCACTGCTCAATGAAATAAGAGAGGACAGAAACAGGTGGAGAAGCATTCCATGCTCATGGTTAGGAAGAATCAATATTGTGAAAATGGCCATACTGCCCAAAGTAATTTACAGATTCAACGCTATCCCCATCAAGCTACCAATGACCTATTTCACAGAACTGGAAAAAACCACCTTAAACTTCATATGGAACCAAAAGACAGCCCCATAGCCAAGTCAATTCTAAGCAAAAAGAATGAATCTGGAGGCATCACACTATCTGACTTCAAATATACTACAAGTCTACAATAATCAAAATAGTGTGGTACTGGTACCAAAACAGAGATATAGACCAATGGAAAAGAACAGAGGCCTCAGAGGCAACAGCACACATCTACAACCATCTAATCTTTGACAAACCAGACAAAACAAGCAATGGGGAAAGGATTCCCTGTTTAATAAATGGTGTTGGGAAAACTGGCTAGCCATGTGCACAAAGCAGAAACTGGACCCCTTCCTGACACCTTACACTAAAATTAACTCCAGATGGATTAAAGACTTCAACATAAGACCTAACACCATAAAAACCCTAGAAGAAAACCTAGGCAAAACCATTCAGGACATAGGCATAGGCAAGGACTTCGTGACCAAAACACCAAAAACATTGGCAACAAAAGCCAAAATAGACAAATGGGACCTAATCAAACTCCAGAGCTTCTGCACAGCAAAAGAAACAGTCATTAGAGTGAATCGGCAACCAACAGAATGGGAAAAAACTTCTGCAATCTACTCATCTGACAAAGGGCTAAGGTCCAGAATTGACTAAGAACTAAAACAGATTTACAAGAAAAAAACCCATTCAAAAGTGGGTGAAAGATATAAACAGACACTTTACAAAAGAAGACATATATGAGGCCAGCAAACATATGAAAAAATGCTCATCATCACTGGTCATTAGAGAAATGCAAATCAAAACTACACTGAGATACCATCTCACTCCAGTTAGAATGGCAATCATTAAAAAATCTGGAGACAACAGATGCTGGAGAGGATGTGGAGAAATAGGAACACTTTTACAATGTTGGTGAGGGTGTAAATTAGTTCAACCATTGTGGAAGACAGTGTGGCAATTCCTCAAGGACCTAGAAATAGAAATTCCATTTGACCCAGCAGTCCCATTACTGGGTATATATCCAAAGGATTATAAATCATTGTATTATAAGGACACATACACACGATTGTTCATTGCAGCACTGTTTACAATAGCAAAGAGTTGGAACCAACCCAAATGCCCATTGATGATAGATTGGACAGGGAAAATGTGGCACATACACACCATGGAATACCATGCAGCTGTAAAAAACGATGAGTTCATGTCCTTTGTAGGGACACGGATAAACCTGGAAACCATCATTCTGAGCAAATTGACACAAGAATAGAAAATCAAACTCACACAAGAATAGAAAATCTCACTCACAGGTGGGTGTTGAACAATGAGAACACATGAACACAGGGAGGGGAGCATCACACGCTGAGGTCTGTTGGGGGGAACTAGGGGAGGGACAGCAGGGGGTGGGAAGTTGGGGAGAGATAACATGGGGAGAAATGCCAGATATAGGTGATGGGGAAGAAGGTAGCAAAGCACACTGCCATATATGTAACTATGCAACAATCTTGCATGTTCTTCACATGTACCCCAAAACCTAAAATGCGATAAAATATTTTAAAAAAAAAAGCTTTTCATAAAGAAAATTCCAGGTCCAGATGGTGCTGGTGAATTCTACCAAACATTTAAGGAAGAAAATAACACCAACGCTATATAAACTCTTCAAAAAACTGAAAAGAAGGAAATAATTCCCAACTCATTCTTTAAGGCTAGATTACTCTGCCAACAAAATAAAAAAAGAAAACTATAGACCAATATTACTCATGAATATTTTAGCAAGTCAAATACAACAATATATGTTAATAATAAACATGATGAAGTGTGCTTTACCCTAAAATGCAAGGTTGGTTTAACATTACAAAACCAATCAATGTAATTTACCAGATTAAGTAAAAAAGCCATAAGATCATCTTAATAGATGCAGAAAAAGCATTTGACAAAATCCAATATCCATTCCTAACAAAGACTTTCTCTCACCCTGATAAAGGGAGATTATGAAAAACTTATTAGTATCATTCTTAAGGTAAATGAGGAAATATTTTCCTCTTAATGATCAACAACACTGCAAGAGTTTTTGCTCTTAAATGCTATACTGGGGACTCTCACCAGTGCAATAAGGCAAACAAAATACACAGAAGACATCAAGATGGAAAAAAAAAGTAAAACTGTCACTTTTTGCAGATGGCATGATTGATTGTCTATGTCTGAAGTTCTGAAAAATGGGTGGTTTTGCCCCCCAGGGCACATATGGCATTGTCTGGAGATATTTTGGTTGTCACAACTAGGATGGGGATGCTTCTGTATTTAGTGTGTAGAGGCCAGAGATGCTGTTGAACGTCCCATAATGTCAATAATGTCAAAGTTGAGAAATCCTAGTCTTTGTAGAAAATCCTATGGAATCTAGAAAAAAGTTACTAGAACTACTGAGTCCAGCAAAGTTTCCAATACAAAAATAAATTATCTATACTAGTAATATGTATATATATGTTATAATTATATATACTATCAATGAACAATTAGAAATTAATATTAAGAATAAGCCAGGCATTATGGCTCACGCCTATAATCCCAGCACTTTGAGAGGCCAAGACAGGTGAATTTCTTGAGCTCAGGAGTTTGAGACCAGCATGGGCAACATGGCGAAATCCTGTCTCTACCAAAAATGGAAATATTAGCCAGGTATGGTGGTGCATGCCTGTAGACCTATCAGGAGGCTGAGGTGGAAGGATTGCTTAAGCCTGGAAGGTTGAGGCTGCAGTGAGCTATGATCACATCACTGCACCCCAACCTAGGCGACAGAGTAGGACCTTGTCTCAACAACAAAAAAATAAAAATAAAAAAATAAATTAACATTAAGAATATCTATATTTATTCTTAGGTACTTCACATATTTGAAGTATATTTGAAGTATGTGAAGTACCTTAGAATAAATCTGACAGAAGTTGTGTAAGGCCTGCACATTGAAAATGACAAAACAATGCTTAGAAATATAAAAGAAGCCTAAATAGACATAAGGTGTTCACAGATCAGAAGATTCAATATTATCAGTTCTGCAGGAATTTTTCTATTAATTCATTGGAATACCAATAAAAATTCTAGCAGGTTTCTCTTATAGAAACTTTTAAGCTGCTTCTAAAATTTATATGGAAATTCAAAGGACCTAGATTAGTGAAAACTCAACTTTGAAAAAGAAGAACAAACCCAGAGGATTTATACTACCTGATTTCAAAATTTATTATAGAATGATAATAATCAAGACACTATGGTATTAGCATAAAGATAGACAAATAGACCAATGGAGCTGAACAGAGTCCAGAAATAAACCTACTTCTATATAGCCAATTGATTTTGACACAGGTGCCCAAATAATCCCATGGAGAAAGGATACTCTAATAAATTGTATTAGAACAATGGATACCATGTATGAAAAAAACTGCATTTCAACCTTTACCTTACCCTATCTACAAAAATTCCCTTGAAATGAATCATAGACATAAATGTAAGAAATAAAATTATAGAACTCTTGAGGAGAAAACATAGGAGAAAATCTTTGTGATCTTGGGTTTGCTAAAGATCACTCAGTAAGATGTAAAAACTGTAAACTTTTCTTTTTTAAAAATTAATTAGTTAATTTTTGAGACAGGGTCTCACTATCATCCAGGCTGGAGTGCAGTGGGACACTCATGGCTCACTGCAGCCTTGACCTTCTGGGCCGAAGCTCTTCTCCCACCTTAGTTTTCCTAGTAGCTGGGACTAAAGATGTGTGCCACCATGCCTGGCTATTTCTTGCATTTTTTGTTAGAGATGGGGTTTGGCCTAGTTGCTCAGGTTGGTCTTGAACTCCTGGGTTCAAGTAATCTGCCTGCCTTGGCCTCCCAAAGCGCTGGGATTACAGGTGTGAACTACCACACCTGGCTAAGAGTACAACTTTTATAGAAGAAAAAATAATTTGAATTTTGTCACAATAAAATACTTGGTACCTCAATAACAAGAAACAACTCAATCAAAAGTAGGTAAAAGTATTTAACATCTTAGCAAAGAAGATAGATGCCAAATAAGACATGAAAAAATGTTCAGTATCATTATTCATTAAAGAAATGAAAATTTAAATCAAAATTATATACCATTGCATACCCACAGAATGGCTAAAACTGAAATGACCATAACAAGTGTTGGCAAGGGTGTGATCAACTGGAACTTTCATACACTAATTGTGGGAATGTAAAATAAGACCACTTTGCAAAACGATTTGTCAGTCTTAAAAAGCTAAACATACTTGTATCATATGACCCATTCTATTTCTAGGTATTTACCCAAGGTAGATGAAAGCACATATCCAAAGACTTGTAAATGAATATTCACATCAGCTTTATTTGTAATAGCCCCAAACTGGAAACAATCCAAAAGAGAATGAGAAGGGACAGGGAGGCAGGATTACAAAAGGCCATGAGAGCAGTGGCTATGTCCATAGTGATGGTTTCATGGGTGTACACATATGTACAAAGTTATACAATTGTACACTTTAAATATGTATAGTTTGTTGTATGTTTATTATGCCACAATAAAACTGTGAAGAAAGAAGTATGATTGCAAATAAGACAGGTCAAGAGCAGAAAAATCTGGGCTACCTTCCCCTTAGGGGAAACCTGAGCTGCTGCAGCAACACTCAGATACTCAGAAGAGCAGATGATAATGAGAAACTGTGCTGCAGCCAGGCTTCTGGGCCTTCCCTGAGGCCCTAGGCAGCCTGAGGGGGGATGGAGGTTAATTGAGAAGCTGTGGTATAATGACCTGTAGAGAACATTATAAGTGATTTATGTCCTTCTTCTTCTACCATTCTGACCACACAGACTTTTCCCAGTCAGATTTGGGGAATGCTCTGTATTAGATGAAATAAATAAGTATTCCCAACCAAAGAATAAAATTAATACGGTTAATAGAATGATGTATTTTAAAGACATTTGCTGAGACTGGAAAATCACTCTCTCAAGAGGTTTAGTATTTTATCACTAAGTTTTCAGGTAATAGTCAAAAGTCAATATTAACTTTTCTGCCAAACTGTGAGGCTAAAATGCTCAGTCCACACAGTGAATGGAGCAGATGCCAAATTCAGAGTCAGATCAGCTTACAATGCAAACATGTCTATTAGACGCCTTATAAGCAACATCTGTTTTCTTCATTCTGCCTGGTATGATCATTGTGAGAAAAACAAAAAGCTTATGTTTATGAAATATTTTTGTGAAGCAAAAGCGCCAGCATCCTCTTTCTAAGAGAACTAGATGATGAATGAAGTAAGTATTCTGAAGAGTCTTTTGCTTTGACAGGTGGAGAACCTGGATGTTAAAAAAAGCTAAGACCTTTGCCCAAAGTGAATGTCAGTTTTTCAACAATGTATTTTTAAAAAGCAACTAAAATGAAATACAGATACTACATAATCAGTTATAAGTGAAATCTTCAAACAGTAGCTGATGTGAATCTTGAAAGTTGTATAAAATTGTTTAAATAAACAAAGGGAGCTTATATTTAAAGAATTGTAGGGAATCCTTTCATAATGCAAGTAAACATCTCCAAGATACTTTTTTATTGTGGAAAATATACATAACATAAAATTTACTATTTTAACAATTTTTAAATGCACAATTTAGTGACATTTAGTACATTCACAATGTGCAACTATTACCTCTATGCATTTTTAGAACTTTTTCATCACCCCAGAAGAAACTCTGTACCCATTAAACCGTAACTCCTCACTCCTCTTTACCTCCAGCCTGCTACTCTACTTTTTGTCTCTATAAATTTGCCTATTTTGGTACCTTATATAAGTGAGATCATATAATATTTGTCTTTTTGTGTCTAGCTTATTTCACTTAGGATGTTTCCCAATATAATTTTAGTTTAGATTTTTAATTATTAGCCTGCTTAAAGTGTATTTTATTTGAAAAGAATTCCAAATTCAGAAAAAAGTTGCAGGAACAAAAATAGTACAAAAAGTACCTGTATATCCTTTACCCAGGTGCACAATATTGTTAACATTTTGCACCATTTGCATGTACTCTTTCTCTTTATACAAGTTTATTTTCCCTGAACTATTTGAGAGCAAGTTATATTTATCATGTCTACTTCTAAAACTTCAGTGTATCTTTTCTGAGAATAAGGATATTCTCTTACATTGTGGAAATCAACATCAACTGCAGTAATACCGTTATCTGATCTACTGTCCATATTTCAATTTAGTCAAGTACCCAGTAATGTCCTTTATAGAAATTTTCTCCTCTGGAACAGAATCTAGGATTTAACTGTTATATCTTTATAGTTTTAAAAAATCTGGAACATTTCCTCAGATTTTGACTTCTGAGATATGGACACTTTTGAGGAATATAGTCATTGCTTACCTCATTTTTAATTTATTTCTTTGTTTATTTATTTGAGATAGGTTTTTACTCTGATTGTCCAGGCTGGAGTGCAGTGGTGCGATTTTTTTTTGGCTCACTGCAGCCTCGACCTCCCTAGGCTCAGGTGAGTCTCCTACCTCAGCCTCCCGAGTAGCTGGGACCACAGGTGCACACCACAATGCCTGGCTAATTTTTTTTTATGTTTAGTAGATGGGGTTTTGCCATGCTGCCCAGGCTGGTCTTGAACTCCTGGACTCAAGCAATCCACCTGCCTAAGCCTCCTAAAGTGCTGGGGTTACAGGTGTGAGCCACCACGTCCGACTTGCTTATCCCATTATTTATTTACTTACTTTCCCATTTTTAACAGATGTATTCTAATTTTGGATTTGTCTAATATTTCCTCATGATTAAATTCCAACTATGCCTTCCCAGGCAGAATACTACATAGATTATACTGCATCCTTCTCAATGTGTCACATTTAGAGGCACATCATATCCATTTGCTGTTCACTGGTGATAGGAATTTTGATCACCTGATCAAGGTTTTGTCCTACTTCTCCATTGTATAGTCCCTATTTTTTTCCCTTGCATCTAACAAGCAGTTTGTGGATAGACAATTTAAGATCACATAATTATTCTGTTCTTTATCAAAAGTCCCACCCCCTTCCCAGATTGGGTATTCACTCACAGTTTTTAACTGAAGCAACTCATATTGTGATGATTTTCCAGCTCCAGCATACCTTTCACATTTACCAATCAGCCCTCACCATTCTACCATAAATAAGAGCTTACCTCTTCTCTCATTTATTATTTTTAAATCTATTATCAATAAGAATGCATAATTATTTTATTTATGTGGTGGAATGCTCTGTCACCGAGGCTGGAGTGCAATGGCATGATTTTGGCTCACTGCAACCTCCACCTCCCAGGTTCAAGTGACTCTCCTGCCTCAGTCTCCCGAGTAGCAGCTGGGACTACAGGCATGAACCACCATGCCTGGCTAACTTTTGTATTTTGAGTAGAGACGGGGTTTCACCATGTTGGACAGGCTGGTCTTGAACTCCTGACCTCAGGTGATCCGCTCACCTTAGCCTCCTAATGTGCTGGGATTACAGGCATCAGCGACCACACCCGGCCCACAGTTCTTTTTAAATCAATGGTTTATAATCCCTTACAGCCCTTAATTAATTTAGTCCTTAAAATATCCTAGTTTTTGCCAGTGGGAGCCCTTCAGGCTAGTGGCTCCAGTGTCCTTGGATATGACATCACATTATTTTTGATCACTTCTTTATGCTCTGGCATAATGTTTTGGGCTCTGCTATGCCCTGGAATCAGCCATTTATCTGAAGATAACTGGTTCCTTTTAGCATAGAATGATACTAGAAACCAAGATCTGGGTGGGAGGTATGCTCTTTGCTTCTAGGCCCTATTAATAAACAGAGCCAGGAAGTATGCATGTGTATATAATCACGCACACACACACATATCCATAACTGTATATGTATATATGTGTAGAGACCTATTTTAGAAACTGAGCTGACACCAGTACTTCCGATTCGAGTCCATCTCCATAGGGTTCTTTCTTGCCTTTCCTTATCCCATTATTTGTATGTTCCTTCTTCTATAGTGAGAACCTAGCTCCAACAATATCAACAAATTTCTTTACTTACTCATTTTTGTAATACATCTAAAATAGTTTCAAAGTCACTTCATCCCTAACTTTAAAAGAAAAAAATTCAAATCTACTAAAAAGAGTTTAGGATTGATTTTCTGTTCTCCAATGTAGTCAAATAGTGTGTTCAGTATGTTACTTAGATTGGTTCTCTTTTTTACCCTCTTCAGCGAGCTCATTTTACTTAAGATTGGAAAAAAGTTGGGTTCCTGTCTTTCAGTTTGCTTTAAATTTTAGTCCCATTTCTTCCATTCTATCCTTGTTAATATTTTTAAAAATACGTAAAACATTAACATGTTTCTAAAAGTAAAAATTCTATAAAATAAATGCTCAAAGAAGTGTCACTCTCTTTACCATGTCCTCCTCCCCATCCCTTGTAAATAACCAGTTTCACTGTTTTCTGGTTTACCTTCCTGCATTCTTTTAGTAAAAGTAAGCAGATATATGTACATTTTCTTCTGTTTTTCCTTTTTTTTTTTTTTAACACAAAAGGACTTAATACAGTATATATGCTCTCTCATACTTTGCTTTTTCCACTTAAAAATATCTCCTGGAGGCGTGGTGGCTTATGCCTGTAATCCCAGTACTTTGGGAGGTCGAGGCAGGTGGATCACCTGTCGGGAGTTCAAGACCAGACTGGCCAACATGGTGAAACCCCATGTCTACTCAAAATACAAAAATAAGCCAGGCATGGTGGTGCATGTCTGCAATCCTAGCTACTTGGAAGGCCGAGGCAAAAGAATTGCTTGAACTCAGGAGGCAAAGTTTGCAGTAAGCTGAGATAGCACCACTGCATTCCGGCCTGGGTGACAGAACAAGACTCCATCACAAACAAACAAACCCAAAATCTCCTGGAAATCATTCTACATCAATTGGTAGAGATTTTCTTAATTTTTTCTTTTTTACAGCTACATAGTACCTCCATGTGTAGATATATTGTAGTTTATTTAATCTATCTCCTATGTGTGGACATTTACATGGTCTCCAATGTTTTGAAAATATAAACAATGCTGCAATGAATAACCTTTACATATGTATTTTTGTGTTGTTAGGGGCATAGCTTCAGGATAAATTTTAGAAGTAGAATTGCTAGGTTAATGAGTAACTATATATATATATAGTTTTATTAGTGATTCTCCTTCATAGAGGTTGAAGCATTTTGTATTTCTTTCTTTTTTTTTTTTTTGAGACAAAGTCTTGCTCTGTCGCCAGGTGCCAGGCTGGAGCACAGTGGCACGATCTCAGCTCACTGCAACCTCTGCCTCCAGGGCTCAGGCAATTCTCCTGCCTCAGCCTCCTGAGTAGCTGGGACTATGGGTGCGTGCCACCATGCCCAGCTAATTTTTTTTTTATTTTAGTAGAGACAGGGTTTCACTATGGTGGCCAGGATGGTCTTGATATCTTGACCTCGTGATCTACCCGCCTTGGCCTCCCAAAGTGCTGGGATTACAGGCGTGAGCCACCGTGCCCGGCTGTATTTCCATTAGTAATGTAAGAGTGCCCGTTTTCCCACAATGTCACCAATATAGTATACTGTCCAGATTTTGAATTTTTGCCAGTCTGATGGGTTATAAATATTTCAAACTTTAATCTGTATTTCTCTTAAGTGAAGCTAAACATCTTTTTATATGTATAAAGAACAAATCTTCCTGTGAATTGTTAATTTTTATCTTTTGCTTATTTTCTATAGGATGTTTGGCCTTTCTTTTACCTCTATTTATTATTATTATTTTTGAGACAGAGTCTCTGCAGTGGTGTGATCTTGGCTCACTGCAACCTCCGACTCCCAAATTCAAGCAATTCTCCTGCCTCAGCCTCCTGAGTAGCTGGGATTACAGGTGTGCACCACCATACCTGGTTAGTTTTTGTATTTTTAGTAGAGACAGGTTTCACCATGTTGGCCACGCTGGTCTTGAACTCCTGACCGCAGGTGATCTGCCCATCTCAGCCTCCCAAAGTCCTGGGATTACAGGTGTGAGCCACCACACCCAGCCTCACCCTCTATTTTTATAAAAGTTCTCTGCATTTTAGGGATATTATTCCAATAAAGTTTTTTTTTTTTAAAAAAACACCAATAACAATATGCTATTAATAGATATAAATACTGTACTGTGTCAGCAAGTAAATAAAATACGTTTTTATATTTCATTCACTGAAACACAGCCTCAGACCCCAGAATGTGGTTGGTAAACACTATAGCAGATAAATATGGTTTGCAGGTATTTAAAAAAAAAAAGGCCAGGTGGGGTGGCTCATGCCTCACCTCAAATCTTAGCACTTTGGGAGGCTGAGATGGGAGAATCACTTGAGCCCAGGACAGCAGCCTGGGCAACACAGGCAACATAGGGAGACTCATCTCTACTAATAAAATATATATATATATATTAGCTGGGCGTGGTGCAATCCCAGCTACTTGAGAGGCTGGGGTGGGAGGACTGCTTGAGCTGGGAGGTTGAGGCTGCAGTGAGCTGTGATTGAGCCTACTGTACTCTAGCCTGGGCAACAAAATAAAACCTTGTCTCAAAACCAAAACAAAACAAAACAAAAAACAGGCCAGGCACTGTAGCTCATGCCTGTAATCCCAGTACTCAGGGAGGCTGAGGCATGCAGATCATTTGAGCCCAGGAGTTTGAGACCAGACTGGGCAACATGCAAAATTCTGTCTTGACAAAAAACTTAAAAATTTAGCCAGGTGTAGTGGTGCATGCCTGTAGTCTCAGCTAGTTACTCAGAAGGCTGAGGTGTGGGAGGATCACCTAAGCCTGGGAGGTTGAGGCTGCAGTGAGCCATATCGTGCCACTGCACTCCAACATGGGAGACAGAGTGAAACACTATCTCAAAAACAAAACAAAACAAAGCAAAAAAAGTCTGCTCTTTTTAAAACAAGATTTGGGCTTACCAAGAGTCCAAGAAGCAAAATCTTAAATAACTGACTTTGTGTGTTCAATATGAAAAAGTCTCTTAGGATCTGTTTTTCCCAGTGCCACTGGCTTGTCATCCTTAACAGTAAATCATCTTAAAAATGAAGAGCACAGCTCTCTATGTATGCTTTTCAACACAGCCAAGAGAACAGGAATAGGAGGCATTACACTGGAGAACAAGAACCATCAGTGCAGGTTTCCAAATCAAGAACTCATATGCCGAGACAGTTGTTACTGCTTTTTTACGCTGGTTCTTTCTCTCTAGCCTCTTACAGATAGGTGTATCAACCAGGGCCTTTCAGGCTTTTCCCATCTTTAGGAGACATCATAGACTTTAGGTCCTCTAGCTGTTGAGGCATAAGGTGAGAATCTCTCATCAACAATAAATTGGGTTCCTAGGGTTACTGTTGGCTAGCTCTGAATCTTAGAACAATCTTTCCAAATAAACCTGTGTTCATTAACAATTGGTGCAGCCCATTATCTTCTGATTGATTTTATTTAGACTTTTACTGATGTTACAAAGTGTGACCAATACATTGACAAACTGTATCTAGTATTTGACATGAGGCCTGAAACATATGTTTAAGTTGTGCAAAAAGAGGAGGTTTCCTCAAAGCACACAGAGGTGGGATTGCTGCTGTGGTCAAAAGGCAATGTAATTTCCTAACTTAAGCTGTCCATTCCATGTAGTTACTATAGAAGAGATATAATATCTAGAATTTTCTTAGTGTCATTTACAGAGAATCGAGAAATATTGTCAGTGGGTATGGAAGCCTTAATGGAGACACTTAATAAGAGCTAGGGATATTTTAGAAGGAAACGAACAAAGTCTTTGAGTCAATTTTTTCTTTTCCATTTACCTTCATTAATAGTTTTTCATGGTAGCTGGAAGTTAAAACCCAGCAGACTCTATTACTGTTCATTCTACATTCAGCAGCTTGTCAACAAGTAAGCAAGCTGTACTTTATAAACTTGGAAAAATAAAGTTTTTTTTTTGTTTTCGTTTGCACTCCTCGGCTTAAGCGATCCTTCTATTTCAGCCTCTCAAAGTGCTGGGATTACAGGTGTGAGCCACTGTGCCCTGCCAGAATAAAGTTTTACTAATTCACTTTTTACAAGTGTATATTATGCTGAAATTGTTTTCCCAAAGATACAGTACAAATACATAATCAGTGACTCTACCTTTATCTTCTTAAATAGTTCCCAGAAACCTTTTATATATGGTAGACCACAATATGCCTATGTAGAGTTTAAACATTTTAAAGCATTTTTGGAAATATATATATAATTTGTTCTTAAAAAATCTCATTTTACATTAAATTTAAATTATACATCTAGGTAGTATTTTGTTCACCTGGCAAAATATACAAATGTTTATGTGTTGAAAATGGATTTTAAGCCACATAAATTTAAAGGTCAGAGAATACTGTGAATAGATAGTAACACCTCATATATATAAAGCCTGAAGCCATAGCAGCTCCATGGCCATCCATATTACACCTATAAGGACCCCTCAGGCCTTCACTAAGAGATTATTTTTAAGAAAGTGAGTGAAAAAATTATTTTTCTGATTATAAAAGTAGAAAATGTGGAAAAAGTAAAACAGTAGAATTATGAATAAATGGATAATATACACAGTCCCATTAAAAATAATAATCAGGCCAGTGTGATGGCTTGCGCCTGTAATCCCAGCACTTTGGGAGGCCGAGGCAAATGGATCACTTGAGGTCAGGAGTTCGAGACCAGCCTGGCCAACATGGTCAAACCCCATCTCTACTAAAAATACAAAAATTAGCCAGGTGTGGTGGTATGTGCCTGTAATCCTAGCTATTCGGTTGGCTGAGGCACGAGAATTGCTTGAACCTGGGAGGTAGAGGTTGTGTTGAGCAGAAATTGTGCGACTGTATTCCAGCCTGGGTGACAAAGTGAGACTCTGTCTCAAAAAAAAACCAATGCTATTTAACATAGCATTGTTAAATGCTATGTGGGGAAGTAGCATTTAACAAGCTAAAGTAGCATTTATCAAGTTAAGTGGGGAAGTCCTCACAAGAGTAATAAGACTAAAAAACATTTAAGAATTGTAAAGGGAGGCTGGGTACAGTAGCTTGTGCCTGTAATTCCAGCACTTTGGGAGGCTGAGGTGGGCAGATTGCTTGAGCCCAAGAGTTCGAGACCAGCCTGGGTAAGAAGGTGAAACCTCGGCTCTACAAAAAATACAGAAATTATCTGGGTGTGGTGGCATGTGACTACAGTCTCAGCTACTTCGGAGGCTGAGGTGGGAGGATTGCTTGAGCCCAGGAAATCAAGGCTGTAGTGAGCTGTGATCATGCCACTGCACTCACTCTAGCCTGCCCAACAGTGTGAGATCTTTACACACACACATACAAACATACACACGCGCGCGCGCACACACACACACACAAGGTTAAGGAAGAAATAAATTTGTCAATATTTTCATTGAGAACAGCTTTGCATATAGAAAATCCCAAAGAATATATATATTACAGCAACAGTTTTAAAAATGTAATTTGGTAAAAATACAAAAGTGATGCAAGTTATTGCCAGCCTCTAATAAACAAAACTATAGAACTTTATGGAAAGATCTTACAAAGGACCTAAATGGAGTGATATGCTAGGTTATTGGAGAAGATAACATTCAATACGAATTCAATCACAGTCTCAACAACATTTTGGGGAACCTGAGAAGGTGATTCTAAAATTTATATGAAAAAGCAAAGGATCAAGAACAGGCAGAAACACACAATGAAGAGAAAAAAGTTAGGAGGGACTAGCCTTACCAGATTAAACACTTATAAAAAATCTATAATAATAAATGCAGTGTTTGTTGGCATAGCTATAAACAAATAGGGAAAAGGTGGAAACTTGAGCTACAACAGAGTTGCCATTGCAAATTCATGGGGAAAGGATGGCTTATTAGAAAAGTAGTGTTTAGGCAAGTAGTTTTCAGTTTGGAAAAATAACATTACCTCACTCTATATTTAAAAAAAGAATCCCAGATGTATCAATGAATTAAATGTAAATGGCAAAATTGTAAGACTTTTAGAAGAAAGTAAAAAATATCTTTATGTCCTACAGGTAGAAAACATTTCTTAAATAAGACACAGAAAAGCAGAAAACAGAAAGTGAAAGATTAAACTGTGCCAAAATGAAAACTTCTGGCCAGGCACAGCAGCTCATGCCTGTAATCCCAGCACTTTGTAAGGCTGAGGTAGGAGGACTGCTTGATTCCAGGACTTTGAGACCAACCCTGGCAACATAGCAAGACCCCGTCTCTACAAAAAATAGAAAAATTAGCTGGGCATGGTGCAAATCTTTAGTCTTAGCTACACAGGAGGCTAAGGTAGGAGGGGTGCTTGAGCCCAGAAGTCTGAGGCTGCAGCGAACTATGATTGTGCCACTGCACTCTAGCCTGGATTGCAGAGTGAGACCCTGTCTCAAAACAAACAAACAAACCCAAAGCCTTCTGTTTTGCATATGATACATTTAAAGAGAGGAAATAAATATTTTTTTTTTTTTGTAGAGATGGGGGTCTCACTATGTTGCGCAGACTTGGCCTCAAGGTCTGGGCAACATAGTGAGACCCTCATCTTTTGGCTTCAAGTGATCCTCCCCCTTCAGCTTCCCAAGGTTTTTGGATTACAGGCATGAGCCACCACACCAGCCTCATCCTGACTTTATAATTTCTACTTGTGTTTCCTTCCATTTTTAGTCTTTAGTCAGATCCATGCAGTACATTTAGAAATCAGTTTAGTCAAAATAGTAAAAAAAAAAGTGTGTTTGAAAAACATTGTTTCTAGAGTTGAGATGACTTTTTTCTTCTTCTGTTTGCTTTTCTTATGTTTTAAATATTCTGTAATAAGCTACATTATACTTTTAAAATCATATCTAAGTCAATAAACCTTTTTTTTAAAAAAATAACATGGGAACTTTTAACTATTCAGAAAAATGGTTATTAAAAGCAACCATTAAAGAGTTTCAGCTAAGTGATGTTTTATTTTAATAGTTTTCCACTCATGCCTTTGGAGTTAGTAATTGTAACCACTGGATGAGTTTTCCACAAAATAAATCAGTACAAGTATCAGTGTAAGTAGAATGAAATTGGTCACTCTTAGAAGATTCTTCAAGCACATAAAAATCATCACTATTTCCTGTATTTCACTCTTAGGTTTAGGGAAACACAGGCAATTTTAGAGAAGGCAATTAGAAAGTTTCTGAGGGAATCTTAGCACAACCTTCCTTCCCCAAATGAAATTTCATCTCACAGAAGTTCTATATCAAGTAAATCAGTAAGCATCTTTTGCAATGGAAATTCAAGGCCCGGTGCAGTGGCTCATGCCTGTAATTCCAGCACTTTGGGAGGCTGAGGTGGGCAGATCACAAGGTCAGGAGTTTGAGACCAGCCTGGCCAATATGTTGAAACCCCATCTCTATTAAAATACAAAAATTAGCTGGGTGTGGCAGCATGTGCCTGTAGTCCCAGATACTCGGGAGGCTGAGGCAGGAGAATTGCTTGAACCCAGGAGGCAGAGGTTGCGGTGAGCCAAGATTGTGCCACTGCACTATAGCCTGGGAGACAGAGAGAGACTCTGTCTCACAAAAGAAAATAAATAAATAAATAAATAAATAAATAAAGGGAAATTCAAGGACTCATGCTTCCCTCACAGGGAATGCTGGGGGGATTCCTAACAGAATTAAGAAGGATAACTACAACTTTGAGTGGCTATCATGTGATAGCAATGAAAACAAATATTTTGGTAAAAACTGTGAGGTCACTGGCCATAGGACACAAGTCTAAGCATTAGCACCTCAAGACAGTAAAATTGATCACACTGGGAAACACAGACCATACATTACACACCTAAGATGTCAGTAGAATTATATGGATGGATAAAAGATTTTTCCACTTGGGTTTTTTTAAAAAAATTAATAGACTTTATATTTTGGGGCAGTTTTAAGTTTACAAAAAAATTAAGCAGAAAATACAGAGTTCCCAAATCTTCCCTCATCCTCTTACTCCCCAGTTACCCCCTATGCTTAATATCTTGCATTAGTTAGTGAGTATATTTGTTAAAACTGATCAGCCATTATTGACATATTATCATTAAATAATGTCTATACATTAGGGCTCACTCTGTGCTGTACATTCTGTGGGATTTGACAAACATAATAAACTTTATATACCATTAAAGTACCACACAAAACAGTTTTGCTGCTCTAAAAATCCTCAGTGCTCTCTACCTATTCATCTCGCTCTCCTTGCACCACAGCTCCAGTCCATGGCAATTACTGACTTTTTTACTATCTCCATAGTTTTGCCTTTTCCAGAATGTGATATACAGTAACAAGTTGCTTAACAGGGAGGATATGTTCTGAGAAATGGATCTCTAGGTGATTTTGTCATTGTGCAAACATCAGCGTGTACCTCCACACACCTAGACAGTATAACCTATTGTTCCTAGGTTACAATCATGCATAACCTGTTACTCTACTGAATACGGTAGGTAATTATAACAAAATTTTAAGTACTTGTGTACTTAAAATTACTATACATATCTATACATATCTAAAAATAGAAAAGGTACAGTAAAAATAGGGTATTATAATCTTATGAGACCACTGCCATATATGTGGTCTGTCAATGACCAAAATGTTATTATGTGGTGCATGACTATAGTTAGAATCACACAGTATGTAGCCTTTCAGACTGGCTCCTTTTATTTAGCAACGTGCATTTAAGGTTCCTCCATGTCTTTTCTTGGCTTGATAGCTTCTTTCTTTCTTTTTTTTTGAGATGGAGTTTTGCTCTTGTTGCCCAGGCTGGAGTGCAATGGCATAATCTCGGCTCACTGCAACCTCCACCTCCTGGGTTCAAGCAATTCTCCTGCCTCAGCCTCCTGAGTAGCGGGGATTACAGATGCCTGCCACCATGCCCAGCTAATTTTTGTATTTTCAGTAGAGACAGCATTTCACCATGTTGGCCAGGCTGGTCTTGAACCCCTGGCCTAGGTGATCCACCCACCTCAGCCTCCCAAAGTGCTGGGATTACAGGCATGAGCCACCGTGCCCAGCTGATAGCTCATTTCTTTTTGTTGGCTGAATCATATTTCATCGTATTGATATTGTTTATCCATCCACCTAGTGAAAGATATCTTGCTGCTTCCAAGTTTTGTCAATTATGAATAAAACAGCTATAAACATTTGCGTGCAGGTTTTTGTGAAGACATAAGTTTTTAACTCATTTGGGCAATCAAGGAGCATGACTGCTGGATCATATGGAAAGAAGAGTATGTTGAGTTTTGTAAGAGATTGCCAAATTATCTTCCAAAGTGGTTGTTTACCATTTTGCATTTTTACCAGCAATGAATAAGAGTTCCCAGTGCTACACATCCTTGCCATATAGGCCACACATAGAACCTCAGGATGTTGGAAAATGAAATGAGTAAAATACTTTTTAATTAAACAAATTAATATTTACTTAAAAGAAAAACCTCCAGAAATAAAAGGAACTGTTTAAAATTACATGCATTATATCCCAAACTCACTGATCTATTCCAGTGCTTTGTCAACTTACTCACTTTGTTGTGTGTTTATGGTCTTCAGAAGACACTGACAAGCCATGGAGAATTCACCTCAGATCCCAAAGAACTGGGTGCAATGATGTAATTAGTTATTTGCATTCCTGATTGCAATAATCCTATGATTCCCCTACTGCCTCCATCCCTTGCCCCACCCTTGCTCATTCACTTAAGTTACCAATGTTCTTTATCTATGAGTAATATCAAACTTCACACTATATAGTAGTGACAAGCTAATTACATAGTTATTAAGAGATAATGTGGGAGTAGTAACATAAGTTATCATGTAATTACCTTTGTTCTTAGAGGCATTACCATGTAATTAAAGCAAACCTGATATAATATTTTACAGCAACTAACAGTACTAAACTCAATTCTTCCTGTCTCCCTGCACAAACTTTGTTGTCAGTCATTTCTGGGTCAATCTGGTTTTTCATCTCTTTGTTTATTCTCCATCTTTCTTAGCTATCTGTCCTTTAGTGATGATTTATATGCTGTCTTAAATTGGCCTGCTTAAACTTACCTTCTATAATAATGATTACCAAATATATGCTGCCACATTGCACAGGAGGCAGTCAACTTAAAGGCGCTACATTCTTTTTAAAGGTTTTTATTTTCATTATCTCTAGCTGCTTTAGGAAAGGGAACAGGATACAAATTATAACTTTGACTAATCTGAATCCTCAATTTACTAGACTTACGTATGACATGACTGTTTCCATACTACATTTTTATTATAAGAAACAAAAGAAAGTAAAAACCTGGAATCTATCAGAAGTACCTGGATTCACTCCATCAACCAACAGCTATTGAATATCTAGGTACTGGGCTTTAGGTGCACCAAAGGAGTCAAAGTTGGATAAAACACAGTATTTGTCCTTGAGGGTTTTATAGCTTTAGGAGAGAAAGCCACATGTGCACTTTAAAAATAACATAACACCTCAATTTGGGGACATTTAGAAATGCATCTTGGAGAAGGTGACATGGCTGGGTGTTGAATGAATAACATTTTGCAGAGATAGACATTATAAGCAGAAGAAAAAGCAGTGCTGTTGACAGGACAAAGCTTAGTTTGCAGTATACTAAAAGGTCAGCTGAGTTGGGGACACAGCAGTAAAGACAAAATGGAGACATACTGTCAAGGATCTTGTATGATGTGATATAGACTTTTTTTGAGATGGGGTCTCATTTTATCACCCAGGTTGGGGTGCAGTGGCACGATCTTGGCTCACTGCAACCTCTGCTTCCCAGGCCCAAGCAATCCTCTCACCTAGCTGGGATCACAGGTGTGTGCCACCATACCTGGCTAATTTTTATTTTTTTATAAAGAAAAATTTCAGTTTTGGAGTCTATAATTTTTTTGTATTCTTGGTAGAGATGGGGTTTCACCATATTGCCCAGGCTCGTCTCAAACTCCTGAGTTCAAGTGATCCACCCACTTCAGCTTCCCAAAGTGCTGGGATTACAGGTGTGAGCCATCACACCCGACCTGATTTGGATTTTATATTGTAATCAATGGAGAGCCAACCATACTCTGAGGAGGGGAGGCACATTACATTGCTTTTGGGCAGCTAACCCTGGTAGAAGTGTAGAATATGAACTTACTAGGAAAGAGACTGCTTGCAGAGAGATCAAATGGGAATCTACTGCAACATTCTTTCCAGAAATGGTTCTCAGTGTGTTCCCTGAACCAGCTGCTTCAGCATCACTTAAGTTCCATCAAGGATCTACTAAATCAGAAACTCTGGGAGAGGGTCCAGCAATTGACCATTTAACAAGCGTTCCAGGTGATTCTGATGCACGCTCAAGTCTGAGAACCACTGTTCTGCGTGATAGATAGTAAGGGAAGAAGAAAAATAAACAAGTTTGTTGATTTGATGTGGGTGCTAACAAAAGTTAAAGAGCTAAGAACAAGTCTGTGGCTTGAGGTAAAGAAACTGGAAAATGAAACATGGGTTTCAATGCTCTTCACTAGAGATTTTCACTGCCTCCTTTGTGGAGGAGCTACTTTTTACGCCACTCACACCTGAAATGAAGGAATGGCAGCAAAGATCCTAGGTAGGACAGGACAAGGTTCTATTATCTGCTGAATTAAATCCGTCCCACTGGACATTTTGGTGAACTATCTAAGTTTGAGAGTGCACATGTGTGTATTAGGGGACTTGAGAGTGATGTCAGGAATCAACTTGAAGATCTACTGGTTAACTTAAAAATATATTTTATGAAATCTTGACTGGAGCCTCTGACCTGTATGCTACTGCCTCTTACAGAAGGAACTGATATTCAGGATTATGATCCTGAGAATAAATTTTTCATATCTGTACTGTTAACTACTTAGTACAATTGTTATTAAATATCACCTTCTTTCCTAACACATGTATTCTCTCCATAGCATCCTCTATTTTAAATGACACTAAAGGTAGTGTGAATCAGTCTGTTTCTGGATTAGTCATATACACACCCAGGCTGAAGTGCAGTGGCACGATCACAGCTCATTGTTGCCTCGACCTCCTGGGCTCAAGAGATCCTCCCATCTCACCCTCCTGAGTAACTGGGACTATAGATGTTTGCTACCAGGCTTGGCTAATATTTTTATTTTTGATAGAGATGAGGTCTCACTATATTGCTCTGGTTGGTCTTGAACTCCTGGGCTCAAGTTATTGTCCCACCTCAGCCTCCCAAAGTGCTGGGATTACACGCCTGAGCCACTGCACCTGACCTAGCATGGGTTCATCTTAAACCAAGGTGACCTGATCCTAAAGTATGCCCTAGTCTCTTATTTCCTGACTCATTCTAACCCCTTCTGATAACAATAACCAAATTCCTAGATATACTGACTAAATGGTCTTCATTTGATGGTAGGGGGCAAATCAGTTTGCAGCTGTGCATGTGATTGACTGATATATTCATTTATTTAATATTTACTGAGTACTCTATGCCAGGCACTGTGCTGGGTCCTGCGGATACGCTGGTGAGTAAGACACATACAGTTGCTGTTTTCCTGAAACTTACATTATGTAATGAGGGAGATAAGCAAAAACAAGTAAACAAATAATAAGACAATTCCAGAGAATGTTAAGTACTACTATGAAAAAGAACTGTGTAACAGGAGAGAATTTTAGATAGGATGATAAAAGAAAAGTTAACTTTTAAAGAGTAGGGGACGAACATTCTAGGCAAAGTAAACTTCACTGTATAAAGTATCTAAGGCCTGAAAGAAGACTGACAGCCTGCAGGCAAAGGTGAAAATGGAATGAAATAAGGATGTAAGCATAGCAGGTCATATAGATTCTTTTAGATCACGATAGGAGCTTGGATTTTTAAGCTAAGTGCAGTGAGAAGTAACAGAATGGTTGTAATCAGGGGAATGAAATAATTCAACTTCTTCCTAAAGTGATTTTGGCTACTATAGAGAAAATGGAATGAAGTTCCAGAAAGAGTGAAGGCATAGACATCAGTTAGGAAAATACTATAGTAAGTGGAAAACAGGCCTAAGGTAAAGTCATGACAGAGAAATAGAAGTAGACAAATTTAAGATACATCCTTAAAACAGAATCAAAAGAACTCACTGACGGTTTGGAGAGAGGGAATGGAAGGACTCAGGAAGGACGTCTAGGTTTCTAGCTTGAGATATAAGCTGTTTGATGTTCAATGTCTGTTTGATGTTCCATGTATTGTATGATAGATGGATCATGTTGTAGGGAACATTTTGACTATAAATATGGGAAGAAGGTAGTAGACAAGGCATGCAAACACAATGTGTATAGAGCCCATCCACATATTACCCTTTTAAGAAAAATCACTTCCAGCACTGCTGAATGTTTTGTGCATTTAAATCAACCTTTACTATTAAATGGACTAAAGGGTAGGCATCTGGCTCAAGGGCAAACAACTTCTGGTTTTCCTAGTGTACTACTTATGACACTGCATAAAAAGTGAATTTGGGCTAATAATCCAGTGTTCTCTTTTAGGAGCCAGAATGGAAAACAGGCTGGGAAGCTGACTGTGAGACAAGCAGCAGCAGACATACAATGTAGCTCAGTAGCATTAATTAGTGAAGCACTGGAATGAAGATTCATGAATATCTGCTGCTGAGGTCTCTAGAACTATCTTGAACCTAGAATCACCACCTGGCTATCCACTCATCTTTTTTTTGTGTTTGTTTTTTGAGACGACTCTTTCTCTGTCACTGAGGCTGGAGTGCAGTGGTGCAATCTCGGCTCACTGCAACCTCCACCTCCTGGGTTCAAGCAATTCTCCTGCCTCAGCCTCCCAAACAGCTGGGACTACAGATGCATGCCACCATGCCCAGCTAATTTTTTGTATTTTTAGTAGAGATGGAGTTTCACCATACTGGCCAGGCTGGTCTCAAACTTCTGACCTCATGATCCACTGCCTTGGCCTCCCAAAGTGCTAGGATTACAGGCGTGAGCCACCGCACCTGGCCTATCTTCAGTTTTATAAATGAGGAAACAGGCTTAGAGATGTTAAGTAACTTGTCCATAGTCTCTCTCTTAGTCTGTGCTGCTACAACAGAATACTTGAAACTAGGTAATATATAAAGAGCAGCAATGCATTGCCTCACAATTATGACAGCTTTGAAGTTCAAGATCAAGCTGGTGTCTGGTGAGGGTGGAAGGGTAAGCCAGAGTGGAAGAGCAAGCTAACCAAATGCTGCATGAAGTGTCTTTTATAAGGGTCTTAATCCCATTAATGAGAGAGGAGCCATATGGCCTAATCACCTCTTAAAGTCCCCACCTCTTAATACTATTACATTGACAATGCTAGAATTTTAGAGTGGACATATTTGAACCATAGTAGTCCCACAACTAGTTAACAGTGGTACCAGGACTTAAAACCACATCTTTTGACCCAATGTCTTAAGCACTATGTTATAATGTATTCCTTACAAAAAAAAAATTCCTTAACCTGAACTAGGTGAAATGGGTTTATGCTCCCTGACTGAAAGAGTCAAAGGAAACAGTGCCTTGAAGCTCAAGTATGGCTGCTCTACTATATCCTGCTCCTCCCCATCCAACGAGCTCTCTCACAAGCTGTCATTCTCAAGAAATTGCAAAGAATAAATTACTGTATTGTAGAGATTTTGAGATGCACATTAAAAAAGATGATATAATCATAAATCCATATCCTTTATATTTTGTTTTTGAATATCTTAATATGGAAGAATGATCTAAATACAATTGTGAAAAGTTAATTTCTTCTACCTTTTGAAAAATTAGAAGAGCGAGCTCTAGAGGTGCCCTCTTATTTAACAATATTTCACAACATGCTACTTTTTGGCTTAAAGATTTAATTCAGGGTTGAATTTGGCTTAGGACTACATGCAAAGATAAACATGTGACATAGCATTTCAAAGACAAAGAAAACCCAACGTCTTTTGCTGTTCTTTCTGATGGAGTCTGTTACCCTTAGGCTTTAGAACTGGTCATCCTGAGATATCATAATTTTTATTATTAGACAGGTTGAGGCAGTAGTGCAAGAAGGCATAACAAGTTTACCATAAAGCACTAAATAAATTATTGTAATATGGGAAGATGTGCTTTAAATATGATGGTCAAACTTATTTTTCATTTTTTGAAAAAAAAAAAAACAACCCATATTTGCTTGACTGCAGCATCATGAGAGAAGGTCAAACTTATTTTTAATAAATTTCCAGTTTTCTGTTCATCATTCTAGGTGGGTGACTTTTTTCAACTATGATTTGTTTTTCTAGACATTTGCAAGAGGGCAGGTAGTGTTCATGTGAATGCTTTTCATGAAGCTTAGTAGCTAAGGCAGTTTCTATAGAAGGTAAGCAACTCCTCACTCTGATGCTTGCCTTTTGCACAATGTGCATCAACTTTTATTGTTAAGATGATGACTAAGTTAAAGCAAGCTAGAATATTTTAGAATCTGCTTTAATCAAGGTATTTAGAAATATGGGTGGCATTGACAGTTTTATGTGTTTAGGTAACGTGTTACAAAAATATTTAAGTAGAATAAAGATGCAAATTGGATTTTTCTACAAAGACATGTTTTATTTAATTTTTTTTGAGACGGAGTTTCGCTCTTGCTACCCAGGCTGGAGTGCACTGGCGCGATCTCGGCTCACTGCAACCTCCGCCTCCTGGGTTCAGGCAATTCTCCTGCCTCAGCCTCCTGAGTAGCTGGGATTACAGGCACGCGCCACCATGCTCAGCTAATTTTTTGTATTTTTAGTAGAGACGAGGTTTCACCATGTTGACCAGGATGGTCTTGATTTCTTGACCTCATGATCCACCCGCCTCGGCCTCCCAAAGTGCTGGGATTACAGGCGTGAGCCACCGCGCCCGGTGACATGTTTTATTTTTATTTTTTGAAACAGGGCTTTGTTTTGTCACTCTGGAGTGCAGTGGTGTGATCACAGCTTACTGTAGCTTTGACCTCCTGGGCTCATGTGATTCTCCTACTTTGGCCTCCTGAGTAGCTGGAACTATAGGCGTGCACCACCATGTCCAGCTAATTTTTTAAGTTTTTTAGAGATGAGAGTCTCTATGTTGACCAGGCTCATTTTGAACTCCTAGGCTCAAGTGATCCTTCTGCCTTGGCCTCCCAAAGTGCTGAGATTATAGGTATGAGCCATTGCGGCTGGCTTAAACTATTTTATAATTGCTTTACTACTTCTTTTAAGTTGATTTTTCAGAAAAAAAATTATGCATTTCTTCTGGTATAAGTAAGATCACTGTATCTTTACATTGGTTTTGGTTCTAATTGTGTTCTAGTGGTAGCCTAATTACTAGAGTGAGAAAAAGTCTGAAAACCCCTTAGCCATTAAATTCATATATTTAACAAGTCACAACTTTGATATCTTGATCTACCTGGAAACACCATTAAAAGTGCTTGGCTATTAATACTAGGGAAAGTTTTAATAAAAGCTAATTAAGCTAGAAAACTCCCAAGTGCTTAACTGATTTTAGGGGCTAAATTTCTGGCACTTCTAATTATCCTCTGATGGCTTTACTTAGTGTTTCACAACCATGACAGATGACAATGAAAAACTGCAGTGAAATTCATCCACCCTGACACTGTGCTAAGAACCGGCTTCTCCCTCTCCAAGTAAAATCAATACTCTGTTTGAGTAAACACGTTTACAGCTTTATTAGGATGTCTTGCTTGTTCTGTAACAGCTACTTGAAGCTGTGGTAACAAATCGACTCAACTCAGTTAAACCTAGAGAGCTGGGTAAGAGGCCCATCAATAAGGTTGTTATAAAAATAAACTGCAGGAGATCAGAAAGCTGGAGCAAACAGTCTGGTAAATGTCAATATTTTCCCTTATAGAGGATTACAAAACCAGTGAAATCATGCAGAAAGTCTTTTATCCCCCTTAAAAATGTTACTTGTTTCAATTGAATAAAGCATTTCTACTTTTTGTGCACAGCTCTTCTGAATGAAATATTCACTTCCTAATTCCCATGTGCATCTAGAACAGGAGGTTGATATAAATACTTGGTATTTTTCACGTCATTTCAGATTCTTATTTCCCTCATATTTAGAGACATATTTTGGTCTACACGGACTTTACAAAACAACCTTATCCAAGTTATCTGGAATACCTGTGGTGGTTCAGTCTTATCTTCTATTAACGAAACAAAATTTTTGTCATCTACATTTGGGAGGTTATTACAATGCAGTGTTCATCCTGTATATAATATTACTAAGACTGATGTACATTCAAAATAAGGCCTTCCATGTTTTTACATTTAACAAGAGCGCACAGTATTGACTTTAAATAGGTTGCACAACCTCCTGACTGGTGGTAGTACATATAAAATGTCTCTTGCCTGTTAGGAGCAAGCCTCCAGAGTGGGTATAGCTCTACCAAACAAGGACTCATAACCCCTCACTTAGATGTTCACAGGTTGCTCAAAGAACTAACATCTGGCAGGAAATTCCCACTTCAATTTGGTTAGCTTAGAACATCTAGATGTAACAAAGTAATGGTTTCCCCCAGTGCGCAGATGTAAACTTTTTGTATTTTCTACATAGTCTAGTTAGTAAAATTTTGTTTTGACTTTATATTGACTACCAATTAGTCATGAATTGAAATAACAATTTGTGACCCATATTTTAGAAAACTGATTTTTCAGGGAAAATAACAAACATTAAATTTTGAAATAACTGAAAAAGCTACTGTTCCTGCCAGGGTAAGGTCTGACCTAGTAGGTATTTGCATAATGAAAACCAGGCCAGATGCAGTGGCTGACACCCGTAATCCAAGCATTTGGGAGGCCAAGGCATGTGAATCACCTGAGGTCAGGAGTTCCAGACCATTTTGGCCAACATGTGGAAACCCTGTCTCTACTAAAAATACAAAAATTGGCCAGGTGTTGTGGTGCACACCTGTAGTCCCACCTACTCGGGAGGCTGAAGCTGGAGAATTGCTTGAACCTGGGAGGCAGAGGTTGCAGTGAGCCAAGATCACACCACTGCACTCCAGCCAGGCTACAGAGTAAGACTCTGTCTCAAAAAAAAAAAAAAGAAAAGAAAAAGAAAACCAAAGCTTAAGTGGTGTCAGATGGTGTAATTGTTGACATGTACAGGAAGTAAATTTAGAGCAAATGTTTCTTTAAGATAGTTCAGCAGAACACACCCTCCCACATAAAGTGAGCAACTGAGAAGCAATGTGTCATATACAGGCAAGTGGTCAGTATTATAGCTATAAGAAAGAATAATTTTATTGTCCTATAGCTATGGCTATGAGAATAACTTCTTATTCCTTCTTTGTGGTGGCTAAAAATGGAAACTTACCAAGTTCTGTTAACATGGTATGGGACATTGTATTTGAATTAAAAACAAAACCAAAAGCCCTTCAGTTTAAAAATGCTGTTAATTTAGGAAGAACGCTCTTGAAGAGTGCTGCTAAACAGTATATTGTACTAATATAGATAAGATGCCCTTTTGCCCCAATCCCTTTCAAAATACTGCTTTAAAAGTCATTCTTCTTCATGGAACATAGATGTACAACAATGAGTCAGAACTTGATTTTAAAGCTAATGTGTGATCTTTTGATGTGGTTCCCAAAATAAAAGTTTAGCATATGCTTCTGTTTATTGTTTAAACATCAAGACAAACAAAAAAAGAAAACAAAAAACTCTTCTTCTATGATTTGGGATATTGACTCTCTTTCTATGATTTGGGATATTTAGACCTCCAAGAGGTCTAAATAACAGACAGCTTAACTGACAACTTTTTCTTTTTTGGAGATGGAGTCTAACTGTGTCACCCAGGCTGGAGTGCAGTGGCACAATCCTGGGTCACTGCAACCTCTGCCTCCCAGGTTTAAGCAATTCTCCTGCTTCAGACTCTTGAGTAGTTGGGATTACAGGTGCCTGCCATCGTGCTCAGCTAATTTTTTGTATTTTTAGTAGAGGCGGGGTTTTGTTGTGTTGGCTGGGCTGGTCTTGAATTCCTGACCTCAAGTGATTTGTCCACCTTGGCCTCTTAAAGTGCTGGGATTACAGGCATGAGACACTGCACTCAGCCTTAACTGACAACTTTCATTTGGATTATGGACATAAGTAACTGCTGCATCATGAATTCAGTAATCTGGCTTCTAGTCTCGTATTTGCAATTAACTCCCTTGGACAACTCATTTTACCTTTCTTTGGGTCTTACTTTTTCCATTCATCAAATGGCGGCTTTTGAATAGACCACGGTTTTCCTACCTGACATCATAAGCCACCAAATAAAATGTGGATAAGGAAAAATGGGAGTTTGTTTAGTCTCATTTCATTCTTCCTTAAAACTTTTTTCAATTTTTAATTTTTTGTGGGTTCATTTCATTCTGATTCAGATAAGACCTCATTTGAAAAGAGTTTCACTATTGACAATTATTTGAAAAGCAGAAAATATGATTTAAAAAAAAATTTCCTTTCAGCACTAACACTCTAAACAATATAGTTAAAAACAAAAGATTCACGGGGGCAAAGTAATAGCTGCTGGAATAAGATGATGGTAAAACCTTATTTACATGAAGCTATGCTTATGCCCTAATTCATAAGCAAGATAATTAATTTTGTTATTACTAACTCAATTCAAAAACCTGCATTTGATCAACTAAAAATTTCTCATAGAAGGATGGTTCTAAAATTTTAAGAGCATTTGATGACAGAAACCAGTTTTTAATTTGCCATTTACTTTGTGGGCTAGAAATAAAATATATCTACACTCTATAAAATGTCAATGTGAACTGGATAATTAAATGAAAAATAAATTAAAAGCCTGTGTTTATACCCCAGGTTTCAGAACTTATATATCTGAAAAGAGAGTAGCTGTTAATTTGATAATCATGCTGCTAATTTTGTTTTATTAAGACCTCTGCTGATAAATAGCCTTAAAACATCAGAGGTTACATTTCATATAAATTATCCTAGAGTTTGAAATGTTGTGTCTGATGACTTATTTACCACAGTGAAGATTTCTGCTAGGTACTAAGGTTGGCTAGGCTCTGCATCAGTGCTAGACACAATTTGATTTTATTTATTTAGAAATTACATTAATTACAAAGTCAATAAGGGCACGTTGTAAAAAGAAAATCAGACATACAGAATGGAAAGTGATTATTTCATTCATCCACTTCCAAGTATATCCACTGTTAACTGTTTGGAGTGTTTCTTCTTGGGACTTTTATATGCATTTATAAATATACATACAACATATACACATAAGGACATTTTTAACAAAATACAAATCACATTGTATTATACTTACTGCTTTTACTTATCTGTTAACAGGAAGTATAGAACTGTAAGTTCTATACTTGTCTTCCTTATTTTTTATTTTATTTTTTGAGATGGAGTCTTGCTCTGTCACCCAGGATAGAGTATAGTGGCATGATCTCAGCTCACTGCAACCTCTGCCTCCTGAGTTTAAGCGATTCTGCAGCCTCAGTCTCCTGGGTAGCTGGGATTATAGGCATCCGCAACCACGACCAGCTAATTTTTGTATTTCAGTAGAGAAAGGGTTTTGTCATGTTAGCCAGGCTGGTCTTGAACTCCTCACCTCAAGTGATCCAGCCACCTCAGCCTCCCAAAGTGCTGGGATTACAGGTGTGAGCCACCATGCCCAACCTATACTCATCTTCTTTATATGAAGAAATGGGCCAGATATTAGATAAGCCCAATGTGAACAGAATTCAAGTAATCACTAATCTTTTAGTGGCATAAAAAAACTGGCCAAATAATTTTGTAGAATGAAAAAAAATGGTTGATCAGTGAATCTTAGACTTGGGGTTTCATAGAACACTGAAACTTGCCTAAAAGATTTTAGAGATAAAGAAAGAGCTGGCAAACTTTAATTCTGCTAGATAAGAACATTTTAAAAATCCACTATTACCAACATTATTCATAAAGCAAGAAAATTTAACTCCCTCAAAGTAGGAAGGGCAAGATTTAAAACTGAATATGTTTGGTTTTATGGAAATTTACTTTCTTGCCCCTGCCTTTTTAAATTTTGATATTGACTGATGAAAACTCTTATGTCATAGACTGGTACCAGTCTACAGACCAGTGTTTATAAAACCACTTTGGCTATTTCTCCTCCTTTAGAGAGGAAGATAAGATGATGTAGTAATAAAAGGGAGTATAGCAAAATGGCCAGGGCTAAGAACTTGGAGGCCAAATTTTGAGTTTGAATCTTAGCTTTCAATATGACCTTGGGCAAACTACTTAATGTCTCGAAACTAACACACATGTATTTTGTTATGTCACAATTCTGTTTAAGAAAATGAACTTCAGAAATTTTACTTATGACATTTCCTGTGGACCTCTGCAACTAAATAAAAATTTTCATATCAACATCATTTTCTTAGAATAAACTTTTCTCAATAATCATCAAATATAAGAAACCTAAGGTTCACATCTGAGCTTTGGAGTCTGATAGCCTACATGGTTCAGACTGTGTCTTATCCACATTCCCAGAAGATAAAGTCCTTTCAATTCCATTATCTATTTACAATTGCTTCTAGATGGAGGCCATTCAGGGTATTAGATCTCTGAGGGAACATTTGTGTTGATGAGAAATTACAGACTTCACTCTAAAATCATCCCGTATTTCACATGAACTAAAGTGATTTCTCTCTCTTTTTTTAAATCGTGGCTGGAGAAGGATAATCTTTACCTTTTTTAACTAACAAAGGCTCAAATAATCATAGACAGTGTTTGTGAAATTTGGTGCTGGTCTAGCTTTAGCTTGTCTAAGACTCTGGATGTATAACACAAGTGTAGCATGTAATGAAGCATCCTATCATTGTGCAAGGGTATAGCTCTCTCTTCCTTTCTCTTGCATGAACTTGAACTACCATCTGTGGCGAATGTGTCATATTCTTTTTTTTTTTTAATTTTTTTTAGAGACAGGGTCTCTCCCTGTTGCAAGACTGTAGTGCAGTGGTGACCTCGGCTCACTGAAGCCTCAACCCCCTGGGATCAAGTGATCCTCCCACCTCAGCCTCTTGAGTAGTTGGGACTACAGGCATATGCCACCCTGCTTGGCTATGTGGCATCCTTGTTCTGGAAACAACTCTTTTAATTTTTCTTTCTTTTTTTTTTTTGGTAGAGACTGGAGTCTCACTATGCTGTCCAGGATGGTCTTGAAATCCTGGCCTCATGCGATACTCCTGCCTCTACCTCCCAAAGTATTGGGATTACAAATGTGAGCCACCATGCCTGGCTGTTTCATATTCCTAATGACCAAGCCAATTTCACAGTTCATTTGATGGTTTTAAGAAAAATTGTGCTCAAGAAGATGTCCCATTAGAGCAGAAAGAAAAAGAGTTGGTGACATCGAGCTGCTTAGCAGTAGGCAGCTGTCATCTTGGTCACCATTAAGACGTGGGTCATATGAAGGTTTGTTTTTTGAGTGAAGTGTGAGAAACAATATATTTAATGCTCACCAAGTTGTTTTCTAGTCTTCTGAGTTGCAGAGCAAAGGAATGGGGTAGTGTAGAAAAAAAAATCCCAAGAATTCTGCACCACTTCTGTGCATAGCACAATGAAGCAGCAATTAAGGAGAATGTGGGAGGAAGCCATAAATGTTTGGGACGAAAGAAACAACGTGAGAATAGAAAATATGAATATAATTAGAGAGTCTTTATGGTTCTCAGAAGTATAGCTAAGTGCCACATGAAAAGGAAGGGCATACTTGTTCTGGAAACAACTCTTTTTAATTTTTTTTTAAAGCAATGTTCTTTTCTAAACATGAATTAGAGAATAGTTTTTTGTTTGTTTTTGAGACAGGGTCTCACTGTCACCCAGCCTGGAGTGCAGTGGTGTGATCACAGCTCACTGCAGCCTTGACTTCCCAGGCTCCAGCAATCCTCCCACCTCAGCCTCCTGAGTTGCTTGAACCACAGGCTCATGCCATCATGCCCAACTAATTTTTTTCATTTTTGGTAGAAATGGGGTTTTGCCATGTCGTCCAGGCTGGTCTTGAACTGCTGAGCTCAAGCTATCCCCCTGCCTCGGCCTCCCAAAGTGCTGAGATTATAGGTGTGAGCCACTGCTCCTAGCCTAGAGAATGAAATTAGTGCTCCTTTTTATTAGATGGAAAATAGGAGAATTATTTGCATTGTGATTGCTAAGTGGTTTTAAGAGTCATTTGCATATCTAGGTAATATTTTTAAGGGTAATACATTTTCCCTGCTGAAGCAGTTGTAAGGATTTTTAAAAGAAAGAGTATTCTGGCTGGGCATGGTGGCTCATGTCTGTAATCCCAAATGAATTGTCATTTTAATGAATTGTAATCCAGCACTTTGGGAGTCCTAAGCAGGAAGACTGCTTGAGGCCAAGAGTTCAAGACCAGACTGGGCAACATAGTGAGACTCTGTCTCTATAAAAAAAAAAAAAAAAAAAAGCCAGGTATTGTGGTGCACACCTATAGTCCCAGCTACTCAGGAGTCTGAGTTGGGAGGATGGCTTGAGCCCAGGTGTTTGAGGCAGCAGTGAGCTACCTTTGCACTATTGCACTCCAGCCTGGGTGACAGAGTGAGACCCCCATCTCCCCCCCCAAAAAAGAGTGTCATGAGGCAGCACAGTTACTTTATTATCATTCAAAATAAAATCTTCTGTTCAGGCATGGTGGTTTATGCCTGTAAATCCCAGCTCTTTGTGGGGCTGAGGCAGGCGGATCACCTGAGGTCAGGAGTTTGAGACCAGCCTGGCCAATATGGCAAAACCCTGTCTCTATTAAAAATAAAAAAATTAGTCAGACGTCGTGGTGGATGCCTATAATCCTATTTGGGAGACAGAGGCAGGAGAACTGCTTGAACCTGGGAGGCAGAGGTTGCAGTGAGCTGAGATTGTGTCACTGCATTCTAGCCTGGGCGACTCAAAACAAAAACAAAAACAAAAACAAAAACAAAGCAAAACAAAACAAACCCCAAAATGTTCTAATCTGTATGTGGCTCTTAACCATAGTAAATAAAGGTTGTTTGTTTTTTTTTATCCTAAGAATGTTGGCTCTTGGGTCAAGTCTCTACACTTTTATTTGAGAGTTGTATATAAGTGATATAAGTGCCTATGAATAATCTGTCAAAGATATACTCACTTTCAGTCTAAAGATGATTTGTAGGTCCTGCCCATATCCCTAAGCTGCCATAAAACATATGACTAAATCATATTAGATTAACACAGGCTGGTATTGACAGCCCAGTGGGAACATATTGATTAGGTCCTCTTTCATGTTATTTGTTATGATTTTTCTTCTCAGTTTCATTTACTGGGAAGACACAGGGGAAGAGATTTCACTGGGAACAATGACAGTGCCTGTCACAAAATGTTCTCAATGTTTCCATTTGTTACTATGGCAGTGACAAAGAGGGTTCCAAATGAAAAGGCAGACCTGCTGTGACAAAGCACAGCAGGACAACAGGAAGAAATTTTCTCCTGACCTGGGAAATTAGGAAATCATACTTAGAGATTATAGAATTGTCTCCATTTCCAAGAGTACAATCCTAGCACTTGGGCTTTTGAGGAAGAATGCGAAACAATTAGTTCTATCAGGGCTGGCCAGCGACAAATAAAGAGCAAATATCACAAGGTGCTTAAGACTGCCAAATAGAACAAGGAGTGATGCTTGTAGAGGTTGGAGGGATTTGTTACTGTCACTAAACCGGTGAGATGGAACTATGAATTTAATTTAATTTATGTACATTTGGGTTACTCATTTTTAAACTATACATGAAAATCCATGATGTAGTCATATATCTATTTAGCTGGCTAAAGGAACACATGGCACTTGTACTTACACAGATAATTAGCACATGGTAGTTGGAGTGATGCTTTATCCAAAACTTGAAGTTTATGGAAAGAAAATTATTGTCCTTCAGAGAGTTACATTACCACAAAGTGGACTAAAATGTAGATATGCAAAGTCACAAAAGATGGAAATACTCTTCGGCCAGCAAAACTTGAAAGTTATAAGATGAATATATTAGCCATCCAAAGACAGAATGTGTCAATCAGAAAGAAGATAATTGGGCAACAAAGCAAAGAAAAATAAACTACATAGTAAATGTAAAAGCGCCACTGCCTCTCTGAAATTCATGTCCAAGATGGAAGGAGTCAACAGCTATTATTTAATTAATTAATTAATTAATTATTTTGAGACAGGATCTCACTCTGTCACCCAGGCTCGAGTGCAGTAGCAAGATCTTGGCTCACTGCAAACTCCGCCTCCTAGGTTCAAGTGATTCTCCTGCCTCAGCCACCCAAGTTGCTGGGACTACAGGTATGCAATGTCATGCTTGGCTAATTTTTGTATTTTTAGTAGAGATGGGGTTTCTCCATGTTGACCAGGCTGGTCGTGAACTCCTGGCCTCAAGTGATCCAGCTGCCTCGGCCTCCCAAAGTGCTGGGATTACAGGCATGAGCCACCACATTTGGCTGATTTAGTACTTACATTTAAGTCTTTGATTCGTTGTGTTAATTTTTCCATATGGGCCGGACCTCAGCCTCCTGAGTAGCTGGGACTACAAGCGCATGTTACTATGCCAGGCTAATTTTTTGTCTTTTTAGTAGAGACAGGGTTTCGCCATGTTGGCGAGGCTAGTCTCAAATTCCTGGCCTCATGTGATCTGCCTGCCTTGGCCTCCCAAATTGCTAGGATTTTAGGTGTGAGGCACTGTGCCAGGCCAACAGTTATTATTTCTAATCCCAGTAGAAAGGCTCTTGCTGGTGTGGAGGGGGAGCAGTGCATTTTAACAAATGGATCTTTTAGAATTTCCAACTAACAAGATCACTTCTATTGTAAGATGGATGCATCAGGTTGTTAGATGGATGCTACTGATAAGGACAGGAGGCAGGCAAATTCTGGGCAGAAGAGGGAGGGTCTCTGGTGAGGGCCCCACCCTAATGCCAAAAAGCCTAATACCATGGGCCAAAGTGAGAACTTACATCCTTGTTTTCCTGCTCAAATGTTGCCTTTTCTAAAACCATCCATGGCCCACCCTGCCCCCAATCCTGTGCCCATAAAAATCCCAGACTCAGCTGACAAAGAAAGGAGAAGAGGAGAAGCAACTGGATGTTGGAGAACATGGCTGGGGATGGCCGGACTCCAGGGGATTACCTTCCTGCTCCATGCCCCTTTCAGCTCCCATTCTGGCTGAGAGCCACTTTCATCAGCAATAAAATCCCCTGCATGTACCACTTCCAATTCATTTTTGTGACCTCATTCATCCTGGATGCCGGACATAAACTTGGGTGCCATGAGTGTGGGTGCAAAAGGCTGTCACACTGACCCTCCACTGAACTGTTAACACTTAAGCTGTCTGTGGACAGCAAAGCTAAAAGGGCACTGTAACACTTCCTCTGGAGATTCAGGGGTCACAGGCACCTTCCCCTAAATGCTGCCATGGGGCTGGTATGGAGTTCACTCTTGCAACCAGTGCCAAAAAGTGATTGCCCCAGCTTCTGCACCTGCTCACCTGTGAGTGGTGGAGCAGCAAGTGAGTGGAGTTCACCCATGCTGGCACCAAAGTGGCCGCTAGTTCCAGCACCCATGTACCCCAGTTTCTGCCTGAGAAGGGGTTAGGGAAATATCCTGCTTCACTATTAAACAGTTGATTCATATAACTCTCTTATTCGGAGTCCATGCTAACCGAGCAAGTTTATTATCTGGCTTTCTATATCATTGTAGTGAAATTGATTCTACTGCTTAGCAAAACGCTCTTGGTTCAATCTCACCAGGGACTACAATTCTGGGATTCTCTTCCCTTTCAGTTTTTCTTTCTTTTCCGCAACAATCTTACCTTAGAGTCCTTACAACCCTATCAGATTACAAAAGATCCTTTTCAATAAATGAAGTCATCTATTCAGATAACAGGAAGATTCTCTGGCAAGACTAGCTTTTGTCAGGAAGGCTAATCTGTGGTTCTCAGTTCTAATGATGAGATTTACATAAATGTTTAGAGAAGCAGTATTAGTGTGGTGAGTAAAAGCACTGATTTTAGAGCCGAACTACTTGGGTTTGAATCCTGGCTCTGCTACTCTCCGGCCATGAGACTATGGGTACATTATCTCACCTTTCTTTGTCTCTGTTTTTTTCAATCAGTAAAATAGGGGTAAAAATAATCTACTCCAAGAAGCTTTTGTGAACACTAAATTAGTTAATATATACAAAGTGCTTAAGATATTGGTTGGCTAGTAGGTGTTGCATAAAGGTTATCTATTGTTGTTACTTTGTAGCTTGACTCACATTTGACAGACTGTGCTAAATATGCCAACATAAGTATTCCATTAATAACTGACATTAGGATGTTCATCTCATTGCATGACCCAATGTTTTGGGATCTGATTACCTTGGGAACTGAACAGGCTCAAATTGAGAAAAATGGCTATCTAATTGAGGTATTACCAGTGAAGTCTTGCTTAGTTTCTACCTGCCTTCCACTTTCTCTATTCTGATTTCAACAAGGTGTAGTGAAATCAAGTGTTTGGAACTTTGAAATGCTAGAAATGAAATGAATAAAGTAAGGAAGCTGCCCATGATTACCAAAGGGTTTGGCAAACTATAGCCTGTGGGCCAACCCTGGCCTATGGTATGTTTTTGTACAGCTGGAGAGCTAGGAAAGGTTTTTACATTTTAAAAGTGTTGTAAAAAAAAAAAACATAAGGAAGAAAACAAAACAAGAAGAATATGCAATACAGCCTGTATATGACTTGCAAAGCTTAAAATATTCACTATTTGACCTTTTAAAAAAAAAAAAAAAAAAAAAAAAAAAAAGATTGTGGATCTTTGTTCTATATTCGCTATCTTTTTTTTTTTTTTTTTTTTTTTTGAAGTGGAGTTGTGCTCTAGTTGCCCAGGTGGGAGTGCAATGGTGTGATCTTGGCTCACCCCAACCTCTGCCTCCCGGATTCAAGAGATTCTCCTGCCTCAGCCTCCTGAGTAGCTGGGATTATCACACCCGGCTAATTTTGTATTTTTAGTAGAGATGGGGTTTCTCCATGTTGGTCGGGCTGGTCTAACTCCTGACCTCATGTGATCTGCCTGCCTCAGCCCCTCAAAGTGCTGGAATTACAGGCATGAGCCACCACGTCCAGCCTCTCTTTCTTTTTTACTTACCTAACTATACTGCAATAATAAATATGATGAAGTAGGCTAAAAAGAGATTGAAAAATCCTCTAACAAAAAATCCAATTGCTTTCATGAAGTAGTTTATTTATTGCTGTAACCACAATACAAATGGTAGCTAGCTGGTCCTACCTCAGTATTCTAAGAATGGTCTCTCCCGCCCTCAGAAAGTCTGTATGTTCTCACCTAGTACTGGTAGCATTACAGATAGTTAGACATCTGTAACAGAATCTGTTGTTGCAGGGCCTCTAACCCAAGGCCAGGGGTAGTGGCTATTTAGGTCACCATCATATCTATCATGGCCTCATTATGTGTCCTACTGAATGTCAAAGAAATAGAACACTTCCTGTTTTAAAGATATTAAAGTACTTAAGTAATGCACATATGGTGTATAAAAGTTTCTAGACTAAGATTCCTGGTTTGACCAATTTCTAACTAAAAAATCACTAAGGTTTTCTTAATGTATTACAGAATATGGCTAAATTCAGAATAAAATATTTTTAGCTTACATACATCTATAGCTCTGAAGAGTATAAAATAGGAAAACTGCTGCTAAGTACTCTAATATTATCTATAATAAAGACTTTCCGAGCAAGGAAATAAAAAACACATGCATGATGGTAAAGTAGAATGTTGTCTGTGGTACAGACTCTTTCCAAAGAATACAGGGCATGGTGCATCCTAATAGTTAATAGTTCATTTAAGACTGGGCATAACCAGCCTGACCAACATGGCGAAACCCTGTCTTTACTGAAAATACAAAAATTAGCTGGGTGTGGTGGCATGCACCTGTGGTACTAGCTGCTCGGGAGGCTGAGGCAGGAGAATCACTTGAATGCAGGAGGCGGAATTTGCGGAAAGGAAGGGAAAGGAAGGAAAGGGAAGTGAAAGGGAAAGCGAAAGGGAAAGGGAAAAGAAAAGGGAAAGGGACAGGAAGGGAAGGGAGGGGAAGGGAAGGGAAGGGAAAAGGAAGAGAAGGGAAGGGAATGGGAACGGAAAGGGAAGAGAAGGGAAGGGAATGGGAAAGGAAAGGAAGAGAGGAAGGAAGGAAGGAGAAAGACTGGGCATGAATAGTTTCAAAGAAAGAAAAATAAAAACTTATGTTGGTAAAAGACCATTAAAATAAAATATTAAGTTAAAACGATCACATAAACTTAAATAAGTTTCCCATGATTCAAACTATCCTCCAGAGAAAAATGGACAATGGTCAGGTCCAGTTGCTTGTTTTTTTTTTTTGTTTTAACCTTGTCTCACTTAATGTTAAGAGAAAGAAACAGAGACCAGGAAAGACCCCCTTTGGGCTATTTTTAAGGAAGCTAAAGCTTTCTAGAGACTATAAACTAGCTTAATTAACTACACTTAACTAGAAGGAATCTAGACTTATCAAAAGAATTTTTGAATCAGATTTTAGATGAATCTAAGTCATCAAGCCAAAAATCTTCTATTGTCTTGATTTTATTTTTGAGTATTCATTCCCGAAATCATTAGTTCTTACAAAATTTGTCAGTTCTTATTGAGCCTAAATTAGGCAAAAATTTAACCCTTCCTAGTATAACAAACATCCACCATTGTGTTTGAAACAGATGTTTTAACCAAAGGGTATAATCCAAAGATATCATCCTTAGTTATTAGCATACTGTTTAATATTCATCACAACTTGTTTTAAAGAACAAAAATGTGTTAACATTTAAGCCTGAAGGGCTATGAATATACTATATACTGTACTTGATGCAGCTTGTTTATGCAATTTTCTGACAGATACAATTAATCTTGTGAAAATTACTGGGGTATAGCATAGTAGCAAATTATCTTTTCCAAACACATATTTTTCCTGTGTTAAAACCCCCTTATAATACTGACGATGATAAAAGCATATGGAAAGAACTTTGGAAGTTAATTATTTTAAAAAAGAAATGAAAAGTTATTAAATTAATAAATATTGGTTATGTGGTACAAACAAGGGTTAAAATGTTTAACTTATAAGTAAGAATGAAATAAATTAGTCTGTACCTCCAACAAATGCATCTCCAGCTCCATTGGTGTCAATAATTTCTTTCTGGTCTTGATCCAAGACAGCAAAAGCAGTGACTTCACTTTCTGCAATTAGAGCCAAAGAAAGGCAGACTGACTTCTCTTTGTAACTCTCAATACAAGCTCACCCAGTAACATCTGAAGCTCCTTTATAACTCATCATTCAAAGAGAGACAGGACATAAGCTCCATATTCTGTACAGGAGTACCTGGGAACTAAGGTGCAAAATCATCTGCAAGTAATACTTTTCTGGTAATTTTCTTTCTTTCTTTTTTTTTTCTTAGCCCTGCCTAAGCAGGACATTAAAAAATTTGGCTATAAACTCATAATTGCTCCTCTCCATGGAAATCTTTAGTAAAAGGTTGAACATTTATTTGTTATGAAGAGAAACCAGTGCATTTTTTTTTTTTTTTTTTTGGTAATTTTCAGCATACAGATGCTGCTGTATATGTCTTATAAGAGTTATACCTGGGTAGTTCACATTTTTTTTGGAATGACTATAAATGATAGCAGTACCTTTTTGGACAGTGCAAATGAATAGAAGCCATAAACTAAAGGAAGTGTTGGAATGGATTGGGTCATGGGTTTCTAATAAAGCTTCAAGCCTGACTATACTTCTGACAGTGAAACGTTGGATATAAAGAGCTGTACATTTTAAAAAATATAAATAATGAATATTGGGTGTTTCTTTATAGAAAATCACAATGACACAATAAAAACATTACTATTCTGTTAAAATACTTCATGCCAGTGTCAAGGATTTTTTTATTTTAGTTGTTTTATTACAAACAACCTAATCTGGTTATGTTTTGCAAAGAAGTCACTATCCGTCAACTGGCAAAAGGAAAAGCTACTACTGAATGCAAGGGCAGAAAAAAAGAGACAGTGCAACGGGGCCTTGCCCTAGATAGAGCAGTCTGGACCAGGGCTTGGTTGTTTTGACTACAGAGTAACCTAATTCAGTACTTTAAATACGGCACATGACCGGGGAATGGATTTATCTGTGATGAAATCTGGTTTACAGGACATCTGCAAATGATTGGACAATGCTTCTTATTGGGGGCTGGAACTTCTGAAATCATAAATTTGCATCCCTATGGGGACAGACGTGGCTAAAGACTTGTAAACTTCAATCTCATTTAAGAACAAGAGGGAGGCAAAAGGAGATCTTGAGAACCTTAATAAAGAACATAGAGAATCTTCAAAAGCATATTCTGTCTAGCTTTTGCTAACTGCTCTTAATGGATAGTTCAACAAGAGACATAAAGATGTTAATAAAAAGACTCTCCTGGAAAGATTGATATTCAAGAAGAGGACATATTTATTTAGTCAATCTTTTTAAAAACCTTTTTTTTCTTTTCAGGTCTTGCTCTGTCATCCAGGCTGGAGTGCAGTTATGTAATCGCAATACACTCCAGCCTTGCCCTCCTGGGTTCAAGGGATCCTCCTGTCTCAGCCTTCCATGTAGTTGGGACCACAGACATGCAGCACCACAGCTGGTTAATTTTTTGATTTTGTTTTTTTGGGTAGAGATATGGTCTCATTTTTTTGTCCAGGATGGTCTCAAACTCCTGGGCTCAAGCAATTTGCCTGCCTTGGTCTCACAGTGTTAGGATTACATGCATGAGCCACTGCACCTGGCTTAAACTCTTTTTTCTCTTTTTTTTTTTTTTGAGATGGAGTCTCATTCTGTTGCCCAGGCTGGAGTGCAGTGGCATGATTTCAGCTCACTGCAACCTCTGCCTCCTGGTTCAAGCAATTCTCATGACTAAGCCACCTGAGTACCTGAGATTACAGTCACATGCCACCACATCTGGCAAACTTTTGAATTTTTAGTAAAGACAGGGTTTTGCCATGTTAGCCAGGTTGGTCTCAAACTCCTGACCTCAAGTGATCTGCCTGCCCTACCCTCCCAAAGTGCTGAGATCAGAGGAGTGAGCTACCACGCCTGGCCACACACTTTCTGTAACTAAACATTCCACATTTTGTAACATGAGGGCCTACATGGCAGGTGACAAGATTTTGATTACTTGGAAGTTATAGGACAAATTTTCAGGATTACATTTTCTGGAGAGTATATATAGTACATACTATTATACAGGCAAATAAATAAATAAAAAGTAAGTAGACTTTATTAGAAATAATTGGGAAAGGTCTGCAGTCTGATTCAGGAAAAGGTCTATACCATAAGTAGTTATAAAGAAATCTGGTTTTACTACTTCCAAGTACAAGCTACACTACACAGGGAACTAACAACTATAAACCAAAACCAAACAGGTACTAAATATGTAAAATGAACTAAGTTAATGACAACATTACTATTTATAATACGTTTACATTATGTAATAATGTAACATTCTATAAAACATTTTAGGTAATATAAGAATTAATCACTAGATTTATAGATTTGAAAAGGATTATATATAAATGGTAAGTAAACCAAAATTACATAGAATTCCTTGAGCTCCTTATTTGAAAACAATTTTTTTGCTGCATAAATATTTATGAACAGAACTTAATCGACAATGGAAGAGATTATTTTGAATTTTATTCTTAAGAATCATGACTTCTGGCTGGGGGTGGTGGCTCATGCCTGTAAACCCAGAAATTTAGGAGGTGGAGGCAGGCAGATCACAAGGTCAGGAGTTCAAGACCAGCCTGGCTAACATGGTGAAACCCTGTCTCTACTAAAAATACAAAAAAAAAAATAATAATAATAATTTGCTGGGTGTAGTGGTGCATGTCTGAAATCCCAGCTACTCTGGAGGCTGAGTCAGGAGAATTGCTTAACCCTGGGAGGTGGAGGTTGCAGTGAGCCAAGATCGTGCCACTGCACTCCAGCCTGGGTGACATAGCGAGACTTCGTCTTGGAAAAAAAAAAAAATCGTGAGTTCTTGATCTAAATTCCTGAAAATTCTAAATAAATGCAGCTTCATAATACTTTTTTCTGCATGTATATATCAATCATTGAGATACTTTATCCTTAGTTGTCATATGAAGTTCAATTTCCTGAAATACAAAGTGAAATTATTTTTTACCTTTTATAATTATCAGTACAGATAAGTATATATCACATATGCAAAAGATGTGTCATAAACTCAGTTTTCATTATTATGTACTATCTACAGAACTAGAAGAATGCCTTTCAAAATAATGACACTAAAAAACCTGCAAGATCTTGAAATATGCTCATCATGCAAGAAAGATTAAAAAATATTTAATAATATTTATGTTTTATTACATTTTTAGTACGTTCTGATTTTCAAATGACTTAAGCTGGTTTACAAAGCTATTAAAAACAATCACAGGTGGTGGCAAGAAGGCCGAATAGAAAGAGCTCCGGTCTGCAGCTCCCAGTGAGATCAATGCAGAAGGTGGGTAATTTCTGCATTTCCAACTGAGGTACCTGGCTCATCTCAGTGGGACTGGTTAGACAGTGGGTACAGCCCACAGAGGGCGAGCCAAAGCAGGGTGGGGCATTGCATCACCTGGGAAGTACAAGGGATTGGGGAACTCCCTATCCCAGCCAAGGGAAGCTGTGAAGGACTATGCCGTGATGAACCATACACTCCAGCCCAGGTACCATGCTTTTCGCATGGTCTTCGCAGCCTGCAGACCAGGAGATTCCTTTGGGTTCTTATGCCAGCAGGGCCCTGGGTTTCAAGCACAAAACTGGGCAGCAGTTTGGACAGACACCAAACTAGCTGCAGGAGGTTTTTATTCATATCCCAGTAGGGCCTGGAATGCCAGTGAGACAGAACTGTTCACTCTCCTGGAAAGGGCGCTGAAGCCAGGGAGCCAAGTGGTCTAGCTCAGCGGATCCCACCCCCACAGAGCCCAGCAAGCTAAGATCCACTAGCTTGAAATTCTCACTGCCAGCACAGCAGTCTGATGTTGACCTGGGATGCTCAAGCTTAGTGGGGAAAGGGGCATCCACCATTACTGAGGCTTGAGTAGGAAGTTTTCCCCTCACAGTGTAAACAAAGCCACCGGGAAGTTTGAACCGGGCAGAACCCACCACAGCTCAGCAAAGCCACTGTGGTCAGACTGCCTCTCTAGATTCCTCCTCTCTGGGCAGGGAATCTCTGAAAGAAAGGCAGCAGCCCCAGTCAGGGGCTTATACATAAAACTTCCATCTCCCTGGACAGAGCACCTGGGGTAAGGGTTGGCTGTGGGCACAGCTTCAGCAGACTTAAATATTCCTGCCTGCTGGCTCTGAAGAGAGCAGTGGATCTCCCAGAGCTCACGCTCTGCTAAGGGACAGACTGCCTCCTCAAGTGGGTCCCTGACTCCCATGCTTCCTGACTGGGAGACACCTCCCATCAGGGGTCGACAGACATCGCATACAGGAGAGCTCCCACTGGCATCTGGCAGGTGCCCCTCTGGGACAAAGCTTCCAGAGGAAGGAAAAGGCAGCAATCTCTGCTGTTCTGCAGCCTCTGCTGGTGATACCCAGGCAAACAGAGTCTGGGGTGGACCTCCAGCAAACTCCAGCTGACCTGCAGCAGAGAGGGCTGACTATTAGAAGGAAAATAAGCAATCAGAAAGGAATAGCATCAACATCAATAAAAAGGATGTCCACACAAAAACCCCATCTGAAGGTCACCAGCAGCAATGACCAAAGTTAGATAAATTCATGAAGATGAAGAAAAACCAGCACAAAAAGGCTGAAAATTCCAAAAACCGGAATGCCTCTTCTCCTCCAAAGGATCACAACTCCTCACCAGCAAGGGAACAAAACTGAATGAAGAATGAGTTTGACGAATTGACAAACGTAGGCTTCAGAAGGTAGGTAATAACAAACTCCTCTGAGCTAAAGGACCGTGTTCTAACCCAATACAAGGAAGCTTTTTTTCAAGAACCTTGAGAAAAGGTTAGAGGAATTGCTAACTAGAATAACCAGTTTAGAGAAGAACATAAATGACCTTGATGGAGGTGAAAAACACAGCATAAGCACTTTGTGAGGCATACACAATTATCAATAGCTGAATTGATCAAGCAGAAGAAAGGATATCAGAGATTGAAGATCAACTTAATGAAATAAAGCATGAAGACAAGACTAGAGAAAAAACAATGACAAGGAATGAACAAAGCCTCCAAGAAATATGGGACTATGTGAAAAAAACCAAACCTACATTTGATTGGTATACCTGAAAGTGATGGGGAGAATGGAACCAAGTTGGAAAGCACTTTTCAGGATATTATCCAGGAGAATTTCCCCAATTTGAAGCAAGACAGGCCAACATTCAAATTCAGGAAATACAGAGAACACCACAAAGAGACTCCTCAAGAAGGGCAAGCCCAAGACACATAATCTTCAGATTCACTAAGGTTGAAATGAAGAAAAATAATGTTAAGGGCAGCCAGAGAGAAAGATTGGGTTACCCACAAAGCGAAGCCCATCAGACTAACAGCACAGCACTATGCAGAAACCCTACAAGCCAGAAGAGAGTGGGGCCAACATCCAACATTCTTAAAGAAAAGAATTTTCACCCAGAATTTCATATCCAGACTAAGCTTCATAAGCGAAGGAGAAATAAAATCCTTTACAGACAAATAAATCCTAAGAGATTTTGTCACCACCAGGCCTGCCTTATAAGAGCTCCTGAAGGAAGCACTAAATATGGAAAGGAAAAACTAGTACCAGCCACTCCTAAAACATACCTAAGTGTAAAGACCATTGCCACTATGAAGAAACTGCATCAACTAACAGGCAAAATAACCAGCTAGCATCATAATGACAGAATAAAATTTACATATAACAATATTAACTTTACATGCAAATGGGCTAAATGCCCCAATTAAAAGACACAGACTGGCAAATTGGACAAAGAGTCAAGACCCATCGGTGTGCTGTATTCAGGAGACCCATCTCACATGCAAAGATGCACATGGGCTCAAAATAAAGGGATGGAGGAATATTTACCAAAAAAAAAAAAAGAAAAAGCAGGGGTTGCAATCCCAATTTCTGATAAAAGACTTTAAACCAACAAAGATGAAAAAGACAAAGAAGGGCATTACATAATGGTAAAGAGATCAATGCAACAAGAAGAGCTATTTTAAATATATATGCACCCAATACAGGAGTACCCAGATTCATAAAGCAAGTTCTTAGAGACCCCCTACAAAGAGACTTAGACTCCCACACAATAATAGTGGGAGACTTTAACACCCCACCGTCAATATTAGACAGCTCATTGAGACAGAAAATTAACAAGTATATTCAGGACTTGAGCTCAGCTCTGGACCAAGTGCATCTAATAGACATCTATAGAACTCTCCACCCCAAATCAACAGAATATACATTCTTGTCAGCATCACATTGCACTTATTTGAAAATTGACCACATAATTGGAAATAAAACACTCTTCAGCAAATGGAAAAGAACAGAAATCATAACAGTTTCTCAGACCACAGTGCAAACAAATTAGAACTCAGGATTTAAAGACTCACTCAAAACCACACAACTACATGGAAACTGAACAACCTGGTCCTGAATGACTACTGGGTAAATAATGAAATTAAGGCAGAAATAAATAAGTTCTTTGAAACCAATGAGAACAAAGACACAATGTGCCAGAATCTCTGGGACACAGTTAAAGCAGTGTTTAGAGAGAGGTTTACAGCACTAAATGTCCACAGGATAAAGCGGAAAAAATCTAAAATTGACACCCTAAGATCACAATTAAAAAAACTAGAGAAGCAAGAGCAAACAAATTCAAAAGCTAGCAGAAGACAAGAAATAACTAAGATCAGAACAGAAGTGAAGGAAATAGAGACCTGAAAAACCCTTCAAAAAATCAATGAATCCAGGAGCTGTTTTTTTGAAATGATTAACAAAATATATAGACTGCTACCCAGATTAATAAAGAAGAAAACAGAGAAGAATCAAATAGACAATAAAAAATGATAAAGGAGAGATCACCACTGATCCCACAGAAATACAAACTACCATCAGAGAATACTATAAACGGCTCTATGCAAATAAACTAGAAAATACAGAAGAAACTGATGAATTCCTGGACACATACACCCTCCCAATACTAAACCAGGAAGAAGTTGAATCCCTGAATAGACCAATAACAAGTTCTGAAATTGAGGCAGTAATGAATAGCCTACCAACCAAAAAAAGCCCAGGACCAGACAGGTTCACAGCCAAATTCTACCAGAGGTACAAAGAGGAGCTGGTATCATTCCTTCTGAAACTATTTCAAATGATGGAAAAAGAGGGACTCCTCCCTAACTCATTTTATGAGGCCAGCATCATCCTCATATCAAAACCTGGCAGAGACACAACAAAAAAAGAAAATTTCAGGCTAATATCCCTGATGAACATTGATGCAAAAATCCTCAATAAAATATTGGCAAACTGAATTCAGCAGCATATCAAGAAGCTTATCTACCACAATCAAGTCGGCTTCATCCCTGGGTTGCAAGGCTGGTTCAACATACCCAGGTCAATACACGTAATCCATCACATAAACAGAACCAATGACAAAAAGGGTATGATTATCCCAATAGACGCAGAAAAGGCCTTTGATAAAATTCAACACCCATTCATGCTAAAAACTCTCAATAAACTGGGTATTGATGGAATGTATCTCAAAATATTAAGAGCTATTTATGACAAAACCACAGCCAATATCATACTGAATGAGCAAAAGCTGGAAGCAATCCCTTTGAAAACCGGCACAAGATAAGGATGCCCTCTCTCACCACTCCTATTCAGTATAGTAATGGAAGTTCCGGCCAGGGCAATTAGGCAAGAGAAAGAAATTCAAATAGGAAGAGAGGAAGTCAAATTGTCTCTGTTTGCAGATGACATAATTGTATATTTAGAAAACCCCATCGTCTCAGCCCCAAATTTCCTTAGGCTGATAAGAAACTTCAGCAAAGTCTCAGGATACAAAATCAATGGGGAAAAATCACAAGCATTCCTATACACCAATAACAGACAGAGAGCCAAATCATGAGTGAACTCCCATCCACAATTGCTACAAAGAGAATAAAATACCTAGGAATAGAACTTACAAGGGATGTGAAGGACCTCCTCAGGGAGAACAACCAACCACTCAAGGAAATAAGAGAGGACACAAACAAATGGACAAACATCCCATGCTCATGGATAGGAAGAATCAATATGGTGAAAATGGCCATACTGCCCAAAGTAATTTTTAGATTAAATGCTACCGCCATCAAACTACCATTGACTTTCTTTAAAGAATTAGAAAAAACTACTTTAAATTTTATATGGAACCAAAAAACAGCCCTTATTGCCAAGACAATCCTAAGCAAAAACTACAAAGCTGGAGGCATCATGCTACCTACCTGACTTCAAACTATACTACAAGGCCACAGTAACCAAAACATCATGGTACTGGTACCAAAACAGATATATAGACCAATGGAAGGGAACACAGGCCTCAGAACTAAAGCCACACATCTGCAACCATCTGATCTTTAACGTACCTGACAAAAACAAGCAATGGAGAGAAGATTCCCCATTTAATAAATGCTGTTGGGAAAACTGGCTAGCCATATGCAGAAAACTGAAACTGGACTCCTTCCTTACACCTTATATAAAAATTAACTCAAGATGGATTAAAGACTTAAACATAAGACCTAAAACCATAAAAACCCTATAAGAAAACTTAGGGAATATCATTCAGGACATAGGCATGGGCAAAGACTTCATGACTAAAACACCAAAAGCAATAGCAACAAAAGCCAAAATTGACAAATGGGATTTAAGTAAACTGAAGAGCTTCTGCACAGCAAAAAAAACTATCGTCAGAGTGAACAGGCAACCTACAGAATGGGAGAACATTTTTGTAATCTATCCATCTTACAAAGGGCTAATATTCAGAATCTACAAGCTCCATCAAAAAGTGGGTGAAGGATATTAACAGACACTTCTCAAATGAAGGCATTTATGTGCCAACAAACATATGAAAAAAAGCTCATCATCACTGGTCATTAGAGAAATGCAAATTAAAACCACAGTGAGATACCATCTCATGCCAGTTAGAATGGTGATCATTAAAAAGTCAGGAAACAACAGATGCTGAGGAGGATGTGCAGAAATAGGAATGCTTTTACACTTTTGGTGGAAGTGTAAAATAGTTCAAACATTGTGGAAACAGTGTGGCGATTCCTCAAGGATATAGAACCAGAAATACCATTTGAACCAGCAATCCCATTACTGGGTATATACCCAAAGGATTATAAATCATTCTACTATAAAGATACATGCACTCGTATGTTTACTGCAGCACTATTCACAATAGCAAAGACTTGGAACCAACCAAAATGCCTATCAATGACAGACTGGATAAAGAAAATATGGCACATATATACCATGGAATACTGTGCAGCCATAAACAAGGATGAGTTCATGTCCTTTGCAGGGATATGGACGAAGTTGGAAACCATCATTCTCAGCAAACTAACACAGGAACAGAAAAATCAAACACTGCATGTTCTCACTCATAAGTAGGAGTTGAACAACGAAAACACATGGACACAGGGAGGGGAACATTACACATCAGGGCCTGTTGTGAGGTGGGGGGCTTGGGGAAGGATAGCATTAGAAGAAATACCTTATGTAGATGACGGGTTGATGGGTGCAGTAAACCATCAAGGCACGTGTATATGTATGTAACAAACCTGCACATTCTGTACATGTATCTCAGAACTTAAAGTATATATTTTAAAAAGTCACAAAACTAATACTTTTCACCAGCATGACCTATTCCATAGCCATTCTAGGAAATTTATTATATGAACACCTGAAGTACATTCACTAAATCTGAATATACACTTACTGGTATGGACATTATTCAGCCAATGAAGCCTAAGACACTCACATGACTCTCACTGGGACCTAGTTTTCTTAGGCATGAAATGGGCCTGGAGTAGCAGTGGGAACAATGAGTAAAAACTAGCTTTCTGCTCTAATTGTAGAAAAATGACCTGGTTAGTTTTAATCAAGTACTTCTACCTAAAAGCTTAAGATTATTAATAGCATTTATTTCTCAATTCTGCATAAACTTTTTGTAAACTGAGAAGGAAAGTGTTGGGTATAATTATTATTCCTATTTTCTGGATTTCTATAGAACCACCAAATCATAAGCCTCCCCAAGCAAACAGGAAATAAACACTATCAATTCAGTTGATAATAGATTTGTCTCATGTCATTTGTTAGCTAAGACTTTAGAGTATTCATTCAAAACAGTAAAATTTAGCTTACTTAAAATACAAAATAATCAATTTTAGGCATTCTCTAGATACTTCATATAAATAATTTACTCTTCACTTTAATATGAGACAAGTTTCACTACCTAATCACTTAAGAGGCCAATCTAGTTAGAATGAAAACATATTTATGCATCTTTAATGTAAAGTCAATTACAGCAGAGATGGTTAAGTTTCTACAAATGCCACAATATCTAATTGAACAATAATAAAAATCCAGTCACTCAATGCCAAACAATTAAATGTGCCTGCAGGTTTACCTCCACTAAATTAACTATCTATTTTAGCACTAGATACACACTAACTCATAATATCCTTAGAAAATTTTGTTCAAAGTACTTTAAAATGCCACACTGTTCCTGTTTTGTTGATGTCCTCCTAAACTGTTGAGAAGATACAATTGAAGATGATCCAGCAGGTTGAAAGGCAGGTAGGCAGGTGTTTTACTTTCTCTCTCTCTCTCTCTCTCCCTCTCTCTCTCTCTCTCTCCCTCTCTCTCTCTCTCTCTCTCTCTCTCTCTCTCTCTCTCTCTCTCTCTCTCTCGCTAGGGTCTTGCTCTCCCTCCCAGGCTGGAGTGCAGTGGTGTGATCATGGCTCACTGTAGCCTTGAACTCCTGGGCTAAAAGGATCCACCTGCCTCAGCCTCCTGAGCAGCTAGGACTACACGCGCATGCCAACATGCCTGGCTAATTTTTAAATTTTTTGTAGAGATGGGGTCTTGCTTTGTTGTTCAGGCTGGTCTTGAGCCCTTGGCTTCAAGTCATCCTCCTGCCTCAGCCTCCTAAACACCAGGCATGAATCACCACACTTGGCCTGGTGTTTGTCAACCTCAAGGTAAAATGCAGTCACTACCCCTGCCACTGCCTCTGACCTAGCATCAATAGGCATGGAATAAACAGAAAAGTGATGGTAAAAACTTCTCCAGAAAGTGAAAAGTATGACTATGTAAAAACCAGAATACGTCACATTCTTATGGAGGCTCCTGTATCTTAGCTATTCCTTACAATAAGGTAATCTCCATAGTATTAAAATATTTTTGTTTGCTTGTTTTTTAAAACTATTTGGAAATAATTTTACATTAACAGAAAAGTTCCCAGAAAAATACAGACAACTTCTATACAACATTTATCCAGATTTACCAGTTTTTAACATTTTGCCACATGGCTTTATTATTCCTCCCATATATATATAACATTATTTATTCTTTCAAACTTTTTGAGCATTGGGGGCATATATTATGCCTTTCACCCCTTAATACTTCAGTGTGTATTTCCTAAGAGTGAGGGTATTCTGTTAGCCAGGTTATAGTTGAAAAACACAGAAAAACAACACTTTAACCTAATCTACAGTCCATAGTCCAATTTTGTTAATTGCCCTAATGTATTTTATAGCAATATTTTTCATCAGGTACATAATTCAGTCCAGAATGACATATTACTTTTTTTCTGAGATGAAGTTTTGTTCTGTTGCCCAGGCTGGAGTGCAGTGGTGTGATCTCGGCTCGCTGCAACCTTTGCCTCCCAAGTTCAAGTGGTTATCCTTCCTCAGCCTCCCAAGTAGTTGGGACTTACAGGTGCGGACAACCATGCCTGGCTAATTTTTGTATTTTTTAGTATACACGGGGTTTCACCATGTTGGCCAGGCTGGTCTCAAACTCCTGACCTCAAGTGATCTGCCCGCTTTGCCCTCCCCAAAGTGCTGGGATTACAGGCATGAGCCACCACACCTGGCCACGTGTTACTTTCAGTTGTGCTTGTTTTTAATTTAACTTTTTGAGTAGATAATGCATTAGTATGATTCAAAAATATAAAACATATGAAAAGCTATTCTATAAAATCTCCCTCTCCCCATCTCTCCCATTCAGTTGGTTTTTGTTCCTTCTACTTCCAAATCTGGTTATCACTGTTATTGTTTTCTTATATATCCTTCCAGAATTTTTCTATGCATATACAATAAACTACATTCTTATTTTTTTTCTCCCCTCACCTGCACAAAAAAGGTATCATACTATCTAGGCTGCTCTACACAATATTTTTAATTTTATATATCTTTCCATATTGATAAACAGAGAATGTCCTCATTTTTTTTTATTGCTGCATGATAGTCCACTATATGGATATACTATAAATTATTTATCTAATCCTTTACTGATCAACTCAGCTATTTTCAGTCTTCTATTATTGTAAACAATGTCACAAAGCATTAATGCTTTTAAACTGATCTTAAATTTAATTATTTTGCTTAATAGCCAGGTCAACAACATCACCCCAACTTTATATAGGGAACTGATAGAAGGAAACTAAATTGTCATACTAACAGCATGAAATATGCCTACATCAAGGAATAGGAAAAAAATGAGAATCCAGAAATGCTTTTCTTTTCACTAGGACGCATGTATCAGGATATGAGCAAAGGCACCCTGCTCAGACTGCCCTAATAAACAGGGCAATAAAACAGATGACAAACTCTGCTAATAATAGAGATTTATAGAACAATCCTAATTAACAAGGACTTTTAGGGAATAAAGAGCTCTGAGGTAATTTAATTTTCTAGTTAACTAAAGAAAAAGCAGAAAGACTTTTTAGTTGGAAATCTTTCTAAATGTATTAATATAATAATACACCATGACAACCCTGCTTTAATTAGTTTACTTTATTGAACTGAATAAAATTTTTCTTTGATAATAGAGAATCCTACAGCTCATCTTAATGTCACTATTCTGAGCATCAGTTCTTACTGTAGTTCCCAAGCTGTAAGTGCTTTCACAAAAAGTAGGAAAACTGAAATGTTCACGGAAAGTACACTCGATTAGGAGAAAAAAGCCATAGTTTTAGTCTAATTTTGGCTTAGCTATTTTGTTTAATATTTATTAAGAGTCTACCATGTGTCAGGTACTTTATTAGGGACTGGGAATACAGATCTGAATAGGACAAAATCCATGCTTTTATGAGGCCAACATTCTAGTGGGGATAGATAATATACAAGTAACAAATACATGAACAAGCTAATTTGATTTTTTTTTTTTGAGATAGAATCTTGCTCTGTTGCACAGGCTGGTGTACAGTGGTGCAATCTTGACTCACTTCAATCTCTGCCTCCTGGATTCAAGTGATTCTTGTGCCTCAGCCTCCTGAGTAGCTGGGATTACAGGTGTGCATCACCATGCCCAGCTAACTTTTTGTACTTTTAGTGGAGATGGGGTTTCATCATGTTGGCCAGGCTGGCCTTGAACTTGTGAGCTTAAAGGATCCACCCACCTCAGCCTCCAAAAGTGCTGGGATTACAAGCATGAGCCATCATCCTCGGCCTAAATTAAGATATTAATAGGTGCCATAGAGAAAATACTACAGGATGATATGATGAAGTGTGATAAGGGAGGGGAGTTAATTTAGATAGTGTTACTTCCTCACTGAGGAGGTGATATTTCAGTCAAGATTTCAAGGGCAAGAAGGAGAAAGCCATGTGAAGTTTCAGGGGTAGAACATTCTAAGCACAGAGACCCCAGACTAGCAACAAGCTTAGTAAACTAAGACTGCTGAAGGTAAAGAAGGCCACTGTATCTAGAGTATAGTGAATGTAGGAGTTTTGCAGGATTTCATTCTACATAAAATGGAAAACTGTTGGAAGGTTTTAAATAAGGGAGTGATGCTATCCCAGCTTTGATTTGAAAATATTGCTGGGCACAGTGGCTCATGTCTATAATCCCAGCACTCTGGGAGGCTGAGGCAGGAGGACTACTTGAGCCCAGGAGTTTGAGACCAGCCTGGGTGACATGGTGAAACTCCATCTCTACAAAAAATGGAAAAATTAGCTGGGTGTGGTAGTGCATACTTATAGGTAGGCTGAGGTGGGAGGATTGCTTGAGCCCAGGTGGTTGAGGCTGCAGTGAGCTATGATTGTGCCACTGTACTCCAGCCTGAATGGCAGAGCAACGTCTCGAAAGAAAAAAAAATTATTTTGGCAGCTTGATAGACAATGGACTGGAATGGCAGGGGTTAGGGTGGGGTCAATAATGCTACTTACCAAGAATCCTTGGGCAAACCATAATGTAATTTAAACTCAGTGTTATTACCTAAAAATGAAGATAATACCTGTTCTACCTATTTACTATGACTATTATATGGATTAAGTATTAACAGTGTTATAAAAACACTCTGTCAATATAAAGCCCAATATAATATTATAAGGTATTTTTAGGAGCTTATTCTCTTCAATCACGTAATAAGTGTTTGTTGAACAATAGCTAAGAGCTCATTAGATCTCACAGAACAATAGTTATGATACTCTGTTAGATCCTCTGGGGGAGATAGAGGAAAAATATTAAGACATGATCTGTCTTTTCAAGGAGTTTAGAATCTAGATGGAAAGAGAACATACCATACATCAAAGAATTTGTGAAATATCACACAATGTAATATCTATTATAATTGCAACAGGAGTTCAAAGAAGGGAAGGAACAATATAAATTTAACTGGAGATGCTTTCACAGAGAAGACTGAACTTAAAGTAGGTCTTAAAGATGTGGATAATGAAGAAGAGAGGAAAAGAAAGGTGTGTATGTCCCAAGAAGAATAGAGGCAGAAGAAAGTTTATATCTCAAGGAAGGCAAGAAATAAATCAAGATGGGTGGGATCTAGATCCATTTCTAGGGAGACTTTGAAAGCCAGGCAGAAGTTTGGATTTGATACATCAGGCAATGGAATGAATCAGTAGTTATCTGAGTGAAAAAGCACTGCACCAAATGCTTTATATACTTTACCTCATCTATTTCTCACATGAGTAAGTTATTACTAACCTTATTTTATAAATGATGACACTGAGGCTCACAGAGTTTGTCAACTGCCTAGGATCCCATGGCAAAGGCAGGAATTTGAAACAAAACGAATGAAAGAGAAGTAGTAAAATATGATCCCAAGGTTGTCATTCAAGTAATGTTGCTACTATTTTTCTGAAAAAAGGTGATCATAGAAGAAATAGATTTTGATTCATCATTATACAGCAGTTAATTGACATTTAAATTCCCTTAAGCCTGGTACTGATAACCAAATTTGACTAAATTAAATTGATAAATTCTCCATATAGAGTAGAGGCAGTATAACATTGTAGATAAGAGTATGAGTCAGACTGCTTGGGTTCACATTCCAGATTTGCCATTTACAATCTGGTAATCAAATTAAATTCTCCTTTTTCTTTTTCTTTTTTTTTTTTTTTTTGAGACAGGGTCTCACTTTGTCACCTTGGCTGGAGTGCAGTGGTGTGATCTTGGCTCACTGCAGCCTTAACTTCCCTAGCTCAAGTGATCCTTCCACCTCTGCCTCTGGGTAGCTGGGATTACAGGTGCATGCCACCATGCCCAGCTAAATTTTTGTAGAGATGGGTTTTTGCCATGTTGCCCAGGCTAGTCTCAAGTAATCCTCTCACCTCGGCCTCCCAAAGTATTGAGATTACAGGCATGAGCCACTGTGCTAGGCCAATTTTCTTATATTTAAAATAGGAGTCTAGGCACGGTGGCTCATGTCTGTAATCCCAGCATTTTGGGAGGCTGAGATGGGCAGATATGTGCTAACAAGTTCGAGACCAGCCTGGGCAGAACAGTGAAACCCCATCTCTACAAAAAATACAAAAAAATTAGCTGGGTGTGGTGGTGCATTCCTGTAGTCCTAGCTACTCAGGAGGCTGAGGTGGGAGGATGGTTTGAGTCTGGGAGGTGGAAACTGCAGTGAGCCAAGATCCTGTACTGCAGCCTGGGCAACATAGCCAGACATTGTCTCAGAAAGAAAAAAGGAACAATAATAGTACTTAGAGGATTTTTGTGAGCAGTAAATTAGTTAATACATATAAATTACTTGGAGTAAAAGTTGGCATATAAGATTCTAAGTCTTTTTTATGATTAAATAGACAAGGATATTATTAATCTTGAAATGAGACTTGTGATGGTTAATACTGTCAACTTGATTGAATTGAAGGATGCAAAGTATTGATCCTGGGTGTGTGTGGGAGGGTGTTGCCAAAGGAGATTAACATTTGAGTCAGTAGGCTGGGGAAGGCAGACCCACCCTTAATCTGAATGGGCACCATCTAATCAGTTACCAGCGAATAGAAAGCAGGCAGAAAAACATGAAAAGGCGAGACTTGCTTAGCCTCCCAGCCTACATCTTTCTCTCATGCTGGATGCTCCCTGCCCTCAAACATTGGACTCCAAGTTCTTTAGCTTTGAGACTCAGACTGGCTTCCTTGCTCCTAGCTTACAGATGGCCTATTGTGGGACCCTGTGATCATGTGAGTTAATACTACTTAATAAACTCCCCTATATGTAGATATACATCTATCCTATTAGCTCTATCCCTCTAGAGAATTCTGACTAATACAAGACTTTTGAGTACAGGAGATTCAGGTCTCACTTAAAATTGCTGCTTCTGAAGGCATGGTTCTGACCTTGCAGACTACCTGCCTCTACATCATTGTTTGTGGTAAAATCTCTTAGTTTGTTCGTGTTTTCATCTAATTTTCTACCAATGTTTCAAGTTAATTGCAGTTCAATTCAGTTCTGAATGTAAACAGATAAAAGAATGAGTATTGACTTTGAATATGAATATAGTTTTCCTGGAACCAACCCAAATGTCCATCGATGATAGACTGGACAGGAAAAATGTGGCACATATACACCATGGAATATTATGCAGCCATCAAAAACGATGAGTTCGCATCCTTTGTAGGGACATGGATGAACCTGGAAACCATCATTCTCAGCAAACTGACACAAGAACACAAAATCAAACATCGCATGTTCTCACTCATAGATGGGTGTTGAACAATGGGAACACATGGACACAGGGAGGGGAGCACTATACACTGGAGTCTGTTGGGGGGGAGTGGGGGGACAGTGGGGGGTGGGGAGTTGGGGAGAGATAGCACGGGGAGAAATGCCACATATAGGTGAAGGGGAGGAAGGCAGCAAATCACATTGCCATGTATGCACCTATGCAACAATCTTGCATGTTCACATGTACCCCAAAACCTAAAATGCAATTAAAAAAAAAAAAGAAAAAGAAAATAGTTTTCCATGGAAAAATGACCAAGGAAACAATGGTAGATGGAATTACTGCTCTAAAACCTTATTTCCCTTTTGTTTAGTGTGTGTGAGTGCATTTAAAAAAATTTTTAGAGACAGGAGCTCTGTCACCCAGGCTGGAGCCTGTGGTGCCATCACAGTTCACTGTAGCCTTGAGCTCCAGCTGAACTGACCTTCCCGCTTTAGCCTCCCAAGTAGCTGGGACCACAGGTATGCACCACCATGCCCAACTAATTTATTTATTTTTTTTTTATAGAGATGGGGCCTCCCTATATTGCTTAGGCTGGTTTCAAACTCCTAGGCTCAAGTGATCCTCCTGCCTTGGCTTCCTGAAGTACTGGGATTATAGGTATGGGCCTATATATACGTGTATATATATATATATACACACACACACACATACCTATATATATGTAAATATGTATGTATATATTTACATATATATATATAAAAATGTGAATTAATACTGGACCTGACTCTCTCTTTCTATATATATACATATATAAAATATGAATTAAGGAGGTTTCTGTTACTTTAATAGGTTCACTAAATGAAGCATATCACTTTAATCTTACTATAAAGCTGTTCATTTCAATTTGATATCTCTTTACTTCTTTAAATGTTATCTGTTGCACTGTCTTATCTGAAGAATTGGTTTCCATCCAGGCCTGGTGGCTCATGCCTGTAATCCCAGAGCCTTGGGAGTCTGAGATGGAGAATTGCTTGAATACAGGAGTTCGAGATCAGCCTGCACAACAGCTTGTCTCTAAAAAAAAGTAAAAAGTCAGCCATGCATGGTGGTGCATGCCAGTAGTCCCAGTTACTTGGGAGGCTAACTAAGGTGGGTGAATTGCTGTAGCCCAGGAGGTTGGGGTTGTAGTAAGTAAGCTATGATAGTACCACTGCACTCCAGCTTGGGTGACAGAGGGAGATCCTATCTCAAAAACAAACAAACAAAAAACTGGTTTCCTCTGCTGCTTCAGCTCACAGCTCACTGACCATCTATGGACTGTCTACCTTTAGTTAGGTTGCTAATTCTGATTCATTCAGCTGAGCACAGGAAAGGAGCTAGGGTTCAGGGCACAAAACTTGGCTGCCTACTTAAGAGGGGCTATAGAAAAGGCAAATTTTTTTCTGATGATCCCTAGCATCCAGAACTACGCCTGGTATATTATAGGAGCTCAATAAATATATGTGGAATATATGCCTGGTACATTATAGGGGCTTAATAAATATATGTTGAATAAACGGAGTAATTTTTCATGACCACAAATCTGTTGTTATTACCATTAAAAACTCTTCAATGGTTCTCTATTGAATGAATTCTTAACTCTAGGATATGAATCCAGCCTATTGTTCAAACTTTCCCTGACCAAAAGAGTAACTTTAGTCAAACAGTTACTCTTTGGTCATATTCATGATTTCGTAAATGTGCCATGGTCTTTTATTCTTGTGTATATAGCACGTTTACATTTCAAATTGTTTTTCACTCTCAGTTTCAAATCCCAGATAAGGCATGTTTTCTTAGCTATAGTCCTTGACCTCCAAGCAGAACTAATTACTCTCTTTAATGCCATCCCTTATAACCTTCACATTTTTCCAGGAAAGTATCTATCATAGTTATAATTACTTATTTACAAATATTTTCTCAACTAAACTATGAGCTCTTTATGGGTAGGAATTATGACTTAATCTTATTCTCAGCTTTTAGTACTGTATCTAGTAGAGAGTAGGTGCTCAATTAACATTTATTGCTGAATGTAATGATTATTCCTACTAGATTTTAAGTTCTTTGAGACTGGTGTATGTTTTACACTTGATTCTCTCCCAGAATCTAGTATAATATGAACTCACTATAAATTTTCTGACTGATCTTAAGTAGTACATAACTGTACTGTATTTCTCTTAGTTTAGTAAACCACATAAGCAAGTAAACTTACGTTTCTAGTTGTCAATGATCCTGCCTTTGGGATTTAATAATCTAGCATTTCAGATGCTTGTATAAAAGTAAATCATACAATTGCTTGAAATTTAGCAGGTAGTGTGAATTTATTCACCATTTACTCAATAGTGAATAAATTTAACCTTGCACAACCTTTCCCAAAATCCTTTCCAGACTTAACTGTGCTGAACACATTCTGGAAATAATGAAAATATGATTTGATTGGAGCTTTCACTTTCCATTATTCCATCATTTAAAAATGAGGACATGTTTATGAGTTGATAAATCTAGATTCAGATCCTGTTTAAAGATAGAAGGCTGACTGGGTGCAGTGGCTCACACTTGTTGTCTCAGCCAAGGTAGGAGGATCACCAAGAGGCCAAGGTGGGAGGAACACTTGAGGCCAGGAGTTCAAGACCAGCCTGGACAACAAAGCATGACTCCATTTCTACAAAAAAATTTAAAAAATTGTCCACAGAGGTAGTCTTCAGATTAAAAAAAAATTAGCTAGGTATGGTGCCATATGTCCATAGTTCCAGCTACTCAGGAGGCTGAGGCAGGAGCATCCCTTGGGTCCAGGAATTTGAGGATGCAGTGAGCTGTGATTGTACCACTGAACTCCAGCCTATGTGAAAGAATGAGACCCTGTCTCTAAAACAAAACAAAACCCAAAACATAGAAAGCTCTCAGGTGGGGACTTTGAATTAACACTGATTATTTATTTATTTACTTACTTAGAAGGAAACTAACATTTATTGAGTGCCTACTGGTTCTGGCCTTGTGCAAGAAGTTTTCATCTATAATATCCCATCTAATCCTCATGTCAACCCTGCGAAGTAAGTATCATTCCCATTTTTGTCAGATGAGGAATAGGAGGCTCAGAAAGGTTAGGTAGTTTGTCCAAGGACACAGAACCAGGAACCGATGAGCTGGGATCCCATGCTTAAATCTCAGACTCAGTTATTGCTCTCTCTCCTATGCTGCCTCTGGGAGGAAGAAGGGAGCACTAGCAAAAGCTGCAGTCCTCACACTTCCTGCCCTATGGCCCAACAGCCACCAAGAGAAGCCTGTACCTTCCCACAGACCTTCCCCCTACCTTTGGAGGATGCAGTCAATTGAAGAGATTAAGACATAAATACAAGAATAAACAGCAGGGACAAGGCCCTAGCAGCAAGGATGTGCCATCTCGATGCTGTGGGAAAATCGCTGTGCCATTCACAGCTGCTGTGAGAGGAAGCCCCATGGGCCCTGGGGGAAACTGGGACAATGGCTGCCAAAGGGTGGAATGGGTTGGCTCAACTGGCCCCTCCTGGGTTGCAGAGATTCCAGAACAAAATGTCTAGAGTAGACAGCAGCCACCATCCTCCTCCATCTGATCATTTTACCAGTATTTGTGAATTGGATCAAACCAGGGCAATCAAATGAATCCTAGTGATGCACAGGTGGGATTCACCTCATGAGGATGCTATATAAATTCAAGTCATATCTGTATGCATATGATTCTTCTTTATAAAGAGATCATGGACTCTGGGGCTGGGAGAATAGGAAGAAGCATTTATTAGATAATTTGAACCAAGGTATCATAGTTATAGAAAATACTGAAAGGTCAAACATCAGTTGCTTTCTTTTTAGCAGTCTGGTCCTAATCATTACAATAGTAGGACGTTATTGGTATTCTAAATGTGATCCTTCTTAAAATCATATATCTCCTTCTGAGCACAATGGTCAAGATTTTCAAAATGGATATGTATATATAAAGTTCTTTATTTTTGAAGAAGGAGGTCTTTCTAACATGGACTTTCCATCAGCAAGATTATTATTTGAATTGTTGATGGTGGCAATGGAAAATATTTAGAATTTACAAAGGAAAAATTGTATTAGATATGAGGGAACCAAACGTTCCTTTTTTCTTTATGTCATAGAAGAAACCTTAGAGCAAGAAACCATTTCAGGGATGATAATGCCACAAGGCAATGTCATAGGTTTATACTGAAAGATGAATTTTTTTAAACATTGTATACTGTACAATAAAATTAAAGTTCCCTAAAATATCAAGTCAATTTCAATGGGCACCCTGACAATCAAACACTGATGAAAGTTCTGAGTACTATTTATCGTCCAATAAAGTAAACTGGAGTCACTGATTACTTGTCTACACAGCAATAAAAACCAGTAAACAACCATTTTATCCAATTTATGCAGAACTGTTTTCTTTATTGAGTCATTTGCCAATCTCTCTTGCACTTAAAAGCAGATTAAAATGTGTAACATATGGTTAATTACCTGTAAAAACAAACAAACAAAAACCTCTCAAGTACACTGATTTTAAAGCTTGGTTGTATTTCTCATCATTCTTTACAAATAGAAGCTGCAGCATCAGGGAAAAAAAAGTTGCAGAAATACTTTAAGGATCATACTCCTGTTAATGTTATTCTCTCTCTGTTTTTTTGAGACAGAGTCTTGCTCTGTCACTCAGGCTGGAGTGCAGTGGCAAGACTTCGGCTCACTACAACCTCTGCTTCCTGGGTTCAAGCAATTCTCCTGTCTTACCCTTCCAAGTAGCTGGGATTACAGGCACCCGCCACCATGACCAACTAATTTTTGTATTTTTAGTAGAGACAGGGTTTCATCATGTTGGCCATGCTGATCTCAGACTCTTGACCTCAAGTCATCTGCCCACCTCAGCCTCCTAAAGTGCTAGGATTACAGGTGTGAGCCACTGCACCCAGCCCTCATGTTCTTCCTTCTGTTAAAGGATCTAAAGTTGAGCCTAGCCAGACATATGTGAGGTTCAATAAAGTCTCTGGGCAAAGATACAGCTCTGGGAAAGATTGATTAATCTGAAGAACTAAACTAAAACCAAGAAAATTTGGTCCCTCAATGATAGTGATTGGTAGCAGTTCAGAAACTGGGTTCACACCAGCTTATGAGTTGATTGTACATTTCTCTTCCTAATTCACCATTCAATGCCTTCATCTTGGTAGTCTGACATGGGAGTCATGGTGGGAGTATTTATACCACGGAAATTAAAAAACGAACTAGGGCTTGGTTTGCTATGAGCTGACTGTTAAATATATACTAGCATACCAGGTTCCATCTTACTACTAGGCTTTTTTTTTTCTAGACTAAATTTCGCTCTTTTGCCCCCGCTGGAGTGCAGTGGCGTGATCTCGGCTCACTGCAACCTCTGCCTCCTGGGGTCAAGCAATTCTCCTGCTTCAGCCTCCCAAGTACTTGGGATTACAGGTGCTTGCCACTATGGCTGGCTAATTTTTGTATTTTTAGTAGAGACGGGGTTTCACCATGTTGGCCATGCTGGTTTCTAACTCCTGACCTCAAGTGATCTGCCTGCCTTGACCTCCCAAAGTGCTGGGATTACAGGTGCGAACCACCGTGCCTATCTTTAAATTGCTGTTCGGTTTTTTATTTTTCCTAAGCAGAGACTGAAACACAATTGTTATGTTGATAGTTATGTAGAAAGTACTATTGGGCAATGCTGCTATGAATATTTTCATCTAAGAAAGTTCCTGGCTTGGCAGTGCTCATACCTGTAATCCCAGCACTTTGGGAGGCTGAGGTGGGCGAATTACCAGAAGTCACAAGTTTGAGACCAGCCTGGTCAACATAGTGAAACCTCGTCTCCACTAAAAATACAAAAAAAAATTAGCCAGGCGTGGTGGTGGGCACCTGTAATCCCAGCTACTTGGGAGGCTGAGGCAGGAGAATTGCTGGAACGCAGGAGGTGGAGGTTGCAGTGAGCTGCGATTGTGCTATTGCACTCCAGCCTGGGTGACAAGACCGAGACTCTGTCACCAAAAAAGAAAGAAAGAAAGAAAGAAAGAAAGAAAGGAAGAAAGTTCCTTCATATCCCTTCATAGCCAAATTCTCAATAAAACAAAAACCAAAAAGCTACTATTCTGATTTCTATCACTGTAAATTAATATTGCCTGTTCTAAATTCAAATATAATTATTTGAATATAATGATTCAAATGTAATCACACAGTATATGTTCTTTTATATCTGGCTTCTTACCTCAGCACATTTTTTTAGCATAATGTTTTGCAATTCATTCATATGGTTGCTCATATCAGTTATCTATCTCTTTTAACTGTCAGTGGTGTGCTGGAGCCTGCTCAGATTGGCTAATGAGAATTAATTCTGCACATACAGAGCTCTTCTGAAATCTACATTCAGTGACCTCATGTTGTAGGACAGGTCTATTAGCAATAAACCTCTTTATATTTTATCTGGAAATGTCTTAATTTCTCCTTGACTTCTTAAGGATAGTTTTGTCAGATTATAGAATTTCTATATTCTTAAGCCTGTTTTTTCACATGACAAGATACATACATATATACATACATATGTGTGTGTGTACATATATATATATTTTATAACAAAGAAGCTAACTTACCAAGTATATATATATATATAAAAGAAGCTAACTTACCAATTCACAATCCATTTAAATCTATTGAAGATGCAAGAAGATAAATTGTATCTGTGGGCTGAGATCAGTGTTGAACTCAAGATAGGAAAGCTTTTCACGAAATTAGTTGCTGATTGTACCTTGATAATTAAATATACAAACCTATGATCCTTTTAGGCTTACCTAATTAGTATCAAATGAGCTTACTTAATTACAGCTGTGAATTAAATGCATAGGATTTGCCTCATCTCAAAATAATTATATGTGCAGTATAATGTGAATATGGAACATTAATTTGTAGCTTATCGATTACTCCCTAAACAGAGACTGAAACTCATTAGGACAAAGTTACTATCACAGCAGTTTTGATAAATAGCTCCTAGAAGAGGTTCCTGAATAATGTCTGCATGCAAGTTCTTTAAAAGAGAACTATACATGTGTCAGAGTTAGTAGTACACACATTTATTGCAAAGCCCCAGTTCAGAAAAGTGTGCTCCCTGAGGTATTCAGGTAAGAGGCATATATGCTTATATATATGTATATAGTAATATCTCTCCTCTCATTCTGCACAGTTAGAACAACTTTTTCAAGTTTATAGTAGAGGATGTAATTACCTTTAAAAAATCTTTTAACACAAATAACTATAGGTCAAACTATTACCTCTAATAAACCAGTTCTTAGCATCCCCCAAATAGGGAAAATAATAGATTAACTATCATATTAAGAAAGCTTTTGTTATGTCTATTATACTCAAGAACCACACAACTCTATATCATCTGTGGATACTACACTGTGGGTAGCTATCTTTTTTTTTCTTCCTTGTACAATTTATTCTGAGAACAAATATTTGCTGCTAGAAAATGAACAGATAATTATTAAAGGCATAAATACAGATTAATTAGAGAGAGGAAACATTCTAAATTTAGAGGTTTTTTTTTTTTTAAGGAAATGACTATGTTTATCAATTGGGAAGAGTTGAGTACAAATGGAGCTCACTCAATATACAATGTAATACCTTTTAATTTGGGGTGGGGAGGAGATTCTAACAGCAAATTAAAATATTTTAAGTGTAATTTCATGAACAGGCCTTATATTTTTCCTTAAATATAAAATGGATTTGCATAAAAAAGTGAGATTTTCTTGATTAAAACAGACAAACTTTTCAGACTAGCCAGCCCTTGTCTTACATGCTTTAAATGCACCTACTGTTTTTCACATTTTCCTTTTCCTGCTCTCTTGTGAGGCAACTCCCATTGACCACACCAGTAACTGTGGCTGAGCTTATATCATTCTCCTTCATTTTTTTCTTCAATATTTTGCACTGTGAAACTGCTACTATATAGCCTGAAGACTATACTTGACTGCTTACTGTAATACTAACATTTGCTAGTTGGGAGTAATGGCATTATCAGGCTTCAAAAGCAACGACAGTGAAGGCTGAGCAGCTATGTCAAGGCTTTCCTCAGCATTTGGTATTTTTATCTTTGGCCACCATAGCTTTTTCCTCACTATATTTGTAGTTTTCTGTCATTTTCTCTCTTTAAGTACAGAGACTGAAGGGAAGACCTAAGCATAATAATCCTGTTTTAATTCAGCTCAATTTGGGCCTAAACAAACATTGAATTACTCATGATTACTTCTAAGGAACATAACCTACTCTCATGTTCAATGGGCCTATGTTTGAATCTAACTAGTGGCTTCCCCTTATCCTTCACTGCCTTTCAGTCTTTCTTTTCCCTGTGTTAATCCCCAAAGTGACTGAAGAATCATAACTTGCCATTCTCCTACTACACAAAATTTTTGTACTATGCAACAACTCACATTTCAAGGAACTTATATTATTATCCTTGTATTATGTGTTCAAATTCAGATTAAATTCAGTCCACTCTATAAGTGACAAGATGCATGAGCGCACTGTGATCTAGGCAACCATAATTATACAATTATTGATGAAGTTCCTGTTGATAAACAATGCAAACATTAGGAAATACTATTTTGCAATTAAGTGATGAAGAAAGCTGTTTACTGCCTTCCATTGTATCCTCTGTTAATAAGATTGAAGTTGCAGATGTTCATGTATGCTGCATTGATGTTAAATGGTGCATGATACTCTAGGTGGTTCCCATAACCTTGCTTTGTCTACTCTGAACTGACTCAATTGATATGATAATATAGAAAAATGCAGGGCTGAACTGGCACAATTTGCATAGCCTTGAAATCTGCCATTAATGGACAGCCAACTGCTTCTTAAAGTTCTTGTTCAGTTGTCACTGACAACAACGTATTAGACAAATAATATTTTGAAATTATTCACAGGTGGGGATATCACTTACTGAAGCTTTTATCTCATCAAACAAGGTACTCATCAATGTATTTATAAAGCTAGCAATTGAGGACTTTGTGATCTTTTTGGGAGTTCAATTACTATTAGAGTAAGTACTAATATAAAGAAAGCAGAAATCATTCAGGGGTCACAAAACAGTGGTAGTAGCACTTGCAGCTTTTTGTCACAGGTATAATATTTAGAGAAACACCTTTCTCCCTTTTGCAAAACCTGTATTTCCATTTCATTATTAAATAAATATTATGTTTTAGATGAAGAAATAAAATCTTCAATGTTGCTCAATATTGCACTTTACTCATTAAAAAATCATGTAAGAGACTCCATATAAGAATGGTAGGAATTGCTCTGATATGTGAAATGAAATGACACACTAGAGAACCTCAAACACTAAAGAAAACTGAATAAATTACAAAAATGTATTGAACAGAGAAGAAGTAGAAATGTGCCACATATATAAAAGAGAACTAGAAATCTTTGAGTTTAGAATTTATGGGCACATATGAATAAAAGGATAAAAGACAGTACATGTGCCTTGGGGCAGGGAGTAGGGGATGGACAAACATTTAGAAGAGAAAATTGGAAATAAATTAGAATAATACAATTTTGAAACAAAAATTCTAGAAAAGCTGATATAGAAAACTCAGTGCTAATGAAGGTATAATACAAAAGTGAAACACATTGGGCTGCTCTGTACTACCTAGAGGTTAATATTAAATATTTAACTCCTCAAAGAGCCAATTCCCACACGACTAGTTGGATAAGAGATGGGCTAAAGGAATTTAGAGAAGCGTCAGATAAAATAAAATGTGCATACATATAATTAATGTTTTAAAAAAAGAGCAGCAAAAGTGTTTTTTAAATAAACCAGGCCGGGCATGGTGGCTCATGTCTGCAATCTCAGCATATTTGGGAGGCCAAGGCAAGAGGATCACTTGTTGAGACAAGGTTGGGCAACTTACAGAGCCTCATCTCTACAAAAAATTTAAAAAATCAGCTGGGTGTGGTGGCGCTTGTTCTCCTAGCTATTCAGGAGTCTGAGGCGGGAGGATTGGTAGAACCCAGGAGTTCAAAGTTACAGTGATCTATGACCGCACCTTTCGGGTGGCAGAGTGAGACTCTGCTGCCAAAAAAAAAATATATATATATATATTCTTTCACTGAAGTCAAAGTTTGAACAATAGCTTGTTTAAAACTTTTTGTTTTAGTTGGCTTAAATCCTAAATCAAGACCTTTCATTCTGAGTAGTAGTTTTATTACAAGAAGACTATAATACAAGCATGAAGAAAAATGGGGTCACTGTACACGGTATCCATTGCTCCTCTTAACTGAACTCATCCCTGTGGGAAGACTAAATCTGTTCATAAAGACTGTACTTTCTATCTGATTAGTATCAGATTAAACCTTCAAGAGGAGCTCTTAAAGAGCATCCAGTTGAATGTGGTACAGATGCCCCGGTCAGGGTTACCCCTGCTCTCTAACAGTTTCCTAAGCAATCCAGAAGGACAGAAAAATATTAATATGGATTTAAGTAGGTTGCAGGGACTAATGGCAGCCTAGGTAATTTAGACCATCTTATCAAGAATTAGAACCTCTGGACGTATTTTTAAAAAATCTGTTTGAAGGCATTGAAGTCCTAATAAAAGAATGAATAATTACCAGGCTATAATACAGAGGATGATAGAAACCCAGAGAGGTGAGTCTGGTGTGTGATGTTGCTAGGAGGACAGAGTCTGGAACCCAGAGTCTGTCAAAAGAAATGACCCTAGTTAAAATCTCCTTATCTCAGGGTGGGAATCAAAAGGATTAAGAGTGTGTGAACTGGCAGTAGAAAGACCTAGAAAAGGGACTGTAGCTTAGCCTCTAATCATCTAAATCTCTAAACTTAGATTAAGATAATTCCAGTGTGCCAATGTCCCCATGCCTGCCAAAAGCAAACATGAATCATCCTATACCTCGAATGATTTCTATAAGCAATTTTGCAAATATAACACATTACCCACAATAAAACATAAAGAGGCAAGTAGGAAATTAAAAACAGCAGAAATTACAGCTTAATAAAGCAGTTCCAGATATTGAACTTACAAATAGAAATTTTGAAATAACTGTGCTTACTGATCAAGAGTTAAGGATAAAATTGAGAATTTTAAGAGGCCTAGAATGCAACAGACAGATTTAAATGAAAATTGAAAATGAAAATTCAGTGGATAGTTTTAATAGAAGCTTAGACACAATTTAAAAAAGAATTAGTGGGCCGGGCACAGTGGCTCACACCTGTAATCCCAGCACTTTGGGAGGCGGAGGTGGGCGGATCATGAGGTTAAGAGATTGAGAGCATCCTGGCCAACATGGTGAAACCCCATCTCTACTAAAAAAATACAAAAATTAGCTGGGTGTGGTGGCGCGCACCTGTAGTCCCAGCTACTTGGGAGGCTGAGGCAGGAGCATTGCTTGAACCCGGGAGGCAGAGGCTGCAGTGAGCCAAGCTTGCGCCACTGCACTCTAGCCTGGCACCTGGCGACAGAGCGAGACTGTCTCAGAAAAAAAAAAAAAAGAAAAAGAAAGAATTAGTGAACCGGAAGGTAGATCAGAAGAAAATACCCAGAATGAAGCCCAGTGAAGACAGATAAGACGCATTCTATATAGTTCCCCAAAGTAGAACTAGAATCTATAGGTAAAACTTATCAAGAAGCAAATTCATGTCCAACAGAAGGAAAAAGTTTCTAACAATGTAGGGTTTATAAAAAACGAAATAGACCCCTCAGGTTGTGAATGTTTTAGAAAGGATTTCTGACTTGAGTTGGGAATGGGATAGGATGATCCCTCTGTCCCTTTTAATTTTAAGACCTTAGGATTTAGGCTAAGCATGGTGACTCCTGCCTGTAATCCCAGCACTTTGAGGCTGAGGTGGGAGGATTGCTTGCTTGAGGCATTTGAGACCAGCCTGGGCAACACAGTGAGACCCTTGTCTTTACTAAAAATAAAAAAATTAGTGGCCGGGCGCGATGGCTCATGCCTGTAATCCCAGCACTTTGGGAGGCCGAGGCAGGTGGATCACAAGGTCAGGAGTTCAAGACCAGCCTGAAAACATGGTGAAACCCATCTCTACTAAAAATAAAAAAATTAGCTGGGCGTGGTGGCACGCACCTGTAATCCCAGCTACTCAGGAGGCTGAGGCAGGAGAATTGCTTGAACCCAGGAGGCAGAGGTTGCAGTGAGCTAAGATCATGCCACTGCACTCCATTCTGGGCGACAGCAAATCTCCATCTCAAAAAATAAAAAATATTAGCCAGGTATGGTGGCATATACCTGTAGTCCTACCTACTCAGAAGGCTGAGGTAAGAGGATACCTTGAGCCCAGGAGTTTGAGGTTACAGTGAGCTATGATCATGCTACTGCCCTCCAGCTTGGGTGATAAGTGACAGAGTGAGACCCTGTCTTAAAAAAAAAAGACCTTAGGATTTTAGAAGAATTCAGAGTGTGATCAGGTAGAAAAATTAAACTCAGGAGAATAAGTTTTGGAAGACCATAGTATGATCCAATAAATGTAAAATTATGTAATATGTGTGAATGCAAGCACTCAGTAGAAAGATGCCTAGAAGTAATCACTAAATTTTTAACAAGTGTTATCTCTGGGGAGAATTTTAGTAGATAGAAGAGGGAATATGGTAAAGATGATTTCAGTAACCATGAGATCAGAGTACTGCAACTAAGGATATTACATTAGAGGAGGGGTTCTCAAACTTTTTCTCTTAAAAAATTATTGAGGCCAGGAGCAGTGGCTTGCACCTGTAATGCCAGCACTTTGAGAGGGTGAGGCAGGAGGATTGTTTGAGCCCAGAAGTTTGAAACCAGCTTGGGCAACATAGTGAGACCCTGTCTCTTTTTAAATTTTTAAAAACATTGAGTCCATCAAAAAAATCTAAGCCAGAAAAAAAAAAGAAAAAATATACTGAAGAATCCAAATAAATTTTGTGAGAGTCATATTTATTAGTATTTACTATATTAGAAATTTAAATGATCTTTAAAAATTTCTGAATAAACCTACATTTTAACATATTCTAAACAAAAATGTTAATAAAGAGTATGGCATTTAAGTTTTTGCTAATCTCTTTAATACTCAGGTAAGAGAAGTCAGCTGGATTTTTACATATTCTTCAGTATTCAATCTGTTGTGATATCATACATTATGTAGTCTCTGGAAAACTCTACTGCCATTTAGAGTCAAAAAGGCAAATAATATCTTTGAATTACTGTGAAGTAGTTTTGGCTTTATAGAAGAGATTCCTTGAAAGAGCCTCAGAGAGAGCACCCCCAGTGGGTCTACACTTTGAGAACCACTGCATTCGATTAAGGGCTATAGCTGTCACTATGCTGGGAAGGTGGCCCTGCTCACTCTGAACAAGCTATAATTACTAGGAATGTGTCAGTTCTGCTGTGCTCACAGCTGTGGCTAGTGGGATAGGCCAATAAGGAATTCATGCTCTGCAACTTAGAAAATAAAGATTCCAGACAGTGCTTATATGAAAGCAAGCTGGCCAACAAGAATATTTTAGACTTCCCTAGTCAGATAAAGTACCACTGTGCTGATCCTTTTATGTAGTAATGGGCCTGAATTAAATATTCCAACCTGTAATTACTTTTTCATTGTTGGAAACAAGTTTTATATAAATGCATTAGACAAACTATACTAGCTAAAGCCTAACAAAGGTCTCCAAAGTGAAGACAAACTTATCTCCACATTAGAATACTGATAATTTAAGACCAAGATATAAACCCAACGCAAGATAGATGGGGATCTGAAACCTGCCAAGCATGGCAGCTGCCCCTTTCTGGACCATCAAAAAATTATCTATTTATTTTTAATTTTTAAAAAGTTTTTTTTTTTTTTTCAGTAGAGATGGGGTTTTGCTATGTTACCCAGGCTGATCTCAAACTCCTGGGCTCAAGGGATCCTTCTTCCTCAGCCTGGGATTATAGGCATGGGCTATTATGTCTAGCCACCAGAAATTTAGAAAAATAAAATAGTAAAGGGTCCACAGCCTACCTTCTACTACGAAAAGCATATTAGCCCATTTGATCAGAAAGAAAATTAACAGGCCCTTGAGACTGTCTCCTACTGGGCCCCCAACTTTTGAAGACTTAAAATAACCCAGTCACAGGTGTTACAGACACCATTTTCTTCCTTAATTGGGAACTCAAAGGCTCTATTTCAGATAATTTACAACAACAGTTTGGGGACAGAGTATTTTAAATCTTTTTCCTATGGCATTACATCCTAACAGTGAAATAATATTTTATATTTGCCTACTCTTTAAAAGTTAAAAAGTCTGAGAGAGTGGTCTCTATGAAATAAGGATTATATCCTATTTGTCAAATAATTCTTTTAATATGACATTCCCATTACATTAACATCAGACCTGGGCTTGTTAAAATATGACCTGTGGGCCAAATCTGGATAGCTTCCTATTTTTATAAACAGAGTTTTATTGGAATACAGCCACACCTATTTGTTTACATATGGCTGTTTTCACACTACAGAGGGAAAGTTGAACACTTGCAACAGAGGTAGTATGCCCTGCAAAGCAGAAAGTAATTACTATTTGACCCTTTACAAAAAGTTTGCTGACTCTCGATTTAAACATGTAGTCTATTAGAACCGAAAGATACATTAGAGATTTTTTAGCCACTCCTTTCACTTTATAGTTGAATAAAATGAGGCCCAGAGAATTGAAAAAGCAGAATACAGAGCACACAGAAGACAAGTGGAAGCTTCCTAGCACATGGGATTCCCTCTTTGTTATTTTCCAGCTTACTCATTCCACACGAGGAATGCTCTGCCTAAAGCAAGAATCCTGCCGAGTCTCTTAAAAGCCACATATGGTGTTGGCACAGAAATTGTTTTTTCAACACCTGGGTAACCAGGCTGTGTAGGTCCCAGGAGTGCACCAGTGCCCTCAGTTTCAGCTTTAGCCAATCCCTGAGGAGTTAGATCTGAGAGAGAGCCACTTTCAAGGCCCTGCCTCATTAGTCCCCGCTGCTACCGATCTAGCACAGAGAAAACTGGTCCTTCCCTCATGTCTACTACACCAGGGCCAGTCTTGGGTAAAGAGGCTTTGTTCATAGAGGATTTGTTAATTAAGTCATCATTGTACTAATAAAACCCCAGAGCTTCAGCCAGTAGTAGTCTAATGCTACTTTAGGGTTGCTGAATTTGTGTATTTGTAATTAAAAGAAATATGTTATTTTAGAAACATATTCTAAATTTTAAAATAATGATATGTTTTTTAAAGTATGAAAATAAGATATGGAAAATACAGAGTATCTAACATCTTACCCCCAGCATACTGGCATACTCACTCTTGCTACATTGTTTTTGTTTTGGAATGGAGTCTTGTTCTGTGGCCCAGGCTGGAATACAGTAGCAAGATCTAAGCTTACTGCAACCTCTGCCTCCTAGGTTCAAGTGATTCTCCTGCTTCAGCTTCCTGTGTAGCTGGGATTACAGGTGCAAGCCACCACGCTTGGCTAATTTTTGTAATTTTAGTGGAGACAGGTTTTACCATGTTGGCCAGGCTGGTCTCGAACTCCTGACCTCAAGTGATCTGCCTGCCTCAGTCTCCCAAAGTGCTGGAATTATAGGCGAGATCCACAGTGCCCAGCCTTTCTTGCTACTTTGTAATAGCAGGCAATTTTATGTTTTGATTTATTTATACTTAAAGTCCTCAAATCCTAAGTGGTGAAGTTTCACAAAGTAAATAAACCCATTGTGTTGGTTTATTTTTCATGTAACATAATACATATAGTTTCAAGTTGCTACATTCTTTTTAATGATGGCTTAAATAAACAACACACTTTACCTATTATAGTTTGCTTTTTTTTTTACTATTACACATAAAAGTGACATGAATGTCTTCACATGTAGATGCTTCCAGATTTTTTATAATTATTATTATTATTTTTTTGAGACAGTTTCCCTTTTGTTGCCCAACCTGGAGTGCAATGGCGCGATCTTGGCTCACTGCAACCTCTGCCTCCTGGGTTTAAGCAGTTCTTCTGCCTCAGCCTCCAGAGTAGCTGGGATTATAGGTGCCCGCCACCACGCCTGGCTAATTTTTTTTTTTTTTTTTTGTATTTTTAGTAGAGACAGGGTTTCACCACATTAGCCAGACTGGTCTGGAACTCCTGACCTCAGGTGACCTGCCCCGCCTCAGCCTCCCAAAGTGTTCCCGGGCTGATAAATTATTTAGAGTAAATTCTAAGAGCTGAAATTGCTGTATAAAAAGATAGGAAAAGTTTTAGCAATTTACACGCTAGCAATATTAAGAGCATATGACTACACCCTTAGCATCAAATAACAATTCTTTTAAAAGATTCTCCTATCTCACTTATTTGAACTTCTTTATGAAAGTCCCCTATGTCTTCTAATATATTCAGGTTCAACCTACAGTATTAATCTTCAATAACTAGAGCTCAGCTGGGCATGGTGGTTCATGCCTATAATCCCAGCACTTTGGGAAGCTGATGTGGGTGAATTGCTTGAGTCTGGTAGTTCATGCCCTGCCTGGGCAATATGGTGAAACTCTGTCTCTACAAAAAATTAGGCAGGTGTGGTGGCATATGCCTATAGTCTCAGCTACTCCGAAGACTGAGGTGGGAGGATCACTTGAGCCTGGGAGAAAGGGGTTTCAGTGAGCCGTGACTGCACCACTGTATTCCAGCCTTAGCAACAGAGATCCTGTTCCAAAAAAACAAAACAAAAACAGTAACAAAAATTACAAACTAGAGTTCATATTAGTCTCAACCACAACCAGGATGTCACTGACAGAAAGCCATTAAAAATCTGATTGATTCTAAAGAAAAGCTCAATAAAAGTAAAAATGTACAAAGGTTCAAATAAGTTTGATTGATTGAGACTGGTTTCACTCTCTATAGTGCAGGTGGTATGACCATAGCTCACTGTAACCTCGAGCTCCTGGGCTCATGTGAGCACCTGCCTCAGCCTCCTGAGTAGCCAAGACTATAGGCGTGTGCCACCATACCTGGCTAATTTCCATATTTTTTTGCAGGGTCTCACTATGTTCCCAGGCTGGTCTTGAACTCCTGGCCTCAAGTGATTCTCGAGCCTTAGCCTCTTAAGGTGTTGAGATTACAGATGTGAGTCACCATGCCTGGCCAAAAAAACTTTATTGAAATGATATGGAGCATGTAAGACATCGATCTTTCCGCATCTCTTGCAAGAAAAAAAAAATCAAGCTAATGTGGTATTGATATATTATATAAAACCTGTTTAAAACCCACTTTAACATTCTGTCTACAGAAACCAACTCAAGAAAAATAATCATTCAGAATTAGCATAAATTTACAAATCTATATCTTAATAAAGTATATTATGTCAAGACTACTTTAAATACCATGACACTCAATTCATTATACCTCAGGCAACCTACATTGCTTCAAGTCCTGTATAAATATTTTTAAATGACCATCTCTTCTTTATATGGATGATGGTGTAGGATTTAAAACAGTGTATCTTACCATTCTAAGATGAAAGTAATTTCTTTTGCTAACATCTTTACTGAAGCATGATGGACGTGCAATAAACTGCGCTATTTAAGCGTACAATTGGAATAGTTTAAATGGGTATTACTCATGAAGCCATCACCACAATCAAAATAACAAACAGCCAAGTGAGGTGGCTCATGCCTGTAATCCCAGCATTTTGGAAGGTTGAGGCAGGTAGATTGCAAGAGCTCAGGAGTTCACACCAGCCTGGGCAACATGGTGAAACCCTGTCTCTACAAAAATACAAAAAAATTAGCCAGGCATGGCAGCGTGTGCCTATAGTCCCAGCTACTTGGGACGCTGATGCAGGAGAATTGCTTGAACCTGGAAGGTGGAGGTTGCAGTGAGCTGAGATCACACCACTGCACTCCAGCCTAGGTGAAAGAACAAGACTCCATATCAAAAATAAACAAATAACAAACATATCCATCAATTCTAAAAATTTCCTCGTGCATCTTTGTAAGCTCCCACCCCTTCCTGCTGTCTATCCTTAGGCAGCCACCCCTCTAGACTTGGCAGTCTCAAGGCTTGATTTGGATTTCTAATCAATTATCCTTAAATGATTAAGGTAATACTGCCCATACCCAGTGGGGTTTGTCTTCACAAACAGATATCTAATTTGAACAACAGAAACAACAGAGGTTACTTTCTAGGAAAATTTCTGAGCTACAGATTCACTGAACCAACAGCAGGCTCAAGTATTCTGCTAAGCAATGTACCAGTCTTCTGTAGAGACTGACAGCCTTCTCATGTATCAATGCATAATTATAGACTTCCAGCATTAGCTGATGGTTGTTGGTTCTTGGATCAACAATATTTTAAAACAAATGAAAGAGGAATTAACTTGATTATTTAGAACCAGGCTTTAGAACATTCACAGCAATTCTGTTTTTTCTTCAGTTATGCTATACGTATTTAAACATTTTTCTTTTCTTCTGAGAAAAACATTCATTCAAGTTTTTTTTCTTTTATAGTGTGTCATTTTTGAAAAAAACTGTGCCAATGGTCAGTATCAATTCTTGGCTGTTGACTGGCTTTAAAAACCTGTGATGATTATTTGATATTCAGAATTCCATTGATGAAACACATCTAGTGCTAGTCTTCACACATATACAAAAAGACCTCCTAGGTATTTTATGTCCACTCAGATGAAAAATGTCTATAAATTATATAATTCTTAATACTAGGTTTATCATTATTCTTCTAGTCACTTAAATTCAAAATATTACAGTCATCCTTGTCTTCTTATAAAGTCACTAAATCCTGTTTCATCTCATATAGTCACTAAATATTTCATGATGTCTTTTGCCCATAGTGACAGGATCCTTCTTTATCTTTCTATCTTCTGTACCTGTGCTTAGCTTGCACATGTACACATACTGAACTACATCCCCCAATTCACCATGTGCTACTCTTCTTTGTCTATGACTTTATATGTGCTGTTTCTTCTGGCTAGAATGTTGTTCTCTGCCTCCTTTGTTTGGCAAACGTCACTACTCATCTAAGGTTAAATCTTATGTAAAGCATGTCTTAGACTCTGTATTATTGGCTGCTTCCTATTCTTGTGTCCTCAACACCTTAAGCATTCATCTACTATAGTTCTTATTACAACAAATTGTCATTATTTTTTTACACTTCTATATTTCATATATTGTGCATTTCTTGAATATAAAGACAAAAATATATACAGTTCCTTACCGAGTACATATAACATAGTAGGCCCTCAATCTCTGTAGATGTAGCATCAATATATTTTATTATCATTTTTTCCATTAGCTTGCCACCATTTAAATTCAATTTCTATTGGTGCATATCTAAATTGTTGCCAAATTGATCTGTTTGCTAATATTCTCTCCCTCCTCCAGTCTAATTTGTACACTAGCATGGAATTATACTCCTAAACCACTGTTTTGAACATATGATTCCTCTGCTCAAAACCCTTCAATAGTTTCCCACTTCCCTTCAATTAAGACCTAGCTCTGCAGCCAAGCACTCAGATCTCACTATAATCTAACCCTAAGTTATCTTTTTCACTTTATCACCTATTAATGTGTCTTCTCTACACTAGTCACACAGAAATACTTATATTTTCTGGAACATTTGTAGTTTCCATTTTTGTTAGATTGTAATTTAAAAAGAATTATCTATTGCCCTTTGAAAGTAGACTTTTTTTTTTTTTTTTTCAGACAGGGTCTCACTCTGTTGCCCAGGCTGGAGTACAAGGGTGTAATCATGGCTGAGTGCTGCGGCCTTGAACTCCTGGGGTCCCTGAACCCCCTTGCCTCAGCCTTCTGAGTAGGTAGGACTACAAGCATGTGCCACTGTGCCCAGCTAATTTTTTTTTTTTTTTGGTAGAGATGGGGTCTTGCTACGTTGTCCAGGCTAGTCTCCAACTCCTGGTCTCATACAATCCTTCTGCCTTGGCCGTCCAAAGTATTGGGATTACAGGTGTGAGCCACTGCATCTGGCCTGAAAGCAGACTTTTGAGGTATGACATATACAGAGAAGAGTACAAATTGTAAGTCTGACCCTGGAAATGTTTGCCTTTAGACTAAACAGAATTATAGACATCCCTAATGAGTCTAGCCTGCAGCCAACATACTACCTTAATGTAGCTAACAAGTGACGACTGTCAAGACCAGCACAACTACTCAGCTGAGCCTAGCCTTGATTGCAGAATCATGAGAAAATAAAACTGATGTTTTTTATGTTACAAATTTATGAGGTGGTTCGTTATGGTGAAAAATTCCTTCCTTGCAATTACTCGACTCCACCAAAAGTAATTTGATGTCTATCTCTATTGACACTATACACATGGAATCACATAGTATATACTCTTATGTTTATATAAAAATGTTTTAGGAGAACCGAGCGGAGCTGGTTGAGCCTTCAAAGTCCTAAAACGCGCGGCCGTGGGTTCAGGGTTTATTGATTGAATTCCGCCGGCGGGGGAGCCTCTGCAGAGAGAGAGCACGAGAGATGGAGATGGGCAGACGGATTCATTTAGAGCTGTGGAACAGGACGCTCTCTGATGTGAAAGAACTTGTCCTGGACAACAGTCGGTCGAATGAAGGCAAACTCGAAGGCCTCACAGATGAATTTGAAGAACTGGAATTCTTAAGTACAATCAACGTAGGCCTCACCTCAATCGCAAACTTACCAAAGTTAAACAAACTTAAGAAGCTTGAACTAAGCAATAACAGAGTCTCAGGGGGCCTGGAAGTATTGGCAGAAAAGTGTCCGAACCTCACGCATCTAAATTTAAGTGGCAACAAAATTAAAGACCTCAAAGTTAGAAAACCTCAAGAGCTTAGACCTTTTCAATTGCGAGGTAACCAACCGGAATGACTACCGAGGAAACGTGTTCAAGCTCCTCCCGCAACTCACATTTCTCGACGGCTATGACCGGAACGATAAGGAGGCCCCTGACTCGGATGCTGAGGGCTACGTGGAGGGCCTGGATGATGAGGAGGAGGATGAGGATGAGGAGGAATATGATGAAGATGCTCAGGTAGTGGAAGACGAGGAGGACGAGGATGGTGAAGAGGAGGATGTGAGTGGAGAGGAGGAGGAGGATGAAGAAAGTTATAATGATGGAGAGGTAGATGATGAGGAAGATGAAGAAGAGCTTGGTGAAGAAGAAAGGGGTCAGAAGCGAAAACGAGAACCTGAAGATGAGGAAGAAGATGACGACTAAGTGGAATAATCTATTTTGAAAAATTCCTATTGTGATTTGACTGTTTTTACCCATATCCCCTCCCCCCCTCCAATTCTGCCCCCTAAAACTTATTTTTTTCTGATTGTAACGTTGCTGTGGGAACGAGAGGGGAAAAGTGTACTGGGGGTTGTGGGGGGAGGGAGGGTGGATGCGGGTGGAATAAAATACTATTTTTACTGCCAAAAAAAAATGTTTTAATATCACCTTCATCAACGAAGGAAAATATTGTTGGAGATAGAGTTCTGGGTTGGTGGTTTCCTTTCAGCACTTTGAAGATGTTGGTCTATTTTCTTTTGATCTCTGCTCTTACTGATAAGGTATCTGCAGTTGTTCATATAATTTTCCCTTCTATGCAATGTGCTGTTTTGCTCTTCAATATCTTCTCTTTATCTTTAGTTTCACTAGTCTAATTATATGTTTAGGTGTGATTTTCTTTGTATTTATTCTGCCTGTGGTTCATGCCTAAGTTCGTGTCTTTGACCAGAAGTGGGAAACTTTCAGCCATTATTCATCAAACATTTATCTTGCCCCATTCTCGAACTCCTTTCCTAGACTCCAATTATGCACACATTAGGCCTTTGTTATTGTCCTAAAGATCACAGAAGTTCTGTTCACTGGTTTTTTTTTTATTTCTGAGATGGAGTCTTGCTCTGTTGCTCAGGCTAGAGTGCTGTGGTGCAATCTTGGCTCACTGCAACCTCTGCCTCCCAGGTTCAAGTGATTCTCCTCCCTCACCCTCCCAAGTAGCTGGGACTATAGGCATGCGCCACCACACCCAGCTAATTTTTGTATTATTAGTAGAGACAGGGTTTCACCACGTTGGACAGACTGGTCTCGAACTCCTGATTTCAGGAGATCCACCCGCCCTGGCCTCCCAAAGTGCTGTGATTACAGGCATGAGCCACCGCGCCTGGCCATGTTCACTGTTTCTTCCTCTTCATTTTCTACACTTGATAATTTCTACATACCTACATTCAACTTTGCTTCTTGTCATCTTTAAATTACTGAAAGAGTACCTAGCAAATTTTTTATTTGAAAAATACTTTCAGTTCTACAATTATTATTTTTTAAAGTTTCTTTCTTTGATGAGATTTTTCTAATTGTTTATCCATTATGAACATACTTTCCTCTACCTCTTGGAGTACAGTTAAAATAATTATACAGATTGCTTTAAAATCCGTGTCTGCTAATTCATACATGAGCATCATTTCAGAGTTAATCTCCATTGATTGCTTTTGTTCTTCAGTATGTGTATTTGTTTGTCTCATAATTTTTTCTTGTACCTTGGATACTGTGATTGAGACGCTGTAGAGCAGGTGCTGCCAAACTATAGCCAGTGGGCTGATCACTTGTTTTTCTAAAGAAAGTTTTAATGATATGCAGCCACACCCATGTGTTTACATTATTGTCTGTGGATATTTTTACACTACAACTGCATTGCTGAGTAGTTAGAACAGAGACCACATGACCTGTGAACCTAAAATATTTACTCTCTTGTCCTTTAAGAAAAAATAGCTGACCTCTGTTGTACAGACCAAATATGTTTCTAAGGAGAGGATTATTATTTAAGTAGACAAGTAAACTTGGCTAGACTTAAATTCCAAACTCTGTACCCCAGCAATGGATAATAAGAAATCTCTATTTAGTTCTTTTGGTCTTAGCTGGGCTGCTAGGAATCCACTCTGCATATGTATAATTCAGGGGTCATCCGGAGATTTGGACAAAGCTGTATGTAGAATTTAGGGCTACCTCTGTATGGTTTTTCTCCTTTCTGAAATTTCCTCACTCACTTTTTACCCAAACTCTTCCTCTGGATCTTCAAGCCAGAAAGACTGCATGTTTTCTACCAAATTTTAGACATGCTACTTGGTGCCAACTCAGGCTGGCCCTAGAGAAAGAGTCATAAAAATAGGAAATGTACTCAAGGCCATTCTCCTCCTCCGAGTATAGTCTCTTCTTCAGTTTCTGCCCAATTTTCATTCTTCTCCAGTGTCTCCAGGTAGTTGGTTTTGTAATATTTTATTCAGAGTTATAATTGCTACCTGAAGAAGGACTGGTCTGACATGAGCTATCCCTACCCTATTTAGATTGGAAGTCTGTATATACTCTTTTGGGTCTGACTTTGTTCCACATTATGTTTGTTATATTCATTCATATTGTTGAGTTGAGTGGTAATCCATTCATTCTCTCTTCATTATGTATGCTAGCACATAAATATATAATTTATTCAGTTTACTCTTTATGGACCTTTGGGGTTGTTTCCAATTATTTTGGTCACTGCAAACAGTGCTGCTATATTTGTTGTAGCAAAAGACTAGAAATACTAAGATGTATATCAAAAGAGGATTAGTAAAATAAAGTATGATGTGACAAGAAAATGGAACATTATGCAGCTATAAAAAATAGAACAATCTCTAAGATATATTAAGCAAAAAGGCAAGATGTGGAGCAACATGTATAGCTGACATTCAGTGGAAGCATTGGTTGACTCTGGGAAAGGGCTGAATAGATGGAAAACATAATTAGAAGGTGGAATTTCATACTGTGTGAATATAATACATTGAAAATAAGAATTAAAAAACCTGTAGAACACCCCCAATATATTGTGCACATCATTCCATATTCATAAAAATTAAAATACTAAATCAATTTCCATCTTACATATATATTAATAAATTATCTATGACTGAACATTTAGATTAGAATAAGTGAGAGCTCTATGAAGTGATATGAAAACACTTCCAGGATATAATACAAAGTAAAAAAAGGAAAAAGCAAATATATCAACAGTATGTACCTTTCAAATAAAAAGGAGGAGAAATGAGAAAATGCTCATCTATCTGCTCATTTGGGCATAAATAAATACAGGAATAAAATTCCATTAATTGAAGAATAGGTAAACAAAATGTTGCTTGTCTATATGTAGATAGCTGAATAGTGTGGTGTTGCCCTCAATTCATGTCCATCTGGAACCTGAAAATGTGACCTTATTTGGAAATAAAGTCTTTGCAGATTAATTAGTTAAGATTAGGTCACACTAGATCATATTAGGCCATATAGCCAATTATTGGTGTCTTTAAAATAAAAGGAGTGGGCACAGAAAGATATACACAGGGAAGAAGGCCATGTGAAGACAGAGGCAGATATACTGAAGTGATACAGCTACAAACCAAGGAATGCCAAAGATTGATTGGCAGGAGCCCAGTAGCTAGGAAGACACCAAGAACAATTTCCTAGAGTTTTTAGAGGGTGCAAGGCCCTGCTGATATCTTTTATTTTGGACTTCTAGCCTTCAGAACAGTGAAATAATAAATTTCTGTTCTTTTAAGCCACTCACTTGGTGGTAATTTATTATGGCAGCCCTAGGAAATGAATATACCATGCAACAGAATGTTATATGGCAATACAAAGAAGTAAAATACTGATACATGCTATAATATGGATAAGCCTTGAAAACATTATGGTAAGTGAAGCAGCCTAACACAGAAAAGCACATATTGTAAGAATCCATTTATATACAATTTCCAGGCTAGGCAAATGCATAGAGGCAGAAAGTAGATTAATGGTTGCTTAAGGCTGGGAGAAGTTGGGGGAAACTGGAGAGAGACAATTTCTGGGGTGACGAAAATGTTCTAAAATTGATTGTGGTGATGGTTGCACAACCTAAGAATATATATACAAAAAATGAATTGTATACTTTAAATAAGGAAATTGTATGGTGTGTGAATTATCTCTCAGTGAATCTGTTGGGGGGAGGGGGTGCGGGAAAGAAGAAATACAGAAAAGATAAGCCAAAAACTGAGATTGGTTGGTTACCTATAAGAGGTAGGTGGGAACAGGGTGAGAAGAATGTGGAAACAACAGCGGTGAAAAAGTAATGTGAGGGAAGTGACACTTCTCTTACTGTATCTTTGTGAATAGTTCTTGACTTTTAGAACCATCGTAATTTTCTATATACTCAAAAAACTTAGTTAAAATTAACCAGGATATGTGGTTGTGTGAGCTCCTCATTTTGCTCTGCTTATATCCTTCCCTGGCCTTGATGGTTCAGGCTGCACCTACAGAGTTGGGGTAACAGCTCTAAGCCAGTCCTGAACTCTGTGGTGTTGGATTGCAATAGGTGATACTACTGTGTACTCATGTTTTAAAAATATATACACAGATAGGTTAAATCAGACACAGATATAGATGTGTGTATAAATTCTTAGTATACAATAAAAGAAACCAGGGTTCCTTGGAGAAATTCCTATCTCATGGCTGGGGCAAGGAAAATACAAGATGAACCTGGAGATCTTGTGGTGCCAGAATGTAAGGAAGTCAGAAAATAACGGTAGTACACTGGAAGTTCACAAGAACTGACTTGAAAGCACTTCCAATGGTCAAATCTAGGGCAAATTGAGGAACACAATAAATAATGATAGTAATAAATTTTAATCAATAGAATAAAATATCTGTGAGTCCATATAAGTAAATGAATTAAAAAAATGGGGAAGAAAGCTCTTCTCTTCTAATAAGTGCATAATTTTGAATTAAGACATTTATAAGAAATAATAAAAATAAAATAAAATTTTTTGGCTAATGCCATAGTAATAATTATTTCAGGCAAGATTAACCAATGTATGTACGGAAGACATATCTCAAAGTACCGCCCCATGAGATATTTATTCATTAAGAAGGGAAAATATGTATTGAAGACATATCTCAAAGTACCTCCCCATGAGATATTTATTCATTAAAAAAAACTAAAGTTAGTTTTTGTGTTCATTAAAAAAACTAATTTACATGGAGCAACCTGGCAGGCACCACTTTAACCAAGTAAAGTGAATCAAAGTCAACATCACTACTATCAAGGCTAATTGGTATCATGTCTTTGAATATGATTCACTGAGAAGAGCATAATGTTATTTCTGTGGTATTCTTGCCAAAAATGCATAATCTGAATTTTATCACAGAGAAACATTAGTCAAACAAAAATTGAAAGACATTCTACAAAATAACTGGGCAGTGCTCTTCAAAAATATTAAGGAGAAAAAAGACTGAAGAATTATGCCACATGGTAAAAGAATAAAAGAAGATAGTTACCTACTAAGCACAGAGTAGACTCCTAGATTGTATCCTGGACCAAAAAAAAAAAAAAAAAGTGGGATAATTGGGAACATCTGCAAAAGGTCTGTAGCTTCAATAACAGTATTACATCTATAGTAGTTTGTTGGTTTTAAATTTTTATTTATTGACAAAAATTCTACCTATTTATTAACTTCTTGGTTTTGATAAACGTACTCTGGTTATGTAAAATGCTAATGTCTGAGAAAGCTGGATGAAGGATATATGGAAAATATCTACTATTTTTACAACTTTTTTTGCTGCAAAATGAGAAGTTAAAAAAATTAAATAATTTAAGACCAATGCTATGAAGAACGTTCTTGCATGTAAATCTTTGTGCATATGTTAAATTATTCCATAGGATTAATTTGTAAGTAAAGTTACTGAGTCAAAGGATATGCATATTTTAAGGCTTTTGATATGTATTCTCAAGCTGTCACCAAGAAAAACTGTACACCAAAATTTATCCCACTAGTAGTGGGTCTTAATTTTTCTCAAATTTCTAAGATGTACCAAATGATATCTAAGGTCATTTCTAGTTATTTTTTGCATCAAAATCTCACTTGCATTTCACAAACCAGTTTACATGTCCCTTTTAAAATACATTGTTTCTCTGATCATCAGTGTGATGTGAGTCATGAATTATTTCTACAATACATTTTTTGGTAAAATTCACTTAATCCTTTCTACATATTGTCTTCTAGTGTACATTTCACAAGTATAAGCTCTTTGAAGTAAAGGCCATATACCTTTCTATCCAATTATTACTTTGAATATGGTATACACAGCAGTGGTTTTTAGCACTGCAGGAGTTAAACAAGTTGCAACTGGCTTCCTATCATAGACATGTTCAGATACCTTACCTGCTGACATTTCAAGTCTTAATTATGCTTGTATGAGCTCCTCATTTTGCTCTGCTCATATCTTTCTTGGGTCTTGATAGTTAAGCCTGCATTTACTTACAGAGTTAGGGTAATAGCTCCAAGCTAGTCCTGACAAGGGAAGAATACAAATCAAGAATAAGGTGCCCTGTAATCCCAGTGACTTGGGATGCCAAAGCAGGAGAATCACTTGAGGCCAGGAGTTTGAGACCAGCCTGGGCAACACAGCAAGACCTTGTCTCTAAAAGAATTAAAAAAATAAAAAATAAAACTAGTCCACATGGTGGCATGTGCCTGTAGTCCCAGCTATGTGAGAGAAGAGGATTATGTGAGCCCAAGCATTCCAGGGTGCAGTGAGATATGATCACTCCACTCTACTCCAGCCTGGGAGACAGAGTCTCTTTAACTTAAGAAAAAAGAGTAGGGTGCAGAATTATTTCTGACATCCAGATGTAAGTTGTGATGGTCCAATTGTGACTGCAGAGCTTCTGTTCTAGCTTAATAAATCATATTTTGCACTAATCCTAGGAACTGGAACGAGCTTTGGTCTAGATTCCCTATCTTTAGCTCTGACTATCCCTCCTAGTCTCTGCCTTCTAAAACTAGATGCTCCAACTCCAAGGTGTTGGTTAGGCATTTTAGTGCTTGCCAGTTCCTGACAACCTTTCTTCTTAGAAGACCAATATAACTCCTTTTATATAAGAATAGACTTCTCCAAGTGACACTGGTTGTCCAAGAAAGAGCTTTTTCCAGTTTTTTTTTTTCTGCCACTCTCAGCTTACACAATATCTTGATTGTATTCATACTAGAAGTGATGAGGTTGTTGTACCGCCTTGGAGTTAGATTAGTGCTCCAAAAAGGATGCATAGTGGCTTTGGTTGAATAGCAAAGTCAGTAAAGTGGAGCCAGCAGGACCCGAGAAAACTGAATCCAGGTGAGGCAGATGCTCTGAATCTCACCTGTCTCACCTGGATTAAGTTTTCTTCAGATCCTACTGGCTCCACTTTACAGACTTTCCTATTCAAACAAAGCACTATGCCTCATTCCTGGACTATTATTCTAATTTCCATAATCCTATTTAGGGCAGTTTTGACTTGTGAACTACAAAAAGAGCACAAGAGGTCAACATTCAAGAACCGTGACTGTGGGGGGAAACCCTGCAAGTGCTGTGGCAAGGGTCTGAAGCCTCAGCCTGTTCCCATATAAATATTGATTTAGAAAAGAATTAGAAATGTAGGCACATAGTTATTCCTTTATATAATCATATATAATCTATAGTTACTCACTTAATAATCATAAAGATATATACTCAATAAAACCTTTAATTTTACTAAGGACTATCGGGTTATGAAGCATGGAACTGAGGTGACACTGTGAACAAAGTGATCCTAAGGCAAGATGCTCTAAGCCCTCTGTCATGCCCGCATAAAGGCTGCTGGAGGGCACCTCGGCTGTGTGGCAGTGCGGCAGTGCCAGTGCTGTGAAAGCGCCCGCTGTTTAGCCAGCTAGGGAAGGAGATGTCCAAAATGATGAGACATCTCCTTCCTGGGGAAGTTAGGAGAAAACTCTGCTTCTCCAAGCTCTTGTGGCAAGGCCTGACGACTGTCAGGGAAGCCCAAAGACATCCAGGGACTTAACTGTCTCTATGTGACCTGTCACTGTGCTTCAGTGGTCACATTCCATGTCTACTCTCACGCCCTGCTTCTGCACCTGGTTTCTCTTTTTCTCAGAAGATAAGAATTAATGTCCTTGACATTTCTAACAAATATGCGAAGAGTGCTGACGCATTAGGTTTTCTCCTCGTCTCAGCTACTTGAAAGTCCTGGGCCCCCTATCTTCAAGACATATGATTTCCCTGACCCTATGGCCGACCACCATTACCTCACCCTACCGTCCCTGCCCACTGCTTTGCACTCAATAAAGGTCAGAGTGTCCAGGCACTCGGTGCCACTGCGGGTCTCCGCACTTTGGTTGGCAGTGGACCCCGAGCCCAAACTCTCTTTTCTCTATCTCTGTGTCTGTGTCTTTCATTTCTACAGTTTCTCGTCTCCACATCAGCGGGGAGGGGCTCACAGAACCCTATAGGGCTGGACCCTATACGTAACTGGCATGACTCATCTGAAGAAAAATGATCACCTCAGTAGTAAACAGATACTTCTGTTTTCCCTTGTTAGGTAAAATCCAGAAAAACTAGAGATGCTTTGAGCCTGAATTGAGACTATCAAATACACAGTAACACAAGGAAAGCTGAGTTGCAAATAGATCCTAGATTAAATGTCAAAACTGTCAATGGTGACAAATGTCTCTACGCTGTATAGATTAAGTTTACAAGTGACATGCTGAGTTGGGTTCTTACTATCATCTGTAAAAGAAACCTAATGACCCCCATTATAATCCACTTCATATGCTCAAATACCAACATGTAGGCTTCTAAAAACTTACTGTAGCTAGGAGTGGTGGCTCACGCCTGTAATCCCAACATTTTGGGAGGCCAAGGTGGGCGGATCACAAGGTCAGGAGATCGAGATCATCCTGGCCAACATGCTGACACACTGTCTCTATTAAAATACAAAAAATTAGCAGGCCGTGGTGGTGCGCCTGTAGTCCCAGCTATGCAGGAGGCTGAGGCAGGGAAATTGCTTGAACCTGGGAAGCGAAGGTTGCAGTGAGCCGAGATGGCCACCTCACTCCAGCCTGGCAACAGAGCAATCTCCATCTCAAAAAAAAGAAGACAAAAAAAAAAGCTTATAGCAGTGAAGCCAGCATAATGTTTAGTTAAAAAACATTACGGCCAGCCACAGTGGCTCACGCCTATAATCCTAGCACTCTGGGAGGCCGAGGCAGGTGGATCACTTGAGGTCAGGAGTTTGAGGCCAGCCTGACCAACACAGTGAAACCCATCTATCTCTACTAACAATACAAAAAAAATTAACTGGGTGAGGTGGTGTATGCCTGTAATCCTAGCTTCTTGGGAGGCTGAGGTGGGAGGATGGCTTGAACCAGGGAGGCAGAGGTTGCAGTGAGCCAGGATTGTGCCACTGCACACTCCAGCCTGGTTTTCCCCTTAAAAAAACACTCAAAAAATAAATCTGAACATGTAGAGCAACGTAAAAGTAAAAATAGATAAACCTGAGGCCATTTTGAAAGAAAGCTTTTTTCTATAGACAGGGTCTCACTCTGCCTCCCAGGCTGGAGTGCAGTGGCACAATCATAGCTCACTGCAGCCTCAATCTCCCTGGCTCAAGTGATCCTCCCACCTCAGCCTCCTGAGTAGCTGGGACTACAGGGGCACATCATCATGCTGGGTTAATTGTTTACAATTTAGTTTTTAGTAGAGATAAGGTCTTGCTATGTTGCTCAGGCTGGTCTTGAACTCCTAAACTCAAGGGATCCTCTGCCTTAGCCTTTCAAAATGCTGACATTATAGGAATGAGCCACCATGCCTGGCCAAGAAAGCTTTTTTTTGATTATTACCCTGTGTGCCAAATTTTCAAAGTGGTGAGAGCCAAAGATCTGAAAAGCTTATATATATATATATATGCTTGCTATGAAGGCCTAAGGTCTAAATGCTTTAACAGATCCCTGAATCGTCAACTGCAAAAATACTGTTTATTTGATCATCACAAATAGCAATGTTGATCCTTGACAGTAATCATGTAATGATCTCTAATTTATGGTAGAAATAAAATGATAAATCTTACTACAAGACAGAAAATCAAGGCCAAAGATTATGTTCCACAATTTATGGAAATATTCAGATTAACCAGCAGTATAGACAGAAATATGAACCTTGCTAGGGATCCATATAACTGTTGCAGGGAACCACCCTTGTTCTCTTGGCCTCCACTCATTGTTCCACATCCAATCTTCCTTAAGACCTAGATAACTCTAGACATTTAAACAATATCCAGAGGGAATAAGATAATTTTAAAATAATTCATTCATTAAAATGCAAGCCACTGATGGAAAAATGTTCCACAGAAGATTCAATCACAAAGATTTATCTAAACATTTATAAAAGTCACTTTCAATCATATACATCCTAAGAATTTAGACTCTTGGGCTTGGTACAGTGACTTTTGCCTGTAATCCCAGGACTTTGGGAGGGTAAGGCAGGCAGATCACTTGAGGTTAGGCATTCAAGACCAGCCTGGCAAACATGGTAAAACCCCATCTCTACTAAAAAAACAAAAAATTAGCCAGGTGTGGTGGCACACACCAGTAGTCCCAGTTACTTGGAAGAGGCTACGACAGGAGAATCGCCTGAACTCAGGAGGTGGAGGTTGTAGTGAGCCTGAGGGCCGTGTAAGACTCCTCCAAAAAAAAAAAAGTTAGACTCTTTATTGAAGATATATTTCTACTGCTCTAAATTTCAGGTGATTCTACCATTGATTTCTCCACCCTTAAACCATGACTATCTCCTGGAAGTGGATGCATATTTCTAATGTTAACTGCTGTTTCTATGTGGATTTAAAATGGGGTGAATACGATTTTCTTTAAAACATTATTTTAAACATCTATTTCTAGAGTCTATTATCAGAATTTCTAGAATTTACTATCAGCTTCAGTATCTCCTAATTTAGTATCAACTACAAATTTTATTAATGAGTTACCCTTTTTGTTAAATTAAAAAAATGCTTAATAAAATCTCATCTAGCAGTAATTCTTTTAGCAAACACTTTATAAACTTTCTCCATGACTGAATTCATTAGCCTTTTGCATTAGTCTTTGTTTACCATCTTTAAACCAGCCAATCTTTATTAATTTTCTAAGGCATTTCCCTAGTGCTTTTATAATAATTTTTCTCTACAATTTTTCTAACCCTATCATATTTGTCTCACTATAACCCCATGGGATTGTTCATCACTAATACTTTTTAGAGGGATTATTGCAGCTTTTATTCTTTAGCATTTAATTAAAAAACGGATTTCCGCCTTTAGTATTTGTTGATCCCTCTGAAACAGGGCTTTATAAACAAATAGAAGTGTGATTCCTTTCTTATATGGAATTATGGTAAACTGACAACAAAATGTTTCTCAGTCCAAAAGATATCTTCTCTCTCTGTATATACTTTAAGCACTTAATAATGCATTGCCCAGCATAGCATTTAAATCCCACCACAATTACCATTTCAGAGATGCTCTGTATCTCCCTTCTGCCATTCCTTGCAACGAATCATATGAAGGACTCTGCCTTTTGCTCTTATTACTTCATTAACTTTGAATACCTTTGTAATCTCAATGCCAAAATTGTAAGAATTCCTCAAGGCCTAGTTTGAACATCACTTGCTTTGTAAAGCTTTCCCCAACTTCTTGTTCCTTTTGTTCTCCCATAAAAATTAGTTCATGAAAGTCATACCACTTTTCACATCATGTTAGTTGAGTATGTCTCTTCTTCTAGATTTCAAGAAAAGGAGTTTTTGTTTTGTTCATCTTTATAACCACAATTCTTGACATACAGTAGGCACTGAATAAAACCATACTGAATAATTCAATTTGTGCTGTTACCTTACTGCGTTATCTATAAGTATCTTGCCTCTCCAACTTGTCCTGCTTGAGATTAGAGATTCTCACTTTTTTTTAAGTTCTATATTACCTGGCATATACTTAGCACACGATCAAGAATCTTTTCACTGGAAGAAATGTTAGAAATAAACACAGTCAAAAACCTCAACCAATACACAAATTCATTTAAAAAAAAATATCTATAATGATTAGTGCGACCATATGGGCTGGTTTGCCCAGAACTGTCCTAGTATTATTAATAGCACCCCCCCTTTCACTCTCAGAAACATATGAGTTTTTCTAATAAGTTATATGGTCATCCTAATAATAGAAAAACTGCTTACTTCCTCACAAGTAATGACAGCTGAACAGCTCTGATTATTGTACTTTTTGCATATTAAACCATGTGAATTAGTTACAAAAAAACCTGTTTTTTAAACTGCACCTTCATTATGGGTAAGGGGTGGAGTTCTAGGACTAAAGGAAATAATTGAGTATAAGCAAAATTTATCATGATAAACAAACTGAATAGATGGCTAAGTGCCAAAATATTAACAAAAGAATCTGGATATTTTCTCGAGATTTTAGAATTGTTTATTAAACCAGAAAGGCTTTAAACACAAGAATTTACAATAGCTTAACAACAGCAGAGAAAAGCTAAATAAATTTTCTGGGTCAAAACTCAGCAAAGTTGGGGTGGAACATTAGAAATGATGGCTTCTATTGGGATACTTAAAAAAAAAAAAAAGATAATGAATCAAAAATGATATGGGTTGTAAAGCAGTTGAAATAGGATAAGTTACCTTGGCTAAGACTTAAAAGAAATAAGGCAATAATTGACTATCCATTTGAATATGGTTTTTAATATTTCATGTGTAACCAGTTTATTCCTTTTAAACAGAAAAAATTTTAGCCATTCAGTTATCTGAATCAGACTTTTCGGCTATACCTCCAAAGATTTTTATCAGAGCCAAAAGCTTGCATGCAGTGTTTCAGCCAAAAGAAAATTTTGCCGCCAAGTTGTAATGCTCTGAAAATTGAATTTTAGAGTCTAATTGAATTTCTGAAAGAAATACTCACTGGTACAAACAATAATTATTCTGAAAAAACATTTGGTAATATACCTCTTTAATTAAATATCTATTGGTATTATATTTTCAAGAGCTTTTGATTATAGAAATTGATTATAAACCAAAAAGAATACATTCTCTAAGAACCATTTAGACTAACATGTGTGTGTATATATATACATACGTATATAAGCCTAGAATATATATATATTATGTATATATGTGTATATATGTAAATAAAGTCTATAAATGTGTAGGTAAATGTCACTATCATCTAGATATCCATTCATGCATACAAAATGCATTTACAAGATAGCACGTACAATTCTACACCAGAAAGTTTTCCAGCTCTAACAAATTCTAACTAAAGAGAAGTCTTAGAATTGGAGCTTATTTGGCAAAAGCTTTGTGAAACACAGTTAACCAAATATGGACTAGATCACATATGGACATTTTCTTGGGTCATGCGGCCTCTGGATGTATTTCTACAAGAAGCTTTATCCTACTAAAGCCTATTGGTGTTGACTTTATGATTAAGTGTAAAGAGGGATCAGCCAGTAATCCTTTAAATATATAAATTTTGAGGTATACTGTAAGACAGGGCTTTTTAAAACCTTGATGCAATTAATAATTTGGGCCAGATAATTCTCTGTTGTGGATTGGCTGTCCTGTGCACTATAGGATATATAGCAGCATCCCTGGCTTCTACCCACAAAATGCCAGTGGAAGACCCAACTCTTTCACACCAGCCAGTTGTCATAACCAAAAGGAAGGGGGAAAGTTGTTTCTTCTTGAAAACCACAGTTGTAAGCAAATGAGTTAATGTGGTATAGAACAGATTAGACTAGTCTGGGATTCAAGAGGCTGGGTTCTAATATAGCTGTTTTTGTTTCTAATTTTGAGACCCTGGGAAAATGACCTAATCCAGCAGTTCCCAAAGTGCAGCATGAAGAACAGTATTCCTAAATCACTTGAGTACTTTATATACTACACAGACAAGCCCACTTAACTTTCTCGGGCTATGTATTTTTCTATTTAGTATTTTAAAAACATGTATTCAGTAGGGACTTTTCAGTTAGGCTCTAATGCCATAGCTTGTAGTAAACCAACTCCCATGCCATAAAAAGGTAGAAAAGCTTAAATTTTTTTAAAAAAAAGAAGGTATGAGAGAGCTGACAAAGTAGTCAAAATTTGATAGGAGAAGGTTTCAGAGAGAAGAGAATCTTAAAGAGCTAAACTGACATTCAAAACGCCATTTTCCCCCTAGTGTATTTGCAGATTCCTGTGTTGGGTAAGAAGCTAAGAATGTGGGCAATGAACTATTACCAAGAGGTAGAGAAGCCAACACAACTTTTGTAGTCTCTAGTGGGTGGTGAGACAAAAATTTGAGTTTGGGAGTATCAAGACAGACTGACTAAGGGTCATAATCCCGAAAAGAAGGGGAAAACAATAAAGTAGGCCTGAAACTCAGGAGAGGAAATACTCTACTTGAGGTATTTGCCAAATTTGTCAAGAGGCAGGACAAGAGGCCAAGATACCAAGTAGAAAACCTCCATAAGGCAGAGTGGTGATTTTGCTAGTTGTATGGTACACAAAACAAATAAAATTTGGAGTTCAGAATCCATTAATGAGTAGGGATCTCATAAACACTCCAGGATTTCAGTTGCGATTCCAAGAGGGCTATGGTATAGAAGTGGAAGCAAATGAGAGGTAGACTGGGTCTTAAAAAATCTATAACCCAACCATTAGGTGGCTTAGTACTAGATCTAATTTTATTCTACACTAACAGAAACTCTATAATTTATTATTGACAATGTTTAACATTTGATAAAAAATTATCAGATCAACCAAGAAATAAGCCCCAAAGGGATATACATACCAAACCAAAAAAAAAAAAAAACCCCAAAAAACAGATCCATATACTACCCAAAGTGATATGCCAATTCAACACAATCCTTATCAAAATACAAATGACATTCTTCACAGAAATAGAAAAAACAAAATCCTAAAATTTGTGTGGAATCACAAAAGACCCTAAATGGTAAAAGCATCCTGAGCAAGAAGAACAAAGCTGGAGGTATCACACCATCAGACTTCAAGATATATGACAAAGCTGTAGTAACCAAAACAGCATGTTACTGGCATCAAAAGAGACACAAAGAGCAATAGAACAGAACAGAGCACCCAGAAATTAATCCACATATCTATAGTCAACTGATTTTTGACAAAAGCACCAAGAATAGTTACTGGAGAAAGCACAGTTTCTTCCATAAATGGTGCTGGGAAAACTAAATATGCATCTAGCCATATTTTTTATAGAGAGTGAGAGCTAGTTTATTTTTAAAAAACTCCTAGCTCCTATAGACTCCTATAGACTCCTAGCTCTCACCCTCTATAAAAATCAACTCAAAATGGATTAAATGTAAGACCCAAAACAATAAAATTACTAAAAGAAACATAAAGGAAATGCTTCAAGACATTGGTCTAGGAAAAGGTTTTATGAGTACAACCTCAAAAGAACTGGCAACAAAAGTAAAAATAAACAAATGGGATTGTGTCCAACTAAAAACCTTCTGCATAGCAAAGAAAACAATCAACAGAGCGAAAAGAAACCCTATGGAATGGGAAAAAATATTTTCAACCTACTCATTTAATCAGATATGGGATTAATATTCAGAATACACAAGGAACTTAAAACATCTCAGTAGGAAAAAAAAAGCAAAGTAAAAAACACCCTCTAGTCTGTTTAAAAAATGGGCAAATGATCTGAACAAGCATTTCTCAAAAGATGTACAAATGGCCAAAAAATGTGAAAAGAAGCTCATCATCAGTAATCATCAGGAAAATGCAAATCAAAACCAGTGAGATATCATCTCACCCTAGTAAAAATGGCTACTATTAAAAAGAAAAAATAATATCAAATGCTGGTGAGGATGCAGAAAAAATAAACCAACAGAACTACTATATGACATAGCAATCCCACTACTGGGTATTTCTCCAACAGAAGGGAAATTAATATGTTAAAGAGACATTTGCACCCCCATGTTTAATGCAGCATTATTCACTATAGCCAAGACATGAAATCAACCCAAATGTCCAACAACACATGAATGGATAAAGAAAGTGTGGTTTATATACATGATAGGATACTACTTATCTATAAAGAAGAATTAAATCCTGTCATTCATTGTAACATGGATGTAACTGTAAGACATTATGTCACATGAAATAAGTCAGGAACAGAAAGTTAAACACTATGTGTTCTCACTCATATGTGAAAGCTAAAAAATGTTGATTTCACAGAAGTAAAAAGTTGAACAGAGATAGAGGCTGGGAAGGGTAAGAAGAAGGAGGAAATAGGGACAGATTTTTAAAAGTATACAAAATTTGAGCTAGATAGGAATCAATTCTAGTGTTCTACAGCATTGGAGGATAACTACAGTTAACAATAATATATTATATAGTTTCAAACAGCAAGAAGGAGGATACTCAATGTTCCCAATACAAAGAAATGATAATTGTTTGAGATGATGGATAGGCTAATTACCCTGCTCTGATAACCATACATTGTATATATCAAAACTTCACTATGGGCTGGGCATGGTGGCTCATGCCCATAAACTCAGCAATGTGGGAGGCCAAGGTGAGAGGATCATTTAAGCTCAGGAATTTGAAAACAGCCTGGGCAACACAGCGAGACCTCATCTCTAATAAAAATTTTAAAAATTAGCCGGGTGTGGTGGCAGGTGTCTGTAGTCCCAGCTATTCAGGAGGCCGAGGTGGGAAAATTGCCTGAGCCTGGAAGATCCAGGTTGCAGTGAGCTGTGATCACACCATTGCATGCTGACCCTCTGGCCTGGGCGACAGAGCAAGACCCTATCTCTTAAAAAAAACAACAACACCAAACCCATCGCTATGTACCCCAAAAATAGTTGCAATTATTATGTGGAAATTAAAAAAATAAAATATCTTTAAAAATCAGACCTACAAATGACTGAGATATTGTAGTTTTCAGACATAGAATTTATTAATACTATGATTAATATGTTAGACAAAATAGATGACAAGGTAGAGGATTACACTCTAGAACTAGGATAAATAAGAAATAATCAGATACTTTAGAAAGTACTCACTGGATTTTTTTTTTTTGGAGACAAAGTCTCACTCTGTTGCCCAGGCTGGAGTGCAGTGGCATGATCTTGGCTCACTGCTGTAACCTCTGCCTCCTGGGTTCAAGCAATTCTCCTGCCTCAGCCTCTCAAGTAGCTGGGACTACAGGTATGTGCCACCATGCCCAGGTAATTTTTGTATTTTTGGTAGAGATGGGATTTTACCATGTTGGCCAGGCTGGTCTTGAACTCCTGGCCTCAAGTGATCTGGCTGCCTTGGCCTCCCAAAGTGCTGGGAATACAGACATGAACCACTGAACCCAGCAGCACTAGATGTTTTGAAATGCAGATGGGACAAAGCAAAAGAGAGAATCAGGGAACTAAATGCCAGGTCAGTGCAAAATATACAGCCTGAAGCTTGAAAAGAAAAAGGGGTAAAAATACAAAAAAAGAGCATAAAAGGCATATGGGATACAATGAAAAGATCTAGTATATGTATAACTAGGTTCCCAAGTATAAAGAAACAGATCTAGTATCTAAAGAGGTAATGACTGAGAATTTTCCAAGTTGATGGAAGTCATAAATCACAGATTCAAGAAGCACTAAAAACCCCAGCAGGATAAATAAAAGGAAAACCAGAACTAAGGATAAAGTTAAAAGTTTGACAAATTCTAAAAAGCAGCTAGAGAAAAGACAAATATATACAAAAGAACAGAGTAAGAGTAACAGCTGACTTCTCAACAAAAATAAGAGAATCTAAAAGATAATGAAAGATCATCTGTAAAGAGCTCAAAAAGCATAACTTCTAGCACAGAGAACTCTACATATTGAAAGGCAAAAGGCAACATTTTCAGAAAAACAAAAAACTAAGAATTCAGGCTTAGGCATGGTGGCTCATGCCTGTAATCCCAGCAGTACGGGAGCACAAGGTGGGTGAATCACTTGAGCCCAGGAGTTCGAGACCAGCCTGGGCAAGATAGTGAGACCTTGTCTCTTTAAACAATTTAAAAAAATTACCGTGATGGTACATGCCTGTAATCCTAGCTACTCCAGAGGCTGAGGTGGGACGACTGCTTGAGCCCAGGACACGGAGGCTACAGTGAGCCTGGATAGCACCACTGCACTCCAGCCTGGGTGACACAGCAAGACCCTCTCTCTCAAAAAACAAAAACAAAAACCAGAAAACAAAATAACATCGGATCAAATCCAATAAGACATTAAAAAGATACTATGTCAATGTTGGCATTATTCCAAGAATGCAAAGGTGAATTACCTTTCCAAAATCAATCTGTAATTCAAACATTAAAAGTAAAAAGGGAGGCCAGGCACGGTGGCTCACGCCTGTAATCCCAGCACTTTGAGAGGGTGAGACGGGTGGATTACTGGAAGTCGGGAGTTCAAGACTAGCCTGACCAACATAAAGAAACCCTGTCTCTACTAAAAATACAAAATTAGCCAGGCGTTGTGGCACATGTCTGTAATCCCAGTTAGGGAAAGGATATTTCTGTCAATGAATGAAGTTGGGTTAAATGGTTATTCATATGTGCAAAATAAATGAATCATTCTCCCTACCCTACATCATATTTATAAAAACTAATCTTAGATGAATTGTGCTAGTTGAAAAAGGTAAAAGAATAAAAGTTTTAGAAAAAAACAACAGAAGAATATCTTGACAAGTTTGAGATATGCTATGATTTTCTTTAAAGGAACTTGAGAAGCACTAATCATAAGGGGAAAACATTATGAATTATACTATATTAAAATCAAGAGCTTCTGTTTATCAAAAGATACCATAGAGTGAAAAGGCAAGCCACTGAGTAGCAGAAGATATCTGCAATACATTTATCTAACAAAAGACTTGCATACAGGCTGTAAAAAGAATTCTAAATCAGTAAGACAATTATATATGGGCAAAAGACCTCAACAGCAATACCATCAAAGAAGATATCCAAATGCCAGTAAGCAAGGCAGGGGGCAGTGGCTCACATCTGTAATCCCAGTACTTTGGGAGGCTGAGGCAGGTGGATCACTTGAGGTCAGGAGGTCAAGACCAGCCTGGCCAACATGGTGAAACCTCATCTCTACTAAAAATAAAAAAATTAGTTGGGTGTGATGGCAGGCGACTACTCAGAAGGCCAAGGCAAGGGGATCACTTGAACGCAGGAGGTGGAGGTTGCAGTGAGCCAAGATCACATCACTGCACTCCAGCCTGGGCGACAGAGTGAGGCTCCATCAAAAAAAAAAAAAAAAACACCAAAAACAAAAACAACAACAAAAAAAACTATACATAAAAAAAATGCCAGTAAGCAGATGAAAAGGAGCTCCATCTCACTATACATCAGAAAAATTTCAATAAAAATCATTATTAGGTCTATTACATACTCATCAGAATGGCTAAAATTAAAAAGATGGAGAGTAGCAAATACAGGTAGAGTTGTGGAACAATTAGAGCTGTCTCATAAAATTGGGGCAGTATACATTGGTACCACCAAGTCTGGAGCTGAAAAATGTAACTCTTTGGTATCACAACTATGGTGGTGATTACATGAGCTTATGTAATTGTCAAAACCCATAGAACGTGACACTAAAAAGGTGAATTTTATTTATTGAGCACTTTGGGAGGCTGAGGTCGGTGGATCACGAGGTCAGGAGTTTGAGACCAGCCTGACCAACATGGTAAAACCCCGTCTCTACTAAAAATAATAATAAAAAAAATTAGCCGGGTGTGGTGGTGTGTGCCTGTAATCCCAGCTACTCAGGAAGCTGAGGCAGGAGAATCAATTGCACTGTTGCACTTCAGCCTGGGCAACAAGAGTCCTGCGCAACAAGAGTGAGACTCCATCTCAAAAAACAAAACGAAACAAAACAAAACAAAAACCAATATAATAAATGAAAAATTTTAAAACAGGGACATACAAACAGCCAACAAACATGAAAAATGCTCAGGATCACTAATCATCAGAAAAATGCAACATAATGAGATATTATTGCAACTGTCAGCATGGCTATTATTAAAAAGTCAAAAAATTAAATTTTGGTGAGGAACCAGAGAAAAGGGAACATTTACATACTGTTGGTGGGAATGTAAGTTAGTTCAGACCCTGTGGAAAGCAGTTTGGAACTTTCTCAAAGAACTAAAAACAGAATTACCATTCAACCCAGCAACCCAACTATTAGGTATTTACCCAAAGGAAAAGAAAGTGTTCTGCCAAAAAGATACCTGCACCCTTGTGTTTATTACAGCATTATTCATAATGGCAAAGTGATGGAATCAACCTAAGTATCCACCAACAGTGGACTGGATAAAGAAAATGTGATACATATACACCATGGAATACTATGCAGCCATAACAAAGATGGAAATAATGTCCTTTGCAACACAGATGCAGCCAGAGGACATTATTCTAAGTGAATTAACACAGAAACAGAAAATCAAATGCTGCACACTGTCACTTATAAGTGGGAAGTAAACAATGGATACACATGGACACACATGGACATAAAGGGGGAGGCAGGAAGTGGGTGGGGATGAGTTAAAAACTATTGGGTACTATATTCACTCTTTGGGTGATAGGTTCAATAGAAGCCCAAACCCCAACATTATGTAATATAACCATATAACAACCCTGAAAAAGTATCATGCCCTCCCCACAAATCTAAAAAAGAAAACAAAAGGTAGGACTGTATTTACCAAAAACTCACTAGGTGATCTTGATATGACAGAACCAGTCTTCCAGTTGAAAACCTCTCACTTAATATATTTTCTCCCTTTGTGAAAAATTAGAATTTAAACAAGAATTCTGAGTGTTCAGAAAAGTCTACAATTTAGGCCGGGTGCGGTAGCTCATGCCTATAATCATAGCACTTTGGGAGGGAGGCCAAGGCAGGCAGATTACTTGAGCTCAGGAGTTTGAGACTAGCCAGGACAACATGGCAAAACCCAGTCTCTACCAAAGAAAAAATACAAAAATATTAGCTGGGCAGGGTGGCATGTTCCTGTGGTCCTGGCTACTTAGGAGGCCGGGACAGGAGGATCCCTTGAGCCTGGCTGAGGTTGCAGTGAGCCATGATTGTGTCATTGCACTCTAGCATGGTGACAGAGCAAGGCCTTGTCTTAAAACAGAAAAGTCTACAATTTATTTTTCAGTGGACCTTTTTAACTGGATACACATTATTTCCAATTTAGAACAAAAGTCATATTGTTTTCTCCAATTTTTGGTGATTTATTTAGCACAGAAACTTGGGAAAGTTTAAACTTTCTATAAAGTACTATATATGTATTTACATACATACATATGTGTTTACTATTTTACTACAATGCTTAATATAATAAGGTGTTATTATATGGAGATCTCATTAATAGTTGCTCTCCAACAGGTAAAGAACATTGTTAGTTTTTCTAGTTTGTAAACACAGAAATAATTTCCTTCACCTGATTGCCATGTTATTAAACAGATTCATTGAATATTTATAAAGAGGATCAAAACGGACAGTCATCTTTTCTGCTTTCATCCCCAGCATCTTACTCTTTTGGTTATGTTTAACTTTTTTTAATTGAAAAATAAGCTTAAAAAATAAAAAATACACATAAAATTTACCATCTTAAGCATTACTGAATATACAGTTCAGTGCTATTGTATATTCATATTATTGTGCAACCATCACCACCCATCTTTACAACTTTTTCATCTGGGAAAACTGAAACTTTGTATCCATTAAACAATAACTCCCATTAGCCCTCCTCCAGGCCCTGGCTACCATCATTCTACTTTCTATCTATAAAGTTAACTACTCTAGGTATGTCACATACATTGAATCACACAGTATTTATCCCTTTGTGTCTGGCTTATTTCACTTAGCATAATGTCTTCAAGGTTCATCCATGTTGTAGTATATGTTAGAATATACTTTTTTAAGGCTAAATAATATTCCATTGGATGTATAATATCACATTTTATGTATTTGTTCATCTGTTGATGGACACTTGGATTGCTTCTACCTTTTGGTTATTTTGAATAACGCTGCTATGAACATGGGTGCACATGTATCTGTTTAGGTTCCTGCTTCAATTATTTCAGACCTCTACTTAGCTCTAGAATTGTCCAGCCTGTTACTTTTAATATTCTTCAGTGTCCAGTCTCCCTTGAAAAATTTTTTTGGAACTCAATTAGCTTGCAAGGACTAAAACAATGATTGTTTTGTGACAAAACCTCTAGGGTGGAAGGAAATCCAATCTGAAAGAGGTATGACTCATAAAACAGGGTGACTGAGAAATATGTTAGATTCACAGGCAATTTAAAGAATAAAATTATAAAATAAAGAGGAGATAAGTCTGTAGAATAAACTTCCAAGGAAACATTTTGATACATTATTGCTAAGTGCTACAAAATTAACAGTGTGATCATTTAAAAATAGGTTTGGGTGGCTGGCAAGATGTCCGAATAGGAACAGCTCAGGTCTGCAGCTCCCAGTGAGAGCAACACAGAAGGCAGGTAATTTCTGCATTTCCAACTGAGGTACCTGGATCATCTCATTAGTACTGGTTAGACAGTGGGTGCACCCCATGGAGTGCGAGCCAAAGCAGGGTGGGGCACTGCCTCACCTGGGAAGCGCAAGAGATTGGGGAACAACTCCCTCTCCTAGACAAGGGAAGCCATGAGGGACTGTGTCATGAGGAATGGTGCATTCTGGCCCAGATACTATGCTTTTCCCATAGTCTTTGCAATCTGCAGACCAAGAGATTCCCTTGGGTGCCTATGCCACCAGGGCCCTGGGTTTCAAGCACAAAACTGGGTGGCCAATTGGGCAGACACTGAGCTAGCTGCAGGAGTTTTTTTTTTTCATATCACAGTGGCACCTGGAACGCCAGCGAGACAGAACTGTTCACTCCCCTGGAAAGAGGGCTGAAGCCAGGGAGCCAAGTAGTCTAGCTCAGTGGATCCCACCCCCATGGAGCCCAGCAAGCTAAGATCCACTGGTTTGAAATTCTCACTGCCAGCACAGCAGTCTGAAGTTGACCTGGGATGCTTGAGCTTGGTTAGGGAAGGGGTGTCTGCCATTACTGAGGCTTGAGTAGGAAGTTTTCCCCTCACAGCGTAAACAAAGCTGCCAGGAAGTTCAAACTGGGTGAACTCACTGCAGCTCAGCAAAGCCACTGTGGTCAGACTGCCTCTCCAGATTCCTCCTCTCTGGGTAGGGCATCTCTGAAAGAAAGGCAGCAGCTCCAGTTAGGGGCTTACACATGAAAGCCCCATCTCTCTGGG